>NC_091062.1:101500885-102133000 GCF_000393655.2 Nicotiana sylvestris | reverse complement strand
TTTTGTCTGGATCGAGTACTGAATGAAACAAATGAATTACGGAGGCTTTTCATTGCTTGCCACGTCTGCTGCAGATGCGAGATTAGCTAGGGCATCTGCCTCGACATTTTCATCTCTTGGTATCTACATGACTTTCCAGGTTTGAAATTGCCTAATTAAATCCCGTACCTTCTCTAAGTAATGCTGCATTCGTGCCTCCCTGGCTGTATAAGTCCCCAGTATTTGGTTAACTACAGGCTGCGAATCGCTTTTGATTACAATTTGATTAATGCCGAGTTCACGTGCCAGTTCTAAACTTGCAATCACAGCTTCATATTCTGCCTCATTGTTAGTTATAGAATGACATTTTATGGCTTGACGAATGGTTTCACCCGTAGGTGGTACCAAAACAATTCCTAAGCCTGCTCCCTTCACATTAGATGATCCATCAGTAAATAAGGTCCAAATTCCTAGATTAGACTCGTTGAACACATGTAATTCTTTTCTGCTTCTAATTGCATTCCTTGGCTGAAATCAGCCAAAAAATCTCTTAACATCTGAGATTTTATAGTGGTTCTGGGCTGGTATGTGATGTCATATTCACTTAATTCTATAGTCCATTTGGCTAACCTACCTGACAACTCATGCTTGTGTAATATATTGCGCAATAGATAAGCAGTTACTACGGAAATAGGGTGGCATTGAAAATAAGGCCTTAGTTTTCTAGATGTCATGATTAATGCGAGTGCAAGCTTTTCTAATTAAGGATACCGCGTCTCCTCATCCAACAATGATTTGCTAACATAATAAATCGGAGACTGTTTACCTTGGTCTTCACGAACTAAAACAGCACTCACCGCTACTTCTGACACAGCCAGATAAATGAGTAATCTTTCCCCAACCTTCGGTTTTGCGAGCAACGGCGGATTCGACGGGTATATCTTCAAGTTTTTGAGTGCTTGTTGACACTCCTTAGTCCATTCGAACCGATCTTGCGTTTTAAGAGCTGAAACGAATTTAAAACATTTTTCTGATGACTTGGAAATAAATCTCCCCAAGGCTGCAATTCTTCCTGTCAATCTCTGCACTTCGTTTTTACTTGTAAGCATGTCAGGAATTTCTTCAATGGCTTTAATCTACGCGGGATTTACTTCAATACCACGGTTAGAAACAAGAAAACCCAAAAACTTACCTGACGAAACGCTGAATGCACATTTCTCGGGATTTAGCTTCATATTGAATTTTCGTAAGATCTGAAATGTATCAGACAAGTGCGATATATGATCCCCTGAATGTTGAGTTTTAACGAGCATATCATCTATGTAGACCTCCATAGTTTTCCCTAAATGTTTTTGGAACATTTTAGTTACCAATCTTTGATACGTTGCACCAACGTTTTTGAGACCAAAGAGCATTACTTTATAACAGTAAGTCCCCCTGTCTGTTATAAATGAAGCTTTTTCTTCATCTAGGGGATCCATTTTGATCTGGTTGTACCCTCAATATGCATCTAAAAAGCTTAGCAACTCATGCCCTGCAGTAGCATCAATCAGTTGATCTATATGTGGTAATGGAAAAGAATCTTTAGGATAAGCTTTGTTAAGGTATGTGTAATCTACACAAACTCGCCATTTGCCATTTTTTTCGGTACTACAACAGTATTGGCTAACCAATTAGGATACTTTACCTCGCGGATAGACCCAATTTTTAATAGTTTTTGAACCTCATCTTGAATCACTTGATTTTTGAAAGTCCCCTGCTTTCTCTTCTTTTGTTTGATGGGTGGATATGATGGGTCTTCATTTAACTTGTGAGTCATTACTTCCGGTGGTATTCCTGTCATATCAGAGTGGGACCAGGCAAAACAATCCACGTTAGTTTTCAAAAATTCAATCAACTTACCTTTCATGTTGTGGCTTAGGTTAGCCCCAACATAGACTTTCCTTTCAGGCCATTGTGTAAATAACTCTACAGCCTCCAATTCTTCAATCGTTGTTTTGATATTTTCATTCTCTTCTGGTTCTTGAATGGAATTGGGCCTTGAGTCCACATCTGTTCGCCATTGTTCAGTTGAGGCTTGGGTTGTGGTATCCTCAACTGGATTCTGTAACTGCTATTTTTCTTCGTTTCTCGTATTTGAATCTGCTACGGAGTTGATGCTCCTGGATGTCTGTTGATCCCTACGGATTTGACGTATTCCCCATGGTGATGGAAATTTAATAACTTGATGTAAGGTAGACGGAACGGTATCCATCTCGTGGATCCACGGTCTCCCGAGAATCATATTGTAAGCCATTTCCATCTCTACCACCTGAAATTTTGTATCTTTGACAACCCCTTCCGCGAATGTAGTAAGTGTTACCTCCCCTTTCGTCATAACGCTTGAATTGTCGAATCTTGGTACTAGTTTATTTTCTGCTAGCATCTCGTTTAGTACACTTAACAGAATAATGTCCACGGAACTACCTCGATCAATCAAAACTCGTTTCACATTAGTATCATGTACAAGTAGAGATATTACCAGTGCATCGTTATGTGGAGTTAACACGTCATCCGCATCTGCATCATCAAATGTAATACTTTCTTCCTCCAACACATGTCGGATCCGCTTCCCGTGGGTGATTGTAACTTTAGAGACCTTATTAGCTACGGTATACGTCACGCCATTGATTTCCTCGCCCCCGCTTATAACATTGACGGTCCTTTTTGGAGAAGGAGGTTTAGGGGGCTCCTGCCTATTCTTCATGTATGCTTGCTTATCTTTCTCACTAAATAATTCGTTGAGATACCCTTGCTTTAATAGATGGTCAACTTCACCTTGTAATAATCTACAATCTACCGTTTTATGAGCATGATCGTTGTGAAATTCGCACCAGTGATCAGGATTATGCCTGTTTGGATTTGATCTCATTTCTTTTGGCCACCATACCTTATCTCCCATACCTCTTAATACCGCTACTAACTCTAAAGTGCTGTCATTAAAATTATAACCACCAAATCTTGCCTTCAAGTTTCTATCATCTTCTCGAATTTCTCGTGTGTTTCGATCGTTTCCAAACCTTGATGATGAACCCGACTCTCTATTTCTCGATCTGTGATCGTACCTTGAATTATCCTACTTTGATCGTGAGTCTTTTCTTGTTGGGCCCATATATGGTTTGTATCTATTTTTACCGGACCTTTTTTCGGTTTCTGAATGTCTCGAACTTACCTTTTCCTCTTTCTGAGATCGGGAGATAGTGTCTTCTTCTATCCTTAGCTTCATGTTGTATCTGTTGTAAACATCATTCAGGTTGTTGCTGGAAATTCACGCAGACTTTCCTTGAGTCGTCTCGTGGCTTCTGAGCTTTTCTCATTCAAATTACTAGCAAAGGCCATAGCCGCCAAGTTATCAAGTACGCGTGGCAACATCATTCTTTCACGCTGGAACCTATCCACGAACTCTCTAAGCAGCTCTGAATCTCCTTGCTTGATTTTGAAAATATCTTCCATTCTTTTTTCAACTTTTTGAGCTCCCGAATGCGCTTTGATAAAAGAATCTGCAAGCTCAGCAAAAGAATTTATAGAATTTTTGGGTAAAAGGGAATACCATGTTAATGCTCCCTTGGTGAGTGTTTCACCGAATTTCTTGACCAACACTGATTCAATTTCTTGTTTGGTTAAATCGTTGCCTTTTACACCAGTTGTAAATGCAGTCACGTGGTCTCGTGGATCGGTTGTGCCATCATACTTTGGAATATCAAGCATTTTGAACTTCTTCGGGATCGGCACCGGAGCAGCACTAGGCTTCCATGGTTGTTGTGTACTTATACATGTCTATTCCTTTGATGACAAGCGGCACTTCAGGTATTTGCTCTATGCGATCGCTTTGCTCCTTGAGCTGCTTCTACAAGATTAGAACTAAATTTTGTAAATCAGAATTAACTATGTTACCTGGTTCGCCATCGCAAGATTCACTTGGAGTTCCACTAGTGCCTGAGTTAACGAGCCCAGAACGTGGGTTTTCCAAAGTATTCTGATTCAGAGTTTGTTGGTGGTGCAATTGGCAATTGGCTGGTAAAAGTTCGGAGAGCATTGCTGACTTGTTGAGCAATGAGATTTTTTAAGGCATCATCCAGTGCTTGTTCGTTTGCAACTCCAGCATTTTGATTTGCCTCGAATCCGTTTTGATATGCAATCCCATTATTTGTTTCATAGCCATCTGGAGTTCATTCTCGTGACTGACGTTGTGAATCACGCGGTGAGGAAAGTGGTGTCCTATCACCCGCATCATTCTCCTGATGTTGAGGATCTTGTTGGTTGTTGTCGTTGTTATTCGACATGGTAAGTTTTTTGATGAAAGAATTGATTAAGAAAGTAAACGATTATCAGATTCCTGGTAACAGAACCAATTTGTTTAACCAAAAATAGAAATTTCGGTCAAAGCTTTATTTTAGAAGAACTCAGGTTACTGATAATCAAAAAATAAAATGAATAAATGAAATTGATTTTTATAATAATAAGATGAACAAAAGAAAGCAAAGTAACTCAGTATATTCTAATGATATTTCGTATCCTTACAAATGGTCAGCCTTCTCCTTTTATAGCTATTTCTAGGTAATACATTTGTTTCTACCATAGTTGAGCTATTATTGTCTATGAATGGAATTTAATGACATTTAATGTAACGTTACAATCAACAATCACATTTGATTCAATATAGATTCCTTAACGTTTTCCGTATTTAATGTCCAATAATACATATCTATACCTTATTTACTATCAAATTGATTCCCTTCCATCATAAAGAGGTTCAGTACTTATCTTCCTTGCTTTTTCTCTGAACATCTGCCCGTACCTGTTGAAGCTTGTGCCTATTAAAGCTCGTGCCTTCTTTGATTATTTTTCATTACTTATTCTTCTTTGACTGGTCCACGTGTTATGACGTGTCATCTTATAATGAATTCCATATATAAACTTAATTTTTTCCAATACACCAAGCTGATTAAAAAAACAACCAACTAGCTTCAAAGAGACACCATAACAAAGTTGAATTGTTTGGCAACTTTAGGGATTGAAGGATTAGCCAGATTATCATATAGCATTTTGCTTAATACAAAAAGAAATTGTCTTTTCACTTGCAAAATTTATAAATTGTATGGGATTTCCTTTAGAATTGCTATCGATGAATTTATAGCTATGCCAATCAGGGAGACACGGTTTGCTGAGTGCACAGATACAAATGGTTCAATGGGAGCAAGAATTTTCAGGAACATATGGAATAGTGCGCCCTGTCAATCCTCCAGGCCCCGGCGACCAAAGCCCCGATGAACGGCAGCAGTAACTATAACGGTCCAAAGGTAGCGATATTCCTTGTTGGGAAGTTTGACCCCCCTCTAATTTTTTTATTTTCTTTATTTGATTTGCGTTTTCTTGGGGACATAGATATACTGAAAGTCAATTACACAAAGCTGTATATCTTTGTTATTCACAAACTAACAGATGACTGAAGGAATACATATATGAAATTTGGAGGAACCAATTAACTGTAACCAATCAGGAAAACGAAGAATACACCCTGGAGCAAGTAAACCACACAACATGAAAAGAAACATGCATTTGAAATTGTATTAAGTATATTAAATCTAGCTACTCTTGTGTGAAGAAACTAGTCGCTCAACCCGGCAAAGATGAGCTTCTAAATCCATTAAACTAGGCAAGTTAATATCAACACAGCTAGTTCTTTCCCCAGTTTTCTGCTTGCTGGGAATCAGATTTTGAGCTACACTATTAGTCTTGTTCCTGTCATGTGCATAGTCAGGGAATGTGTAACTTCTTTCTTCTGCAGTATTCTTCTCCATTGAATCAGGAGGCGCAATGTTGAAATCCATTGTTTGTGAAATCCCCATAGAAATATTCTTCTTCTCATTTACTTCTCACTGCATTTGGGTGGAAAACCAGGGGAACATCAGGGTAATTCTCCACTTTTACTTTCTTTTCCCCCATTAATATATTCTTCTTGTCATTTACCTCACCACATTTGGGAGGAAAACCAGGGGGATCATCAGGGTAATTCTCCATTTTTACTTTTTTTTTTTAAGTTACAGTCAGTTGCTACTTTCACATGTTTTAACTTGGGAGCAAAAGCAGGAGGAGCATAAAGGCTAGAAAGCCATCTTGATCTTCTATTACTCCTTAGTCCATGCAACATTTCTTTGAATGCAACAGCTAGAAATAATACTTCTTTTCTCCACCATTTCAAATACTGGGCACTGACATCTGATTTTGCCGAGGGTCTTCCGGAAACATCCTCTCTACTCCTTCGAGGTAGGGGTAAGGTCTGCGTACATACTACCCTCCCCAGACTCCACTTGTGGGATTTTACTGGGTTGTTGTTGTTGTTATTGTTGTTTTTGACATCTGATTCAGACAACCTAGATGGATAATATAGCCTTAAATCAGAATCAATGGGTCTGCTATAGTTGTATCAGGCAACTTGTGGACATGAACACGAACGAAGAATCAAAGCCATCTCTTATAGTTTTAGGGCAAAACTTTTATATAACAAAGGCTGAGCCCAGACCCAAGCTTATGTTATGGTCTATCTCTATCACAGGCTTATAATAAAAACTGGTTATGTCACTTTTCAACAATTTTATAATTGATGAAAGCTTAAGTGGCTCTTCTAGTCAAGCCATCTCTTTTCCTTTGTAATGCCATAGTGAAGAAAGAGCTGGCAGGGGCCACGGCCTCTCTTAAAATTTGCTAATCCTTGAAAGATCCTGAACGGTGGTTGAGTTTTTAATACTACTACCGCTGTTGTCTGAACTGTAAGACTTAACTCTTAGGATAATTAATAAAGAGGGCTAGAGCTCCCCGAGGTTAGGAAAGAACAACTAACCCCTGGTTTGTACTGGAGCTATTCCTTCTTCTTTGTAATTCTGCATCTTCTTGATGCCTCAACTAATGCAATTTGATTACTTCATAAAAAAGACCAGCATTTTAATCCTAATGTATTGATTGCTTTGGAGAACCTATCAACTGATAGTTTTTGTGTTAATTACAACATGTCTGTAATTAGTCAAGTTGCAGGAATAATGAATCCAGACAACTATAACATCTGAATTCTGCACATCAACACAAGAAAGGTTTTAAGAATTCAACGGGGAAAAAAAATTGACAACCGTGACCATATAGCATGCTCAGTCAAAGGTCTTTTCAAATAACTAAATTGGCAGATATGATCAAGGCCCCTAATTAAGGGGAATAGCAGATAGTAACACTCTATAGTCTATACCTATAAAGCAAATCTACTCCTTAAATGTAACTGTTCAATTTTCCATAAAAGGTGAAAATTCGAATGACTCAATATTTCGTTGTCTTGATGGTAAAAATAGTTCATAGAAATGGAAACCTTATGTACCATAGGTGATAAAAGGCACATTGTTACCGTGGAGGTCTCTTAAGAAAATCCTGGAGTTGGGACAATGAAGGGTTGATAAGCGACAGACGAGCTGCCAATGCATCTTCGAAAGGAACAGAGCCATTCATTGCCCTGTCAAAGTCAAGATAAATGCGATATGATATCCTATAGAATTTAGTATTAGATTATAACCATTATCTCCTACATTTTAAAAAGGCAGCTAACCTAGCAGTCCATTCTGCTACAACCTTTCCAGCCCCACAAAATTCTGCAAATTCATCTATGCCCTCGTCTATGCACACAGTGCTATCCACATCAAAGCATACAACATTCGAATTTTGCCAAACATCAAGAACCTCTAACATAATTCAGAAAACCACCAGTTTGCTACATAGTCAAAATCCATTCCCTCCATAATAAAACTCAATCCATATTTCATTTTACTGATCATCAATCAATCAGCTTCGTCTCAATTCCAAACTAGTTGATGTAACGACCCGACTGGTCGTTTTGCCTTTTAGAACCCCGTTCCCTTAAATAAAACTTCTCGTGCTTGCTTTAACTAATTTACGACTTGCGGGGATGGTGGGTTCGGGATTTGGAAGAGTTTGGAGTGAAATATGCCCATTTGATTCCTTAGGATTTTCTTTAAAGTCTAAGTTTGACTTTGGTCAACATTTTGAGCAAACGGACCCGGATTCATGATTTGATGGTCCCGGAGGTTCCGTAGGAAATTATGGGACCTGGGCGTATGCCCGGAATCGAATTCCGAGGTTCCTAGCCCGAGTAATAAATTTTTATCAGAAATTGTTGATCTGAAGTTTTAAAGATTTAAAGAAACTAATTAATGATTGATTCCATGGATATCAGGCTCGTATGTTGGTTCCGAAGTCCGGTACAGGTCCGATATATCATTTAAGACTTGCCCGCAAAATTTGGTGTCAATCCGAGTAGTTTTAGGGTATTTCGGCTCGTTGGAGGAAAATTAAGAACTTGAAGTTCATAAGTTTGATTCATTTGGTTTTAGGGGGGTGACTCTTAGATTTAGCGTTGTTTCGGACATTCCGAAGGTTCGAGTAGGTCCGTCTCGTGATTTCAGACTTGTCGGTATGTTTGGGCGGGGCCCAGGAGCCCCGAGCGTCAAACGGACGAGGCTCGAGTGAAGTTGAGAATTTGGAGAAGTGCTGAAGCATCTGTTTCTGTCATAACCGCACCTGCGGTTGGTCGACCGCAGGTGCGAGACTGCAGAAGCGGTCGTACTTCGCAGATGCGGCTTCAAGACCGCAAAAGCGATAACAACCCTTTTAGCCAATTCCGTAGATGCGGTCTCCTCTCGTAGATGAGGTCCCCTGACCGCAGATGCGGAAACTGCTGAAGCAGTGAGCTTCATTTAAGTCGAGCTCCAGCCATTTTGACCATTTGGCACTCGGGTATTGAGAGATTTTGGAGCTCTTGAGAAGGGATTTCCACATAGCATCGTGAGGTAAGTCCATCCCCCTTATTTTTAAGTTTAACACTCGAGTTTTGGGTAGATTAACACCTAAAGATTTGGAGAAATCAAGGGGTTAGAGCTAGACCTAGGGTTTTAATAAAACTTAGATTCTACCACGAAATTGGTTATGAAATGAATTAGAAATCATATATTATTGATCCTTAGGTTATAGAGAACAACTTTCTTCGGAAAATTTAGAAATCTGGGCACGTGGGCTCGGGGTTGGATTTTAGGAAACTTGTATTAATGGTTGCGAAATGGCTTAAATAGCTAGAATTCGATCTTGTGAGCTTATATTGACTAGTTCCTACCTCATTTAACTAGTTTTGAATCGTTCGGCTCCGAATTGAGGGTTTGGGCTCGTTCGTGGTGTTGGAAGTGCACTTTGGAGCGAGGCGAGTCTCCTTTCTAACCTTGTAAAAGGGAATTATCCCCATAGGTGTAATAATTGAGTAATTTGCTGCTAAATGCGGGGGCTACGTACGCACTAGGTGACGAGAGTCCGTGCGTAGCTACTATTATGTCAATTGTCCGGGTAGTCTAGGACCTATATCATGTTATATTTGTGAATGTCTCTATATTTTCTTGCTAATGTGATCACTTAGGGCATGCTAGAGACTTGGAAAGGAATATAAGCGAATGTATACACTTGTTGGACACTTGTATGAATTTACTTGGAATTAAATGCGCATTCATGAGTTTTCTTGATATTAATTGATATTTGTGGATCGGGCCGATCGCCTCGGTAGAAATAGATGCATCTATGGTTCGCGTCATTCGACCTTCTGGCAGTGCACAGTTTATTTTCTGTTGGATCGGGCCGTCGACCTCGACATAGTGTGCGCATGATATCTATGTGAAATCTTATCCATTACTTGACCGGCTAAATATTTGAAATGTAAATGGCTAATTGTAAAATTGTTAAGAACATGACATATTACCTCTTGCTGCAAACTGTTGATTATTTGTGACTTCCATGCTTAATGTAACACTTCATTGTATTATTTGACCTTAGTAAGTATCAAGTCGACCTCTCGTCTCTACTTCTTCGAGATTAGACGGTATACTTGCGGGGTACATATTGTTTATGTACTCATACTACACTTTTGTACTTAATTGTACAGGATCTGAGGCATGTTTTATTTGGCTATCAGACTGGTGCGCGCCCCTGATTCATGGACCGAGACTTCCACGGTGAGCTGCTCCCTTCCTGTGCCGTTCAGCAGCTTGATGGGGTCTTTCTTTACTTTTGCTGTCTATTCTATCCCGGACAGTAGGATAGTATTATTCTTTTGTACATTCTACTAGTTGCCCACTACTTGTAACACCAGGTCTTGGCACACACATTAGTAGACAGTTCTTTTGGGTTGTATAATTATCATTAAATATTGCTTATCATCACCTGTTTTAATTGCAAATTAAGAAATGTTGTAACCGATTTAGGTAAGTAAAATAAGAATTTACTAATACTTCCGCGTTGGCTTGCCTGACAACGATGTTGGGTGCCATCACGACCCTTGGTGGATTTTGGGTCATGACAACATGGTATCAAAGCACTAGGTCCGCGTAAGTCTCACAAGTCATGGGCAAACCTAATAGAGTCTTGCGGATCGGTACAGAGACGTCTGTATTTATCTTCGAGAGGCTATAGGGTGTTAGGAAAAACTACTCTTTATTTATTTCCTATAGTGCAGTGGTTGGTATACTAAATTTCCCTCTTCTATTCTCTCACAGATGGTGAGGACACGCATGGCTGATGTTCCAGACCCGGGAGGAGCTGCTCCCCTCGTTGCTAGAGGCCGAGGCAGAGGCCGGGGGAGGGCACCGACCCGAGGTAAGGGACGAGGGCGTCCCAAAGTTATCCCAATGGTACCACCAGCAGATCCCGCGGGAGATCCTATCATCGAGGAGCAGGACGAGGTGCCCACAGCTGAGCCTACCCCGGCATACTTTATGGTAGCACCGGGATTCCAGGAGGCCATGGGCCGTATAATGCGGTTCATGGATTCTATGACTCGGGCTGGTTTATTTCCAGCAGATCCAGCTAGATCCAGCTACATCACAGGTAGGAGGGGCAGCATAGACCCCTACTGCTCAGGCTCCTAGACATGCAGTTGCAGTGTATCAGACTCCGGGTGCACTACCCGCAGATGGGGCTCCGCCAGTTGCTGCAGTGGCACCCTTGCCCAGACCAGTTGTGGATGGCGATCTGAAGAAGTTATTGGATAGATGGACTAGGCTTCACCTTCCGGTCTTCGGGGGCGAGCGTCATGAGGATGCCCGGGACTTCATAGATAGGTGCAGGGCCAGACTGCACAAATGAGGATATTGGAGTCGCATGGAGTTGACTTCACTACTTTTCAGCTTGAGGGCAAGGCCCGTAGATGGTGGCAGCCCTATGTTCTAGGCAGGCCAGCAGGTTCTCCCATCACTTGGGGTCAGTTCGCACAGTTATTCTTGGATAGGTACATTCCACCCTCTGAGAGGGAAGAGCTACGGTATTAGTTTGAGCATCTTGAGCAGGGTCAGATGTCTGTGACCGATTATAAGGCGAGGTTTTCTGAGTTGTATCGCCATGCACTCATGATACTTCCCACAAATGCAGAGAGAGTGTGGAGATTTGTTGCAGGGTTGCACCCCGGTATTCGATCTGGCATGGCCCGAGAGGTGGAAATGGCTAGAGAGTATCAGCTAGTGGTAGAGATTGCTCGAAGGATTGAGGGATATCGCCAGAGGGGTAGAGAGCAGATGCAGCAAGATAAGAGGGCTAGATTCTCCGGAGAGTTCAGAGGTGCCCCGGCTAGGGCTATAGGTTAGTTTGGGAAGGGTCAGCCCAGCAGACCCCATATTCAACACCACCGCCTGCTCGGGGTGCTCTAGCGCGTCCTTATTTCAGCGCCATGCCAGAGAGCTCGTATCGCCCGCCAGCTATTCAGGGTTCCTCCGGGGGGTTCAGGTCCTCAGGGCTCTTCTGATTCTTATTTCAGTGCTATGCCGGAGAGTTCATATTGTCCACCGGCTATTCAGGCTTCTTCCAGTGGGTCTAGAGACCATCAGGGTCAGCTATCAGGACAGCAGGCCGCCGCACCGCGGGGTTGTTTCGAGTGCGGAGATCTTGGCCATATGAGGAGGTACTGCCCAGGCTTTTGGGCAAGGCAGTACAACAGGGTCAGCAGCCTATGATTTCAGCACCGGCTGCCCCGCCACCTAGAGGTGAAGGGCAAACGGGTAGGGGTCGTCCTAGAGGTGGAGGCCAGGCAGGGAGAGGTCAGCCAGCTACTGCTCAGTCCAGTGGAGGCCAGCCAGCCGGCGCTCCAGCCAGATTCTATGCCCTTCCGGCTAGGCCAGATGCATTGGCCTCAGATGCCATCATCATAGGTATTATTTCCGTCAGTGGTAAAGATGTTTCGGTATTATTTGATCCAGGGTCTACTTATTCATATGTATCATCTCTGTTTGCTCGTTTCCTGGTTATTTCTCCTGAGCCTTTGGGCATTCCTGTTCATGTGTCCACCCCTGTGGGCGATTCTGTAGTTGTGGATCGGATCTACCGGTCCTGTGTGGTCACATTCTGTGGTTTTGAGACTAGTGCGGATCTCGTGTTGCTTGATATGATCGACTTTGAGATCATCCTGGGCATGGATTGGTTATCCCCATATCACACCGTCCTAGATTGCCATGCCAAGACTGTTACTTTAGCGATGCCAGGGTTGCCGAGGTCGGAGTGGAAGGGCTCCACAGTTGATACATCTAGTCGGGTTATCTCTTTCCTGAAGGCTCGGCAAATGGTTGAAAAGGGGTGTTTGGCTTATTTGGCTTATGTTCGAGACACCACCGCAGAGTCTCCGATGATTGATTCAGTTCCAGTATTTCGAGAGTTCGTCGATGTGTTTCCTTCTGATCTTCCTGGCATGCCACCGGATCGTGTTATTGATTTCTGCATTGATTTTGCTCCAGTTACCCAGCCTGTATCTATCCCACCATACCGTATGGCTCCGAAGGAGTTGAAGGAGCAGCTTGAGAAGTTGTTAGCAAAGGGGTTTGTTAGACCCAGTGTATCGCCTTGGGGTGCACTAGTGTTATTTGTGAAGAAGAAGGATGGAACTATGCGGATCTGCATTGATTACTGCCAGTTGAATAAAGTCACCATCAAGAACAAGTATCTGTTGCCTCGCATCAACGATTTCTTCGACCAATTGCAGGGTGCTAGGGTGTTCTCCAAGATTGACTTGAGGTCAGGGTATCATCAGCTGAAGATTCGGGACTCGGATGTTCCGAAGACTGCATTCCAGACTAGATATGGCCACTATGAGTTCCTGGTGATGTCCTTTGGCTTGACTAACACCCCAGCAACATTCATGGACTTGATGAATAGGGTATTCAGGCCTTACATTGATTCATTTGTCGTCGTCTTCATTGACGACATCTTGATATACTCCCGTAGCCTGGGGGAGCACGAGCAACACTTGAGGGTAGTGCTTCAGACCTTGCGAGAGCAGAAGCTATATGCTAAGTTCTCCAAGTGTGAGTTCTGACTAGAGTCGGTGGCATTCTTGGGGCATATTGTGTCAGGAGAGGGTATTAAGGTGGACCCCAAGAAGATTGAGGCAGTTCAGAGTTGGCCACGTCCTACTTCGGTGACCGAGATTAGGAGTTTCCTGGGGTTAGCAGGTTACTACAGACGATTCGTGCAGGGCTTTTCATCTATTGCATCACCTCTGACTAGATTGACCCAGAAGGGTGCTCCTTTCCAGTGGTCCGATGATTGTAAGGCGAGCTTTCAGAAGCTCAAGACAGCCTTGACAACAACACCAGTCCTTGTGTTGCCTTCCGGTTCAGGGATGTATACGGTATATTGCGATGCTTCGCGCGTTGGATTGGGATGTGTATTGATGCAGGAGGGGCGAGTTATTGCCTATGCTTCGCGCCAGCTGAAGGTTCATGAGAAGAATTATCCTGTGCACGATCTAGAGTTGGCCGCGATCGTTCATGCTCTTAAGATATGGAGGCATTATCTGTATAGGGTGACATGTGAGGTTTATATGGATCATCGCAGCTTACAGCATTTGTTCAAACAGAGGGATCTTAATTTGAGGCGGTGCAGGTGGCTTGAGTTACTAAAGGATTATGACATCACCATTCTTTATCATCCGGGCAAGGCAAATGTGGTCGCGGATGCCTTAAGCAGAAAGGCAGAGAGTATGGGTAGTTTGGCATTCATTCCAGCAGAGGAGAGACCACTAGCTTTGGACATTCAGTCCTGGGCTAACAGACTTGTGAGGTTGGACATTTCGGAGCCCAGCCGACTCCTTGCGTGTGTTGTTGCTCAGTCTTCATTATTGGGGCAGATCAAGGCCCGGCAGTTTGATGATCCACATTTGAGGGTTCTCAGAGAGACGGTGCTTCAGGGAGGTGCCAAGGAGGTTTCTATGGGCGAGGATGGTGTTTTGCGACTCCAGGGTCGTCTATGTGTTCCTAATGTTGATGGTCTGAGAGAGAGGATTCTAGAAGAGGCACACAATTTGCGGTATTCCATTCATCCGGGAGTTATGAAGATGTATCGTGACTTGAGACAACATTATTGGTGGCGGAGGATGAAGAAGGACATAGTGGAGTCTGTGGCTAGGTGTTTGAATTGTCAGCAGGTCAAGTATGAACACTATAGGCCGGGTGGCCTACTTCAGCAAATGCCTATACCAGAGTGGAAGTGGGAGCACATTACCATGGATTTCGTAGTTGGGTTGCCGCGGACTTTGCGGAAGTTTGATTCAATGTGGATCATTGTCGACAGATTGACCAAGTCGGCACACTTCATACCGGTGGTGACTACTTATACTTTGGAGAGACTGGCTCAGATTTATATTCGGGAGATAGTCTGGTTGCACGGTGTGCCTGTTTCCATCATATCAGATAGAGGCCCTCAGTTCACTTCGCATTTCTGGAGAGCTGTTCAGGGTGAGTTGGGTACTCGCGTGGAGCTTAGCACGGCATTTCATCCACAGACCGACGGGCAGTCGGAGCAGACAGTTCAAATTTTGGAGGACATGCTCAGAGCATGTGTGATTGACTTTGGAGGGCAGTGGGATCAGTTCTTGCCCTTGGCGGAGTTTGCATACAGCAACAGCTGTCAGTCCAGCATAAAGATGGCTCCATACGAGGCTTTATATGGTCGACGTTGTCATTCTCCTATCGGGTGGTTTGAGCCTAGTGAGGCTAAGTTATACGGTACAGATTTGGTACAGGATGCCTTGGACAAGGTGAAATTGATTCAGAAAAGGCTTTGCACAGCTCAGTCCAGACAAAAGAGCTACGCGGATCAGAAGGCGCGTGATGTATCATTCATGGTTGGCGAGAAGGTCCTCTTGAAAGTCTCGCCAATGAAGGGCGTTATGAGGTTCGGGAAGAAAGGCAAGCTGAGCCCAAGGTTTATTGGCTCATTTGAGGTGTTGAGGCGAGTTGGGGAGGTTGCTTACAAGCTTGCTTTACCCCCAACTTATCGGGAGTTCATCCGGTTTTTCATGTATAGATGCTTCGGAAGTATCATGCCGACCTGTCCCATGTGTTGGACTTCAGTACTATTCAGCTGGATGAGAGTTTGGGTTATGAAGAGGAGCCAGTTGCCATTATTGATAGACAGGATCGCCAGTTGAGGTCCAAGAGGATTTCTGCGGTGAGGGTCCAGTGGAGGGGTCAACCAATCGAGGAGGCGACCTGGGAGTCCGGGGAGGACATGCGGAGCAGATATCCACATTTATTCAGCAGCTCAGGTACTTTTCTATGTTCGTTCGAGGACGCACGTTTGTTTAAGAGGTGGAGAATGTAACGACCCGACTGGTCGTTTTGCCTTTTAGAACCCCGTTCCCTTAAATAAAACTTCCCGCGCTTGCTTTAACTAATTTACGACTTGCGAGGATGGTGGGTTCGGGATTTTGAAGAGTTTCGAGTGAAATATGCCCATTTGATTCCTTAGGATTTTCTTAAAAGGCTAAGTTTGACTTTGGTCAACATTTTGAGCAAACGGACCCGGATTCGTGATTTGACGGTCCCGGAGGGTTCGTAAGAAAATATGGGACCTGGGCATATGCCCGGAATCGAATTCCGAGGTCCCTAGCCCGAGTAATGAATTTTTATCAGAAATTGTTGATCTGAAGTTTTAAAGATTTAAAGAAACTAATTAATGATTGATTCCATGGGTATCGAGCTCGTATATTGGTTTTGGAGCCCGGTACAGGTCCGATATATCATTTAAGACTTGCCCGCAAAATTTGGTGTCAATCCAAGTAGTTTTAGGGCGTTTCGGCTCGTTGGAGGAAAATTAAGAACTTGAAGTTCATAAGTTTGATTCATTTGGTTTTAGGGGGATGACTCTTAGATTTAGCGTTGTTTCGAGCGTTCCGAAGGTTCGAGTAGGTCCGTCTCGTGATTTCAGACATGTCGGTATGTTCGGGCGGGGCTCGGGAGCCCCGAGCGTAAAACGGACGAGGCTCGAGTGAAGTTGAGAATTTGGAGAAGTGTTGAAGCATCTGCTTCTGTCATAACCACACATGCGGTTGGTCGACCGCAGGTGCGAGACCGCAGAAGTGGTCGTAGCTTCGCAGATGCGGCTTCAAGACCGCAGAAGCGGTCCCAGCCCTTTTAGCCAATTCCGCAGATGCGGTCTCCTCTCGCAGATGCGGTCCCCTGACCGCAGATGCGGAAACTGCTGAAGCAGTGAGCTTCATTTAAGTCGAGCTCCAGCCATTTTTTACCATTTGGCACTCGGGTATTGAGCGATTTTGGAGCTCTTGAGAAGGGATTTTCACATAGCATCGTGAGGTAAATCCATCCCCCTTATTTCTCAGTTTAACACTCGAGTGTTGGGTGGATTAACACCTAAAGATTTAGAGAAATCAAGGGGTTAGAGCTAGACCTAGGGTTTTAACAAAACTTAGATTCTACCACGAAATTGGTTATGAAATGGATTAGAAATCATATATTATTGATCCTTAGGTTATAGAGAACAACTTTCTTCGGAAAATTTCGGAATCCGGGCACGTAGGCCCGAGGTCGGATTTTAGGAAACTTGTATTAATGGTTGGGAAATGGCTTAAATAGCTAGAATTCGATCTTGTGAGCTTATATTGACTAGTTCCTACCTCATTTAACTAGTTTTGGATCGTTCGGTTCCGAATTGAGGGTTTGGGCTCATTCGTGGTATTGGAAGTGCACTTTGGAGCTAGGTGAGTCTCCTTTCTAACCTTGTAATAGGGAATTGTCCCCATAGGTGTAATAATTGAGTAATTTGCTGCTAAATGCGGTATCTACGTACGCACTAGGTGACGAGAGTCCGTGCGTAGCTACTATTATGTTAATTGTCTGGGTAGTCTAGGACCCGTATCATGTTATATTTGTGAATGTCTCTATATTTTCTTGCTAATCTGATCACTTATGGCATGCTAGAAACTTGGAAAGGAATATAAGCGAATGTATACACTTGTTGGACACTTGTATGAATTTACTTGGAATTAAATGAGCATTCATTTGTTTTCTTGACATTAATTGATATTTGTGGATCGGGCCAATCGCCTCGGTAGAAATAGATGCATCTATGGTTCGCGTCATTCGACCCTCTGGCAGTGCACAGTTTATTTTCTGTTGGATCGGGCCGTCGACCTCGGTATAGTGTGCGCATGATATCTATGTGAAATCTTATCCATGACTTGACCGGCTAAATATTTAAAATGTAAATGGCTAATTGTAAAATTGTAAGAACATGACATATTACCTCTTGCTACAAACTGTTGATTATTTGTGACTTCCATGCTTAGTGTAACACTTCATTGTATTATTTGACCTTAGTAAGTATCAAGTCGACCTCTCGTCTCTACTTCTTCGAGATTAGACGGTATACTTAAAGGGTACATATTGTTTATGTACTCATACTACACTTCTGTACTTAATTGTGCAGGATCTGAGGCATGTATATCTGGCTATCAGACTGGTGCGCGCCCCTGATTCATAGACCGAGACTTCCACGGTGAGCTGCTCCCTTCCTGTGCCGTTCAGCAGCTTGATAGGGTCTTTCTTTTCTTTTGCTGTCTATTCTATCCCGGACAGTAGGATAGTATTATTCTTTTGTATATTCTACTAGTTGCCCACTACTTGTGACACCAGGTCTTGGCACACACATTAGTAGACAGTTCTTTTGGGTTGTATAATTATTATTAAATATTGCTTATCATCACCTGTTTTAATTGCAAATTAAGAAATGTTGTAACCAATTTGGGTAAGTAAAATAAGAATTTACTAATACATCCGCGTTGGCTTGCCTGACAATGGTGTTGGGCGCCATCATGACCCTTGGTGGATTTTGGGTCGTGACAGTTGAAGTCTGCTACATGAATTCTCTATATTTCTTTTTGATAACTTGAATTCTCTATATTTCTATTCAGGCCAATTTCATTTACATGCATGGGTAGGGTTAAGGTCTGCGTACACTCTATCCTCCCCAGACCTCACTAGTGGAATTATTGTTGGATTGTTGTTGTTGTTGTTCATTTACAAGCATGATTAGCAAAATTATGGGAATGACTCCATAACAAAGACGACAGACTTTATAGTTTTGAAGACAAGATTCAGACTTTTCACTCTCCCTCTCTCTCACACACACATATATGCACACACACATGCCAAATTCATTTTACAAGCATGAATAGAGAAATTTAGAAAACAACCAATCCATAACAAGATGTGACAAATGCTATAGTTTTGAAAACATGATCCAGATTTTTCACTAACTTACACATACATAATACATATTAGCCCCACCAAGAATGATATCAGATCCTGATGTTTACCTTTAGATGGTAATGTGTTGTCAAAAGGCGTAACAGCAGAGGCTTCAACGGGCTGAACTGAAGCAACAAAGGAATTAAACAATCTGGAATTTCTCACCATTCCAATTGGCTGAACAGAAACTCTTGTACTAGTAATTTTTGAAGAGAATGTAGGAACTAGTACCGAGCTTTGCTGTCTAGAGACAGCACGAACAGAATTCGCTTGAAAACTCATCATCCCCTCCATTAAAACCTTAATTTTCTTGAATTCACAAACTCCGGATAAAAATCAAATCTTGTTATTTAATTTAAGGTTGTCTTGCTCGAATCCTTTTTTGAAGATGCGGACCTGTGACCTGCCAATAACCGGTGGGTGCAGTTGGTGCGTAGGAATACAATGTAGTGCTCCTCACCTTAAGGATTGTGGACCTAATTCCTAAATCACTTGGACCGGCCTTTTTTCAAAAGAAAAGGCGTGATTTATTTGTAGCGTAAAAATTGCATGGGGCGCCCTATTTAGTCGCCCTTTTTTAATCTGTAGTCGCTTTATTTTTCTATTTGCATTCGTACCCATTTTTTTGTTAAAAGTTTTTTAAAAGATAATATTTTCCTTTTTTATTAAAAGATTACTTTCTCTTCAAGTGTATGTCAGTCTACTGTCTCTGTCTTTCTCTCCCGTTCTTCGTGTTTTTGATTTGTTCTTCTCTGAAATCAAACGGTTTTTGTCATTATTCTTGATTTTTCAACTGTTTGTTCCCCAATAACATTACGTATAATCACAGGTACATTGCATTAACTTTCTGGATTTTATTTTAGTATTATTTTTACGATTTAATTTCTGGTTTTTTGTTGATAGTCATGTTAATTGAATCGTTTTCCTTTTTATATTTATGATAAAATAGTTTCCTAGGGTTTACTTTGATTAGTGCATTAGTTTTCTAGGTTTTATTTATACGATTGTGTTTTTCGGGTTTTTGAACGTGTGTTTGTGTTTTTGATGAAAATCCTATAAATTCTTTAGTGATTTTTGGAGACGTCTAATTTTTAAAAATTTTGAGAGTTAAATAGATGATGCTATTAAAGTGTGAAGATTATAATACTTCAAGGATACCTTAATTTTAGGAGCTGAAGTTTTATTTTGTGTTTTTGTTATATTTTTTATGAACTTCAGCATTATTTGGAGTTGAATTTGTGTTCTATTTTTGTAAAAACTATAGCATGTTTTTGCAGAAATTTTTGTTTTGTAACTGGTGAACTTCAGCATTCTAGGAGCTGACGTTTTGTTTTGTATTTGCTGAAGTTCATCATTTAGGAGTTGAAGTTTTTGTTTTATATTTGCTGAACTTCAACTTTCTTAGAGCTGAAGTTTTAACTAATTTTTTTTGATAATGTTCTGACGTTATTTTTCCTATCTTTTACTTTTTTTTAACAGATGGCATCTACGAAATCCAAATCACCTACAAATCCTAAAGCACCTAAACAACGTAGAATATGCAAAGGTCCTTCAGTCTCTGTTGCTCTACCTACAAAACCAGGGGAGAGATATTATGAGTTTCGAGATTGGTTTAACTATCGTGCTTACTGGAAGGGGAACCACGATTTGAAGAGTTTAATTGCAACTTTCTTGACTCTTGCACAACATATAAGCTGAATAATGGTACATTTCGGTATATTATGGCTACGGAGAATTTCAGATGCAGGATGAAGTTGGTTCATTGTATGATTCTTTCTCGAATATTCACCAATAATTGAGACTCAATTAGTTTCAAGATTTTTGGCCATGATGTATCGTTCACCCTTGAAGACTTTCACATTATGTGCGGTTTGAGGATCACATCACATAATGTTAAAAAACCAAGTAAACGAGAGAGCGAGATTTTGAAGCGCTATTTTGGAAAGTCTAAGGGTATGACCTTAAAGGACATTCGAGATTATATGTCCCAAAATAAAATTCAAAAGGATGATGTGAATTTCAAACACATATGCAAGAATGATGAACATGCTGTGAAGCTTATGAAAATTCTTGTTGTGGAGTCTATTTTATTTGAAAAAAAGAATGAATCAATGTGCTGGAGGAGTATGCAGCTATTGTTGAAGATGATAAGGCTTGTGCTGATTATCCTTGGGGTAATGCATCTTATGAGAAGCTCATTACCTCAATGAAACATGCATTGGACAAACAGGACAAATATAATTCAACTGAGTATACTGTTGGTGGATTTCCATTTCCATTATGTGTTTGGTTCTATGAGCGCTTCCTAGATATTTGGGAGAAGTATTTAAAAGAGGACGACTTCCTTGATGCCCCTCAGATTCCCAAGATGTTACGTTATGTATCTTTAGGAGAATCTAAATATAAAGAACTTCATGCGGATTACTTCAATAATCATGGTGTAAGTTATTATTTTTTATTTTTGTAATTGTGTTAATATGTTGACGTATTAGCTTTATTTTATTTTCATAATATACTTTTTTGTATTAAACAGAAATATCGGACATTTAGGATATTGGATATAATTTCTACTGAAGAGAAATTGAATTCAATGCCTTTAATTGGACAATTACCATGCAGCCGGATTCGTTCAAAGGTACTTAATGTGGTTCCTTCAACTAGTAAATCACCACGTAGTCGGAGTCGGTCAAAAGAAGCCAATCGAACTCCTATAATTGGCGAATCACCTCGTACCCAGAGTCGTTCTAACTGTTCTACAACAGCGTTTTGCCAATGAATTAGTCAACACAAGATGTTGTGTAAGTTTTGAGCTGAAATTTTTTGTTTTTGTGTTTTGTAAAACTACAACATGTTTTAGCTGAAGTTTTTGTTCTGTTTGTGATGAACTTCAGCATTCTAGTAGTTGAAGTTGTGTATTGTATTTGCTGAACTTCAACATGTTTTAGTTGAAGTTTTTGTTATGTTCGTGAATAACTTTAGTATTCTAGTAGTTGAGTTGTGTTCTGTATTTGCTAAACTTCAACATGTTTTAGCTGTAGTTTTGTTCTACTTGTGAATAACTTCAGCATTCTAGTAGCTGAAGTTATGTTCTGTATTTGCTAAACTTCAGCATTCTTTAGACCTGAAGTTTTGTTCTGTGTCTCTATACTAGAGGGTAACGACGGAGGTTAAAAGCTATGCAGAAGAAAAAAGGACGCATGATCGAGAAAGAAGTTGTTGAGCAGTTTCAACGGGATGAACGATTTGCTATTGTGGATGCCGTTTTGATAAAAGTCAAGGTAAGCTAATTTATAGAGAAGTCTTCTTTTTTCTACTAATGTTATTCAGATTAATCATTGTTAGTAATTTTTTTCTAGGAATATTTTGATGAGAAGTTTGAAAAGTTATTTAAGATTGTCGACAAATCAAATGGACTAGATGATGGCGATTTTGATTTGATGAAGTATCGACAATATGATAGGATGAACGAGTCGTTCGAATATCTATCGGATATTAATGTTGCTCATGATGCACTGCATAAAGTCGCAGATGAAAATGTAACATGTGAGGAAGCGGCTCTTGAAGGCGATCAACGTGATGAACAACAAGGTGAAGAGGAAAGTTCCAGTGTTGATAGACTGAGCAAAGATGGAAATGATGAACGGTTATCAACCGAGAATGTAGGAAGCAAGAAAGGTGCAGATGATGAAGTTGTCGATGCTGAAGAACATGCACCGAGTTGTGCTTTGGGCAGTGATATTGCAAAAGGCAATTTGTTTGGCGATGGAGATCATGAACATGTTGGTACTGAAGAACTGACATCGAGTGATGTATGTACCACTATTGGGAAAGGCGATCGGTTTGCAGACGCAATAGCTATTTGCCAAGAAAATTTAGGTGTAGAGACACAGAAAATTTGCACTACAGGTATAAATATTTTCTATGTTATATATATATATATATATATATATATATATATATATATATATATATATATATATACTAGTCTTCAGGTACGCGCGTTGCGCATGTACCCTGTCTCAATTAATATAACTTTTTTTAGTATTACATAAATAATATATTAATATTATAATTTAAATAATGAATATTGATTCTATTAGTTAAATGAATAGAAATTTAATAACTATATCATATATAGTCGATTTTCTCTATTTTTTAAATTTCTTTCAATGTCAATGTTGATTCTTTTCTTTAGGGCGCAAATTTATGTAAACTATTGTGTAAATTTGAAAGATGATTTACTTATATGGTGATTTGTAACATAATTGGATTTGATGGGATTGGATTCTTTTGCTAATCAATTAATTTAAACACTTCGAATTCTTAATTTTAGCTCATTCCATCTTTTAAATGTTTAATTGTAATATCAAATATGGATGACGCATAGTCACTTGCATTTTTATCGTTAACTCCATAAATACTTGATCAATATTTTATTTTTGGATCTTTGTGTTTGAAGAACAATATTTTATACTTAACTTATTGACTTTTGTCAATCACTCTTCTCTCTCTATCTCTCATATTCTTAACTATATTTTTTAATTATTTTTTCTAATTGTTCAGTATAGTTTACAAATATTATTCAAAAAATCGATAAAGAGAAGAAAATATTGATTGAGCACGAAAAGAGTTCAAATTAATATGAAATTTTATTATAATTCATAAATATAATGACACTAGTATTTTAAACTCTAGATGGACTAAATATTTAAGACTTTAAATTATACCACAATATATATTTTTCATTTTGACTTTTGTAGAATTTTTTTTACCTTTTCAATAAAAAATAGAAGAACTCTATCTCCTTTTCAAAAAAGAAGTTATTTGGAGTTAAAGATTGCCCATACAATCTAATTCTTTGGAAGGTAAAAGTTAAAATTGTTCTTTTAATTCTTGTGATGGAAAAGATGAAGTATTTTTAATGGATTTCATTTGTTTGTTGTAGACTAAGCCTTTTCAAGCTATAAAAGTTTTTGTTTTAGGTGTATGAACCGTAATATGATTTGACGTATTATTAAAAGGTAATCCAAGAGAATAATGATTGAGTGAATTATAAATACTTTATAAAATTTAAGTAAGGAAATATTAATATAAGTTTAGTTAATTTTGGAATCCCAATTAGGAAAATAATTAAATGATTATTCCTAAATATGAGAAAAATAATTAAAATTACTATTTTGTCTAGTATGAAATTTATTTTAAAAGGGTAAAAAGGCGAACGACATTTCGTTAACAGCTTGTTTGGATGGTTGTTTTATATCGTTTTATAATGTATCGTATCGTATTGTATTGTACTGTACTGTACAGTATTGTTTGATGAATATAATGTTTGGATGGATTGTGTCGTTTTGCCGTCATTTCATGTTATCACGCACCAGTAATACGATGAATAAGCTTGCAATATTATAAAGAAAAATTATGATACAACATATAAAAAGGTAGGGTAAATGATAAAATAAAATTATTTAATAATAATGAAGGGTGAAATTGAGAGAAAAGGACAAAGTAACGACGCAACCACACCAAATCGGTTGTTACATAAAGTGTCACATTTCATCGTTACGTAATGACGGATTTAGCGATATGATACGATAAAATTTAATTAACAATCAAAACAAATATTGTATTTAAAGTATAATACGATACAATATAATAGGTAACAACCATCCAAACAAGCTGTAAGGGCCTTCGTGCTATATATACACACACACACACACACACACACACACACACCCCTCTTCCCTTTTTATGAATATGCAGGGAAAGTTGAAAATAGTTGTGCTTCAATCAATACAACTTAAAAACTCTCTGATGATGCTGAATTGAATGAAGATAGAGTTGAGAAAATCCTTCCAGAGAATACTCCAATATTCCTCGACGTTGCTGCGCAATTGAATGAAGTTGGAGTTGCTGATATTGACAAAGGCATGCAGCCTAGCGAAACCATAGTGGAAGGCAAACATCAAGGTATTATATAGATCACGAATTTATTACATTTGATCCAAGTATATATTTTCAATTTGAAATTTTACATACTTTATTTTCTTTTTTTTATGCTTTTTGATGATTATTCAGAAAGACATAATGCAGCTGAAAAAGAAATTGGTCAGCTCATTCGGCTATATGAAAAATGAGAAATACATCTATTCACACATGTTGGCTCACAGACAAGTGTGAAGTGTGTTTGTATTATTTTAAAATTTAATCAGTATTATTTTTTGCATGAAGATATAGACGTATCTGAAGGTAATGGAAGTGGATCCGTTGGAATGCAAAAACCATCTACGTCGCAACACTTAGACCAGGTAGTTATTTTCTTCAATTCGATTACAAGGTATTTTTTTGCCTAATGTATGTTTTATATCAGTTGTATTTATGTATATATTTTCCTTGCTTTTGCAGATCTCATCTGATGCATCACAACTTCTTCCAAATCCTAAGAGAAGGAAGATTCCAGTTCTTCTAATATTTTGTGTTACACCAGTGATATCCCCAACTTCAAGTTAAGTTCATTTTTGCTAGGTAGTACATAAGGGACTGATTCAGAAGGTAATTCTGCTGCTATTGTTGTTGGTGAAGAGAGACAAGAACATCATAAACAACAGGGAGTTGGTCAAGTATCTGCCACTATGGCTGTGGATTTGTAACGACCCGACTGGTCGTTTTGCTTTCTTGAACATCATTCCCCTAAATAAGACTTTATGTACTTGCTTTTACTGACTTATGACTTGCGGGGATAGATGGTTCAGGATTTGGAAGAGTTTGGGTTGAAATCGGAACACTTGGTTCCTTAAGGTTGGCTTAAAAGGCCAAGTTTGACTTCGGTCAATATTTTTGAGTAAATGACCTCGGAATCGGGATTTGATGATTCCAAAAGGTTCGTATTATGGGGCGCATGTTCAGATTGGGTTTTGGATGACCCGGGAGCATTTTGGTGCATAATAGTGAAAGTTGGTTCTTGAAGGTTTTTGGAAGTTCTTTAAATTTGGTTTAGAGCGGGATTTGATGATATCGAGGTCCAAACAGAATTCTGAGACCGAGAATAGTTCTATAATATCATTTAAGACTTTCATGAAAAATTTGGTGTGAATCTGAGTAGTATAAGTGTGTTTCGTCGCATTGGAAGTAAATTAAAGAACTTGAAGTTCATAAGTTTGAATCAATTGGTTTTAGGGTGTGATTCCTAGTTTTAATGTTATTTCAGGTGTTCCAAGGGTTCGAGCGAGTCTGTTTTATCATTCCAAACTTGTTGGTATGTTCGGGCGGGGCCCCGAGCGTCAATCGGACGAAACTCCAGCTTAGTTGAAAATGTGAGAAGAAGCTAAAGCTCCAGGCTTCTATCATAACGCACATGTGGTTGGCCAGCCGCAGGTGCGAGACAGCAGAAGCAGCTAAGCCATCGCAGATATAGCCATGGGTGGCCAGCCCAGGAACTGCAGAAATGGCTTTCTCTCTACAGAAGTGGTAGGCTTTCTGCAGAAACGGCCCAGCCGGCCTAGTAGAGTTTCGCAGAAGCGGACCCTTTTTTGTAGATGCGGTGGGCGCAGGTGCGGCCCAGGACCGCAGATGCAGAAATCACTGAAGGCAGTGACCTTCATTTATTGCAGGAGTTAGACATTTTTGGCTTATTTTCATTCCATAGTTGGTCGATTTTAGAGCTCTTGAGAGGGGTTTTTCACCAAGCCTTTGAAGGTAAGTAATTCCTACTACATGTGAGTTAAATACTTGAATTTTGAGTAGATTAACATGTAAAGATTAGGGAAAATTACGGGATTAGAGTAAAACTTAGGTTTTTGATAAAAATAAGATTTAACCACGAAATTCGTTATGGAATGAAGTAAAATCATATATTCTTGATCCTTAGCTTATGGGTAACAACTTTCTTCGAAACTTTCCGGAATTCGGGCATGTGGGCCCGGGGATGAATTTTAGGAACCTTGTATTTAGGATTGGAAAATTACTTTAATAGTTAAAATATGAACTCTTGAGCATGTATTGACTAGTTCTTACCCCATTTGAATAGTTTTGGATCATTCGGCTCTGATTTGAGGGTTTGAGCGCATTCTTGAATTTGGAAGTAAGCTTTGGGTAAGGTAAGTCTCTTTTTAACCTTGTAAGAGGGAAATTTTCCCATAGGTAAACTTAATTAATATGTGATTAATTGTGGAGGCTACGTACGTATGAAGTGACGAGAGTCCATACGTAGCTACTATTTCTGTTATTGTCCGGGTAGTTCTAGGTATACACCATACTTTGTGGACACTTCTATTTGATTATATGTGCTAATTGTAAGAAAGTAATTAAGTTGAATAAAATCTAAGGATTTAAAGGCTTCAAGAGAATTGTCTTCATTTTTGAAAAAGAAACAAAGAAGTGTTGTGTTTTAAATGATAAAAATTATGTTTGACTGCGTCGCACGGATGATTCGCGAGCAGGGTTATGCCTTTACCACATTGCCTATATGATTCGCGAGTGAGGTGAATAGATGAATATATGGTTTGTGCCGTTCGAACTTTGGCAATGCACATTTTACTTTTATGTTGGATTGAGCCGAACATCCTCGGTAGTAATTGTGTGCGATAATAGAATGTGAACTCTTTGTAGTTGTATGCTTCATTTCTTGATATGCCATTTGTTTTAAATAACGAAAGTGTCTTGCCTTCTTAAATATGATGGAGGAAATTCCTCGGTAGGACAAGAGGACTCGATTCTCTAGAGAGTTGAGAGGTGCCCCAGCTAGGGGCAGAGGTCAGTTTGGGAGGGGCCAACCCAGCATGCCCACATATCCAGCACCACCACCACCTCCTCGGGGTGCTCCAGCAAGACCCTATTTCAACGCTATGCCAGAAAGTTCTTACCGCCCACCAGTTCATCAGGTTTCTTCCGGTGCCTATTTCAGTGCCATGCCAGAGAGTTCATACCACTCACCAGCCATTCAGGGTTCCTCTAGTGGGTATTCAGGCCATCAGGTCAGTAGTCTATGGTACCGAGAGGTTGTTACAAGTGTGGAGATCCGAGTCACATAAAGAGGACTTGCCCCAGACTTCGGGGGCAAGGCAGTACAGTAGGGTCATCAGCCCATGATTGCAGCACCAGCCGCCCGACCACCTAGAGGTGGGGACAGGCTAGTAGGGGCAGTCCTAGAGGTAGAGGCCAGGCAGGGGGAGGTCAGTCAGCTATTGCTCAGCCAGGCGGAGGCTGCGCTCCAGCTAGATTCTATGCTTTTTCGGGCCGTGATCACAGGTATTATTTCTGTCTGCTATAGGGATGCTTCGGTATTATTTGATCCAGGATATACCTATTTATATATGTCATCTCTCTTTGCTCATTTCCTGGATATTCCTCGTGAGTCTTTGGGTGCTCCTGTCTATGTATCCACTCTTGTAGGTGATTCTATGGTTGTGGATCGGATCTATCAGTCCTGTGTGGTTACATTCTGTGGATTGGTTATCTCCATATCATGCCATTCTTGATTTTCATGCCAAGACTGTTACTTTATCGATGCAGAGTTGCCTAGATTGGAGTGGAAAGGTTCCTCCGTTAGTTTATCTAGTCGGGTTACCTCTTTTCTAAAGGGTCGACATCTGGTCGAGAAGGGGTATTTGGCATATCTGGCCTATGGTCGGGACACCACCGCAGAGTCTCCAACGATTGATTCAGTGCCAGTAGTCTGGGAGTTCGCCGATATGTTTCCTTCTGACCTTCAGGGCATGCCGCCAGATCGTGACATTGATTTATATATTGATTTGGCTTCAGGTACCCAGCTATATCTATTCCACCATATCATATGGCTCCGAAAGAGTTGAAAGAGTTGAAGGAGAAGCTTGAGGAGTTGCTAGCAAAAGGGTTTGTGAGACCCAGTGTATCACCATGGGGTGCACCTGTGTTATTTGTGAAGAATAAGAAGGATGGGACTATGCAGATATGCATTGATTACCGCCAGTTGAACAAAGTCACCATCAAGAACAAGTAGTCGTTGCCTCGTATCGACGATTTGTTTGACCAGTTGCAGGTGCTAGGGTGTTTTCTAAGATTGACTTGAGATCGGGGTACCACTAATTAAAAATTCGGGACTCAGATGTTTCAAAGACTGCCTTCCGCATTAGAATGGTTATTATGAGTTTCTAGTGATGTCCTTCGGCTTGACTAATTCCCTAACGGCGTTTATGGACTTGATGAACATGGTGTTCAGTCTTTATATTGATTCATTTAATATTGTCTTCATTGGTGACATCTTGATCTACTCACGATCCTGGGGAGCACGAGTAGTATTTGAGAGTAGTGCTTCAGACATTGTGAGAGCAGAAGTTATATGCTAAGTTCTCCAAGTGTGAGTTTTGGCTGGAGTCAATAGCATTCTTGGGGCATGTTATATCATGAGAGGGTTTTAAAGTGGATCCTAAGAAGAATGAGGCAGTTCAGAGTTGGCCACGTCCTACTTCACTAACTGATATCAGGAGTTTCCTGGGGTTAGCAGGTTATTACTGTCGATTTGTGCAGGGCTTTTCATCCATTGCATCACCTTTGACTAGATTGACCCAGAAGGGTGCTACTTTTCGTTGGTTAGATGATTGTGAGGTGAGCTTTTAGAAGCTCAAGACAGCCTTGACTACATCACCGGTTCTAGTGTTGCCTTCCAGTTCAGGGATGTATATAGTATATTGTGACGCTTCACGTGTTGGCTTGGGTTGTGTATTGATTCAGGAGGGGCGAGTTATTGCCTATGCTTCGTGCCAGTTGAAGGTTCATAAGAAGAATTATCCTGTGCACGACCTAGAGTTAGCAGCGATTGTTCATGCTCTCAAGATATGGAGGCATTATCTGTATGGGGTGTCATGTGAGGTTTATACTGATCATCACAGCTTACAACATTTCTTCAAACAGAGGGATCTTAATTTGAGGCAGCGTAGATGGCTTGGGTTACTAAAGGATTATGACATCGCCATTCTTTTTCATCCGGGCAAGGCAAATGTGGTCGCGGATGCCTTAAGCAGGAAGGCAGAGGGTATGGGTAGCTTGGCATTCATTTCAGCGGAGAAGAGGCCACTAGACTTGGACATTCAGTCTTTGGCTAACAAACTTGTGAGATTGGACATTTCGGAGCCCATCTGAGTCCTTGCGTGTGTTGTTGCTCAGTCTTCGTTATTAGGGCAGATCAAGGCCTGACAGTTCGATGACCCACATTTGGCAGTCCTAGAGAGAAGGTACTATAGGGTGGTGCCAAGGAGGTTTATATTGGCGAGGATGGTGTTCTATGAATCCAAGGTCGCCTATGTGTTCCTAATGTCGACTGCTTGAGGGAGAGGATTCTTGAGCAGGCACACAGTCTGCGGTATTCTATCCACCCAGGTGCAACAAAGATGTATCATGACCTGAGACATCACTACTGGTGGCGGCGAATAAAGAAAGACATAGCGGAGTAAGTATCTAGGTGCTCAAATTGCTAGCAGGTCAAGTATGAGCACCAAAGGCCAGGGGGGCTACTTCAGCAAATGATTATACCTGAGTAGAAATGGGCGCACATTACTATGGACTTCGTAGTTGGGTTGCCGCAGAACTTGCGAAAGTTTGATGCGGTTTGGGTCATTATCGACAGGTTGACCAAGTAGGCACACTTCATTCCGGTTGTGACTACCTATACTTCAGAGAGGTTGGCCCAGATTTACATTCGGGAGATAGTTTGGTTGTACGGTATGCCTGTTTCCATCATATCAGATGGAGGCCCTTAGTTCACTTCCCATTTTTGGTGAGCCGTACAGAGTGAGTTGGGGCCCCGTTTAGAGCTCAGTACAGCATTCCATCCGCAGACCGACGGGCAATCAGAGCGGACAATTCAAATTCTGGAGGACATGCTTAGAGAATGTGTGATTAAATTTGGAGGGCAGTGGGATTAGTTCTTGCCTTTGGCCGAGTTTGCTTACAACAAAATTTATCAGTCCAGCATCGAAATGGCTCTATTTTAGGCTTTATATGGTCGGCTATGTCGTTCTCCTATCGGGTGGTTTGAGCCTGGCGAGGCTAAGTTGTACGGTACTGACTTGGTAAAAGATGTCTTGGAAAAGGTAAAATTTATTCAAGAAAGACTTCGCACAGCACAGTCCATACAGAAGAGTTATGCGGATCAGAAGGCGCGGGATGTATCATTCATGGTCGGCGATAAGGTTCTCTTGAAAGTCTCGCCGATGAAGGGTATTATGAGATTCAAGAAAAAGGTAAGTTGAGCCCAAGGTTTATAGGCCCATTTGAGGTGTTGAGGCGAGTTGGGGAGGTTGCTTATGAGCTTTCTCCACCTCCCAGCCTATCAGAGGTTCATCCAATTTTTCACGTGTCTATGCTTCGGAAGTATCACGCCGACTTGTCTTATGTGTTAGACTTAAGTACTATTGTAACGACGCGAATCGTCGTTTCCTGTATTTTCATCCCGTATTCCCCGTTAAATGCTTATTCATGTTTCAATATGTGTACTTGGTGAATTTGAGTCAATTCAGATCGAGTTTGGTATGAAATGGGACAATTAGTCTCTTTAAGGAATAATTAGTTTGGAAAAGTCAACCGGACATTGACTTGTGAGTTAGAGGGCTCGGAATTGAATTCCTATGATTCGGTTAGTTTCGGGGGATGATTTAAGGCCTAGGAGCGCAATCGAAATTAATTTTGGAGGTCCGGTGAAGAAATTAGCTCATTTTGGCGAAGTTAGTGTTTTGGCGATTTCCGGTTGATAGGTGAAATTTTGATCCGACGGTCGGAATGGAATTCCGAGAATTTCTGTAGCTTCGTTATGTCATTTTGGACTTGTGTGCAAAATTTGAAGTCAATCGGACGTGATTTGATAGGTTTCGACATCGAAAATAGAAGTTGGAAATTTTAAAGTTCATAAAACTTGGATTGGAGGTTGATTCATGATTTTAGCATTGTTTGATGTGATTTGAGGCCTCGAGCAAGTCCGTAATGTATTTTGGGACTGGTTGGTATTATTGGTCGGGGTCCCGGGGGCCTCGGGTGTGTTTCGGATGCCCAACGGGTCATTTTTGGAAGATTTTTGCCGTTTTGAGCATAAATGTAATGATCTAAAGGTTCATTTTTAGTTCTAGAAATCCAAATTAGATTTCGAGACTTCCAAAATTTAAATCATGAATTATAGGACTGATCTGGAAATTTTGGTTTAATTTCATCAAGTTGCGATTGGGTTTTTGACGTGAAATGTGAGTTAATTGTTTAACGAGCGAAATACGTATTGAACTAGGCAAACGAGCTCCGAATTGAGTTTCGATTAAAGGGTTGTGTTCGTATTATTATTTGTGACTCATAGGAACATGAATCGTCTAATTCCGAGTTTGTATGATGGAGTTAGAGCCATTTTAGTGAAAAATGGTTGTGCTGCAAAATTCTTAAAAGCTGCTGTATTTTCTGCAGCAGTGAACAGTACCCGTGCGTGAACAGTAACCGCACGGGTGAACAGTGAACAGTGACCTCACGCGCATGAACAGTGCCCCCTGCGTGAACAGTAACGAAAATTTTTGGATAGATTTAATGTCCAGCAGTCCGAGTTTGGTCATTTTTTTTGACTTCCAAGCTCGGATTTTGGGCGATTTTTAGCTTGAAATTTTGGGAAATCTTGAGGTAAGTCACTTGTGATTATATCTACTCCATAATATTGAATTATCATCGAATAATCCGACTAGATTACATGTTTTTGAGGAGTAAATTGAAGATTTAGGCCTAGGGATTTGAAAATAAGATTTGAATATTTGAGGGGTCATTTGAACTCTGATTTTGGTAAATTTTATATGTACGGCTCGTGGCGAGATGAGGAATCTGTTGATGTGACTTTCGTAATTTTTCGAGAAGTGGGCCCGGGGCTCGGGTTTTGCGAATTTCGTGAATTTCGATATTTTTCGAGTCTTTTCGATTGGGTTATATTCCCTTAGCCTATTGTAATGTATTCGTTGTGGTTTTGACCAGATTCGACGCGCGAAGAGGTAAATTCGAGAGGCAAGGGCATAGCGGAGTAGACGTTGGACCGTCTTGAGGTGAGTAATGATTTTAAATGATGCACTGAGGGTTTGAAACCCCGGATTGCACAACATACTGCTATGTTGAGATGAGACACGCGTTGTATGACGAGCGCGGGGTCATTTACTATTGGGGATTGTGACTTGGTCCATCCCAGTTGATATTTTTACCGCGTAATTGATAAAGATTTATTGTTTTTCACTATGATTGGGCTTATTGCCATATTTGGGCTTCGTGCCAATTATCTGAAATCTTTGTGAATTTACATCACTATTTTCCTCACGAATTGAAATATTATTTGAACTCAGTCCAATTGAATTATATTATTTTGTGAACTCAGCTACATTTATACTCAACTCGAGATTTAATGATATTTATAATGCTGTTGAGCTGAGCACTATTGTTTTACTGATGCCCAAGAGGCTTATGATTATTTTCTGGACTGATTGAGGCCGAGGGCCATACGTGAGGATATGTTGAGTGATGTGAGGAGGCTTTCAGGCCTCGAGTGTTATATGAGGAGGCTTTCAGGCCTCGTGTGTGATGTGTGAAGGCTTTCAGGCCTATTGATATTGCGCTTGGGCTGTAGGAGCCCCTCCGGAGTCTGTACACACCCCCAGTGAGCGCAGGGTACCCAGGTGAGTTGGGAGTGGGCCCGAGAGGCCGTTGCTTGTGTGTGGTGAGTTGGGAGTGAGCCCGAGGGGCTGATGTTGTGTGCTGGTGAGTTGGGAGTGAGCCCGAGGGGCTGATACTATACTGAGATTTACATATTGAGCCCGAGGGGCAAGCTTTTGATTTATCCTTACTGTGGAAATTATTTGTCTTTACTGTTTTAAAAGAAGAATTATCTGATACTCACTATTTTACTGTATAACTGATTTTACTGCTTGGGATAGCGCTATATTGTGCCGTTATGAGATTTCATGTTTTCAGTCGTTATTTATTTTTATTACTTACTGGGTCGGAGTACTCACATTACTCCCTGCACCATGTCTGCAGATACAAGCAGAGTTGAGTTCGCTCCTGAGCGCTGATTCTTTCCAGACCAGGCGGTGACTAGGAGTAACGAGGTAGCTGTTGACGTCCGCAACCCCATTTTCTCCCTTATCTTTGTTATTTATGATAATTCCAGACTTTGTAAAATATTAGTAAACTCTGTAGTAGCTCATGACTTGTGACACCCCGATTTCGGGCTGAGTTGGGAGGGTTTTCCTTGTTCTATCACGTTTATTTCGCATTTAAGATTATATTGCCCATGATTTAGACTTATTCCTGCTAAGTAATTATAAAGAGATGTACTGTTTTGTTGATTGGCTGGCCTTGTCCTCACGAGAGGCGCCATCACGACCGGGTTGGGATTTTGGGTCGTGACAAGTTGGTATAAAAGCCTAGGTTACATAGGTCTCACGAGTCATGAGCAGGTTTAGCAGAGTCTCGTGGATCAGTATGGAGACGTCTGTATTTATCCTCGAGAGGCTGCAACACCTTTAGGAAAGACTTCATATTCTTGAATTCTTATCGTGCGTCTTTGATTCAGCTTGAAAAAGTGACTCTTATAATTCCTTCCACGTGTTCGTATGCGCGAACGAGCGCTCAGTATTAGATGTGCCTTGATGGCTTGTGATTACCTGATCGAAGGGAGAGATGTGACCTCTGTGAGTTGATGTTGGGCCAGTCTGAAGGACTTGAGGACGGATCTTTGCCTATGGCTTGAGCACCGAGGTGCTAATTGTGCGAGCAAGTGTTTTGAACTTATATGTCTGGTATTGTCCCTATTAGTGGGAATGATGGTTGGATAGCTACGTGAGGAGTATGTTAGTACTGCGAGATGTATCTATATGACTTGGAAGTGACGAGGAAGGGCTGCAGGATGATAGATGAACTATTAAGTGTTTGATTTTCATTGTGATTAGATGTGTAGCCCCGAATTATGGGCGCGTGGAGAATCTTTTCATGTCTCCTATTTAAAGTGAAGTGAATTTCATGTTACGGTATGAGTTTAGACTTAGAAAGATTAAGTGATTGTGTAATGTGTATGACCGTGGAAGGTATACAAAAATGTTAATTGGAGGTGAAGCATGTGGGTTATCTCCTGAGGAGTGTCCTAAGGTGGTGCGATCCTTATGTTGTCTATTAGAAGATCTCATTTACAAGTGAAGAATATGCATTGAAATCCAAATTGGGCCTCCTAAAGAGTGGGCTTAACTGTTGTGTGAGTGAATGCAAGAATTGCAGAAGAGTTAAAATTCTAGATGATTCGTGTTTCCACAAGCTTATGAAGGAGTGAGTTTAATCTCACTATGGTATTACGGCAACAATAGAGTATATGCGTTGTGAATTATTGAGTGCGTTTTGATCTATGGCTTTGAGCCAAGTTGGGGAGTTTGCTATTAATTAAGTCGATTGCACGATTATGTGCTATATTGGTTCCAGTTTGAGGCGTGTTGGTGAGTTAGTTATGGCTTACAGAGATTTAAGGTCGATTAGGCGGTGGTCGGGCCCATTTTTATGCTATTCCAGGAAGGACAGATGCTATTGCTTCAGATGATGTCATTATAGGAATTGTTCAAGTCTGCCACAGAGATGCCTTTGTATTATTCGATCCCGGTTCCACCTATTCTTATGTGTCCTCATATTTTGCTCATTATTTGGGTACGCCCCTGGAGTTTCTTTCTTTATCTGTTCATGTATCTACCCCAGTGTGCGATACTGTTGTTGTGGACCGTGTGTACCGGTCATGTGTTGTGATTATTGAGGGTCTGAAGACCCGAGTTGATCTATTGCTATTAAGCATGGTGGATTTTGATGTTATATTGGGCATGGATTGGTTATCTCTATGTCATGTTATTCTAGACTGTCATGCTAAGACAGTTACTTTGGCTATGCCAGGTGTACCGCGGATCGAGTGGCGTGGTATGACTGATTATGTTTCTAGCAGAGTAATTTCTTTCTTGAAAGCCCAGCGTATGGTTGGGGAAAGGTTGTCTGTCATATCTAGTTTTTGTGCGAGATGTTGGAGCTGAGACCCCTAGTATTGATTCTGTCACAGTTGTGAGGGATTTTTCCCAATGTATTTCCTGCAGACCTGCCGGACATGACACCGAATAGGGATATTGATTTCGGTATCGACTTGGTGTCGGGCACTCAGCCCATTTCTATTCCACCGTACCATATGGCACAAGCAGAGCTGAAGGAATTGAAAGAGCAGCTTCAGGAACTCCTAGAAAAAAAGGGGGTTCATTCGGCCTAGTGTGTCACCTTGGGGTGCACCAGTCTTATTTGTGAAGAAGGACGATGGCACAATGAGAATGTGCATTGATTACAGCCAATTGAATAAAGTAATAGTGAAGAACAAGTACCCTTTGCCTCGTATTGATAGCTTGGTTATGTGCGAACAGATTTGAAAGTTTTCTTGATGGTTTTTACCATGGTTCGAGCCGGATATCTTACCGGTGCGCGAACCATATTCTACATTATGAACCCCTCCTAAATGGGAGAAAATAAAAGATTTCTAACTGCCGGAATGTAATTTTCCTATAGCCCGGAAATTCTAATGATATTCTTGCATTTGCAAAATGATGGCATAATAGACGTGGTATGTTATGCATGTTTAATATTTTCATGTACGAGGTGGCAGTTCATTCTTGAAGAAAAGGACATGAATTCTGGATAGAATAGTCAGTTTTAGATATTTAGATTGAATGTTATAACTGCTCGGTAAGGCCTGAGAAGGATGCACATTACATTCTGATTAACAGATGTCTATTGGCGTTTCAATGCTCCCTTGGTTGATCGACTACCAATATTTCGATATTGTTATGTATTTAGAAATTTTTGAAAATAATTATCTTGGGATGATCGTACTTGAGGGACGTGTCAGTCATTTGGGTGCTGAGGTTGTGATCAGTTACAGTGATTTATGTGATCTATGAATTTGGAGACGGGGAATTCTCAAAAATATACTATTTCGGGATTGTGGCATGTTGAGGAGAGTATTTTATCTAACTCATTGGATGCACTAGTTGAGCTAATTGATGGTGATAACTATACGCTGTGAGCGAAGATATATGTGAGGTTTGAACATGTGTGCAAGCACCGAGCCAATATTCGTGCTCGGAAGATACGTAGGCTATGATATGCCTAGAGTGGGATATTGAGCTTAAAGGTATAATGTTTCTCGTATTCGTAACTCTGTTAAGAACTAGCTGGACTATACTTGAGATTTCCAAGATGCTAAATTCCAGAACAAACTTGGTAATTACTAATTCTGTGCTAACTTGCTGATTTGAGCTATGACAGCGCAGTTTGCTCATGACTACGATATAGAGTGTTATTTATGCCAGTCCAGGAGCATGAGAATCTTGTTTCACTTAGCATATACATGTGTACTTGCTGGATTACTTCTATATGATATGCTTGGATTGGAGGTCTGTGACCGTGCCAGGTGGATTATGTTATTGGCAATTAAGTTGCTCGTGAAGTTAATGTCAATGTGAGTTATAGAAGAGCCGGTTATTATTATTCTATTCATGTATCTTGGTTCCACTGTGATTGACAAGCTCATAGCATATCGTTGGGGTGGTACTTGTGGAACTTGCAAAGCGGCTCTCTTCTTTGAGGTATTTTCCCTTTCTGGGGTAACCGGATGGTGCAATAGTGAGGTTTACTGGTATGGCATTATATTATGTACTTCTTCATGGGATGATGATTCTCTTGTGGTACTAGACATCAAATTGCGCTTGGTTGATATGGGAAATGTTTATGGCTTACCACGTGATTTAGTCATCATTGGTAGCATATGAAAGTGTGAGATGAGACTTTAGTTGATAAGAGTTTTTCTATTGGCATTCGGGTGTTGTGTGTAGCTGTTGTGATTAGGAGTTATCACTACAAGCGTTTGAGTTATGTGGTCTATCATGTAATAGCACCTGAGGTTGCAAGTGTGGATTATTACAACTTGTTCGGGCTTATTCACAGTATAAATATGGGATTCTGATCATATGAAAGATTTAAAAAGTGGAAACGTGGTCCTATGGCTTATGGGCTAGATTGGATTGCAAAATTTAAGTTACAATGTATTGTCGGACCTATATGAGATAGGGTGACGTGGGATCACCCCCGGGTATATGCGTGGCGAGGTTACTAAGCGATTGTTTGGATATTGGGACAACTCTGGGAACGTTCGAGGACGAACATTAGTTTTAGTTGGGGAGAATGTAACGACCCGAACCGTCGTTTCCTGTATTTTCGTCCCGTATTCCCCGTTAAATGCTTATTCATGTTTCAATATGTGTACTTGGTGAATTTGAGTCAATTCGGATCGAGTTTGGTATGAAATGGGACAATTAGTCTCTTTAAGGAAGAATTAGTTTGGAAAAGTCAACTGGACATTGACTTGTGAGTTAGAGGGCTCGAAATTGAATTTCGATGATTCAGTTAGTATTAGCCCTTTTGTATTTACTTTTGCTTAGACATTCCGGAGTTAGACACTTGTAGTTATTCAACAACTTGTGATTTCATGAGATTCCGGGTTTTGGGAAGGTGTTCAGTTTTTGAGATCTTATATTAGTATATGCCGAGCGACATCTTAAACGTTTCTATATTTGCTTATCTTCAGTTTTTATTAGTTTTTCTGCATTTCTATTTCTTTTTCCATAATTTGTTAGGCTTACCTAGTCGTAGAGACTAGGTGCCGTCACGACAGTTCACGGAGGGCGAACTTGGGTCGTGAATATTATTCTGAGGCCCATGATCAGAAGTTAATAATAATTCATATGGAGAATCAAGAATATAGACACCCCTAATATTTCTATGGATAGAGTAATTTATGGAAACTGTGTGTTTGCTCGTTTCTTCTGTATAGTTTGGACCATGCCAAAAGAAAGAAGGGATGACCTTAACATACATGGAGTAGGAAAAACTCCGTATAATATTCCGTTGGATACCTTCATGGATTGAACTTAGAACCCCCAAAATCGGGTTAAGCTTCTGCTTTTTGAAATTGTTGAATGAAATTAGTTTTTGCTTTTTAAAATTCTTGAATGAAATTAGCTTCTGCTTCTTTAAAGCTTTTTGGAACAAATTGAGTTTCTTATCCTTGAAGATTTTTAACTAAGAAAAAATGGAATAGGTTGATAGGTGAAATTTTGATCCGACGGTCGGAATGGAATTCCGAGAATTTCTGTAGCTTCGTTATGTCATTTTGGACTTGTGTGCAAAATTTGAAGTCAATCGGACGTGATTTGATAGGTTTCGACATCAGAAATAGAAGTTGGAAATTCTAAAGTTCATAAAACTTGGATTGGAGGTTGATTCATGATTTTAGCGTTGTTTGATGTGATTTGAGGCCTCGAGCAAGTCCGTAATGTATTTTGGGACTGGTTGGTATTATTGGTCGGGGTCCCGGGGGCCTCGGGTGTGTTTCGGATGCCCAACGGGTCATTTTTGGAAGATTTTTGCCGTTTTGAGCATAAATGTAATGATCTAAAGGTTCATTTTTAGTTCTAGAGATCCAAATTTGATTTCGAGACTTCCAAAATTTAAATCATGAATTATAGGACTGATCTGAAAATTTTGGTTTAATTTCATCAAGTTGCGATTGGGTTTTTGACGTGAAATGTGAGTTAATTGTTTAACGAGCGAAATGGGTATTGAACTGGGCAAATGATCTCCAAATTGAGTTTCGATTAAAGGGTTGTGTTCGTATTATTATTTGTGACTCATAGGAACAAGAATCGTCTAATTCCGAGTTCGTATGATGGAGTTAGAGCCATTTTAGTGAAAAATGGTTGTGCTGCAAATTTCTTAAAAGTTGCTGTATTTTCTGCAGCAGTGAACAGTACCCGCGCGTGAACAGTAACCGCGCGGGTTAACAGTGAACAGTGACCTCACGCGCATGAACAGTTCCCCCAGCATGAACAGTAACGAAAATTTTTGGACAGATTTAATGTCCAGCAGTCCGAGTTTGGTCATTTTTTTTGACTTCCAAGCTCGGATTTTTGGCGATTTTTAGCAAGAAATTTTGGGAAATCTTGAGGTAAGTCACTTGTGATTATATCTACTCCATATTATTGAATTATCATCGAATAATCCGACTAGATTACATGTTTTTGAGGAGTAAATTGAAGATTTAGGCCTAGGGATTTGAAAATAAGATTTGAAGATTTGAGGGGTCATTTGAACTCTGATTTTGGTAAATTTTATATGTACGGACTCGTGGCGAGATGAGGAATCCGGTGATATGACTTTCGTAATTTTTCGAGAAGTGGGCCCGGGGCTTAGGTTTTGCGAATTTCGTGAATTTCGATATTTTTCGAGTCTTTTCGATTGGGTTATATTCCCTTAGCCTATTGTAATGTATTCATTGTGGTTTTGACCAGATTCGACGCGCAAAGAGATAAATTCGAAAGGCAAAGGCATAGCAGAGTAGACGTTGGACCGTCTTGAGGTGAGTAATGATTTTAAATAATGCACTGAGGGTTTGAAACCCCGGATTGCATAGCATACTGCTATGTTGAGATGAGACACACGTTGTATGACGAGCGCGGGGTCATTTACTATTGGGGATTGTGACTTGGTCCATCCCAGTTGATATTTTTACCGCGTAATTGATAAAGATTTATTGTTTTTCACTATGATTGGGCTTATTGCCATATTTGGGCTTCGTGCCAATTATCTGAAATCTTTTGTGAATTTACATCACTATTTTCCTCACGAATTGAAATATTATTTGAACTCAGTCCAATTGAATTATATTATTTTGTGAACTCAGCTACATTTATACTCAACTCGAGATTTAATGATATTTATAATGTTGTTGAGCTGAGCACTATTGTTTTACTGATGCCCAAGAGGCTTATGATTATTTTCTGGACTGATTGAGGCCGAGGGCCATACGTGAGGATATGTTGAGTGATGTGAGGAGGCTTTCAGGCCTCGAGTGTTATATGAGGAGGCTTTCAGGCCTCGTGTGTGATGTGTGAAGGCTTTCAGGCCTATTGATATTGCGCTTGGGCTGTAGGAGCCCCTCCGGAGTCTGTACACACCCCCAGTGAGCGCAGGGTACCCAGGTGAGTTGGGAGTGGGCCCGAGAGGCCGTTGCTTGTGTGTGGTGAGTTGGGAGTGAGCCCGAGGGGCTGATGTTGTGTGCTGGTGAGTTGGGAGTGAGCCCGAGGGGCTGATACTATACTGAGATTTACATATTGAGCCCGAGGGGCAAGCTTTTGATTTATCCTTACTGTGGAAATTATTTGTCTTTACTGTTTTAAAAGAAGAATTATCTGATACTCACTATTTTACTGTATAACTGATTTTACTGCTTGGGATAGCGCTATATTGTGCCGTTATGAGATTTCATGTTTTCAGTCGTTATTTATTTTTATTACTCACTGGGTCGGAGTACTCACATTACTCCCTGCACCATGCGTGCAGATACAGGTAGAGCTGAGTTCGCTCCTGAGCGCTGATTCTTTCCAGACCAGGCGGTGACTAGGAGTAACGAGGTAGCTGTTGACGTCCGCAACCCCATTTTCTCCCTTATCTTTGTTATTTGTGATAATTCCTGACTTTGTAAAATATTAGTAAACTCTGCAGTAGCTCATGACTTGTGACACCCCGATTTCGGGCTGAGTTGGGAGGGTTTTCCTTATTCTATCACGTTTATTTCGCATTTAAGATTATATTGCCCATGATTTAGACTTATTCCTGCTAAGTAATTATAAAGAGATGTACTGTTTTGTTGATTGGCTGGCCTTATCCTCACTAGAGGCACCATCACGACCGGGTTGGGATTTTGGGTCGTGACAACTATTCAGCTAGATGAGAGCTTGGGTTATGAGGAGGAGCCAGTTGCCATTGTTGATAGACAGGATCGCTAGTTGAGATCCAAGAGGATTTCTGCGACAAAGGTCTAATGGAGGGGCCAACCAGTCTGAGGAGGCGACCTGGGAGTCTGAGGAGGCGACCTGGGAGTCTGAGGAGGACGTGCGTAGCAGATATCCATGCTTATTTAGCACTTTAGGTATGAATCTAAACCCGTTCGAGGACGAACATTTGTTTAAGAAGTGGAAAATATAACGACCTGACTGGTCGTTTTGCTTTCTAAAACCCTGTTTCCCTAATTAAGACTTCCCGTATTTGCTTTTACTGACTTATGACTTGCATGGATGGATGGTTCGGGATTTGGAAGAGTTTGGGTTGAAATCAGAACACTTGGTTCCTTAAGGTTGACTTAAAAGACCAATATGACTTCGGTCAACATTTTGAGTAAACGACCTCGAAATCGGGATTTGACAATTCCAATAGGTTCGTATGATGATTTCGACTTGGGCGTATATTCGGATTGGGTTTTGGATGACCCGAGAGTGTTTTGGCGCATAATAGTGAAAGTTAGTTCTTGAAGGTTTTTGGAAGTTCTTTAAATTTGGTTTAGAGAGGGATTTGATGATATCGAGGTCCAAATAGAATTCCGAGACGGGAAATAGTTCCATAATGTCATTTAAGACTTGCATGCAAAATTTGGTGCCAATCCGAGTAGTATAAGTGTATTTCGTCGCATTGGAAGTAAATTGAAGAACTTGAAGTTCATAAGTTTGAATCAATTGGTTTTAGGGTGTGATTCCTAGTTTTAATGTTGTTTCTGGTGTTCAGAGGGTTCGAGCGAGTCTGTTTTATCATTCCAAACCTATCAGTTTGTTCGGGCAGTGCCCCGGGGGCCCCGGGGCCCCGAGCGTCAATCGGACGAAACTCGAGCTTAGTTGAAAATGTAAGAAGGAGCTAAAGCTCCAGGCTTTTGTCATAACCGCACATGCGGTTAGCCAGCCGCAGGTGCGATACCGCAGAAGCGGCTAAGACATCGCAGATGCGGCCATGGGTGGCCAGCCCAGGAACCGCAGAAGCAGACTTCTCTACGCAGAAGGGATTGGCTTTTCGCAGAAGCGGCCCAGCCGGCCCAGTGGAGTTCCGCAGAAGCAAATCCTTTTCTGCATATGTGGTGGGCACAAGTGCAGCCCAGGACCGCAGATGCGAAAATCACTAAAGGCAGTGACCTTCATTTATTGTGGGAGTTAGACATTTTTGGCTCATTTTTACTTCATAGTTGGGCAATTTTAGAGCTCTTGAGAGGGGTTTTTCACCAAGCCTTTGAAGGTATGTAATTCCTACTACATGTGAGTTAAATACTTAAATTTTGGGTAGATTAACATGTAAAGATTAGCGAAATCACGGGGATTAGAGTAAAACATAAGTTTTTGTATAAAAACAAGATTTAACCATGAAATTCGTTATGGAATGAAGTAAAAATTATATATTCTTGATCCTTAGGTTATGGGTATAAACTTTCTTCGAATATTTTTGGAATTCGGGCACGTGGGCCCAGGGATAAATTTTAGGAACCTTGCATTTAGGGTTGGGAAATTACTTTAATAGTTAGAATATGAACTCTTGAGCATGTATTGACTAGTTTTACCCCATTTGAATAGTTTTGGATCGTTCGGCTCCGATTAGAGGGTTTGAGCGCATTCTTAAATTTGGAAGTAAGCTTTGGGCAAGGTAAGTCTCTTTTCTAACCTTGTAATAGGGAAATTTTCCCATAGGTGAACTTAATTAATATGTGATTAATTGTGGTGGCTACGCACATACGAAGCTACTATTTCTGTTATTGTTCGGTGTCACAACCCAAACCGAAGGGTCGCGATGGGTGCCCAAGTCCTACCTATCAAACACCGCTAAGCATGCGTCTAAGACATAAACCTGGATAACATCTGCTGAATTATGAGTATATTATACATGAGGAAAACCTGCCAAAAAGGCATATGCACGTATATATGCATAATACAGTGGGCGAGCCGGCAAGGCTGCCATAGACAACTATACATCCACAACTAAAAGCCGATATGGCCATATACAACCCAACTAGACATATTGTCTACAGACCTCTAATAGAAATATAACTGTATAAAGATGGGACTGAGCCACGTCATACCCCTATATATATACAAACATATCGTACCAAAATCAAAAGCAGCTCCAGATCAGGTGGAGCACGCCAACTCTCACTAATCAAGGATCCTAAGAATGGGGACTATCAGCTTGCCTACCTGCACCTGCGGGCATAAAACGTAGGCCCCGTGAAATAGGGCGTCAGTACGAATAATGTACTGAGTATGTAAGGTATGAAAATTAGTACATAAGAGACATAGATGAAATATGGAATAAAGAAATCCATCTGTAAATCTGAATAACTTTATAAATCCTGAAACATTTATAATGTCATGCACATGCATATAAATGTCTTGTCATGCATAGGTATAGATGTACATAATATCATCAAGCCTCTGAAGGCATCCCACCATATCGTCTCGACCACTGTGGGCAACATCATCAACATATACCAGCTGATCAGGTGGTGGTGCGTATATAATGCCGTAACCTTTTCCCATATCCCATATACATATATTTACATATATACGCGTAGATAATACCATCTGGTCATGGGTCATTGCACATGTATAAATGGGTGAAATGCATGAAAAATACATAAAAATCTCAATATTTCTTCCGGATAAACTTTTTCAACTACGTATTATTGTAACGACCCGGCCGGTCGTTTTAAGAATTAATGCCCCGATCCCTTATTAACTGCTTTTCCCGTGTTTGTTTCTGCTATTTTGATTTGCGGGGATGTTTGGTTTTGAGTTTCAGAGCGTTTTGGGACACTTAGTCCCTAAAAGAGAGCTTAAGCTTTAGAATTTGGACCGGAGTCAGAGCAATGTGAAGACGACCTTAGAATGGAATTCCATTGGTTCCGTTAGCTCCGTTGGGTGATTTCGGACTTAGGGACATGTTCGGATTGTGTTTTGGAGGCCCGTAACTTATTTAGGCTTGAAATGCCGAAAGTTGAATTTTTGAAGTTTCCGGTTCGATAGTGAGATTTTGATATCGTGGTCGGAATGGAATTTCGAAAGTTGTTGTAGCTCCGTAGTGTTGAATGTGATGTGCTTGCAAAATTTCAGGTCATTCGGATGAGGTTTGATAGACTTTTTGATCGAAAGCGGAATTTGAGAGTTTTTGGAGTTCTTAGGCTTGAATCTAATGTTAATTTGGTGTTTTGATGTTGTTTTGAGCGTTCGAAGGATGGAACAAGTTTTAATTATGTTTTAGGATTGGTTGGAATGTTTGGTTGAGGTCCCGGGGGCCTCGGGTGTGTTTCAGATGCTCAACGGGTCATTTTTGGACTTAGAGAATTTGCAGAAAATTGCAGCAGGTCTCCAGTTCTGGTTTCCTTCTTCGCATTCGCGAAGAGGAGCTGGGGATAGTTGAAGTTTAACGTTTCATGTTCGCAAAGTTGGTCCCACGTTCACGAAGCTGTGAGGTCTTATACCTACACGTTCGAAAAAATGGTCCCGCGTTCGCGTAGGAGGGGGAAGATGGTCACCGCGTTCGCGATAGGGACATCGCGTTCGCGATGAAGGAAAGCTGGACCAAGCGAAGTTGTATTTCGCGAACGCAAGTGTCCTTCCGCGTTCGCGAAGAAGGATTTACCTGGGTATAATATAAAATTTCAAAGTCGAGGGTTTAGCCATTTTTATCAAAACTAGAGCTTGGGAGCTCGGATTTGAGCGAGATTTTGAGGGATTTTTAGAGATATCGATTGGGTAATGATTCCTAACTCCTTTTTGCTTATAACCCATTAATCTAAACGTGAATTCATCATCTAATTTCGGATTTGGGGTGAGAAGTTGGGGAAAATTTTGGAAAAGTTCTTAGACCTAATTTTCGAGTTTTGATTGGGGATTTGACATTGGATTTGGATAATTTTGGTATAGTTAGACTCGTGAGGGAATGAGGGTTCATAATCCATAACTTTTACCCGATTCTGAGACATGGGCCTGGGGGCCATTTTGTTCATTTTCCTAATTTTGCGTATTAGCTTAGAACTAATTAGTGGAATCACTTATTTGAAGTTATATTTACATTATGAAATTGATTTGAATAGATTTGGGCTATTTGGAGTCAAGTACTCGTGGCAAGAGCATGGTTTCAGGTTGATTTTTAGATGGTTCGAGGTAAATGGCTTGCCTAACCTTGTGTGGGGGAACTCCCCTTAGGATTTGATATTGTTGATATTTGAAATGCCTTGTACGTGAGGTGAAGAGTGTGTACTTGTGCTAATTGTTGAAAATCCTATTTTCATTAAGTAACTTTAATTGTGTTTCCTTTCCTGTTTATACTACTTGCAATTTAAGCCTGCTGTTAGCTTAGGGAAGCGTGTCTAATTTACTTAATTACTTTGCTTGCTCAAATTGCCTTATTTGGATTATGTGCAGCATGCTAGGTTAGAAATACCTATTTTACCTTGGTATGAAATTTGAATTGAATTGAGTATTCTTTGGGTTGCTGCTGCCTGTTTACTTTGGGACTACGAATTTGTATTTCGGGAGATCCCCTGCACATATATTGATTTGGACTGTAGTGCGGGATACCGAGAGATCCCCAGCACGTATATTGAGGATACTAAGAGATCCTCAGGATACTGAGAGATCCCCAACACACATATTGAGAACACTAAGAGATCCTCGGGATACTGAGAGATCCCCGATTGTTATCTCTGTGTTGAGCTGTATTCCTTTTGTGATTATTTTGTCTCTGTTATAGTTGTTGTTATTCTTATTATCATGTGTTACTTCATACTATTAGCATTTAATTAATTGTCGTATTCTATACTGTTTTACCTTGTTTTTTTTCTCTTTCAGCTATAGTCAGTAGGGCCCTGACCTTCCTTGCCACTACACGATCTAGGTTAGACTTGGCATTTACTGAGTACCGTTGTGGTGTACTCATGCCCTTTCTGTGCATGTTTTTCATATGCATATCCAGGTACTTCGACTCAGCCCTACTACCCTTGAGGCGAGGTGATTCTCCAGAGACTTTGAGGTATGCCGCGTCCGCAGACCGAGGAGTCCCTTTCCATTCTCTCTTATAGTATTAGCCCTTTTGTATTTACTTTTGCTTAGACATTCCGGAGTTAGACACTTGTAGTTATTCAACAACTTGTGATTTCATGAGATTCCGGGTTTTGGGAAGTTGTTCAGTTTTTGAGATCTTATATTAGTATATGCCGAGCGAAATCTTAAACGTTTTTATATTTGCTTATCTTCAATTTTTATTAGTTTTTCCGCATTTCTATTTCTTTTTCCGTAATTTGTTAGGCTTACCTAGTCGTAGAGACTAGGTGCCGTCACGACAGTTCACGGAGGGCGAACTTGGGTCGTGAATATTATTCTGAGGCCCATGATCAGAAGATAATAATAATTCATATGGAGAATCAAGAATATAGACACCCATAGTATTTCTATGGATAGAGTAATTTATGAAAACTGTGTGTTTGCTCGTTTCTTCTGTATAATTTGGACCATGCCAAAAGAAAGAAGCGAAGACCTTAACATACATGGAGTAGGAAAAACTCCGTATAATATTCCATTGGAAACCTTCGTGGATTGAACTTAGAACCCCCAAAATCGGGTTACGCTTCTGCTTTTTGAAATTGTTGAATGAAATTAGTTTTTGCTTTTTAAAATTCTTGAATGAAATTAGCTTCTGCTTCTTTAAAGCTTTTTGGAACAAATTGAGTTTCTTATCCTTGAAGATTTTTAACTAAGAAAAAATGGAATAGGTTGATAGGTGAAATTTTGATCCGACGGTCGGAATGGAATTCCGAGAATTTTTTTAGCTTCGTTATGTCATTTTGGACTTGTGTGCAAAATTTGAAGTCAATCGGACGTGATTTGATAGGTTTCGACATCGGAAATAGAAGTAGGAAATTCTTAAGTTCATAAAACTTGGATTGGAGGTTGATTCATGATTTTAGCGTTGTTTGATGTGATTTGAGGCCTCGAGCAAGTCCGTAATGTATTTTGGTACTGGTTGGTATTATTGGTCGGGGTCCCGGGGGCCTCGGGTGTGTTTCGGATGCCCAACGGGTTATTTTTGGAAGATTTTTGCCGTTTTGAGCATAAATGTAATGATCTAAAGGTTCATTTTTAGTTCTAGAGATCCAAATTTGATTTCGAGGCTTCCAAAATTTAAATCATGAATTATAGGACTGATCTGGAAATTTTGTTTTAATTTCATCAAGTCGCGGTTGGGTTTTTAACGTGAAATGTGAGTTAATTGTTTAACGAGCGAAATGGGTATTGAATTGGGCAAACGAGCTCCGAATTGAGTTTCGATTAAAGGGTTGTGTTCGTATTATTATTTGTGACTCATAGGAATAAGAATCGTCTAATTCCAAGTTCGTATGATGGAGTTAGAGCCATTTTAGTGAAAAATGGTTATGCTGCAAATTTCATAAAAGCTGCTGTATTTTCTGCAGCAGTGGACAATACCCGCGCGTGAACAGTAACCGCACGGGTGAACAGTGAATAGGGACCTCACACGTATTTTCGAGTCTTTTCGATTGGGTTATATTCTCTTAGCCTATTGTAATGTATTCGTTGTGGTTTTGACCAGATTCGACGCGCGAAGAGGTAAATTCGAGAGGCAAGGGCATAGCGGAGTAGACGTTGGACCGTCTTGAGGTGAGTAATGATTTTAAATGATGCACTGAGGGTTTGAAACCCCGGATTGCACAACATACTGCTATGTTGAGATGAGACACGCGTTGTATGACGAGCGCGGGGTCATTTACTATTGGGGATTGTGACTTGGTCCATCCCAGTTGATATTTTTACCGCGTAATTGATAAAGATTTATTGTTTTTCACTATGATTGGGCTTATTGCCATATTTGGGCTTCGTGCCAATTATCTGAAATCTTTTGTGAATTTACATCACTATTTTCCTCACGAATTGAAATATTATTTGAACTCAGTCCAATTGAATTATATTATTTTGTGAACTCAGCTACATTTATACTCAACTCGAGATTTAATGATATTTATAATGCTGTTGAGCTGAGCACTATTGTTTTACTGATGCCCAAGAGGCTTATGATTATTTTCTGGACTGATTGAGGCCGAGGGCCATACATGAGGATATATTGAGTAATGTGAGGAGGCTTTCAGGCCTCGAGTGTTATATGAGGAGGCTTTCAGGCCTCGTGTGTGATGTGTGAAGGCTTTCAGGCCTATTAATATTGCGCTTGGGCTGTAGGAGTCCCTCCGGAGTCTGTACACATCCCCAGTGAGCGCAGGGTACCCAGGTGAGTTGGGAGTGGGCCCGAGAGGCTGTTGCTTGTGTGTGGTAAGTTGGGAGTGAGCCCGAGGGGCTGATGTTGTGTGCTGGTGAGTTGGGAGTGAGCCCGAGGTACTGATACTATACTGAGATTTACATATTGAGACCGAGGGGCAAGCTTTTGATTTATCCTTACTGTGGAAATTATTTGTCTTTACTATTTTAAAAGAAGAATTATCTAATACTCACTATTTTACTGTATAACTGATTTTACTGCTTGGGATAGCGCTATATTGTGCCGTTATGAGATTTCATGTTTTCAGTCATTATTTATTTTTATTACTCACTGGGTCGGAGTACTCACATTACTCCCTGCACCATGTGTGCAGATACAGGTAGAGCTGAGTTCGCTCTTGAGCGCTGATTCTTTCCAGACCAGGCGGTGACTAGGAGTAACAAGGTAGCTGTTGACATCTGCAGCCCCATTTTCTCCCTTATCTTTGTTATTTATGATAATTCCAGACTTTGTAAAATATTAGTAAACTCTGTAGTAGCTCATGACTTGTGACACCCCGATTTCGGGCTGAGTTGGGAGGGTTTTCCTTGTTCTATCACGTTTATTTCGCATTTAAGATTATATTGCCCATGATTTAGACTTATTCCTGCTAAGTAATTATAAAGAGATGTACTGTTTTGTTGATTGGCTGGCCTTGTCCTCACGAGAGGCGCCATCACGACCGGGTTGGGATTTTGGGTCGTGACAACTATTCAGCTAGATGAGAGCTTGGGTTATGAGGAGGATCCAGTTGCCATTGTTGATAGACAGGATCGCTAGTTGATATCCAAGAGTATTTCTGCGGTAAAGGTCTAATGGAGGGGCCAACCAGTCTGAGGAGGCGACCTAGGAGTCTGAGGAGGCGACCTGGGAGTCCGAGGAGGACGTGCGGAGCAGATATCCATGCTTATTTAGCACTTTAGGTATGAATCTAAACCCATTCGAGGACGATCGTTTGTTTAAGAGGTGGAAAATATAACGACATGACTGGTCGTTTTGCTTTCTAAAACCCTGTTTCCCTAATTAAGACTTCCCGTATTTGCTTTTACTGACTTATGACTTGCATGGATGGATGGTTCGGAATTTGGAAGAGTTTGGGTTGAAATCAGAACACTTGGTTCCTTAAGGTTGACTTAAAAGACCAAGGTTGACTTAAAAGACCAATATGACTTCGGTCAACATTTTGAGTAAACGATCTCGAAATCGGGATTTGACTATTCCATTAGGTTCGTATGATGATTTCGACTTGGGCGTATATTTGGATTGGGTTTTGGATGACCCGGGAGTGTTTTGGCGCGTAATAGTGAAAGTTAGTTCTTGAAGGTTTTTGGAAGTTCTTTAAATTTGGTTTAGAGAGGGATTTGATTATATCGAGGTCCAAATATAATTCCGAGATGGGAAATAGTTCCATAATGTCATTTAAGACTTGCATGCAAAATTTGGTGCCAATCCGAGTAGTATAAGTATATTTTGTCGCATTGGAAGTAAATTGAAGAACTTGAAGTTCATAAGTTTGAATCAATTGGTTTTAGGGTGTGATTCCTAGTTTTAATGTTGTTTATGGTGTTATGAGGGTTCGAGCGAGTCTGTTTTATCATTCCAAACCTATCAGTTTGTTCGGGCAGTGCCCCGGGGGCCCCGGGGCACCGAGCGTCAATTGGACGAGACTCGAGCTTAGTTGAAAATGTAAGACGGAGCTAAAGCTCCAGGCTTTTGTCATAACCGCACATGCGGTTGGCCAGCCGCAGTGCGATACCGCAAAAGCGGCTAAGCCATCGCAGATGCGGCCATGGGTGGCCAGCCCAGGAACCGCAGAAGCAGCCTTCTCTACGCAGAAGGGATTGGCTTTTCGCAGAAGCGGCCCAGCCGGCCCAGTGGAGTTCCGCAGAAGCAGATCCTTTTCTGCATATGTGGTGGGAACAAGTGCAGCCTAGGACCGCAGATGCGAAAATCACTGAAGGCAGTGACTTTCATTTATTGTGGGAGTTAGACATTTTTGGCACATTTTTACTCCATAGTTGGGCAATTTTAGAGCTCTTGAGAGGGGTTTTTCACCAAGCCTTTGAAGGTATGTAATTCCTACTACATGTGAGTTAAATATTTGAATTTTGGGTAGATTAACATGTAAAGATTAGCGAAATCACGGGGATTAGAGTAAAACCTAAGTTTTTGTATAAAAACAAGATTTAACCATGAAATTCGTTATGGAATGAAGTAAAAATCATATATTCTTGATCCTTAGGTTATGGGTAACAACTTGCTTCGAATATTTTTGGAATCCGGGCACGTGGGCCCAGGGATAAATTTTAGGAACCTTACATTTAGGGTTGGAAAATTACTTTAATAGTTAGAATATGAACTCTTGAGCATGTATTGACTAGTTTTACCCCATTTGAATAGTTTTGGATCGTTCGGCTCCAATTAGAGGGTTTGAGCGCATTCTTAAATTAGGAAGTAAGCTTTGGGCAAGGTAAGTCTCTTTTCTAACCTTGTAATAGGGAAATTTTCCCATAGGTGAACTTAATTAATATGTGATTAATTGTGGTGGCTACGCACATACAAAGCTACTATTTCTGTTATTGTTCGGTATCACAACCCAAACCGATGGGTCACGATGGGTGCCCAAGTCCTACCTATCAAACACCGCTAAGCATGCGTCTAAGACATAAACCTGGATAACATCTGCTGAATTATGAATATATTATACATGAGGAAAACCTGCCAAAAAGGCATATGTACGTATATATGCAGAATACAGTGGGCGAGCCGGCAAGGCTGCCATAGACAACTATACATCCACAACTGAAAGCCGATAAGGCCATATACAACCCAACTAGACATATTGTCTACAGACCTCTAATAGAAATATAACTGTGTAAAGATGGGACTGAGCCACGTCATACCCCTATATATATACAAACATATCGTACCAAAATCAAAAGCAGCTCCAGATCAGGTGGAGCACGCCAACTCTCACTAATCAAGGATCCTAAGAAGGGGGACTATCAGCTTGCCTACCTGTACCTGCGGGCATGAAACGTAGGCCCCGTGAAATAGGGCGTCAGTACGAATAATGTACTGAGTATGTAAGGTATGAAAATTAGTACATAAGAGACATAGATGAAATATGGAATAAAGAAATCCATTTGTAAATCTGAATAACTTTATAAATCCTGAAACATTTATAATGCCATGCACATGCATATAAATGTCTTGTCATGCATAGGTATAGACGTACATAATATCATCAAGCCTCTGAGGGCATCCCACCATATCGTATCGACCACTGTGGGCAACATCATCAACATATACCAGCTGATCAGGTGGTGGTGCGTATATAATGCCGTAACCTTTTCCCATATCCCATATACATATATTTACATATATACGCGTATATAATACCATCTGGTCATGGGTCAATGCACATGTATAAATGGGTGAAATGCATGAAAAATACGTAAAAATCTCAATATTTCTTCCGGATAAACTTTTTCAACTGCGTATTATTGTAACGACCCGACCGGTCGTTTTAAGAATTAATGCCCCGATCCCTTATTAACTACTTTTCCCGTGTTTGTTTCTGCTATTTTGATTTACGGGGATGTTTGGTTTTGAGTTTCGGAGCGTTTTGGGACACTTAGTCCCTAAAAGAGAGCTTAAGCTTTAGAATTTGGACCGGAGTCAGAGCAATGTGAAGACGACCTTAGAATGGAATTATGTCGGTTACGTTAGCTCCGTTGGGTGATTTTGGGCTTAGGGACATGTTCGGATTGTGTTTTGGAGGCCCGTAACTTATTTAGGCTTGAAATGCCGAAAGTTGAATTTTTGAAGTTTCCGGTTCGATAGTGAGATTTTGATATCATGGTCGGAATGGAATTTCAAAAGTTGGAGTAGCTCCGTAGTGTTGAATGTGATGGGCTTGAAAAATTTCAGGTCATTCGGACGAGGTTTGATAGACTTTTTGATCGAAAGCGGAATTTGAGAGTTTTTGGAGTTCTTAGGCTTGAATCTGATGTTAATTTGGTGTTTTGATGTTGTTTTGAGCGTTCGAAGGATGGAACAAGTTTGAATTATGTTTTAGGATTGGTTGGATTGTTTGGTTGAGGTCCCGGGGGCCTCGGGTGTGTTTCAGATGCTCAACGGGTCATTTTTGGACTTAGAGAATTTGCAGAAAATTGCAGCAGGTCTCTAGTTCTAGTTTCCTTCTTCGCATTCGCGAAGAGGAGCTGGGGCTAGTTGAAGTTTAATGTTTCATGTTCGCAAAGTTGGTCCCGCGTTCACGAAGCTGTGAGGTCTTATACCTACACGTTCGAAAAAATGGTCCCGCGTTCGCGTAGGAGGGGGAAGATGGTCACCGCGTTCGCGATAGGGACATCGCGTTTGCGATGAAGGAAAGCTGGACCAAGCGAAGTTGTATTTCACGAACGCAAGTCGAGGGTAGAATATAAAATTTCAAAGTCGAGGGTTTAGCCATTTTTATCAAAACTAGAGCTTGGGAGCTCGGATTTGAGTGAGATTTTGAGGGATTTTTAGAGATATCGATTGGGTAATGATTCCTAACTCCTTTTTGCTTATAACCCATTAATCTAAACGTGAATTCATCATCTAATTTCGGATTTGGGGTGAGAAGTTGGGGAAAAGTTTGGAAAAGTTCTTAGACCTAATTTTCGAGTTTTGATTGGGGATTTGACATTGGATTTGGATAATTTTGGTATGGTTAGACTCGTGAGGGAATGAGGGTTCATAATCCATACCTTTTACCCGATTCTGAGACGTGGGCCTGGGGGTCATTTTGGTCATTTTCCTAATTTTACGTATTAGCTTAGAACTAATTAGTGGAATCACTTATTTGAAGTTATATTTACATTATGAAATTGATTTGAATAGATTTGGGCTATTTGGAGTCGAGTACTCGTGGCAAGAGCGTGGTTTCAGGTTGATTTTTAGCTGGTTCGAGGTAAATGGCTTGCCTAACCTTGTGTGGGGGAATTCCCCTTAGGATTTGGTATTGTTGATATTTGAAATGCCTTGTACGTGAGGTGAAGAGTGCGTACTTGTGCTAATTGTTGAAAATCCTATTTTCATTAAGTAACTTTAATTGTGTTTCCTTTCCTGTTTATACTACTTGCAATTTAAGCCTGCTGTTAGGTTAGGGAAGCGTGTCTAATTTACTTAATTACTTTGCTTGCTCAAATTGCCTTATTTGGATTATGTGCAGCATGCTAGGTTAGACATACCTATTTTACCTTGGTATGAAATTTGAATTGAATTGAGTATTCTTTGGGTTGCTGCTGCCTGTTTACTTTGGGACTACGAATTTGTATTTCGGGAGATCCCCTACACATATATTGATTTGGACTGTAGTGCGGGATACCGAGAGATCCCCAACACGTATATTGAGGATACTAAGAGATCCTCAGGATACTGAGAGATCCCCAGCACACATATTGAGGACACTAAGAGATCCTCGGGATACTGAGAGTATCCCGGATTGTTGTCTCTGTGTTGAGCTGTATTCCTTTTGTGATTATTTTGTCTCTGTTATAGTTGTTGTTATTCTTATTATCATGTGTTACTTCATACTGTTAGCATTTAATTAATTGTCGTATTCTATACTGTTTTACCTTGTTTTTTTTCTCTTTCAGCTATAGTCAGTAGGGCCCTGACCTTCCTTGTCACTACTCGATCGAAGTTAGACTTGGCATTTACTGAGTACCATTGTGGTGTACTCATGCCCTTTCTGTGCATGTTTTTCATATGCATATCCAGGTACTTCGACTCAGCCCTACTACCCTTGAGGCGAGGTGATTCTCCAGAGACTTCGAGGTATGCCGCGTCCGCAGACCGAGGAGTCCCTTTCCATTCTCTCTTATAGTATTAGCCCTTTTGTATTTACTTTTGCTTAGACATTCCGGAGTTAGACACTTGTAGTTATTCAACAACTTGTGATTTCATGAGATTCCGGGTTTTGGGAAGTTGTTCAGTTTTTGAGATCTTATATTAGTATATGCCGAGCAAAATCTTAAACTTTTCTATATTTGCTTATCTTCAGTTTTTATTAGTTTTTCCGCATTTCTATTTCTTTTTCCATAATTTGTTAGGCTTACCTAGTCGTAGAGACTAGGTGCCGTCACGACAGTTCACGGAGGGAGAACTTGGGTCGTGAATATTATTCTGAGGCCCATGATCAGAAGATAATAATAATTCATATGGAGAATCAAGAATATAGACACCCATAGTATTTCTATGGATAGAGTAATTTATGAAAACTGTGTGTTTGCTCGTTTCTTCTGTATAATTTGGACCATGCCAAAAGAAAGAAGGGATGACCTTAACATACATGGAGTAGGAAAAACTCCGTATAATATTCCGTTGGAAACCTTCGTGGATTGAACTTAGAACCCCCAAAATCGGGTTAAGCTTCTGCTTTTTGAAATTGTTGAATGAAATTAGTTTTTGCTTTTTAAAATTCTTGAACGAAATTAGCTTCTGCTTCTTTAAAGCTTTTTGGAACAAATTGAGTTTCTTATCCTTGAAGATTTTTAACTAAGAAAAAATGGAATAGATTCTTGAAGCTTTTTGGAATATCAAACCAAGAAAGGATAGGTTTGCTTTAGAATTAGTAACGTTTTTTTGGTTCTCTTTTTGTCCAGTATGGAAATGTAACAAGACTTTTTATAAGTCTTGTTTTGTTAATCATTAAATTTCCATTTAAGCTTAGGTAGACACCTAGGCATAAATGACTATTTAGTCATTTCTAGATTTGTGGCTTCTTGCCACGTGTTAGGTATGTAATTTATTAATTTTTATCCACTTATTAGTTAACTAGGTAATGTCCCGTTACCCGATAATTAACCAACCCATATAATTAAGAATTATCTCAATTTACCTAAAAATACTACTCATTTTTAAATACTTTATACATCATTTTATCACGGCTATATGGTATCTTGTATGGTACTAGTCCATAATTATCGGGTATTATCGTTCGACCCGTATTTTATCCCAAATTAGCCACTTTTAACGAAACTCATTTTCTTTAATTCATGTACCCTTTATCCTTCATGACACTTATTTCTCACTTGTTATAAATAGCGTAAATACGTTAACCTCAAGATAATCTCATCCCCGAGTCTATGTTAATTAATCGAAGACGAAACTTTTAACATACGAAAACGCGAGATGTAACATCATTCCCCCCTTAGAAACATTCATCATCGAATGTTCAACTCCTCGTGATCTATATAACTTTGGCAGGGTCTCCTTTGTAGCAACACTACTACCAAATCTCCCTATAGAAGGTTAATAATCCAACACCACACAGGACCACAATTATCAATAACGACAATGGCCTCACACGACCAATGATAATGACCAACACAAAAATTTATACATGTACCTTATGGTTATGACGTCTCAGTCGGACCCTTCTCTGGAGGAGGAAATAAGTAGGGATATCTAGACTTCATGTCTTCCTCGACCTCCCAAGTCATTTCTTCCACATTGTTGTTCCTCCAAAGTACTTTCACGGAGGCTACCTCCTTATTCCGTAGTTTGCGGATTTGTCGGTCTAGGATGGTAACTGGAATTTCCTCGTATGAAAAGTCCTCTGTAAACTGTACATCATCCGTGGGCACCACTCGGGTAAGATCGCCAATGCACTTCCGTAACATAGATACGTGAAAAACTGGATGGACAGACTCCAATTCCAAGGGCAATTCTAACTCATAAGCTACTTGGCCCACTATCCGAATGATCATATAAGGCCCAATATATCGGGGGCTAAGTTTGAATTTCTTGTCAAACTTCATCACACCCTTCATAGGTGACACCTTTAATAATACCCAGTCATCAACCCCGAACTCTAAATCTCGTCGCCGCACGTCAGAATATGACTTCTGATGACTCTGAGCTGTCAATAGTCGATCCCGGATCAACTTTACACTTTTTCTATGGCTTGCTGAACCAGGTCTAGCCCATGTAATCCAGATTCTCCAACATCGAACCACCCTATAAGCGACCTACACTTCCGTCCGTAAAGAGCTTCATATGGAGCCATCTGAATACTGGAATAGTAGATATTATTATATGCGAACCCAATAAGCGGTAGATGATTATCCCAGCTACCTTTGAAGTCTATTACACAAGATCATAACATATCCTCTAGTGTCTGAATATTGCGCTCATCTTGTCCGTCTGTCTGGGGATGAAATGTTGTATTAAGACTTACTTGAGTCCCCAATCCTTTTTGGAAGGACCTCCATAGGTTAGCTGCAAATTGAGCTCCTCTATTCGAGATAATAGATATAGGGACACCATGGAGTTGTACTATCTTCTTAATATAAAGCCTTGCATTATCCACTAAGGAGTACGTAGTTCTAACAGGCAGAAAATGGGCTGACTTTGTAAGCCTATCAATAATCACCCATATCGAATTGAACTTACGCTGGGTACAAGGTAAGCCTACGATGAAATTCATATTGATTACTTCCCATTTCAAAGTCAGAATCTCCATATCTTGCAATAACCCACCGGGTTTCAGATACTCAATCTTAACCTGCTGATAGTTAGGACACTAAGCAACAAACTCCGCTATATCCTTTTTCATTCCATCCCACCAATACACTTCCCTGATATCATGATACATCTTTGTCGCTCCTAGATGGACAGAATAATGAGAATAGTGAGTTTCTCCCATAACCTGCCGACATAGCCCTGCAACATTAGGGACACATAAGCATCCTCAATATCTGAGGACCCTATTTTCTGTAATTTCAAATGGTGTCTTCTCTTTCTGAAGGATGGTATCCCTATAATGAACTAACACAGGATCCTCATACTGGCATTCCTTTACTTCAGCTACTAAAGAGGATGTTGCCGTATCCTGAATAGTAATTCCAATATCACCTGAATCCAGTAACTGAACTCCAAGACTAGCTAGCTGATGAACCTTGTGGGCTATTCCCTCTTTTCTGGCTGTAAATACGACAGGCTCTCCATAGATCTATAGCTGAGGGCGTCGGCTACTATGTTCGCCTTCCCCAGATGGTATAAAATATCAACGTCATAGTCTTTAAGTAGCTTCAACCATCTCCATTGATGTAGATTCAATTCCTTTTGCTTGAAGATGTACTGGAGGCTTTTATGATCCATATAAATATCAACATGAATGCCATACAAGTAGTGCCTCCACATTTTTAGTGCATGAATCACCGCGTCTAACTCTAGATCATGGGTTGGGTAGTTCTTCTCGTGCTTTTTTAGTTGTCTAGAAGCATAAGCTACAACCTTACCATGCTGCATCAGCACGCAACCCAATCCAATGCCTAAAGCGTCACAATAGATCACATAACCATTGGTCCCTTCTGGGAGCGTTAGAACTAGTGCTAAATTTAATCTGTCCTTTAAGGCCTGTAAACTCCGTTCGTAAGCATCAGTCCAATAAAACTTTGCTCCCTTCTGAGTCAACTTTGTTAAAGGTGCCGAAAGGGAATAAAATCCTTCCACAAATCTTCTGTAATATCCTGCCAAACTGAGAAAGCTACGAACCTCCGTCGGTGTTGTGGGTCTAGGCCAAGTCTTTACTGCCTCAATCTATTGTGTATCCGCCTGGATGCCTTCACCCGAAATGATATGCCCAAGGAAAGCTACAGAATTCAACTAGAATTCACATTTAGAGAATTTTGCATACAACTTCCCTTTTTTTACAGTTCTGAGCACAGTACGCAAATGATCTGCATGTTCAGCCTCTGAACGTGAATACACCAATATATCGTCGATAAATACAATTACGAATGATTCATGTTCCTACATGATACGTAGGCAACCCACATCAGGTTTGATCAACCAAAAAAATGAAATGAAAAAATGAAAAAAAAGTAAAAATGATGATAATAATAAGGATAGACTGAGTCCATTCTAACGTGTCTTTTGTTTTGAATTGTGAAGAAAGTTTGAGGTGGTCGGTTTGTGGTAAGCTGACAACACGAAATCCAAAGGAAAAAATGATAACTGACATCGAAGCTGTTGCAAGTAGTCATGAGACTCAGGGTCAGAGGGTTCAACAAGAGTCTACTATGGTTGAGGAAAATAGAGTACTGAAATAAAAAATGACTGAAATGTGTCAAGCATGGGCTAATGGCCAAGGACCACCCTTTTCTTCTCATGGTTTCCCAGAGTTCACACCCATCTCGACTACTGCCATTCCAGTCTCATTGTCTGATCAATCCTATAAACCTGGGTTTAGTCATATCCCAACTGTATGACTACAACTGGAACTTCTGTCGCGCGCTTCCAAAGTGTGCCATTGACAACCAATCAAACAACCACTACTGTTATGCCCGTCTTCACCGTCCCACAGCCGATGGTGGTGCAAAGGAAAACTCATGAGTCATAGTTTGCTACCCAGCAAGAACAGTCCCACTCTCCTGAGTACCAATCATACCTATTTGATCTTCCTACAAAGATTGAGAAACCTGCCCAAAAGATGGCACAAGAAGAAATGACCCAAAGAGTGAAAAGCTTAGAACAACAGTGGAAAAATATGCAAGGGTTGGCAAGTCAGAAGAGTATTGCCTTCAAGGATCGATGTCCACTTGCCGCCTGGTTTCACGATCCCCAAATTTGAGAAGTATGATGGACATGGAGACCTAATAGCACATCTGAAAAGGTATTGCAATCAGCTAAGAGGTACAAGAAGAAGTGAAGAAATTCTAATAGCTTATTTTGGGGAAAGCCTTACGGGAGTAGCCTCCGAATGGTTTATGGATCAAGACACATCTCACTGGCATGTCTGGGATGACATGGCCTAGGCCTTTATCAAACAATTCTAATACAACATCGACATCATCCTAGAACGCAATTCTTTTTCAAACCTGAAGAAGAAACCAACTGAAAGTTTCAGGGAATATGCCGTTAAATTGAGGGAGCAAGCAGCTAGAGTTAAGCCACCCATGGATGAACACGAGCTAATCATTGTCTTCCTTCAGGCTCAAGAGCCAGATTATTTTCAAAACATGATGTCCGCAGTGGGCAAATCCTTCTCGGAAGCAATCAAAATAGGAGAAATGGTAGAGAATGGTTTTAAGACAGGCAAAATTATAAGTCAAGCAGTACTTAAAGCCGCAACTCAGGCTGTCCAAGTTGAATCTGATAATTTTAGTGACACGAATGAGAAGGATGAAGAAATCATGATGACAACATGATCGAGAAGAGGTCCTAGGAGAACACCTCGAAGGTATGAGCAGCCTCATCAGGTTTCCCATGACTCCCCTGAGCACTACTATCCACCTCAAAACACACATTACTCTGTTGCTCCACCTCAGTATGTTGGCCAGCTACCAAAACACCCCGGATGGCAAGCACGAGCACTGAAAAATCTCCTCCAGCCTCCACAAAAGTTTCAGGTGCCCTATTACCCACATCCAAGCCAGGGGTATTGAGGGGAACAAAGGTTGAAAGATAATTTTACGCCAATAGGAGAGTCCTATGCAAGCTTATTTGAGAAGTTAAAGCATCATGACATGATTGCACCCATTCCTCCAAATCATGTGTACCCACATGCAAGAAGCTTTGACCCTTCTAAAAGGTGTGAATACCATTCTAATGCCCAGTGGCACAATTTTTGAAAGCTGTTAGGATTTGAAAAGAGAAATAGAAAGGATGGTCCAGGAAAAGCTGATTGTGATCCAAGACAGTGACACCCAGAATATCGTGCAAAATCCTTTACCTACACATGATGATGCACACTTTGTGGGGATGATGCCTGGTGACATGGAGTATGAGAATCCTCTCGGGAGCTTGCCGACTGAAATTAGAGAAGGCCATGGTGAATCTGATGAGCAAATTTCTGGCTAAATGTCAAGCTTAGAAATTGAAAAGTCATTCTCTCCTTACTAGGTGTTGCTCCCCCTTTTCCCTCCGCGAAAATCGGGTTATGACATTTTGGTATGGGACAACTCTTTCCTTTTGGGAAAAGGGTTTGCATTTTTGAAGAGTCGCCCCCTAACGATTTAAGGTACGTTAGAAAACCTATGGGGGTTCATTTATAACTACGTTTTATAACCAAAGACAACACTACTCATATAAGAAGTCCGAATTAGATTTATCACATGACTCAGATAAGAAGTCCAAATCAGGCTTGCCTACTGATTTTAACAGTTGATAGTTAAAATCTAATCGCAGAGACGGTTCTGGTTTTATTTAAGCAATTGCCTAAGGCTTGCCTAGGCGTAAAGTAGTATGCAGCAGTTACTCAGAATTATTAAAACAGTTTGGAGATTGTATTTTTACCTAAAACATGTTGTTCTAAATATTGCAAAGATATGCAGGGATTATTACCAGTTTGTTTAAAGTAGGATGAGACCGTTGATACTCCTTTTCATGCATCAGTAGTTTAACTAAGCGTAGCTGAATGAGTATGAATGAGAACCTAATCATGGTATCTAACGATTTATATGCAGGATTCCTAAAGCAGGATTTCTAAATGCACAGCATGATTGCAGAATTTCCTAAGAGCAGGATTTCTAAATGTACATCATGATTGTAGAATTTCCTAAGAGCAGGATTTCTAAATGCATAGCATGATTGTAGAATTTCTTAAGAGCAGGATTTTTAAATGCACATCATGATTGCAGAATTTCCTAAGAGCAGGATTTTTAAATGCACAACATGATTGCAGAATTTCCTAAGAGCAAGATTTCTAAATGATTACAGAATTTCTTAAGAGCGGGATTTCTAGTGCATGTATGAATCCTAAGTATGGTTTCTATTGCACAACTAGAAATATAAACCTAATAACATGTTTTCTACCCTTAATAACTATAACATGCATATTTACCCCATCCTTTTTCACTACCCACCCCAATACTTGCTTACAATAGATTATTACAGACCAACATTGAAATGAAATACATAAGTAGAAATGAAAAATAAGAAGTTATACCATAGGGAGCCTGATTAGGACTTCCTCCCGGAGTTATGTAATAAATCAGCTCAAGTGCCTAGATTGTTCCATAGTCTTCTCATATCTGGGTGTGTCAGAGTTCCCTAAGGACCTCAAAGGATCCCGGGCAGTGCTCACACCCAGATTTCATAGCCAAGACAGAGTAAGTGTAGTGTGGAAAGGCCAGATTTTATGTGTCCAAGTTTAGAGGGAGCTCGAGGGTCCCAAGGCAAGGCTCACACAAAAGGTGCAGAACCTAGCGGAGTTTTGTTTAAAAATTGGACTGAAAGGTCCCTTTTGAAAGAAATTAGTAACAGAGATGGTTGAAAGAAGTTGTATCAGTAAGACATGGTTCTAACACTTCAGGGTAAGACCACACACAGCAAGTGAATGAATTTAGTAATCACACATGGGGTAAAAAGGGGTTTGGGGATACATATATATTGATTACAGACACCTGACCCCAATAGGAGTATTAGGACTGGTAGGGACACGCTCAGAGATGGTTGGACACTGGCATAATCACAAACCAGTCATGAACACATAAAGGAGGGATAAGGGATTTGGGATTCACAAGATGGTAAAGGCACAGAATACAATCGTCCAGGCATGCTTAAGTCGCATGAATTTAATGGGGAGGGGGGATCATGTCAGCATGCTTGGATACAAACTTCACAACAAAAACCACAAGTAAAAGCAGGCCATTAATAAAAGAAACCGAAACAGGAATAGAAACATGTTGTTGTTGAGGCTTTAACTTAAACTAGGACATACCAGTTAAGGAAGCAAAGTGCAGAAAGTAAAGCAAGTAGAGTTCCATAGTCGCCTTGGCTTTCAGCCAGCTAGACAAGCAGTTAGCACAAGTAATAGAGAGAGAGGAGAGAGTTTTTATGTGTGTGTGTTTTTTTTGAAATAATTGTTCGTGTGTTAAGACTGTAGAAGAGAGTAGTTTATATAGTAGTTTGAAAACTGGTTAAAATAAGGCAAGAATCAATTCTTCAGTAATTATAGAACTCAGTATAAAGAATTGGTTCAAATCTCCCTTTGATTAAGGGAGTCAGTGGGAATGGTAAAGAGCAGCTGACAAATAAGAAAAGAAATCATACACAACTAGATTATAACAGATAAGGAAAGATTTCAAAAATAGTACCAGTATAGAACAGGTAATTAAGGCTAGGTTTGAAAACTTTTGCAAACTAAGGAGACAATCAGTAGCAATGCAGACAAGACAAGGAGAATTAATTAAGGTAAGAAACTAATCAAATTAAGTGAAAAGGTAGGGGTCGAGATTCAGTAGCATAGAGTAGGGCCAAATTCATAAAGCCCTGATTAAGGCCACAACTTAGCAGAAAAAATAAGTATCATAGCAAAATAGGGTAAGAAAATCAGTCAGCTTAACAGACGGGGCAAAGCTTTTAGGGTTTTTGAAAGAAAATTTTCAATCACCATCAATTAAGGAAACCAGACTTGATCAAAAGGGAGTCATGACTCTATACTTTCAGCATATAAATAGAGGAGGTCCACAGATGTAGCAAGAAAAACATATTTGAATCATAATCACAGAAAGAAGCAAAAGATGAACAAACAAAGTGACCATAGTCATACAAAAGCGACATAAGTAGGCTAGGGATTCAGGAAAATGTATTCGAAGCAGAGTAATCACAGGACTCAAGTAACCAGGCTAACACACTGACACGAAGTAGAGAAAGCATGCTAACACTCAGAGAACCAAAGTAAGGAAAATTATAGAAACAAAGTAAAGAAAATCTTAAAAAAAAGGCTTTTTAATAGAGTCAAGTTAAAAGCAGTAAGAGCACAAAATCAGTCGAAACAAACAAGGGAAAGGGTTTAATCATAACGAAATCAGTCAGAACATGCGTAAAAGAACTCCGAGAAACCCTAGTTTTAGAAAAAGAATGATTAAAATCGAAATAGTTTGTTAAAACCGGAGATTTTTAGAGGAAAATGCTTAATAATACTTGAATCATTTCAGATCTATAAATATCCGAGAAGAATCGAGCAGTATCAAGCTAGGGTTTCAAAAAAATTAGTAGAGATAAAGAGAATCGGTTAAAAACTCATGGATATACCTAGATCTAAGACAGGTCTAAAGAAAAGTGAAAAATTTCAAGAGTTAGGGTTTCAGAGAACCCAAAGAAGATTAGAAAACCTTAGAACGTTACCGGTTTTAGTCGGAAAAGTCATGGATCTGACTCGAACAGCCATGGATGACCGGAAAATGGCGTGAACGACCATGGATAGGCCCTTGAAGGGTTTTGAGCAAGATCTGGACTAGATCTCTTCGAGATCCCTCCATGAAATCATAAAAACAAGCAACTAGGAGACGTAGGAGACAAGTATATGTCTCGAATAGACATGGGAATCCATGGATCAAGTGAGGATCGAAGGGATTAGGGCTAGTTTTGGGCGGCGGCGGCTAGGGTTAGGACTAGGTCTCAGAGAGACGGAGAGGATTTGGGGATTCTATGGCGGCTGTTTGGTAAGAATGAATTAGGTTAGGGGGTCGTTCAGGTTAAAAAATGGTAAGAAGTAACATGGACCGTTGGTCTGGGAGATAAACGATCGAGATTAGAAAGCGTAGATGGGGTTCCGGGTTGTATGGGTTAAAACGGTGTGGGTTGGGTTTTAATGGTAAATTTGGGCTGAGGACTGCGGTCCTAATTTGGCTATAATTGAAAGTCAATTTGGCTATGATTTAAATAGTCAGTTTTCCCTATTTAATTTATAAAAATAGTAAATAATTTCTGAAAAATATTTTAAAATGCTAAAATGATTTACAATGCATAGTTGGCAATTTAAAAATACAATCTGGTCTACGCACGAACATCTGGAATAGCTTATGTGAATGTTCAGTGAAACCCATTAATTTATTTATGACCTTTGACGAAAATGGGATCACTCTATTTCTGACCCTGACTTGATAGCTGGCATTTAAATCACCGCCCGGTTGCCAATTGGCATAAAATTCTTTTACCAAGTTGATGTTCACACTATCACCTTGGTGAAACAACCCTTCAAAACCCAAAGCTCGAATGTTAGTATATATGGCATTATACTTACGGGCAAGCTTTGCTTCATCTATGGCAACTTCTGGGGTTGATGGCATAGCAGGGACGAATGATTGAAACCATTGTATTGTATGAGCTGGAATAGCCCTGATGCCATATTTACACTCTGGCACCTCATCTGCATCAGGGTCAAAGTGTTCCTCTTCCTCCTCCACTGGTGCCGGAGGTGGTGCCCTTCTACCTCCACGTCGTCTAGTAGATGCAGCCTCAGTTAGGCCAGCGTTTGATTTTTTGCTTGGGCGCCGAGACATTTTACCTACACAACATGATATATTAGTTAACGATACACAAAATTATTTTAAGAGCAAGTGGAGTAAATACCCCACACTTATGTTATAAAATGTTGACACTTAGGATGTATAACAGGGATTTAGACTACCCTGTTCTTCAATTAGAATGATATAATGCTTATTGGCCTACCCGATCATTAAAGAGACTTGCAACAATTAAAAATAAAATAAAAATCACAAACTAAGCTAGATTTTACAAGCTTAATTAATATTAAACATAAACATAAAAAGAAATTTGTCTATTTTACAAAATTCAAAATTTATATATAAAATATACTACATAGGCACATTAGCATGAATCTTACATCTCATTTTTACATAAAGAAAGCGAAAAAATCACGGCTTGGCCTAATGTTATAGTTGTTATCAAGAATAACATCTCACAATGCAATTTGTTTCTCAATTTGCAACATTACTCAATTTTATGTCACTTAGACATTTTAACAAACACATTGTAAGAATATTTGTTTTCCTTAAAATTTCAACTTCAAAAGAGGCCTAATCACCATATCAACAACACCAATATGCCTCTCATCACAACTATAACATCACCACATCTTCACAATAATATTCAATACACAATTTTTCACTTTTTTTCATATGCATTTTCGGATTAGTACACTCCTTAACAATCTTCAACAAGAAACTCAACTCATTTCACCTCAACACACCTTCAAATCCTCCATAACCCCATAAAGAATATACAAGCTAAGTTTCTAATACTATTTTTAACAATATTAACAAAAGAAACTAAAAGAAGATTATGAACACAATTCTTGCTAGGATTTATACAAATATACTTGAAAATAAGAAAGAAATACAAAATTAAATACTACTAGTTTGAAGGAAAAGAGAGAAGAGAATACTTACCTTGCAAGAAGAAGAAGGATTTGTGGACGAATCCTTGAATGAAATTGATTGGTTGGGGTGCTTGAGTTTGGTGATAGAGAATAAGAGAGTTTGGGGAGTGAAATAATGAAATAGAGGGAGGGGGTTTCAGATTTAAGTACAAAATATTTTTTTAAAAAATAAAATTGGCCTGCCGTGGCGCACCCCGCGACGCGGTAGGCCATTTTTTTTAGCTGCTCCGAAAATTTTATATTCTGCCTCATCTGTGCAATTTTGCTTGGTGCGGTGTGTGGCACGATGCCCCATACGATGCGGTAGGCCAACTTTTCACAGGGTTAGCATAATTTTTGATTGTTTAGCTCACCATTCACCCCCTACATCATTGTACACTGATTTTATGCCAAATTCATGCTTGCACCTGACTAAAAACATTATACATATAAAATCTAATAATTCTAAACTACAATTAAACATTAGTGATGTTAGTTATTGGCTTGCCTCCCAACAAGTGCCTAATTTATCATCGTGGCACGACTCAACACGTCATTATGCATCAACCAAATCTATCGAGGTCTTGTGATGTTTAATATCACCACCCCAATAGTGTTTTACTCGCTGCCCATTCACCAAAAATATACCACTTGAATTTATGTCCCGCAATTCAACTATTCCATGAGGAGTCACATTTACCACAACGAAAGGGCATGCTCAACGGGACTTAAGCTTTCCAGGAAAAAGCTTTAGCCTTGAATTAAACAAGAGAACTTCTTGACCCGGCTCAAACTTACGATGTTGGATGTGCTTGTCATGCCACCTCTTGGTCTTTTCTTTATATAACTTGGCATTTTCATAAGCATGCAACCGAAACTCATCAAGTTCATTGAGTTGTAGCAGTCTTTTTCACCGGCTAAGTCCATATCCATATTTAGCTTTTTGATTGCCCAATAAGCTTTGTGTTCTAGCTCAATGGGTAAATGACATGCCTTTCCATAAACCAACCTGTACGGAGAAGTGCCTATTGGAGTCTTGTATGCAGTTCGGTAAGCCCACAATGCATCTTTTAACTTACCGGACCAATCTTTCCTATTTGCACTCACTGTTTTCTCCAAAATCTGTTTTACCTCCCTGTTTGACACTTCAACTTGACCACTCGTTTGAGGGTGGTATGCAGTAGCAACCTTGTGTCTTACCCCATATTTTGCTAGAACATTTTTCAGCAATTTGTTGCAAAAGTGTGTTCCTCCATCACCTATCAACACCCTTGGAGTTCCAAAGCGTGTGAAAATGTGCTTCTTTACAAAGCTTACCACTACCTTTGCATCATTAGTAGGAAGAGCAATGGCCTCCACCAACTTAGACACATAATCAACTGCAACCAAAATGTATCTGTGCCTACTAGAATATGGAAATGGTCCCATGAAATCAATTCCCCAGACATCAAAGAGCTCTACTGCCAAAATATTTTGCGAAGGCATTTCATTCCTCTTCATGATTGTACCTGTTCTTTGACGCCTGTCACAATTTTTAACAAAAGCATGTGCATCTTGTTTAATACAGAGAAGAATGACAGTCATGCAATATTGCATTCATCTCCTCCTCAGGGACACACCTTCTCACCAATTGATCTGCGCATTCCTTGTATAGAAAAGGCTCGTCCACATGTAGAACCTCACGTCATGTAAGAATCTTCTTCTATGATCAGCTGTGAATTCTGGTGGAGTCACCCCACTTGCAATGAAATCCACATAATCAGCATACCACGGGGTTTCATCTGAAGTGATGGCTAGCAAATGTTCGTCAGGTAATGTTTCTTTGATTGATCTCCTTTAGTGACATGACCTCGATTTTCCAGCCTGGATAAGTGATCTGCAACCTGATTCTCTGTCCCTTTTCGATCTCGAATCTCCAAATCAAATTCCTGCAAAAGAAGAACCCATCGGATTAACCTATGCTTGGCATCTTTCTTTGCAAATAAATACCTGATAGCTGAGTGATCTGTGTAAACTATGACTTTGGTTCCCACTAGATAAGACCTAAACTTATCAAATTCCCATACTACTGCAAGCAACTCTTTTTCAGTAACAGTGTAATTAATTTGAGCTGGATTAAGAGTTCTGCTCGCTTAATGAATGGAGTAAAAGATTTTCTCCTTCCGCTGCCCCAAAACAGCTCCAATGGCTATATCTCTTGCATCACACATCAATTCAAATGCAAGTTTCCAATCTGGAGCAATGATAATTGGTGCAGTAACTAATCTTCTTTTCAGCTCATCAAATGCTTTCAGACAAGCATCATCAAACTTGAAGGATGTATCTTTCTCAAGAAACCTGCACAAAGGAGATGAAATTTTTGAAAAATCTTTAATGAAACGACGATAAAAACCTGCATGGCCCAAGATACTGCAAATACCTCTAAATGATGTCGGTGGAGGTAATTTTTCAATTGCTTCCACCTTTGCCTTGTCCACCTGCAATCCATTCTTGGACACTTTATGCCCTAGGACTATGCCTTCTCTTACCATGAAATGATATTTTCCCAATTTAGTACCAAATTTGTTTCTTCGCACCTAGCAAGTACCTTGTCAAGATTCATTAAACATTCATCAAAAGAACATCCAAATACAAAAAAATCATCCATAAATACTTCCACAAATCTTTCAACCATATCAGTAAAGATAGCCATCATACACCTTTGAAAAGTCGCAGGTGCATTGCAAAGACTAAATGGCATTCTTTTAAATGCATATGTCCCATAGGGACATGTAAATATGGTCTTCTCTTGGTCCTCTAGGGCTATAACAATCTGATTATATCCCGAGTAACCACCCAAAAAACAGTAGTATTCTTGCCCAGCTAATCTATCAAGCATTTAGTCAATAAAGGGGAGAGGAAAATGGTCTTTTCGAGTGGTATTATTCAATTTTCTATAATCTATGCAAATCCTCCACCCAGTAACAGTTCGAATGGGAATCAGATCATTGTTTTCATTTGTCACTACGGTCGTTCCTCCTTTCTTTGGAACACATTGGCTAGACTTACCCATTTGCTATCAGAGATTGGAAATACAATACCTGCATCAAGCCATTTAATCACTTTTTTTCTTACCACCTCTTTCATGTTGGGATTTAGGCGGCGTTGTTGTTCTATGCTCGGCTTGTGTCCTTCCTCCATGAGAATTTTACGCATGCAAAAAGCTGGACTAATACCTCTTATGTCATACATTGTCCACCCAATTGCTCTTTTATGCTCACGTAGTACTCTCAGCAATTTTTCCTCCTGCAATTCAGACAAGTCAGAAGAAATAATAACAGGTAACGTATCAGAACTACCCAAATAAGCATAATGAAGGTGAGAAGGTAAAGACTTTAGTTTCAATTTTGGAGCTTCTTCAATTGATGGCTTCGGAGGAGGACCATTTGGTCTGTTCAAAGGTTCAAAGGGATTTAAACCTTTCATATATTCATATGATGCATTCAAAATATGCTTCATCTCTTCAACCTCATCATTAATCTCCAAACTCTCGAACAACACAATTGCTTTCTCTAAAGAATCCTTCAAATATACACTTGGGGCAATAAGTTGCTCATCCATCTCCATGACAGATATCATAGAAAATTCTTCATAATGGTGAGGAAGATGAATTGCTTTGTATACATTAAAAACAGCTTCCTCATTGTCAACTCTCATGATTATTTTTCCCTCTCTTACTTTAATTATAGCATCACCTGTAGCCAAGAGAGGTCTTACCAATATAATAGGAACTTTTTCATCTGCTTCAAAATCTAAGATAATAAAATCAGCCGGAAAAATGAATTTCCCAATTTTCAGCAGCACATCTTCAATCACCCCTTCCGGGTAAGCTATGGACCTATCTGCTAGTTGCAACATCACAATGGTGGGTTTTGGAGCTCCCAAACCCAATTTTTTGTACAAGGACAATGACATCAAATTTATGCTTGCTCCCAAATCACAAAGTGCATGGCCTACATCAACATTGCCTATTCTCACAGGGATAGTAAAGCTGCCAGGATCCTTAAGCTTTTGAGGAAGCTTATTTTGGACCCTTGAAGTGCACTCCTCAGTAAGTGCAACTGTTTCAAATTCAGTCAATCTCCTCTTGTTAGCCACAATATCTTTTATGTACTTGGCATACTTTGGAATATCACGAATCGCATCTACCAACGGAATATTCAATTGAATCTGACTCAACATAGAGAGAAATTTGTTGAACATGCGATCATCATTCTTTTTCTGCAATCTTTGTGGAAAAGGTGGTGGTGGCCTTGGAACATTCACAGGTGCTGAAACTGTATCATCTTTCTTTGCTTCCTGTGTTGCTTTGTGAATCAATTCACCCTCAGGTATAGGTTTGTCTTTTCTCTTCTTTGGAACTTCTTCTAATTCCCTTCCAGTTCTAAGTGTAATTGCACTAACTTGCGGATTTTTTTCTGTATCACTTGGTAGAGCACCTACAGGTCTAGTGTTTTGATTTGCAGCTAGCTGTCCCAATTTCTTTTTAAGATTTCTGAAATCAGTTCTGAGTTGTTGATTGTCATGCAACAATTTATTCAACAAATCATTTGTACTTTCTTCTACCTGATGAGGTGGCCTTTGAGGTTGATGAAAATTTCCTTGGGGTCTATATTGATTTTGATTTGATTGATTTCCACCCCAAGAGAAATTAGGATGATTTCTCCAATTTGTATTGTAAGTGTTCCCATATTGTGCCTGTTGGTTCATCGGACCTCTGCTTTGTTGTCCCACATAATAAATAGATTCATGATTCGTTGGGCACATGTCACTTGTGTGATTGTCACCACACATTTCACAACAAATCGACATTTGTTGAACATGTTGCAATTGTTGTGTCTGGTTCATTGTCATTCTATTCATTTGATTTGTCAATTTTGCTATATCTGCTCTCATGGATGAAAAATCATCCAGTTCAAGTACCCCTGCTGCTTTCTGTTTCATTGCTCTCCTTGGTTCTCCGTCACCTTGCCAATTATGATCATTAGCAGTGAAGTTGTTTAGTAGAGGTTGTATTTCACTATATGGTCTCGCCATGCAACTACCTCCACAAGCTGAATCAAGATTCATCTTTAAAGTCTCATCTAATCCATCAGCAAAAGTATGGCCCAATACCTCATCAGTTTGACAATGATGTGGACAATCTCGGAGTAGTTTCTTGTATCTTTCTCAAGCTTTCCCGTTGTTGAAACCCAAGAATCTGGCTTCGCAAAGACTTTGTCTTTTTACTGGGGAAAAACTTGATTAAGAATTTCTTTGCTATATCATCCCAAGTATGGATTGAATTAGCAGGCTCCTTCTGCAACCATTCTTTAGCTTCCCCCAACAATGAAAAAGGAAACAAGGTTAGCCTGACATAGTCCTTGGAAACATTTGGATAGTTGTAAGTATCCGTGATTTCCAAAAAATTCTGAATGTGCCTCTGCGGGTCTTCATGAGATAGACCTACATATTGCCCAGTGGACTGAATCAGCTGTACCATGTACTGTTTAAGCTCAAAGTGACCAGTGATATCAGGCTTGACAATAGCCTGGGTCATATTAGCAAGATTTGGCCTTGCAGCTTCTATCACCGGATGCCCTCCATTACCTGCCATCACTGTTGGCTGTGGTTGAACTAAAATGTCCAACTCTCTTTCTGTTTTGTATCTAGCTTCCAACTCCTTCCTCGCTCTATGAAGTGTTCTTTCAATTTTAGGATCAAGAGGGAAGAGATTGCTTGTGCTTCTACTCCTCCGCATTCAAGAGAAGAGCCTGCGTGACACAAACAAAGTGAACTGAAAATTAACACTTAAACCAATAGCTGATAAAAGCTTAACTTAGTCAAGTAGCTAATTTCCAAGTCCCCGACAACGGCGCCAAAAACTTATTGCGACCAAAACACTCACGCAAGTGTACGCGATCTTCAAGTAATATAGTAATAAGTAGAGTATCGTTCCCACGAGGACTTGTTATTAACTTAACGACTGATGCAAACTCAAACAATTATCTATTCAAGCTAATTCATAACGAAATACATAAATAACCAATTTACAATTTAACTAGAAGACAAACAATAATACAATGCAAAGTTACTACGCCACTTATGAATTTTTCTTTTAACAATTAATAAAGGAGATATCCCGGGGTTATGGGCTTGCTAGAGATCATACTATGTTTTTAGCTTAAAAATGATTTATTGAATTATCTGAAATATTGATTATAGGGTTACTAATAACCATAAGAATCTGTCGATTTCTTATGCGCCTATTCAAGTTAAATTATTACCTATATTTCTATGGTATTAATATTAACTCAAATGCATTTACATATCCTATTTCTCAACCAAACAAGGCAATTAAGAATAGTTCTATCTTAATCGTGAATCTTTCACCCGATGCCCAGGATCCAGATCTTGCTCTATTTGATTCTATATGCAATCAAGAATTTCCCTTTTCAAGTTTAACTCAAGATTCGTAAATAGTATTTCACAGTTAGCTACGTAGTAAAATAATTAACAGTAGAATCAAATAAACAACCCTTAACGATAAATTCAAGATCATCAATCTAAGCTTCAAACAACATAATCATCTAACACCCATAACCCCAGAATATTTGGGTTTTTAGCCACTCATAATTATACAAGCATCAACAATATAAGTCATAAACATAATATGAGTAAATACTAGGAGAAGGTTTAGAAAAACTCTTTTAATCCTTGCTCCAAGTTGATGTTCCTCCTTGATTCTCTTCTTCAAGATGAATCTCCTTCATTTTTTTCTTCTCCAAAAACAGGTCTCCCCCTATAATGGCACTGCTTTTGCCTTTTTAATCGTGTAGGAAAGGGTTTTGACAAGTATGCCCTTTTTAGTCCGAAATAGAATAATTTTGTAATTTTAACACACCCGTGGCGCGCCCCGCGACGCCTCGTGCGAGCGTACATGGATTGGACAGAAGCAGAATGCATTTTAACGGAGCAAAACAATGCAGCAAAAATATTTGCACTGCAGTGGCGCCCCCCGCGGCGTGGCAGTACAATATTTTGTGCTGCTTCGTTTTTTCATTTTTTTTGCTATCCGGGCTTGCTTTGCGACCCCCGAACACGATCCCGACTTGATTTATTTAGCTTTTACTCAGACTTCAAAGCCCCAAATCAATCAAATTCTTCCCAAAGTTAGTTCTTAAGTTGGATTAGCTTCCTGCAAGGCATAAAGCATGAATTTAGTACAATTCTTTATCATTTAAGCTCAAACCTTTGTAAAATGCAATAATTAATGTGTTGTTACAACGACTAAAATACGAGTTTTTAGCCTATGATCAACACCCCACACTTAGACCATTGCTTGTCCTCGAGCAATTAACATACATTTCACATAAGAACGACCTTTTTATCAAATAATTTCTCTAACAACACATGCCAACACTTAAGTACCAATTCTTAATAGTTCAATCCTCAAGACATGACTCACAAGTGCCACGCATTTTCATAACTTGCTCACTTACTCTAACACAAAGGTCAAAACGTTTCCTTACTTTCACAAATCATGTGTCCTCCCATAACTAATATAGACTAGTTCCTCTCAACATAGTATTCACAAATATTTAGGAACTCAAAATAGGAAGAATTAACTCACTCTCAGAATTGAAATTCATGTGCAACAGATGACATACCATACGCTTGCCCCTAGTGTAATACTCTAATAATTGAGCTTATTCAATCAAGGATCAAATAGGACTTTAATTGGTTGTAATGCAGGCTGAGGAAGGGTGTGATAAATATAGAATGTAGTAGCTACATCTCTTTGAGCACTTCATATATACACCATTTCATTTCACAATTTCAGCATTACTCTTATGTTAAACCATCTCCAACCTTTTTGAGATTTTTCATACTAACAACAAGTCCCTTTTTCTTTAAGAACCATAAGTTAGGGAATGTTACTACTGAAAATTCACCCCTATATATATACATATATACACATATATGAATTATTCTTCACTCTTTTTTTTTCTTTTTTTTAAACTCCTTCAATAAACCAACAAATCTCTTCTCAACTTTAACAATATTAAAACAAGACTAAGTGCTCATAAGAGATAGAGGTTCAAACAACTGATATATTTACATAAATAGGTAAGGTTTATAATGCGGATGCCAAAGAAATAGGATTAACAGCTCAAAAGGTTTGACTAAGATATATACAATTAGGTGGAGATAATTATCAAACTGGTTCAACAAAGAAAATGCCTATATCATCTCCTAAACTGAATAATGCTACTATTTCGCTTTGCAAAACACTTGAGGGCAAGTTCTAGATATCAATTGTTACGCACAGAATATTTCAACAACCTCACTCACACATTGGCACACAACTCATTCAAGCTTGGATCTTTCTTGACTCTCTAGTCAAAGCAGTTAAGCATAGTTATAAATACACAATTTAAGGCACTTACTTTAGAATCAAGAACTGAGATTTGAACATCACAAATAAGGTACATATAACTTCTAAAGCATGTGCATTTGAGGAGATCAACTCTGTAAGTTAGGAACTTTTTATTCAATTGAAAAAAAAATTAAACTATACCCGGTTCAAATACACCCTTGGAAAAGAACTGCGGTGTAACGAAAAACTAAGGGAAAAGTTTTAATATAAACCAAAACAAGCATATACTAAACTGAAAATAAAACAAGATTGCAAACTCAATAATTTCGAATTTTTCTGATGGATTTTTTTTTGAGATTTCTTTTTCAACAAGAAGATCTAGGAGGGATCTATACCGAAATTAGGATTACTTACTATCTATCAACACTATATTCTAACAAAACAAACTAAAAGCAATTTTAACAAACTAAACAAAATCAAACTAAATAACTAAACTCAATCAAACAAAATACGAAAAATAGAAAAGTAAATACATTACAATAGGGGCCAACCACCCCACACTTAAAAAATTTGCATTGTCCCTAATGCGAAAAGATAAAAAATAGATCAGAAAAGACTCCCTGAGGCCATTGGCCTAAGCATAGTCATCCTCAAAAGTTCGCAAATATTCTTCGTCATCTGAGGGAATAAAGTTCACATCTTCATCCGGTGGGATTTATCCATGCTGAGCCATTCCTAACCACTGTTGTGTGAAAGGAGATAAAGGGTGATTTTGTTGCAACTCTTCCAAGTTCACTTCCCCTCTAGAAGCGCGAAGGCGCAGGTCAGCAAATAATATCTGCAAAGTCTCTTCCACTCAGACAATCTTTTGATCGGGGTTAAGTGCAGCTGCAGGCGGATCTATCACAGTCGTGACATCAAGCGCCCTGATAGGATATGTTACTTCTATCCGCTGATCATAGTGATACTCTTCTACAATGAAGTGCGTCCGCAATAACCGAGTAATCATACTCGGATAGTGTAGGTGACGTCCTCGAAAAGGTCTCACCTTTGACATGTGTTCCAGCATGATTTTCCCAAGATCCACCTGCATTCCTATTAAAAATGCATAAATCAAGCAAACCTTTAGTTTTGATACGTCTGTATCACTTTGTGTTGGCATGATTTTGGCATTTATTATCTTTAAATGACTCGTGCAGGCCGCTGGAATGTTCCTTTTTTCATTTCCTTGTGACACTCATTTGTATCTCTAGTCCACACGACAAAGGAATCTTCACCACATAGCTGTCTGCGGATGTCTGGGTAATCTGGTCTACGCACGAACCTCTTGAACAGCTTATGTGAATGTTCAGTGAAACCCATTATTTGATTTATGACCTTTGACGAAAATGGGATAACTCTATTTCTGACCCTGGCTTGATAGCTGGCATCTAAATCACCGCCCGGTTGCCAATTGGCATAAAATTCTTTTACCAAGTTGATGTTCACACTATCACTTTGGTGAAACAACCCTTCAAAAGTCAAAGCTCGAATGTTAGTATATATGGCATCATACTTACGGGCAAGCTTTGCTTCATCTATGGCAACTTCTGGGGTTGGTGGCACAGCAGGGACGAAGGATTGGAACCATTGTATTGTATGGGCTGGAATAGCCCTGATGCCATATTTACACTCTGGCACCTCATCTGCATCAGGGTCAAAGTGTTCCTCTTCCTCCTCCACTGGTGCCGGAGGTGGTGCCCTTCTACCTCTACGTCGGCTAGTAGATGCAGCCTCAATTCGGCCAGTGTTTGATCTTTTGCTTGGGCGCCGAGACATTTTACCTACACAACATGATATATTAGTTAACGATACACAAAATTATTTTAAAAGCAAGTGGAGTAAATACCCCACACTTATGTTATATCATGTTGACACTTAGGATGTATTACAGGGATTCAGACTACCCTATTCTTCAATTAGAATGATATAATGCTTATTGGCCTACCCGATCATTAAAGAGACTTGGAACAATTAAAAATAAAATAAAAATCAAAAATTAAGCTAGATTTTACAAGCTAAATTAATATTAAACATAAACATAAAAAGAAATTTGTCTATTTTACAAAATTCAAAATTTATATACAAAATATACTACATAGGCACATTAGCACGAATTTTACATCTCATTTTTACATAAAGAAAGCGAAAAAATCACAGCTTGGCCTAATGTTATAGTTGTTATCAAGAATAACATCTCACAATGCAATTTGTTTCTCAATTTGCAACATTACTCAATTTTATGTCACTTAGACATTTTAACAAATAAATTGTAAGCATGTCTTTTTTTTCTTAAAATTTCAACTTCAAAAGAGGCCTAATCACCATATCAACAACACCAATATGCCTCTCATCACAACTATAACATCACCACATCTTCACAATAATATTCAATACACAATTTTTCACTTTTTTTCATATGCATTTTCGGATTAGTACACTCCTTAACAATTTTCAACAAGAAACTCAACTCATTTCAACTCAACACACCTTCAAATCCTCCATAACCCCATAAAGAATATACAAGCTAAGTTTCTAATACTATTTTTAACAATATTAGCAAAAGAAACTAAAAGAAGATTATGAACACAATTCTTGCTAGGATTTATACAAATATACTTGAAAATAAGAAAGAAATACAAAATGAAATACTACTAATTTGAAGGAAAAGAGAGAAGAGAATACTTACCTTGCAAGAAGAAGAAGGATTTGTGGATGAATCCTTGAATGAAATTGTTTGGTTGCAGTGCTTGAGTTTGGTGATAGAGAAGAAGAGAGTTTGGGGAGTGAAATAATGAAATAGAGGGAGGGGGTTTCGGATATAAGTAAAAAAAAAAAAAATTAAAAAAAATTGGCCTACCGCGCCATTTTATTTAGCTGCTCCGAAAATTTTGTATTCTGCCTCATCTGTGCAATTTTACTTGGTGCGGTGTGTGGCACGATGCCCCATACGACGTGGTAGGCCAATTTTTCAAAGAGTTAGCATATTTTTTGATTGTTTAGCTCACCATTCACCCCCTACATCATTGTACACTGATTTTATGCCAAATTCATGCTTGCACCTGACTAAAAACATTATACATATAAAATCTAATAATTCTAAACTACAATTAAACGTTAGTGATGTTAGTCATTGGGTTGCCTCCCAACAAGCGCCTAATTTAACGTCGCGACACGACTCAACACGTCATTATGCATCAACAAAATCTATCGAGGTCTTGTGACGTTTAATATCACCACCCCAATAGTGTTTTACTCGCTGCCCATTCACCAAGAATATACCACTTGAATTTATATCCCGCAATTCAACTGTTCCATGAGGAGTCACATTTACCACAACGAAAGGGCCTGCCCAACGGGACTTAAGCTTTCCAGGAAAAAGTTTTAGCCTTATATTAAACAAGAGAACTTCTTGACCCGACTCAAACTTACGATGTTGGATGTGCTTGTCATGCCACCTTTTGGTCTTTTTCTTTATATAACTTGGCATTTTCATAAGCATGCAACCGAAACTCATCAAGTTCATTGAGTTGTAGCAGTCTTTTTTCACCGTCTAAGTCCATATCCATATTTAGTTTTTTGATTGCCCAATAAGCTTTGTGTTCTAGCTCAACGGGTAAATGACATGCCTTTCCATAAACCAACCTGTACGGAGAAGTACCTATTAGAGTCTTGTATACAGTTCGGTAAGCCCACAATGCATCTTCTAACTTACCGGACCAATCTTTCCTATTTGCACTCATTGTTTTCTCCAAAATCTGTTTTACCTCCCTATTTGACACTTCAACTTGACCACTCGTTTGAGGGTGGTATGCAGTAGCAACCTTGTGTCTTACCCCATATTTTGCTAGAATATTTTTCAACAATTTGTTGCAAAAGTGTGTTCCTCCATCACCTATCAACACCCTTGGAGTTCCAAAGCGTGTGAAAATGTGCTTCTTTACAAAGCTTACCACTACCTTTGCATCATTAGTAGGAAGAGCAATGGACTCCACCCACTTAGACACATAATCGACTGCAACCAAAATGTATCTGTGCCCATTAGAATATGGAAATGGTCCCATGAAATCAATTCCCCAGACATCAAAGAGCTCTACTACCAAAATATTTTGCAAAGACTTTTTGTTCCTCTTCGTGATTGTACCTGTTCTTTGACACCTGTCACAATTTTTAACAAAAGCATGTGCATCTTTAAACAATTTTGGCCGGTAAAAACCTGATTTCAAAACCTTTTGTGCAGTTCTGTCTCCACCATGATAACCTCCATACAGAGAAGAATGACAGTCATGCAATATTGCATTCATCTCCTCCTCAGGGACTCACCTTCTTACCAATTGATCTGCGCATTGCTTGTATAGAAAAGGCTCGTCCCACATGTAGAACCTCGTGTCATGTAAGAATCTTCTTCTATGATCAGCTGTGAATTCTGGTGGAGTCACCCCACTTGCAATGAAATTCACATAATCAACTGTCATGACCCGATCCCCGAACCCGATCGTGATGGCGCCTCTCGTGTAGACAAGACCAGCCAGACCAAAACGGAACACCTCTTTTAAACAGTTAATCATCATAAACAATAATAACATATAATATAATGCTCATAAATTGCGGAATTTAACGATAATAACAGCAGGAACCATCCCGACACAGCCCAAACCGGAGTGTCACAAGTCACGAGCATCTATAAGAATGAAATTTCCACTTTACAGTCTAGAATACACTGAACAAGAATAATGAATAACATAGAAAGACAGTGGTGTTGCGAACGCCGGCAGTCACCTTGCTAAAATCTCTACAACTCTGTCTCCACACAGCCAATACCCGCTACCGGGTGAATAAATACCTATAACTGCACGCGAGGTGCAGGGAGTAAAGTGAGTACTCTAACTCAGTGAGTAATAAAGGTAAATAATAACTGAGCAGTATGAAATCACGTAAAACAACCAACATGCTATATAGAAGCAGTGTAAAACTTCTTGAGAAAAATCAGTGAAACTGTGCATTCTTAGAAAATACCTTGGCTCGGTTCTAAACCTCTTTTGAAAATGATCTTTTCAATAGTTGTGAAATAATTTCAAAACAATTAGTGCCGCTATGCACAGAAATCCGCCCCTCGGGCACAAATACCACAGTTAAACAAGTAAAAGACAAGTAAGTATGCAAGATGAACACATAAACCTTGCCCCTCGGGCAATCATATAGAATAGTACCAGCCTCTCGGGCACAAATTAGTTCCTGGTCAGCCATTGTTACCTGACTGCACGGTGTTATTCCTGGTCAGTCATTGTTACCTAACCAAATTGCATCATACAGTGTCATTGTTACCACTGTAACCTCACAATCACTCATATTAGCCCCTCGGGCATAATATCAATCACTTAGCATAATGGTCAGCCATTGTTACCTGACCAAATTGCATCATACAGTGTCATTGTTACCACTGTTTCAAATCACATGGGTACCCGCGCTCACTGTGGGTGTGCAGACTCCGGAGGGCCCCTTACGGCCCAAGCGCTATATCAAGCCACCTCGTGGCATCATCACTCAGCATATCCTCACATCACTCAAGCCACCTCGTGGCATATAAAGTATCTCAGGCCCTCGGCCTCATATCACTCAGCATATCCTCACATATGGCCCTCGGCCTCGCTCAGTCCGAAAATCATCACAAGCCCCTCGGGCATTAGTAAAACAGTAGTTCTCAGCCAAAACATCATTTAGAAATATCATTTAAGTTTCAAATCTGAGTAAAAGTGGATGAGTTTGTAAAACAGTAGATATAAACAGGACTGAGTTCAAGTAATAAGTCAAAACAGTGAGGAAACAATGATAAAAATCCCCGAATGGTTCAAATAGTTGGCACGAAGCCCAAATATGGCAATCAGCCCAAATCATGATGATAACAAATGAATTTCAGTCAAATATTCAGTAAAATCATCAATCGGGATGGACCAAGTCACAATCCCCAGTAGTGAAAGACCCCACGCTCATCATCCAGCGCGTATCTTGCCTCAATATAGCACTACGATGTGCTATCCGGGGTTTCAAACTCTCAGGACATCATTTACAACCATTACTCACCTTGAACTGGCTAATTCTCTAGCTCACGATGCCTTTGCCCCTTGAATTGGCCTCCACGCGCGTCGAATCTATCCAAAATCAGAACGAATACGTCACAATATGCTAAGGGAACAAAGCCCAAGCGAAAACATTCGAAAAATATCAAAAATCCCAAAATTAGCAAAACCCGAGCCCCAGGCCCACGTCTCGAAATTGGGTAAAATTTACATTTTCAGAATCCTCATACCCTCACGAGTCTAACCATACCAAAATTATCCAATTCTGATACCATTTGGTCCTTCAAATCATCATTTTACATTTTTGAAAGGTTCCACGATTTTCTTCCCAAATTCCATCTCAAATCAGGAATTAAATGATGAATTCAGTGATAGATTCATGTACTCTAACCAAATCTGAGTTAGAAACACTTACCCTGACCAATTTCTTGAAAAACCTTCGAAAAATCACCAAAATCCGAGCTCTCTAGGTCAAAATATCAAATAAAACCTAAAACCTCGTATTTATAGAGTACCCCTCGGATTCCGACACCGCTGACCACACAAAAATGACCCTGGTCCGCGCAAAACCAGGGGGTCCGCGCAAAAACGACCGCGGCCGCGCAGGTCTTGCTTTGCAGGGACATGCTTTAGTATTTTGGCCATAACTTTCGCTACAGATGTCCAAATTGCAATATCTTTACCTTTCTGGAAACTAGACATGAAGGGCTACAACATTCGTTTTTGAATCACCTCAAAATTCCTTGTAGATCAAACGATATGAGCTTCCGAAGTAGGACCAGCAACCTACAGTCTTCACGACCGCGGCCGCGGCCACTTTAACGCGGCCAGCACTAGGCCAGCGCGCCCAGCGCGAAAAGGAGCGCGGTCCGCGCCAAAACTGCTGCTCCCTCCATTTTTCTAAGTTCCGGGGTGTCCGTGCTTACTCAAAACTCACCCGAAACACACCCGAGGCCCCCGAGACCTCAACCAAAAGCACGAACGCATCCTAAACATTATTCAACCTCGTTCCAATCATCAAAACACCTCGACTAACACCAAAATCATCAAATCACATCGAAATCAAGCCTATGAATCTCAAGAACTTCCAAATTCCATTTTTGATTAAAAACCCAACAAAACCATGTCCGAATGACCTCAAATTTTGCAGACAAGTTCAAAATGACATAACGAAGCTACAGAAATTCTCACAATTCCATTCCGACCCTCGGATCAAAATCTCACCTACCAACCGGAATTCGCCAAAATACTAACTTCGCCAATTCAAGCCTAATTCTACACCGCACCTCCAAAAACACTTCCGATCACTCTCCTAAGTCACAAATCACCTCCCGAAGCTAACCGAACCATCGGAACTCACATCCGAACCCTCTAACACATAAGTCAACATCCGGTTGACTTTTCCAACTTAAGCCTTCTTAAAAGAGACTAAGTGTATCATTTCTTACCAAATCCTCTCCGAACTCGAACTAATCATCTCGATCCCATAAAAAACGGATAACAAAGCGTAAAGAAGCTGAAATGGGGGAAATTGAGCGGTAACTCATGAGAGTACTGGCGGGGTTGTCACATCAGCATACCACGGGGTTTCATCTGAAGTGATGGCTAGCAAATGTTCGTCAGGAAATGTTTCTTTGATTGATTCTCCTTCAGTGATATGGCCTCGATTTTCCAGCCTGGATAAGTGATCTGCAACCTGATTCTCTGTCCCTTTTCGATATCGAATCTCCAAATCAAATTCCTGCAAAAGAAGAACCCATCGGATTAACCTTGGCTTGGCATCTTTCTTTGCAAATAAATACCTGATAGCTGAGTGATCTGTGTAAACTATGACTTTGGTTCCCCCTAGATAAGACCTGAACTTATCAAATGTCCATACTACTGCGAGCAACTCTTTTTCAGTAACAGTGTAATTCATTTGAGCTGGATTAAGAGTTCTGCTCGCATAATGAATGGAGTAAAAGATTTTCTCCTTCCGCTGCCCCAAAACAGCTCCAATGGCTATATCTCTTGCATCACACATCAACTCAAATGGAAGTTTCCAATCTGGAGCAATGATAATTGGTGCAGTAATTAATCTTCTTTTCAGCTCATCAAATGCTTTCAGACAAGCATCATCAAACTTGAAGGATGTATCTTTCTCAAGAAGCCTGCACAAAGGAGATGAAATTTTTGAAAAATCTTTAATGAAACGATGATTAAAACCTGCATGGCCCAAGATACTGCGAATGCCTCTAAATGATGTCGGTGGAGGTAATTTTTCAATTGCTTCCACCTTTACCTTGTCCACCTGCAATCCATTCTTGGACACTTTATGCCCTAGGACTATGCCTTCTCTTACCATGAAATGACATTTTTCCCAATTTAGTACCAAATTTGTTTCTTCGCACCTAGCAAGTACCTTGTCAAGATTCATTAAACATTCATCAAAAGAACATCCAAATACAGAAAAATCATCCATAAATACTTCCACAAATCTTTCAACCATATCAGTAAAGATAGCCATCATACACCTTTGAAAAGTCGCAGGTGCATTGCAAAGACTAAATGGCATTCTTTTAAATTCATATGTCCCATAGGGACATGTAAATATGGTCTTCTCTTGGTCTTCTAGGGCTATAACAATCTGATTATATCCCGAGTAACCATCCAAAAAACAGTAGTATTCTTGCCCAGCTAATCTATCAAGCATTTAGTCAATAAAGAGGAGAGGAAAATGGTCTTTTCGAGTGGCATTATTCAATTTTCTATAATCTATGCAAATCCTCCACCCAGTAACAGTTCGAATGGGAATCAGATCATTGTTTTCATTTGTCACTACGGTCGTTCCTCCTTTCTTTGGAACACATTGGCTAGACTTACCCATTTGCTACCAGATATTGGAAATACAATACCTTCATCAAGACATTTAATCACTTCTTTTCTTACCACCTCTTTCATGTTGGGATTTAGGCGGCGTTGTTGTTCTATGCTCGGCTTGTGTCCTTCCTCCATGAGAATTTTATGCATGCAAAAAGCTGGACTAATATCTCTTATGTCATACATTGTCCACCCAATTGCTCTTTTATGCTCACGTAGTACTCTCAGCAATTTTTCCTCCTGCAATTCAGACAAGTCAAAAGAAATAATAACAGATAACGTATCAGAACTACCCAAATAAGCATAATGAAGGTGAGAAGGTAAAGGCTTTAGTTTCAATTTTGGAGCTTCTTCAATTGATGGCTTCGGAGGAGGACCATTTGGTATGTTCAAAGGTTCAAAGGGATTTAAACCTTTCATATATTCATATGATGCATTCAAAATATGCTTCATCTCTTCAACCTCATCATTAATCTCCAAACTCTCGAACAACACAATTGCTTTCTCTAAAGAATCCTTCAAATATACACTTGGGGCAATAAGTTGCTCATCCATCTCCATGACAGATATCATAGAAAATTCTTCATAATGGTGAGAAAGATAAATTGCTTTGTATACATTAAAAACAGCTTCCTCATTGTCAACTCTCATGATCATTTTTCCCTCTCTTACTTTAATTATAGCATCACCTGTAGCCAAGAGAGGTCTTCCCAATATAATAGGAACTTTTTCATCTGCTTCAAAATCTAAGATAATAAAATCAGCCGGAAAAATGAATTTCCCAATTTTCAGCAGCACATCTTCAATCACCCCTTCCGGGTAAGCTATGGACCTATCTGCTAGTTGCAACATCACAATGGTGGGTTTTGGAGCTCCCAAACCCAATTTTTTGTACAAGGACAATGGAATCAAATTTATGCTTGCTCCCAAATCACAAAGTGCATGGCCTACATCAACATTGCCTATTCTCACAGGGATAGTAAAGCTGCCAGGATCCTTAAGCTTTTGAGGAAGCTTATTTTGGACCCTTGAAGTGCACTCCTCAGTAAGTGCAACTGTTTCAAATTCAGTCAATCTCCTCTTGTTAGCCACAATATCTTTTATGTACTTGGCATACTTTGGAATATCACGAATCGCATCTACCAACGGAATATTCAATTGAATCTGACTCAACATAGAGAGAAATTTGTTGAACATGCGATCATCATTCTTTTTCTGCAATCTTTGTGGAAAAGGTGGTGGTGTCCTTGGAACATTCACAGGTGCTGAAACTATATCATCTTTCTTTGCCAATTATGATCATTAGCAGTGAAGTTGTTTAGTAGAGGTTGTATTTCACTATATGGTCTCGCCATGCAACTACCTCCACAAGCTGAATCAAGATTCATCTTTAAAGTCTCATCTAATCCATCAACAAAAGTATGGCCCAATACCTCATCAATTTGACAATGATGTGGACAATCTCGGAGTAGTTTCTTGTATCTTTCTCAAGCTTTCCCGTTGTTGAAACCCAAGAATCTGGCTTCGCAAAGACTTTGTCTTTTTACTGGGGAAAAACTTGATTAAGAATTTCTTTGCTAGATCATCCCAAGTATGGATTGAATTAGCAGGCTCCTTCTGCAACCATTCTTTAGCTTCCCCCAACAATGAAAAAGGAAACAAGGTTAGCCTGACATAGTCCTTGGAAACATTTGGATAGTTGTAAGTATCCGTGATTTCCAAAAAATTCAAAATGTGCCTCTGCGGGTCTTCATGAGATAGACCTACATATTGCCCAGTGGACTGAATCAGTTGTACCATGTACTGTTTAAGCTCAAAGTGACCAGTGATATCAGGCTTGACAATAGCCTGGGTCATATTAGCAAGATTTGGCCTTGCAGCTTCTATCACCGGATGCCCTCCATTACCTGCCATCACTGTTGGTTGTGGTTGAACTAAAATGTCCAACTCTCTTTTTGTTTTGTATCTAGCTTCCAACTCCTTCCTCGCTCTATGAAGTGTTCTTTCAATTTCAGGATCAAGAGGGAAGAGATTGCTTGTGCTTCTACTCTTCCGCATTCAAGAGAAGAGCCTGCGTGACACAAACAAAGTGAACTGAAAATTAATACTTAAACCAATAGCTGATAAAAGCTTAACTTAGTCAAGTAGCTAATTTCCAAGTCCCCGACAACGACGCCAAAAACTTGTTGCGACCAAAACACTCACGCAAGTGTACGCGATCTTCAAGTAATATAGTAATAAGTAGAGTATCGTTCTCATGAGGACTTGTTATTAACTTAACGACTGATGCAAACTAAAACAATTATCGATTCAAGCTAATTCATCACAAAATACATAATAACCAATTTACAATTTAACTAGTAGACAAACAATAATACAACGCAAAGTTACTACGCCACTTATGAATTTTTCTTTTAACAATTAATAAAAGAGATATCCCGAGGTTATGGGCTTGCTAGAGATCATACTACGTTTTTAGATTAAAAATAATTTATTGAATTATTTGGGTTATTGATTATAGGATTAATAATAACCATATGAATCTGTCGATTTCATATGCGCCTATTCAAGTTAAATTAATACCTATATTTCTATGGTATTTATATTAACTCAAATGCATTTACAAATCCTATTTCTCAACCAAACAAGGCAATTAAGAATAGTTCTATCTTAATCGCGAATCTTTCACCCGATGCCCAGGATCCAGATCTTGCTCTATTTGATTCTATATGCAATCAAGAATTTCCTTTTTCAAGTTTAACTCAAGATTCGTAAATATTATTTCACTGTTAGCTACACAGTAAAATAATTAACAACAGAATCAAATAAACAACCCTTAACGATAAATTCAAGATCATCAATCTAAGCTTCAAACAACATAATCATCTAACACCCATAACCCCAGAATATTTGGGTTTTTAGCCACTCATAATTATACAAGCATCAACAATATAAGTCATAAACATAATATGAGTAAATACTAGGAGAAGAATTAGAAAAACTCTTTTAATCCTTGCTCCTAGTTGATGTTCCTCCTTGATTCTCTTCTTCAAGATGAATCTCCTTCCTCTTTTTCTTCTCCAAAAACAGGTCTCCCTTATAATGGCACTGCTTTTGCCTTTTTAATCGTGTAGGAAGGGGTTTTGACAAGTATGCCCTTTTTAGTCCAAAATAGAATAATTTTGTGATTTTTACACACCCGCAACGCGCCCCGCGATGCCCCGTGCGACGCGTACATGGATTGGACAGAGGCAGAATGCATTTTAACGGAGCAAAACAATGTAGCAAAAATATTTGCACTGCCGCGGCGCCCCCCGCGGCGCGGCAGTGCAATATTTTGTGCTGCTTCGTTTTTTCATTTTTTTGCTATCCGGGCTTGCTTTGCGACCCCCGAACACGATCCTGACTTGATTATTTAGCTTTTAATCAGACTTCAAAGCCCCAAATCAATCAAATTCATCCCAAAGTTTGTTCTTTAGTCGGATTAACTTCCTGCAAGGCATAAAGCATGAATTTAGTACAATTCTTTATCATTTAAGCTCAAACCTTTGTAAAATGCAATAATTAAAGTGTTGTTACAACGACTAAAATACCAGTTTTTAGCCTATGATCAACACCCCACACTTAGACCATTGCTCGTCCTCGAGTAATTAACATACATTTCACATCAGAACGACCTTTTTATCAAATAATCTCTAACAACACATGCCAACACTTAAGTACCAATTCATAATAGTTCAATCCTCAAGACATGACTCACAAGTGCCACGCATTTTCATAACTTGCTCACTTACTCTAACACAAAGGTCAAAACGTTTCCTTGCTTTCACAAATCATGTGTCCTCCCATAACTAATATAGACTAGTTCCTCTCAACACAGTATTCACAAATATTTAGGAACTCAAAATAGGAAGAATTAACTCACTCTCAGAATTGAAATTCATGTGCAACAGATGACATACCATACGCTTGCCCCTAGTGTAATACTCTACTAATTGAGCTTATTCAATCAAGGATCAAATAGGACTTTAATTGGTTGTAATGAAGGCCGAGGAAGGGTGTGATAAAAATAGAATGTAGTAGCTACATCTCTTTGAGCACTTCATATATACACCATTTCATTTCACAATTTCAGCATTACTCTTATGTTAAACCATCTCCAACCTTTTTGAGATTTTTCATACTAACAACAAGTCCTTTTTTCTTTAAGCACCATAAGTTAGGGAATGTTACTACTGAAAATTCACCCCTATATATAAACATATATACACATATATGAATTATTTTTCACTCTTTTTTTTCTTTTTTTTTAAAGTCCTTCAATAAACCAACAAATCTCTTCTCAATTGATATATTTACATAAATAGGTAAGGTTTATAATGCGGATGCCAAAGAAATAGGATTAACAGCTCAAAAGGTTTGACTAAGATATATACAATTAGGTGGAGATAATTATCAAACTGGTTCAACAAAGAAAATGCCTATATCATCTCCTAAACTGAATAATGCTACTATTTCGCTTTGCAAAACACTTGAGGGCAAGTTCTAGATATCAACTGTTACGCACAGAATATTTCAACAACCTCACTTACATATTGGCACACAACTCATTCAAGCTTGGATCTTTCTTGACTCTCTAGTCAAAACAGTTAAGCATAGTTATAAATACACAATTTAAGGCACTTACTTTAGAATCAAGAACTGAGATTTGAACATCACAAATAAGGTACATATAACTTCTAAAGCATGTGCATTTGAGGAGATCAACTCTGTAAGTTAGGAACTTTTTATTCAATTGAAAAAAAAATTAAACTATACCCGGTTCAAATACACCCTTGGAAAAGAACCGTGGTGTAAAGAAAAACCAAGGGGAAAGTTTTAATTTAAACCAAAACTAGCATATACTAAACTGAAAATAAAACAAAATTGCAAACTCAATAATTTCGAATTTTTCTGATGGATTTTTTTTTTAGATTTGTTTTTTTTTCAACAAGAAGATCTAGGAGGGATCTATACCGAAATTAGGATTACTTACTATCTATCAACACTATATTCTAACAAAACAAGTGCCCAATTTAACGTCGCGGCACGACTTTGAAATCCAAGAATCTGGCTTCGCAAAGACTTTGTCTTTTTAGTGGGGAAAAACTTGATTAAGAATTTCTTTGCTAAGTCATCCCAAGTATGGATTGAATTAGCAGGCTCCTTCTGCAACCATTCTTTAGCTTCCCCCAACAATGAAAAAGGAAACAAGGTTAGCCTGACATAGTCCTTGGAAACATTTGGATAGTTGTAAGTATCCGTGATTTCCAAAAAATTCTGAATGTCCCTCTACGGTTCTTCATGAGATAGACCTACATATTGCCTAGTGGACTGAATCAGCTGTACCATGTACTGTTTAAGCTCAAATTGACCAGTGATATCAGGCTTGACAATAGCCTGGGTCATATTAGCAAGATTTGGCCTTGCAGCTTCTATCACCGGACACCCTCCATTACCTGCCATCACTGTTGGCTGTGGTTGAACTAAAATGTCCAACTCTCTTTCTGTTTTGTATCTAGCTTCCAACTCCTTCCTCTCTCTATGAAGTGTTCTTTCAATTTCAGGATCAAGAGGGAAGAGATTGCTTGTGCTTCTACTCCTCCGCATTCAAGAGAAGAGCCTGCGTGACACAAACAAAGTGAACTGAAAATTAATACTTAAACCAATAGCTGATAAAAGCTTAACTTTGTCAAGTAGCTAATTTCCAAGTCCCCGGCAACGGCGCCAAAAACCTGTTGCGACCAAAACACTCACGCAAGTGTACGCGATCTTCAAGTAATATAGTAATAAATAGAGTATTGTTCTCACGAGGACTTGTTATTAACTTAACGACTGATGCAAACTCAAACAATTATCGATTCAAGCTAATTCATCACAAAATACATAAATAACCAATTTATAATTTAACTAGTAGACAAACAATAATACAACGCAAAGTTACTACGCCACTTATGAATTTTTCTTTTAACAATTAATAACGGAGATATCCCGGGGTTATGGGCTTGCTAGAGATCATACTACGTTTTTAGCTTAAAATAATTTATTGAATTATCTGGGTTATTGATTATAGGGTTAATAATACCCATAAGAATCTGTCGATTTCTTATGTGCCTATTTAAGTTAAATTAATACCTATATTTCTATGGTATTAATATTAACTCAAATGCATTTACAAATCTTATTTCTCAATCAAACAAGGCAATTAAGTATAGATCTATCTTAATCGCGAATCTTTCAACATAAGAATAATTTTGTGATTTTTACACACCCGCGATGCGCCCCGCGATGCCCCGTGCGACGCGTACATGGATTGGATAGAGGAAGAATGCATTTTAACGGAGCAAAACAATGCAGCGAAAATATTTGCACTACCGCGGTGCCCCCCGCAGCGCGGCAGTGCAATATTTTGCGCTGCTTCATTTTTTTCATTTGTTTTGCTATCCGGGCTTGCTTTGCAACCCCCGAACACGGTCACGACTTGATATTTTTAGCTTTTACTCAGACTTCAAAGCCCTAAATCAATCAAATTCATCCCAAAGTTAGTTCTTAAGTCGGATTAGCTTCCTGCAAGGCATAAATCATGAATTTAGTACAATTCATTATCATTTAAGCTCAAACCTTTGTAAAATGCAATAATTAAAGTGTTGTTACAATGACTAAAACACGAGTTTTTAGCCTATGATCAGATCGCCAATGTACTTCTGTAACATAGATAAGTGAAAAACCGGATAGACAGAATCCAACTCCGAGGGCAACTCTAACTCATAAGCTACTTGGCCCACTCTCCAAATGATCCTATAAGGCCCAATATACCGTGGGCTAAGTTTGCCTTTCTTTCCAAATCTCAGCACACCTTTTATAGGTGACACCTTTAAGAATACCCAGTCATCAACCCCGAACTCTAATTCTCGCCGCCGCACGTCAGAATATGATTTTTGACGACTCTGAGCTGTCAACAGTCGATCCCGGATCAATTTTACTTTTTCTATGGCCTGCTGAACCATGTCTGGACCATGTAATTCAGATTCTCCAATATCGAACCACCCTATAGGCGACCTATACTTCTGTCCATAAAGAGCTTCGTATGGAGCCATCTGAATACTGGAATGGTAACTATTATTATATGTGAACTCAATAAGCGGCAGATGATCATCCCAGCTACCTTTGAAATCTATTACACAAGCTCGCAACATATCCTCCGATGTTTGAATAGTACGCTCAGCATGTCCGTCTGTCTGGGGATGAAATAATGTACTAAGACTTACTTGAGTCCCCAATTCTTTTTGGAAAGACCTCCAGAAGTTAGCTGTAAATTGAGCTCCCCTATCCGAGATAATAGATACATGGACACCATGGAGTCGTACTATTTCCTTAATATAAAGCCTCACATAATCCTCTAAGGAATATGTAGTTTTGACGAGCAGAAAATGGGCTGAATTTGTAAGCCTATCTATAATCACCCATATCGAATCGAACTTACGCTGGGTATGAGGTAAGCCTACGATGAAGTCCATATTGATTATTTCTCATTTCCAAGTCGGAATCTCCATAGCCTGCAATAATCCACCGCGTTTTTGATGCTCAATCTTAACTTGCTGACAGTTAGGACACTGAGCAACAAATTCTGCTATATCCTTTTTCATTCCATCCCACCAATACACTTCCCTGATATCATGATACATCTTTGTTGCTCCTGGATGGATAGAATAACGAGAATAGTAAGTTTCTCCCATAACCTGCCGACGCAGCCCTGCAACATTAGGCACACATAATCGCCCTTGATATCTGAGGACCCCATCTTTTGTAATTTCAAATGGTGTCTTCTCCTTCTGAAGAGTGGTATCCCTATAATGAATTAGCACATAATCCTCGTACTGGCGTTCCTTTACTTCAGTTACTAAAGAGGATGTTGTCGTATCTTGAAGAGTAATTCCAGTATCACCTGAGTCCAGTATCTGAACTCCAAGACTAGTTAGTTGATGAACCTCATGGGCTATTCCCCTCTTTTATGGCTGTAAATAAGATAGGCTACCCATAGATCTACGGCTGAGGGCGTCGGCTACTACATTCGCCTTCCCCGGATGGTATAAAATATCAACGTCATAGTCTTTAAGTAGCTCCAACCATCTCCTTCGACGTAGATTCAATTCCTTTTGCTTGAAGATGTACTGGAGGCTCTTATGATCCGTATAGATATCAACATGAATGCCATACAAGTAGTGCCTCCACATCTTTAGTGCATGAAGCACCGCAGCTAACTCTAAATCATGGGTCGGGTAGTTCTTCTCGTGCTTTCTTAGTTGTCTAGAAGCATAAGCCACAACCTTACCATTCTGTATCAGCACAAAACCCAATGCAATGCCTGAAGCATCACAATAGATCACATAACCATCGGTCCCTTCTGGAAGCGTTAGAACCGATGTTGACGTTAATCTATCCTTTAATGCCTAGAAACTCCATTCGCAAGCATCAGTCCATTGAAACTTTGCTCCCTTCTGAGTCAACTTTGTCAAAGGTGTTGAAAGGGAAGAAAATCCCTCTACAAATCCCTTGTAATAACCTGCCAAACCGAGGAAGCTACGGACCTCCGTCGGTGTTGTGGGTCTAGGCCAAGTCTTTACTGACTCAACCTTTTGTGTATCCACTCGGAGGCCTTCACCCGAAATGATATGCCCAAGGAAAGTTACAAAGTTCAACCAGAATTCACATTTAGAAAATTTTGCATACAATTTCTCTTCTTGTAGAACTCTAAGCACAGTACATAGATGATCAACATGCTCATCCTCTGAACGAGAATACACCAATATATCGTCAATAAATGCAATTACGAATAGATCTAAAATAGGCTTGAACACACGGTTCATTAAATCCATGAATACTACTGGGGCATTGGTCAGACCGAACGACATAACCTGAAACTCAAAGTGCCCATATCTTATCATGAATGCTGTCTTTGGAATATCTTCATCCTTAACCCTTACCTGATGGTACCCAGACCTCAAGTCTATCTTTCAAAAACACTTGGCACCTTTCAAGTGATCAAATAAATCATCAATTCTATGGAGCGAGTACTTATTCTTGATCGTCACCTTATTCAGCTACCTATAATCAATACACATTCGTAAGGAACCATCTTTCTTTCTAACAAACAAAATAGGTGCTCCCCACAGTGACGTACTAGGTCTGATAAAACCTTTTTCATGTAAGTCCTTTTATTGTTCTTTCAACTCTTTCAGCTCTGCTAGGGACATTCTATAGGGAGGAATAGATATTGGATGAGTATCTGGTAGTAGGTTAATAGAGAACTCAATTTCTCGCTCTGGCGGGAGACCCGGAAGTTCATCGGGAAACTCATTAACCACTGGGATGGACTGAATGGTTGGTGACTCTACTTCCATATCCTGAACCCGAACTAAGTGATAAATACAGCCCGTATTGATCATCTTCCTTGCCTTGAGATAGGAAATAAATCTACCTCTCGGCGATGTCGTGTTACCTTTCCACTCCAAAACAGGCTCTCCTGGAAATTGAAATCGGACTATCTTTAATCTACAATCAACGTTGGTATGACAAGAAGCCAACCAATCAATACCCATTATAACATCAAATTCTACCATATCTAACTCGATTAAGTCTGCTACGGTAGTTCGACCATGAACTATTATTATACAATCCTTATATACTTGCTTAGCTATCACCGAGTCCCCAACAAGTGTAGATACCTCAAAAGGTTTAACCAATTCAGGTTTTATTCCAAACTTACCAGCAACTAACGGAGTAACGTATGATAAGGTGGAACCTGGGTCAATTAGTGCATATACATCATATGAGGAGACTGATAATATACCTGTAACAATATCAGGCGATGACTCCTGGTCCTATCGTACTGCCAACACATAAATGCGGTTTTGAGGGATGCTCGAGCTAGACGCTCCGCCTCTGCCTCTACCACGACTCATTGGTGCTTGGGGACCTTTCCCATGGGGCGTACTGATGATGACGAACCAGCTGCAGATCCCGATAGCTGAGCTATGCTTGCATCACCTCTCATCGGACAATCCCTCATAACGTGGCCTGGATAACACAAGTATAACAAACACCTAACCCCATACGGCACTGCCCGATATGCTCCTTACTACATTGAGTACATCGTGGCAAGAGTGCCCTCATCTGATTTGACTCACCCCTATACTGAGAACCTGAGGCCCTGAAATTCTGACCAGACCCTGAATATATAGAACGATCAAATCTCTTACTGCCAAACTGAGGGGGGCGCTAGTCGAGGGCTGGGATGTATACCTCAAGTTCTACTGCCTCTAACCACCTCGAAACTCACTAGAAGGACCCGAAGACCTCGCTATATTATTCTAGGCCCTATCATGCTCACGATCGGCCCTCTATTTCTGTTTAAGCTCCTCAACACCCTGAGCGTATGACTGAATACGAGAAATATCCATGTCTGGCTGAAGTGAGACCGATATACAATCGTTAAGAAATTGAGGCTCTAATCCCATCACGAACCGGTGAACCTGATCCTCCATCATAAATACAATAGTGGGAGCATACCTAGCCAACAAATCAAACTGAAGACTGTACTCTCGAACACTCATGTTACCCTGTCGAAGGGTCAAGAACTTATCAACTCTGGCCCGTCTAAGCTCTGGTGGAAGATAATGACGAAGAAAAGCTTTTATAAACTCCTGCCATACCGCTAGAGGGGAATCCTCACCTCTGGACAATTCCCAAGACTCGTACCAATTAACTGCAACATCTCGGAGTCTATAGGAAGCTAGCTCAACTAACTCAGTCGCAGTGGCCTTCATTACCTGTAACGTCCTCTGCACTCTATCAATAAATACCTAAGGGTCCTCATTTGGATCTACTCTAGTGAATACTGGAGGGTCTAAATTAATAAAGTCACGAACCCTCGCACTAAAAGACCTATCTGCATGACCAATACCTACTTCTTGACGTCGAGCCTGTGCGACTACTAATCAGGTCAATAACTGAATAGCATCTCTCATCTCCTAACTCGGTGCATCTAGCTGAGGAGCTGGACGTACAGGGGCGGGTGCTGGAGCTGGTTCCCATCGGAGCTCTTCTAGAAAGGGTGGGGTATGTGTGTCACGACCCAACTTTCCCTTTGTTTTGGTATTGTGATGGCACCTAGTCTTAAGAACTAGGTAAGCCTAACAATTGCGGAATAACAACAATACATAAAAACATCTAAAATTCTTTTGAAATAAATCCTTTACACAATGAACATCTTCCCAAAACCCGGTAGTACAAGTCATAAGCTCTAGAGAGTTTTTTCTACAACTTCTAAACACAATTATATGGAAATAGGTATAACAGTGTGAAAATAACATAAGAAGGTGACATTGAAGCCTGCAAACGTAGCAGCAAGTTTACCTTGAGTCTCCTAGGTAAGAATCCGCACAGCTACTAGCGAACAATACCTGGATCCATTCGAATTATCTGAAGAACCCACCAAGAATCGCTCAAAACCGAGGTCTACAAGTCAAAATATGATAAAAATGGTGAAACCCTCGATTTTGGAATATATTCTGTCTGCCCAGACATTTGTGCATTGCGAACACGAAGAGAGGACCATGTTCGCGAAGAAGAAAATTTAAGGCTGCCCAGGTTTCTCATCGGGAACGTGATGATGAGCTCGCTAACGCGGAGAAGAAGGGCAGGAACCTACGCGAACGCGTAGGGAAGGACGCGAATGCGAAGAAGGAAAATGCAGGGCTTCGCTAACGCGAAGTGTTGGATGCGAACAAGAAGAAGGATTTAGAGGTGGTCAGTAACAAGGCATCGCGAACGTGAAAGGTTGTTCATGATCGCGAAGGAGGATACCTGAAGCAAAAAACAGTAGTTCCAAAAATGGGAAAAATGACTAGTGGCCCACCCGGAACACACCCGAGGCCCCCGGGACCCCATCTAAACACATAAACAAGTCACATAACCTAACACGGACTTTCTCAAGGTTACGAATCACATTAAACAATGCCGAAACAATGAATCAAACCATAAATCGAACTTATGAACTTTCAAATCTTCAAATTTCTAAACTAGAGCCGAGACCTATCAAATCAATCCAGAATGAAGCCAAATTTTGCAGACAAGTCCAAAATGACATAACGAAGCTGTTCCAACTCTCAGAATTACATTCCGACCCTGATATCCTAAAAGTCAACTATGGGTCAAACTTCTCCATTTTCCAAACTTTAACTGTTCAACTTTCGCCGAAATGCCTCAATTTACCCTATGGACCTTCAAATCTGAATCCGAATGCGTGCCTAAGTCCAAAATCACCATACAAAGCTATTGGAATTATCAAAAATTCATTCCAGGGCTGTTTACTCCAAAGTCCAATTCCAGTCAAATTCTCACCGCTTAAACTCCCAAAACTAGATTCCTTCTTCCAATTTGACTCTGAATCATCCGTTAACTAAATTCAACCATGCACGCAAGTCGATACTCATATTATGAAGCTGTTCCAGACCTTATGCCATTGTACGGAGCTTAAATTCTCAAAATAACTGGCTGGGTCGTTATATCCCCCCTCTTAAAACCAACGTTTGTCCTCGAATGTGCTAAGTTTCGCCTCGAGGTCCTCAAATCACTGAATGCACACTTCCAACATACACTCGCAGGTGATCCCACGTCACCCCAATCCACATAAACCTGACGACACCATCTCAACTGAAATTTAGCCTTTTCTACTAATACAAATAAGTCGTAGAGCCAAAATTCTCGCCTTCCATTCACTTCCAAGAGACCTGATTTCTAAATCCATATCCGGTACTAGTCTCGACCAGATACATCAACTCGTGCCAACACCCATAGGGTATAACCATACAACATGACACATCACACATAGGCCCACAATAACATTTCTGATAACAATATCGCCCGAAATCAAATTCAGCACCGCCATAAGCCTCATATTCAATAGGAACCCGTTCAAACCTCCATAATACTAGCGATGATACAATAACCACGAAAGCCACATAACTAAACACCCAAATCACCAAATCTTAGCTAATACCAATTAGCACACACCCCACAGGCTAAAACTCAAGAAGCACAGAACAAAAATGACTGAATATGGAAAGGGAAACACATAAGGGAACTATCAAACAAGCCTGATAAGCACAAATTTTTCAATCAATACTAATCTACAAAAATAATCTAACAAGAAAGAATTAAAGCATATAAAAGAATCACAAGGATCTCATACTGATATAACTCTTACCGCGGTACACAGCCCGGTCTCAACACATCGAATCACATGAAATCACGAGGGCCCCGCCCTCCACTCTGAATCACAAGTAGGTTGTACATCAAACCAGCTGAAACCTTTCACTAGATCAGTTCGCCAACAAAAGTACAACACGTACTGGCTCCCACATCGGTAGAGCATTAAAAATCACAATTCATAGCCAAAAATACTCAGAAATCACATCAAACCTACCGAAATAGACAACGGGAATTTACTATTAGTCTCATAACTCCCGAAATGACTAGAAACAGATGATAGACATGGCTATCACTCATAGAACCTCCTAATAGGGTATTACATAAACATAGTGCAAATCATGAAACGCACCCATAAGTGGAGCAACAAATAGGGGAACTCACCCCGATAAGCAAAACTATATGAACTACGAATGGTGCTCCTCTATAACACATCAAAATCATACCTAAATGACATCATCTGGCGCAACGTCCTTAAGACTACTATATGAAACACATCAACGGGCTTGGCCTCTCCCCCTCTTGGGCACCCTCTACTCACCTGAATACCTTGCTATGACACATATGTACGAAATCTGAGGAAATCTCTCACCATGTGGCTAGCAACTCCACACTCAAAGCAACCCTTCTACTGACTTGGCTATGAGAACTATGCGGTATGGGTACTCCGAGACCCATGAACACCTGAATCACTGTGAAGCCTGAAGTGCAAACTGAACTGGCTGACCCACGAAACCTCCACCATATCGCACCCTGCCTCCAGAATAAGGGCCAGCAGATCTCTTCGGTCTATGAGGCCTCCTCGCCTCCTTGTACTCTCTCTCTCCTGATCTCATCTATCCTCTCACCGGTCCCACATGCCCTCTAACCGGTAAACGATCCCTACCACCTGCTGGAAAAAAACATCTAACTCCAATTCTTGAGCCATGCTGAACCAAATATCATGGTTGAGCCCCTCAATGAATCCACGAACTCGCTCTCTAACTGTAGCGACCAAGGCAGGTGCATGTTTGGCTAAATCGCTAAATCTGACAACATAATCTATTACTAACATGGTGCCCTGACGCGGCTGCTCAAACTCTGCGTGCCATGCATCCCGAAGTGAATGAGGTACAAACTCTCTCAAAACATCTCTGGAAGTTGAACCCATGTAAGTGAAGCTGCATCGGCTGGCTATTCAACTCATACGTTTGCCACCACTGATAAGCCGCTCCATCAAGCTAGAACATAGTAAAAGCAAGCCCACTCGTCTCTACAATGCCCATAGTGTTGACAATGCGATGGCACTCCTCTATAAAACCCATTGTGCTCTCTTAAGCCAACCCGCTGAATGTAGGAGGGTCACATTTTCTTGAACCTTGCAAATCTAAGTTGTTCTCCCTTGGATGCTACTGCCCTGAATATGGGCTGAACTGGAACCACAAATTGTGCCGCCATGACACCTGGGACCTGACTAATGGAAGCTCGCTGCTCTAAGTATAGTCTAGTTGTGGCACATACTCCTCATCGGGCTATGCCTCTACCTTTAGCAACACCTGCTCCGGGAGCAGCACTGTCGATAACTGCAGCTCATGTCCTCACCGTCAGTAAGAGAATGGAAAGATAAAAGTTCAAACTCTGGGATCAATAAGCTCGCACGATAGGAATGAAAGAAGTGAGATTGTCCTATTAATTCCATAGCCTCCCGAAGATAAGTACAGACGTGTTCATACCGATCCGAAAGACTTTACTAAACTCGCTTATGACTTGTAGCACCTATGAACCTAGAGCTCTAATACCAACTTGTCACGACCCAACTTTTCCTCCGTTTGGGTATCGTGATGGAACCTAGTCTTAAGAACTAGGTAAGCCTAACAATTGCGGAATAATAACAATACAAAATAACATCTAAAATTATTCTGAAATAATCCTTTATACAATGAACATCTTCCCAAAACCCGGTAGTACAAGTCATAAGCTCTATAGAGTTTTTGTCACGCCCCAAAAACCGAGGGGCGCAACCGGTGCTCGACCGGGTAGCCCCCAGCCAAGCGGACCTGGGTGCCTTTCCTATTCCACGTGATACCTTGTGTTTCCAATACCCATTAACCAAGTGAAATAGCCATTTATAAATTTAAACACATTCTTATGAGATTTACATAATATACATAGTTACTTAGCATGGTTTACAAGTTATACTGCCCAAAATACATAAGTACATAACCCACATTTCCTGTCTACAAAGCCTCTAGAGATACAGAAGAGTGTTACAATACTTGCCGGTAACAAGGCTCTGGTTACACCTTACGCAAATACCAAAATACAATTTTCGGGAGGATAAGCGGCATGAGCCACGCAGGGCCCCGAGAGGAAAGGGGCTCACCAATTCAGCTGACGGGAGGTGAAGGAGTGCTACTGTCGGTGGGCTGGAGTACCTGTTATGGAACCACCTACAATTATAACACGAATGTAGCGCCCCCGGCAAAAGGGACGTCAGTACATTTGAATTGTACTGGTATGTATGAACAAACTTTACCCCAAGTAAAATTAAGAAATACACAGATAAAAAATAGTAATAGAATCAACAATCAAATGCACATGAAAGGAACAACCAAAGCCAAACAAACTCCAAAATCTCTCATTTTCCCCTTTCAACATTATTTCATCACATCAATGATTTCACAACTTTCACATATTTTTATTTCAATAGTGATTTCGATCACTTTTCCACCCTTATTACCTCGGCCACCCTTATCACCACAACCCACACCTTATTACTTCGTATTGCGGTGCGCAACCCGATCCCACCGGACAATCATATTTCACACCACAACAACAACAACAATTCACAAAGAGTGTTCATAAACATCAATACCAATTCTAACATATACAATAACCCGTACACAATTCAAGTCACAACGATAATTGCCCACAACAAGTCACGTATGATATTACCACAGTTGTTTCAATTGTATCAATTACAATTTCTTTCCATCGTTTGTTCCACAGCTCTTACCACGTAACACATTCATACCCACACGCACTTGTGTTATTGCCATTTTACTCAAACCACTATAACGGAAAACTTAACCAACAACGTTCAAGGCACATTAATCACAAGAATTTCACAAATAGTCCATATAAGTAACACATACCAATTACTCGTAAACCAACATGGTGACTTTACAAAGGTTAAAGTTAGCCATACATACCTGGAGTCGAATTCCCTTTTTAACTTCTACTTTCAATTCACCAACAGCCTAGTACCGTCAATCTAGTTCACAAGTTAACACATATAACTTAGAATTGAAGTTCACAAACTCAACCCGAATTTACTTAGGTTATCAACCCCTCTTTTGTAAATCTTTAGTTCTACCCAATTTCTCTTACTAGATTCTAGGTTTTAAAGGACATGCATGTGTATCTCAACTTCCATTTTCAAGAATAAACGCATGAGAATCCCCCTTTTTGTTTTAATCTGAAAACAATGGAAAAGGGTTGGGTATTTTACCTGCAAGTTGGAGATGAAGACAATTACTTGAAATTTTCCGGCCTGGATGACTTTGAAAAATCAAATTGATGGAGATAAGACTTTCTCTCTCAAGAATTCTATCTTCCCTCTCTCTAGTTTTGTTCAGAAAATAGGTTAAAATGAGGGGTTGGGGTGTTTTATTGAAGAAGGGGTCGGGTTTAAAATTTAGAAAAATAGGAGCCCGAGTTAGGTATGCGATCACACTTTTCAAGCGCAGAGTGGAAATGGGGTCCGCAGAATGAACCGCAAAAGTGCTCCCAAAATCTGAACACACTACCTGGGTATGCGGCAGAAATGCGGTCTGCATACCCGTTCTGCGGTCGCATAATGCATCGCAGAACTGCCCCTCTCAAAAATCTCAAGGGAAATATGTGACGACTATGCGGTCCGCATATCGGTTATGCGATCGCATATCGGACCGCATATTTAACCTCAAATTCGACCAACACACTGACTCACTTTGCGGCGATTATGCGGTTCGTATACCTGATATGTGACCGCATTCTCGACCGCAGAATCACATTTTTGGAAAACAATATTTCTTGACTTTTTATAGCATAGATCAGTACAAAAGATCCGAACTGCAGCTCGCTTAATTTTACACATTCCTAACATATATTCGGCACTTGGCACCACGAGCTACCAGGTTTTGAGTACAAGTATTCACGGGGCCTTATATCCTGCCCCACTTAAAATCATTCGTCCTCGAATGAGGATTCTGGAAATCGGTTGGTTTTGAAAACATGATATGCAAACTCCCAATTTTTGAAGAAAATTTTTTTTTGCCAGAGTTCCCTTTGTAATTAGACTTATCTACCTGTCAGAGAGCCCCCAAAACATTATTTCCAAGCACTATTACGCTATCCCTATTATCCCTACAACTGGTATACAATTCATTACCTCAACACCTGCACATAATTTGGCCACTTCAATGAGTCCCATACAGTTCAACCACTTCAATACACTATACGCATTTCAATTAATCATTACCAATCTACACTACCTTTAATCATTCATTTATCACATGAGTTCTTACAAAACTTTCATTTACCGAAAAGGGGCTTGCGCATGACTCAAATAATCACAACACATACAATTCTTGCACAACTTGAGGAGTTACAATAGTAAAGCATTTAGGAAAAATATGGGGTGTCTTTGCACTAGATTGAACACAACATCAGTTTACTTAGAGATAAGAGTTCGCACGATCACTACTAGACTTGTTCAAACAGATGGGGACATTTTTCTCTCATTTCACTTTCCGCTTCCCACGTGGGTTCCTCGACTTGTTGACTTTGCCATAGCACTTTAACTGAAGCAACTTCCTTGTTTCTCAATTTGCGGACTTGCCTATCAAGAATAGCGACCGGAATTTCTTCATATGATAACTCTTCATTGACCTCGATACCCTCGATTGGCACGATGGTGGATGGGTCTCTAACCACTTTCTTTAACATAGGCACATGGAACACCGGGTGCACTAATGACATTTTAGGGGGCAATTCCAGTCTATAGGTCACTTGTCCTATCCCTTGAGTGACCTAATACGGCCCGACATATCTAGGACTCAACTTCCCTTTCTTCCCAAATCGCATGACTCCCTTTGGAGATACCCTCAAGAACACCCAATCATCTACTTGGAATTCCAATTTTCTTCGACGAATGTCCGCATAAGATTTCTGGCGACTCTGAGCAGCTTTCAGCCTTTCCTGAATGATTTTAACTTTTTCCATAGCCTGGTGCATGAGATCTGGCCCTAACAATTCTTCTTCACCCACTTCTAAGCATCCAATCGGAGACCTACATCTCCTCCCGTACAATGCCTCAAATGGGGACATCTGAATGCTAACATGAAAGCTGTTATTGTAAGCAAATTCTATAAGTGGCAAGTGATCATCCCAATTACCTTTGAAATCCAAGACACAAGCCCGTAACATATCTTCAAGCATCTAAATAGTCCACTCCGCTTGACCATCAGTCTGTGGATGGAAAGCCGTGCTGAGATTCACCTGAGTACCTAAACCTTGCTGAAATTTCTTCCAAAAATTAGCTGTGAACTGGGCCCCTCGATCTGAGATAATAGAAAGTGAAGTTCCATGAAGCCTTACTATTTCCTTGATACACAATTGAGCATATTGTTCTGCAGTATCCGTGGACTTGACTGGCAAGAAGTGAGCTGATTTGGTGAGTCGATCCACTATTACCCAAATTGAGTCGAACTTGCGCTGAGTGAGAGGTAACCCTACCACGAAATCCATGTTGATCATCTCCCATTTCCACATTGGTATTTCCATAGGCTAAGTTAACCCATCGGGCCGCTGGTGCTCAGCTTTTACTCGCTGACAATTCGGACATTTAGATACAAAGTCCGCCACACCCCTCTTCATACCGTTCCACCAATAAATTTCCTTGAGATCACGGTACATTTTCGTAGAACTTGGGTGCACAGAATACCTAGAATTATGAGCCTCTGCCATTACCCTCCCCCTAAGATTATCCACATCTGGAACACATAGCCTACCTTGACAACGTAATACACCATCCTCACCACCGAGTGAAAATGTCGAAGTCTTGTTATTCAAAAGTGCCTCCTTCATCTGTGCTAATGCTGGATCAATGAGCTACTTTTCCTTGACTTCCGCTACCAGTGATGATTCTGCTCCATTACGCACCATAACCTTCCCCTCGTCTGAGGTCGAAATACGAACCCCCAGACTGGCCAATTGATAAACCTCACGAGCCAAAGGCCTCTGATCCACTCCAAAATGAGCCAAACTACCCATGGACTTCCGACTGAGAGCGTCGGCCACCACATTAGCCTTCCCTGGATGGTATAAATTATCCATATCATAATCCTTGATCAATTCTAACCACCGCCGCTGCCTTAAATTCAACTCCTTCTGCTTGAACAAATATTGGAGACTCTTGTGGTCCAAGAACACATCCACATGGACCCCATAAAGATAATGTCGCCATATTTTCAAGGCAAATACAATTGCCGCAAGCTCCAAATCATGCGTCGGATAATTCTTCTCGTGATTCTTGAGTTGCCTAGGGGAACAAGTGATCACCTGGCCATGTTCTGTCAATAGTGAACCATCTATATCACACTTCTCTTGCATATGACCTCCTAGTATTTGAGTTCTTCAATAATTTTCTTGATATAGTTACAATCTTATGTGAGTACTTGCAACTTGCTCTTCCAAATTCTCAACATAAGACATTACTGGATGAGTTTTCTTATAGAACCTTCTATGTCAAAGGAATAACATCTTCTAGCCTACGCACATACCTTAATATCATCAACATACACGACATTGCATCAAGTGTAATGTAACATGGTGCTCAGACATTTCCTGGTCAACCTCTTTCCTCCTTGTGTGCCTTATAGAATTTAAGAAACCACTCCACCTTCCTTTGTGAGCATTCTCATGATCTCTCTTTGCTGTTCAACACCACCCAAAATGCATATCAACGCCCTTCGCACATATTCAATTCAGAAAGCGCCACTGGCCCGAACAATATATTGGTATCATCTTTTCATTCTAAATGGAATATTCATTCCCATTCTATTTTGCTCATAGTGCATAATTTGATAGCCTCATTTTGCCACACACTTGTCTACCTCCCGTGAACTTATAATATCATTGTGCCTGGTTTAATGAGTTTATCATATCGCAACTTCACCACCAGTAGTCTCACTTCCCATTATATGTAGGCATGAACTATCTCTAGCTCCTTTAGTTACCATTCAGTGTCACCCAAGTCGATAGCATTACGGTTAGTCCTTTATACCTTCTATTAACACTTGTGCTCCAGGTGAGTCCACCATTCTGATATGAATTGTTTTGCAATAACCATGGACATCTCAATTTATAGATTTTCTCCCCATTTCTTATCACCTCATTCATCCTAGCTAATGAATAGCCATGCACTCCTCAATGTGCTACGCAGTCTTTTCCCTTAGTTATTTCATCATGCTCACCTCTTAACTCTTGTGAGGATATCCGTGGGAAAGTGTGTCCATCCACATATCACTTAACACTTATTCGCTTGTAAGGTTTCCATCAAGCCCAAATACTCTCTTGGGTTATTATAGCATCACATTTATTTTTCCCACTCGTTCCGCCGTTCTTAACGTCTTGGAACTTTGGTTGAATCGCAATTCCATGATTAACCCATTCTAAAAACTCGCAAAACTTTCACCTTTGATCTATAGTACGTACTTGGGATGCATTATCCCTATCCCTCTAACAAGTATAGAACCCCTTTACAAACCTACTCTTAGTTTCTAGGATCGTTGACCCTATCATTCATATTGTCATGTATGAAGAATTTACCTTTCTTAGCCTTCTACCTTTTGGAGGTACTAGTGGTCTATCATTAGCATATCCTTTCAGATAATCACATTATCCATTATCACTTTTCTAGACTACGCATGTCTTCAACAAAATATTCAAACATCAAAGCTACATGGTTTTTCTCTTGTTTCATTATATTTAAGTGGCCTCACTATGGTCCTTCCTCCCCCACTTAAGGCGAATGTCCTGGATTTTGACACAAGTCTTGAATTTAGCAACTTCATGGACATATGTTTCATTTCTCTATCCCTCACATATATGTTCGACTATAAGGGAGATTGAAGTCACAATGGTATTAACCTCATAAGTCCTTTGCTCTAATTCAGCCACACGGGCTTGGGATTCCAATTCCTCATACCAATATCCTTCAGGAGTGTAACAAAACTTCATACACTTATGGGGTTCTTATAACATTCGTAGCATAAGGGTCTTCTCATCATGGGTTCAATTCGACTCTCATTTCATAACTTCTTGTCTCCTAGGAGAGACTTGAACTCTCATCATCAATCTCCTGGTCATGTCTCCTATATATCACGTGTTTATATAACCAGTTTTCTTTCACACCTTAGGATCATTTACATACTTCTCACACTACCCACATGTGCTATTCAAGCTTATATAGCAATTATCAATTCAATGTTCCTTTGGAGGTCACAATCATTTTTAACACTTTCTCGAATAAAGTATGCTTCTGGTACTATGTACGTACCTCATATATTTGTACCATTCGTTCAACATGACACATATGCCATCTCCTTAATATTCAGGCCTCTGCCCATTGGTCATTCCGTATGACAACATTACTTGAAATAGATGAAAGAGCGTTTAAACTTACCTTAAATCTCAATGCACAAGTTAGAAGACAATTTTATAGTAAAGCTTTATCGCACGATCTGGAGTGTTGAAGAAGGGTAACATTCCTAAATATCCATGTAGCCTCCAACTTATAGATGTGGTCGACAACACACCGATAAGTAGGACTCTACTAGACACGGCTCCGAGACATCCTAGGACATTTTAAAACCTTAGGCTCTGATACCAAGTTTGTCACGGCCCAAAAACTGAGGGGCGCGACCGGCGCTCGACCGGGTAGCACCCAGCCAAGCGGACCTGGGTGCCTTTCCTATTCCACGTGATACCCTGCGTTTCCATTACCCATTAACCAAGTGAAATAGCCATTTATAAATTTAAACACATTCTTACGAGATTTACATAATATACATAGTTACTTAGCGTGGTTTACAAGTTATACTACCCAAAATACATAAGTACATAACCCACATTTCCTGTCTACGGAGCCTCTAGAGATACAGAAGAGTGTTACAATACTTGTCGGTAACAAGGCTCCGGCTACACCTTACGCAGATACCAAAATAAAATTTTCGGGAGGATAAGCGGCATAGCCATGCAGGGCCCCGAGAGGAAAGGGGCTCACCAATTCAGCTGACGGGAGGTGAAGGAGTGCTACTGTCGATGAACTGGAGTACCTGTTATGGAACCACCTACAATCATAACACGAATGTAGCACCCCCGGCAAAAGGGACGTCAGTACATTTGAATGGTACTAGTATGTATGAACAAACTTTACCCCAAGTAAAATCAAGAAATACACAGATAACAAACAGTAATAGAATCAACAATTAAATGCACATGAAAGGAACAACCAAAGCCAAACAAACTCCACAATCTCTCCTTTTCCCCTTTCAACATTATTTCATCACATCAATGATTTCACAACTTTCACATATTTTTATTTCAATAGTGATTTCGATCACTTTTCCACCCTTATTACCTCGGCCACCCTTATCACCACAACCCACACCTTATTACTTCGTGTTGCGGCGCGCAACCTGATCCCACCGGACAATCATATTTCACACCACAACAACAACAACAATTCACAAAGAGTGTTCATAAACATCAATACCAATTCCAACATATACAATAACCCGTACACAATTCAAGTCACAATGATAATTGCCCACAACAAATCACGTATGATATTGCCACAGTTGTTTTAATTGTATCAATTACGATTTCTTTCCATCATTTGTTCCACAGCTTTTACCACGTAACACATTCATACCCACATGCACTTGTGTTATTGCCATTTTACTCACACCACTATAACGGAAAACTTAACCAACAACGTTCAAGGCACATTAATCACAAGAATTTCACAAATAGTCCACATAAGTAACACATACCAATTACTCGTACACCAACAAGGTGACTTTACAAAGGTTGAAGTTTGCCATACATACCTGGAGTCAAATTCCCTTTTTAACTTCTACTTTCAATTCACCAACAGCCTAGTACCGTCAATCTAGTTCACAAGTTAACACATATAACTTAGAATTGAAGTTCACAAACTCAGCCCGAACTTACTTAGGTTATCAACCCCTCTTTTGCAAATCTTTAGTTCTACCCAATTCCTTTTACTAGATTCTAGGTTTTAAAGGACATGCATGTGTATCTCAACTTCCATTTTCAAGAATTAACGCATGAGAATCCCCCTTTTTGTTTAAATCTGAAAATAATGGAAAAGGGTTGGGGATTTTACCTGCAAGAACGGAGATGAAGACAATTACTTGAAATTTACCGGCCTGGATGACTTTGAAAAATCAAATTGATGGAGATAAGACTTTCTCTCTCAAGAATTTTCTCTTCCCTCTCTCTAGTTTTGTTCAGAAAATAGGTTAAAATGAGGGGTTGGGGTGTTTTATTGAAGAAGGGGTCGGGTTTAAAATTTAGAAAAATAGGAGCCCGAGTTAGGTATGCAATCGCAGAGTGGAAATGCGGTCCGCAGAATGGACCGCAAAAGTGCTCCCATAATCTGAACACACTGCCTGGGTATGCGGCAGAAATGCGGTCCGCATACCCGTTCTGCGATCGCATAATGCACCGCAGAACTGCCCCTCCCAAAAATCCCAAGGGAAATATGCGACGACTATGCGGTCTGCATATCGGTTATGTGATCGCATATCGGACCGCATATTTAACCTCAAATTCTACCAACACACTGACTCACTTTGCGGCGATTATGCGATCTGCATACCTGATATGCGACCGCATTCTCGACCGCAGAATCACATTTTTGGAAAACAGTATTTCTTGACTTTTTATAGCATAAATCAGTACAAAAGATCCGAACTGCGGCTCGCTTAATTTTACACATTCCTAACATATATACGGGACTTGGCACCACAAGTTACCAGGTTTTGAGTACAAGTTTTCATGGGGCCTTACAGTTTTGCTACAACTTCTAAACACAACCGTTTGGAAATAGGTATAACAGTGTGAAAATAACATAGGAAGATGACTCTGAAGCCTGCGAACACAGCAGCAGGTTTACCTTGAGTCTCCTCGGCAAGAATCCACACAGCTACTAGCGAACAATACCCGGATCCATTCGAATTATCTGAAGAACCCACCAAGAATCACTCAAAAACCGAGGTCTACAAGTCAAAATATGATAAAAATGGTGAAACCCTCAATTTTGGAATATATTATGTCTGCCCAGACATTTGTGCATCGCGAACGTGAAGAGAGGACCGCATTCTCGAAGAAGAAAAGTTAAGGTTCCCAGGTTGCTCATCGCGAACGCGATGATGAGCACGTGAATGCGGAGAAGAAGGGCAGGAACCTATGCAAACGTGTAGGGAAGGACGCGAACGCGAAGAAGGAAAATGCAGGGCTTCGTGAACGCGAAGTGTTGGACGCGAACATGAAGAAGGATTTTGAGGTGGTCAGCAACAAGGCATTGTGAATGCGAAAGGCTGTTCGCGATCGCGAAGGAGGATACCAGAAGCAAAAAACAACAGTTCCAAAAATGGGAAAAATGACCCGTGGCCCACCCGGAACACACCCGAGGCCCCCGGAACCCCGTCTAAACACATAAACAAGTCACATAACCTAACAAGGACTTGCTCAAGGTTACGAATCACATTAAACAATGCCGAAACAATGAATCAAACCATAAATTGAACTTATGAACTTTCAAATGTTCAAATTTCTAAACTTTAGCCGAGACCTATCAAATCAATCTGGAATGATTCCAAATTTTGCAGACAAGTCCAAAATGACATAACGGAGCTGTTCCATTTCTCGTAATCGCATTCCGACCCAAATATCCCAAAATTCAACTATGGGTCAAACTTCTCCATTTTCCAAACTTCAACTTTCGCCGAAATGCCTCAATTTACCCTACGGACCTCCAAATATTAATCCGTATGCGTTCCTAAGTCCAAAATCACCATACAAAGCTGTTGGAATCATCAAAAATTTATTCCGGGTCCGTTTACTCCAAAGTCCAATTCTGGTCAAATTTCACCGCTTAAACTCCCAAAACTAGATTCCTTCTTCCAATTTGACTCTGAATCATTCGTTAACTGAATTCAACCATGCACACAAGTCGATATTCATATTATGAAGCTATTCCAGACCTTACGCCATTGTACGGTCCTTAAATTCTTAAAACAACCAATCGGGTCATTACAATGTGAAGTCTGCGATGGAACCTCACCATGAGACTCTCCCCGAGCCCTGGTAACTCGTGGCGCTCAACTAGTAGTCTCACCAGCCACGGACTTTCCCTTTTGGGCGGCCGTACTCTTTGGAGGCTCAATGAAAATATAACATATCATTAGGAAAATGAATTCTTGTAGCGCACGATCTGAGATAAAAGAGAGGATAACATCCTATATGTCCTGTAGCCTCATGTTTATAAGTGTGGTGCACAACACACCCATAAACAAGACTCTACTAGACATGGTCTATAGACAACCTTAGGACAGAACTGCTCTGATACCACTTTTGTCATGACCCAAACCGATGGGCCGCGACGGGTGCCTGAGTCCTACCTGTCAAACACCCCTAAGCACATGTCTAAGATATGAATCTGAATAACGTCTGCTGAATTACAAAAATAACATATATGAAGGAAACCTGCCAACAAGGCATATGTACGTATACATGTAGGATACAGTGGGTGAGCCAGCAAGGCTGGTATAGACAACTATACATTAAAAATTGAAGGCCGACAAGGCCACATACAGCCCAACTAGACATACTGTCCACGGACCTCTAATAGAAACATAACTGTACAAAGATGGGACTAAGCCAAGTCATACCTATATATATATATATATATATATATATATATATATATATATATATATATATATATATATACAAACGTATCGTACCAAAATTAAAAGCATCTCTGGATCAAGTGGAGCATGCCAACTCTCGCTGATCAGGGATCATAAGAAAGGGGACCGTCAGCTTGCCTACCTGCACCTGCGGGCATGAAACGCAGGCCCCATAAAATAGGGAGTCAGTACAAAATTGTACTGAGTATGTAAGGCATGAAAATTAGTACATAAAAGACATAGATGAAACATGAAATAAGGAAGCACATCTTTAAATCTGAATAACTTTGTAAATTCTGAAACGTTTATAATGTCATGCGCATGCGTATAAACCTCGTTCCATGCATAGGTATGGGTGTACATAATATCATCAAGCCACTGAGTGCATCCCATCATATCATCTCGGCCACTGTGGGCAACATCATCAACATATACCAGCTGATCAGATGGTGGTGCGTATATAATGTCGTAACCTTTTCCCATATCCCATATACATATATTTACATATATACGCGTATATAACGACATCTAGTCATAGGTCAATGCACATGTATAAATGAGTGAAATGCATGAAAAAAACGTAATAATCTCAATATTCCTTCCGGATAAACTTTTTCAACTGTATATTATTCTGAGACCCATGAAAATAAGATAATAATATTTTTCATGGGGAATCAAGAATATAGACACCCCTACTATTTCTATGAATAGAGTAATTTATGAAAACTGTGTGTTTGCTCATTTCTTCAGTATAATTTGGACCATGCCAAAAGAAAGAAGGGAGGGCCTTAACATACATGTTTCTGGAATTATTTGAACGGAATGAAGCTTCTGCTTCTGTGAAATATGTTGAACGAAATTCTGCTTGAATCTCTTGAAATTTTGAAACAAAATTGTAGTTGCTCTTTGAAATTTCAATCGAAATTTTGGCAAGAATTTGTACGAAATGATTTCAGTTTCAAAGTTCTTGGTTTTAAGCTAAAGACATGAATTGAAGCTAAAGACAGATTGTCTTTATGGATAAGATTTTACAAGTCTTACCTAGACTTAACTTTAAGTCATGATTATGTTATTCATAGGTAGCCACCTAGGATGTTTAATAGCTTAGTCACTTCTTGTGGTAGATAGTACTGCCACATGTCTTATAATTAATTAAGTTTTATCCACTTATTAGTTAATGGGGTAATGTCCCGTTACCCGGTAATTAATCAATTACCCGCATAATTTAAAAATTACCCCAAATTACTTAAAATTCTATTTATTTTTAATATACTATATATATACTCTATACATTATACTACCGTGGTCATATGATACCTTGCATGGTACTAGTTCATAATTATCGGATATTATTGTGACGACCCAAAGGGTCATCACCGTAGTTCTTCCTTGTTCCGCGCTTCCGAGGTCTTGAAAACCTCGCTTTTAGTTGCCTCGATTTGCGTGCTCAATTCGGGCGCGTAGCCGGAAAGTTTTTATGTTAGAATATGTGAATCATGTGAAATATTTGATGGATTTTGATATTAACATGCATAATATTGACTTCGGTCAACATTTTGGGTAAACGGACCCGGACCAGTGATTCGACGGTCCCAGAGGGTCCGTAGAAAAATATGGGACTTGGGCGTGTGCCCGGAATTAAATTCCGAGGTCCCAAGCCCGAGAAATAAAATTTTGTGTGAAATTGTTTTCTAAAATTTATTAAGGAAAATAAAGAAGGAAATTGATCAGAAAACTGTGGTATCGGGCTCGTATTTTGGTTCCGACGCCCGGTACGAGTCTTAAATATGTTTTAAGCACTATTTGTAAAGTTTGGCTAAAAACGGACGTCATATGACGTGTTTCGGACTTAAAATGGGGAATTGGAGTTTTATGAAAGTTGAAAGAAAATCATGTGTTTTGAGGCTTGATTCTATGTATATGATGTTATTTTGGCGATTTGGTCACACAAATGAGACCGTAAGATGTTTTTAAGATCATATGTATGTTTGGTTTGGAGCCCCGAGGGCTCGGGTGAGTTTTGAGTGGGGCCCGAGAGGTCTTAGACTTAAAAAAAATGCAGGTTCAGGTGTTGCAGGCCCAGCGCGGCCGCGGCCGTTTCCGCGCAGTCCGCGATAGTAGCCACGCGGCGCAGTGCTTTTCTGTGCGGTCTGCGTGGTGGGGGTTCAGAGGGTCGGTAGCCAGGTCGACCAGCGCGGCCGCACACCAAATTAGTGTGGTCCGCGTTGGGTGGGTTTAGAGAGCCCACTTCTTCCCTCCCTCGGTGCGGCCGCGGTGCATTTCCGCGCGGTCCGCGCTGGCAGCCACGCTGCCGCAGTGCATTTCTGCGCGGTCCGCGCCAGCCCCCAGCATATATATAAATTCGGGATTTTCAATCATTTTACCCACTTTTCAAAACCCAAAACCTAAGAGGCGATTTTTCAAACAACTTTTCTTCTCCAAAACGATTGGTAAGTGATTTCTAACTTAATTTCTTTATTCGTTGACATCTTTTAACATGATTTCAAATTCAAATCAAAGATTTTCATGGGGAAAATTGGGTGTTTTGGGTAGAACCTAGGTTTTCTACAAATTAAGAAGTTGCACCTCAATTTGAGGTCCGATTTCAAAACAAATCATATATTTGGATTCGGGGGAGAATAGGTAACCGAGTTTTGGTCCGAACCTCGAGTTTCTACCATGTGGGTCCGGGGGGTGTTTTTGACCATTTTGGAAAAAACCTTGTAAAATTTATTTTTCATGCTTGGGGAGTGATTCATTTAGTAATTATTAATGTGATTAAGTAACTTATGACTAGATTCGAGCGGATTGGTGGTGGAACCAAGAGGTAAAGCTATACTAGAAGCGTGAGTTGAGTTTGGAGCATTCGAGGTAAGTGTTTGTTCTAACTTTGGCTTGAGGGAATAGGATTAGGATGTTATCTGCTACTTGCTAATGTGGAGTACGGTGTATAGGCATGGTGACGGTTATCTATGCACCAGAGTCTAGCATGACCGTGAGTCTTAATTGCTTTTAATTTGAATAACGTGACACAATCTCCTTGTTTATTTGATGAGTTTCATATAATGTGAACGGTTGGGGTAAAATTGTGATTGGTGTACTTTTGGAGCGTTAGCTCGAACATGAATGTGTTAGTTGAGGAAGAAGGTATTTAAAAAAAGAATGTGTTGTGATTACTCCCTTTGTCGGGATGTGTAGACCGATATATATACTCTCCCTTGTCGGGATATGTTAGGCTGTTAGTTGTAATCTTGCCGGGTTAGAGTGATATGTTGTTGATTTCCCCTAATAGGACTCTCCTTACAAAATCAGATGTTTCGAATTATATTATGGGATCATGTGGCATGTCGTCCACTTATATATGATATTATGGGATCGTGTGGCACGCCGTCCACTTATATATGATATTATGGGATCGTGTGGCACGCCGTCCACTATATAGTTTTACTTTGTATTATCTTATTATTGTTTTCTTGCACTTGTATATATACCTGTACAGGTTAATGGTGGTAGGTCCTGTTTATCCTTGTCACTATTTCGCCGGGGTTAGGCCAGTCTTCAGACCTGCCGGGCATGCCGCCCGATAGGGATATTGATTTTTGTATTGATCTAGCTCCGGGAACTCAGCCCATTTCCATTCCGCCGTATCGTATGGCGCTGCCAGAATTGAAAGAGTTAAAGGGTCAGCTTCAGGATTTGCTTGAGAAGGGTTTTATTAGACCCAGTGTTTCGCCTTGGGGCGCACCGGTGCTATTTGTGAAGAAAAGGGATGGTTCGATGAGGATGTGCATTGATTACTGGCAATTGAACAAGGTGACGATTAAGAACAAGTACCCACTGCCGAGGATCGACGATTTATTCGACCAGCTTCAGGGTGCGAGTGTGTTTTCAAAGATAGATTTGAGATCTGGCTACCACCAGCTGAGGATTAGGGCATCTGATGTCCCTAAGATGGCTTTTCGCACTCGGTATGGGCACTATGAGTTTTTGGTCATGTCATTTGGATTGACTAATGCCCCAGCAGCATTCATGGAGTCGATGAACCGAGTGTTCAGACCTTATTTGGACTTGTTCGTGATAGTCTTCATTGACGATATTCTTATATACTCCCGCAGTTAGGAGGAGCATGAGCAGCACCTCAAAGCAGTTCTTCAGACCCTGAAAGGTAGTCAGTTGTATGCTAAGTTCTCGAAGTGCGAGTTTTGGCTGAGTTCGGTCGCATTCCTGGGTCATGTCGTATCAGCAACAGGTATTCAGGTAGACCCGAAGAAGATAGAGGCAGTCAAGAACTGGCCTCGACCAGCTTCAGCTACGGAGATTCGGAGTTTCCTGGGGTTAGCAGGTTACTACTGTCGATTCGTGGAGGGGTTTTCATCCATTGCAGCCCCTATGACTAGATTAACCCAAAAAGGTTCCCTGTTCAGATGGTCAGACGAGTGTGAGGCGAGCTTTTAGAGGCTCAAGGCAGCTCTGACCACGGCACCGGTGTTGGTTTTGCCCACAGGTTCAGGACCCTATACAGTCTATTGTGATGCATCTCGTATTGAACTTGGTGCAGTGTTGATGTAGGATGACAAGGTCATTGCCTATGCTTCGAGGCAGTTGAAGGTTCATGAGAAGAACTATCCAGTGCATGATTTGGAGTTGGCAGCCATTGTTCACGCATTGAAGATTTGGAGGCACTATCTGTATGGTGTGGCGTGTGAGGTGTTCACGGATCATAAGAGTCTTCAGTATTTGTTCAAGCAAAAGGAGTTGAATTTGAGGCAGAGGAGGTGGTTGGAATTGTTGAAAGATTATGACATCACTATCTTATATCACCCGGGAAAGGCCAATGTGGTGGCCGATGCCTTGAGTAGGAAGTCAGCCAGTATGGGCAGTCTTGCTTAAATTCCGGTCGGTGAGAGACCGCTTGCCTTGGACGTTTAGGCTTTGGCCAATCAGTTTGTGAGGTTGGACACTTCTGAGCCTAGTCGAGTATTAGCTTGCATGGTCGCTCATTATTCGTTATTGGAGCGTATCCGTGATCGGCAATTCGATGATCCCCATTTGTGTATCTTGAGAGACACGGTGCAGCGTGGAGGTGCCAAGAAAGTAACCTTAGATGATGATGGCTTATTAAGATTGCAGGGGCGAGTTTGTGTGCCCAATGTTGATGGGATTCGAGAGTTGATCTTAGCGGAGGCCCACAGTTCTCGGTATTCTATTCACCCGGGTGCCGCAAAGATGTATCAGGATCTGAGGCAGTACTATTGGTGGCGCAAGATGAAGAAAGACATCGTTGTGCACGTGGTCGGTGTTTGAATTGTCAGAAGGTTAAGTACGAGCATCAAAGACCTGGTGGTCTATTTCAAAGGATTGCACTTCCCGAGTGGAAGTGGGAGAGGATTACGATGGATTTCGTTACTGGGCTTCTGATGGCTCGGAAGAAGTTTGATGTAGTTTGTGTCATTATTGATAGGCTGACCAAGTCAGCGCATTTTGTTCCTGTTGCAGCCACCTATTCGTCTGAAAGTTTAGCCGAGATTTATATCAGGGAGATTGTTCGCCTTCATGGGGTGCCGCTATCTATCATTTTGGATCGGGGTACGCAGTTTACCTCGCATTTCTGGAGAGCGGTTCAGCGAGAGTTGGGCACCCAGGTTGAGTTGAGTACAGCATTTTATCCCCAGACGGACGGTCAGCCCGAGAGGACTATTTAGATTCTTGAGGACATGCCCCGAGCCTGTGTCATTGATTTTGGAGGCTCGTGGGACCAGTTTTTGCCTTTAGCAGAGTTTGCCTACAACAACAGCTACCAGTCCAGCATTCAGATGGCTCCGTATGAGGCGTTGTATGGTAGGCAATGTCGGTCTCCGGTTGGATGGTTTGAGTCGGGAGAGGCTTGATTATTGGGTACAGATCTGGTTCAGGAGGCCTTGGACAAGGTCAGAATTATTCAGGATAGACTTCGTACAGCTCAGTCCAGACAAAAGAGTTATGCAGACCGCAAGGTCAGAGATGTTGCTTTCATGGTTGGGGAGCGGGTATTTCTCTGTGTATCGCCTATGAAGGGCGTGATGAGATTTGGGAAGAAGGGCAAGCTCAACCCTTGGTTCATCGGTCCATTTGAGATTCTTGATCGTGTGGGAGAGGTGGCTTATAGACTTGCCTTGCCACCTAGCTTGTCAGTTGTGCATCCCGTGTTTCATATATCTATGCTCCGGAAGTATCGCGGAGATCCATCGCACGTGTTAGATTTCAGCACTGTCCAATTGGACAAGGATCTGTCATATGAGGAGGAGTCGGTGGCTATTCTAGACCGGCAGGTTCGACAGTTGAGGTCGAAGAGTTTTCCTTCGGTGCGTGTTCAGTGGAGAGGTCAACCTCCTGAGGCATCGACCTGGGAGTCCGAGTCCGATATGCGGGGCCGTTATCCTGATCTATTTCCCGACTCAGGTACTTCTTTCTTTTGTCCGTTCGAGGACGAACGGTTGTTTTAGAGGTGGAGAATGTGACGACCCAAAAGGTCATCACCGTAGTTCTTCCTTGTTCCGCGCTTCCGAGGCCTTGAAAACCTCGCTTTTAGTTGCCTCGATTTGCGTGCGTAGTTCGGGCGCGTAGCCGGAAAGTTTTTATGTTAGAATATGTGAATCATGTGAAAAATTTGATGGATTTTGATATTAACATGCATAATATTGACTTCGGTCAACATTTTGGGTAAACGGACCCGGAAGAAAAATATGGGACTTGGGCGTGTGCCCGGAATTAAATTCCGAGGTCCCAAGCCCGAGAAATGAAATTTTGTGTGAAATTATTTTCTGAAATTTATTAAGGAAAATTAAGAAGGAAATTGATCAGAAAACTGTGGTATCGGGCTCGTATTTTGGTTCCGATGCCCGGTACGAGTCTTAAATATGTTTTAAGCACTATCTGTAAAGTTTGGCTAAAAACGGACGTCATATGACGTGTTTCGGACTTAAAATGGGGAATTGGAGTTTTATGAAAGTTGAAAGAAAATCATGTGTTTTGAAGGCTTGATTCTATGTATATGATGTTATTTTGGCGATTTGATCGCACAAATGAGACCGTAAGATGTTTTTAAGATCATATGTATGTTTGGTTTGGAGCCCCGAGGGCTCGGGTGAGTTTTGAGTGGGGCCCGAGAGGTCTTAGACTTAAAAAATGCAGGTTCAGGTGTTACAGGCCCAGCGCGGCCGCGGCCGTTTCCGCGCAGTCCGCGCTGGCAGCCACGCGGCCGCAGTGCTTTTCTGTGCGGTCCACGTGGTGGGGGTTCAGAGGGTCGGTAGCCAGGTCGACCAGCGCGGCCGCGCACCAAATCAGTGCGGTCCGTGCTGGGTGGGTTCAGAGAGCCCACTTCTTCCCTCCCTCGGCGCAGCTGCGGTGCATTTCTGCGCGGTCCGCGCCAGCCCCCAACATATATATAAATTCGGGATTTTCAGTCATTTTACCCACTTTTCAAAACCCAAAACCTAAGAGGCGATTTTCCAAACAACTTTTCTTCTCCAAAACGATTGGTAAGTGATTTCTAACTTAATTTCTTTATTCGTTGACATCTTTTAACATGATTTCAAATTCAAATCAAAGATTTTCATGGAGGAAATTGGGTGTTTTGGGTAGAACCTAGGTTTTCTACAAATTGAGAAGTTGGACCTCAATTTGAGGTCCGATTTCAAAACAAATCATATATTTGGATTCGGGGGAGAATAGGTAACCGGGTTTTGGTCCGAACCTCGAGTTTCGACCACGTGGGTCCGGGGGTCTGTTTTTGACCATTTTGGGAAAAACCTTGTAAAATTTATTTTTCATGCATGGGGAGTGATTCATTTAGTAATTATTAATGTGATTAAGTAAATTATGACTAGATTCGAGCGGATTGGTGGTGGAACCAAGAGGTAAAGCTATACTAGAAGCGTGAGTTGAGTTTGGAGCATTCGAGGTAAGTGTTTGTTCTAACTTTGGCTTGAGGGAATAGGATTAGGATGTTATCTGCTACTTGCTAATGTGGAGTACGGTGTATAGGCATGGTGACGGTTATCTATGCACCGGAGTCTAGCATGACCGTGAGTCTTAATTGCTTTTAATTCGAATAACGTGACACAATCTCCTTGTTTATTTGATGAGTTTCATATAATGTGAACGGTTGGGGTAAAATTGTGATTGGTGTACTTTTGGAGCATTAGCTCGAACATGAATGTGTTAGTTGAGGAATAAGGGATTTAAAAAGAGAATGTGTTGTGATTACTCCCTTGTCGGGATGTGTAGACCGATATATATACTCTCCCTTTTCGGGATATGTTGGGCTGTTAGTTGTAATCTTGCCGGGTTAGAGTGATATGTTGTTGATTTCCCCTAATGGGACTCTCCTTACAAAATCAGATGTATTATGAACTATATTATGGGATCATGTGGCACGCCGTCCACTTATATATGATATTATGGGATCGTGTGGCACGCCGTCCACTTATATATGATATTATGGGATCGTGTGGCACGCCATCCACTATATATATATATATATATCATGGGAACCGGAGTTTCTTCTGTTTATTTCCGATATTTCATTTTTATCTTTTACTCCCCGAGAGCATGTCCCCTCCTAGCTTTACTTTGTATTATCTTGTTATTGTTTTCTTGCACTTGTTTATATACCTGTACAGGTTAATGGTGGTAGGTCCTGTTTAGCCTCATCACTACTTCGCCGGGGTTAGGCCAGGCACTTACCATCACATGGGGTCGTTGTGCTGATGATACACTCTGTGCATTTTTGTGCACAGATCAGGGAGCAGCTTACGGACCACAGCAGTAGGACTTCTGGGAGCTATCTTCAGTCCAGGGACTCTCGAGGTAGCCTAGCTGGCGTTCGCAGGCCAAAGTCCCTTTCCATGTTTTTCGTTTGTTCATCTTATATCAAACAAACATGATGTATTTCCTTTCAGACATTGTTTGTAGTATTCTGTAGTAGTCCGTGAGCTAGTGATACCAGACCTTGGGTAGTGATGTGTATTAAACTTCCGCACTTTTGGTTTTCAGTTGCTTTAGATTTGAAGTCTTCCGCTTAAATTTTGTCTCGTTCATTATATTGTTTGAAAGAAAGCAGGAAAGGTGTTTTAAACATTTGGCTTGCCTAGCTCCGATAGTGGGCGCCATCACGACACCCGATGGTGGGAAATCTGGGTCGTGACAAGTTGGTATCAGAGCTCTGGGTTACTTAGGTCTCACAACTCACGGACAGCTCGGTAGAGTCTGAGGGATCGGTACGGAGACGTCTGTATTTATCCCGCAGAGGCTACTGAGTTAGGAAAGACTTCACCTTGTTCATTCTTGTCGTGCGATTCTGTTTCTCAAGTACTGATTGTCTTTCCACTCTGTTCTTTCGCAGATGGCGAGGAAACGTGCTTCCTCTTCTATCGCGCAGTAGCCCGAGCCCCCAGCAACAGCTCCTATCAGGGACAGGGGGCGAGGCCGAGGCCGTGCCAGAGGCCGAGGCCGGGACAGAGCTCAGCCCCGAGCGGCAGTCCCAGAGGTGGAGCCTCATGTTGACTACGACGAAGGGGTCCCAGCTCCAGCAGCTCCGGTGGGCCCAGCTCAGGTCCCAGAGGATTTCATAGCCTCTCCAGTGCTTCAGGACGCTTTGGTCCGACAAAACTATTGAATGCAGGAAAAAAACTTCAGCATATTTTAGTACTGAAGTCTTAGCAAATAAACTAAAAAACTTCATCTTGTTTATACTGAAGTTTTCGAACAAAAGCTCATGAAAAAAGGTATTTAATGCAGGATAAAACATAAGCACGTTTTGGTATTAACTTTCAGCAAATGAACTAAATTTAACTTCAGCATGCATTAAATAAAATTCACTAGAAAATTACATAGTGAAAGGAGGAAAACTTCAGCACATTTGTCCTGAAGTTTTTACAAATGAACTAAACAACTTCAGTATTTTCTGCTGAAGTTTCGAAAAAAGCTCATGACAAAATGATTGAATGCAGGACATAACTTCAGCATATTTTAGTATTGAAGTCTTACCAAATGAACTAAAAAACTTCAGCTTGTTTAGACTGCAAGACAAATACTTCAGCAATTTTGGTGTGAAGTTTTAGCAAATTATGTAAAAACTCAGCTTGTTTAGCAAATAAACCAAAAATTTCAGTATGTTATGCAGGACAAAACTTTAGCATATTTGAATTTTTAATTTTGACGTTAAATTAGGTTTAACGTGAAGAATCTTCTGCTTGACTTTAGAATTCAACGTGAAACAACTGTAGAATGCAACTTCATCCGTTTCATCCGTCAATTACGAAAATAATCACAGAAACATATATCATGAAGATCAATAAGTTTCAAAAAATAATTTGAATTCTGAAGATGAATTGCAATACTTAGAATGTATTTAGTAATTTTGAATTTAGAATTTGAATGTGGTTCAAATTTCTGGCTTGCGAGAGGAGATCTGAGTAGAGACGGAGTGATGAAGGATAACCATAAAGTGATTTATGCATGATGCGTCTTTTATATATTTTGTCAGGGGTATAATGGTCATATTATTACGGATTTTTTGTCAGCTAGCTACCAAATCAATAATTTTAAAAATAGGGCACAGGTTAAAAGGTGGCACAAATATAGGGTATGGCTGCAAATAGCTCGTGATTTGTTAAATTTCATGGGGCAACCTATCTGGTCGTCCCTTTTTAAGTTATACCCGTTTTGTTTTTCCGTTTGCAACGGTACACATTTTTTTGTTAAAAGCATTTTAAAAATATGATTTTTCCCTTCAGGACTATTTGATAAAACTGTAGACTGCAGGACAAAACTTCAGCATGTTTTGGTATGAAATTTTAGCAAATGAACTAAATAACATCAGCATGCATTAAAAAAACTCATTAGAAAATTACATACTGCAAAACAAAAATTTAAGCATGTTTAGTCTGAAGTTTTAACAAATGAACTAAAAAACTTCAGCTTGTTTAGACTGAAGTTTCGGATAAAACTCATGACAAAACTGTAGACTACAGGACAAAACTTCAGGATGTTTTTGTATGAAGTTTTAGCAAATGAACTACATAACTTCAGCATACATTAGCAAAAACTCATTAGAAAATTACACACTGCAAGACAAAAACTTAAGCATGTTTAGTATGAAGTTTTAGCAAATGAACTAAAAAACTTCAACATGCATTAGAAAAAACTCATTAGAAAATTACATACTGCAAGACAAAAGGTTAAGCATGTTTAGTCTGAAGTTTTAGTAAATGAACTAAAAATCTTCAGCTTGTTTAGACTGAAGTTTCGGATAAAACTCATGAGAAAACTGTAGACTGCAGGACAAAACTTCAGCATGTTTTGGTGTGAAGTTTTAGCAAATAAACTAAATAGTTTCAGCATACATTAGCAAAAACTCATTAGAAAATTATATACTGCAAGACAAAAACTTAAGCATATTTAGTCTGAAGTTTTAGCAAATGAACTAAAAAACTTAAGCATGTTTAGTCTGAATTTTTAGCAAATGAACTAAAAACTTAAGCACGTTTAATCTGAAGTTTTAGCAAATGAACTAAATAGCTTAAGCATGTTTTGTCTGAAGTTTTAGCAAATGAACTAAATACTTAAGCATGTTTAGTCTAAAGTTTCAGCAAATGAACTAATAACTTCAGCATGCATTAGCAAAAACTCAATAGAAAATTACATACCGCAAGACAAAAACTTAAGCATGTTTAGTCTGAAGTTTTAGCAAATGAACTAAAAAGTTGAAGCATGTATAGTCTGAATTTTCTCAAGAACTTCAGCATGTTTAAACTGAAGTTTTAGCAAATGAATTAAATAACTTCAGCATGTATAGACTGAAGTTTCAGATATAACTCATGACATAATTGTAGACTGCAGGATAAATAACTTCAGCATGTATTAGCATGAACTTTTAGCTTTAATGTTAAACAACTTCATGCTACATTAGCATTAAGTTTTAACTTCAAGGTGAAATAACTTCATGCAAGTGTGATTGAAGATGAATCTGGACAAATTTTAGGTTTTTGATAAAGCTGCTGAGAGGAGAGGAGGGGATCTTTTTTCACGAATGAGGTTGCAAATCACGCAATTAATCTTTCGTCAGGGGTGTAATTGTCATATTATTATGGATTTTTTGTTAGTTGGCTACCAAATCAGTAATTTTTAAAAATAGGGTACAAGTTAAAAAGTGGCACAAATATAGGGTACGACTTCAAATGCTCCTATTTTTCTTTTCAAAAGGTTCATGTGATTTGTTCAGAGATTTGCACAAATAGGATCATCTTTCACACCAAAGCAATTTACTTGGCTAATTATTTCATGTAAGGAGCGTTTGCAGACACGAGCTTGAGGTATTTATAAGCCAGTACAAAATGTGTCTGATTGATATATTTTGTACTTAGTATAAGTGTTTAATCAGAATAAAACCTACTTAGGAGTCATTTGGTATGAGGTATAAGTAGATATATTGTTGGTATAAAAATTTAATACCACTTTAATACTTTGTTTGGTTAGCAAACTTGGTATAAGTTATTCAGGGATTAAAATTAGTACCGGAATAATTTATACCTTGTAGGGGATGGGGTAATTAGTGCCGGGATAACTTATACCACTACTAGAATTCCGGAAAAAAACGACCAAAGACCAAAGTTGGTCGCAAAATTGGCGAAAATAATAAAATAATTATTTGATATACATTAGCGACCAAGGTTGGTCGCTACTTGGTCGCTAATTTTGTCAAAATATTGATCGGACTGGTCAGACTTGCTTGGTCAAAGGTATACTGAGATTAGCGACCAACGTTGGTCGCTACAGGGGGACCCACTTATATAATTATAATAATTATAATATTATTTTAAAAAAATTATAAAATATAAATAAATATAACTTAAATTAGCGACCAAAGTTGGTCACTAATTAAGGGGTAAGCAGATAGCGACCAACTTTGGTCGCTAAAATGAGACCCAATTATAAAATTTTAATAATTATATTTTTATTTAAAAAAAATTATAAAATATAAAAATATATAATTCAAATTTAGCGACCAAAGTTGGTCGCTTACGAAAATAGAGACCAACTTTGGTCGCTAATCTGGGACCGAGTTCTAACGTTTAACAATTATATTATTATTTTAAATATTATATAAAATATAAATAAATTTGATTTAAATTTAGCGACCAACTTTGGTCGCTAATTTAAATTTATGTATATTTAGCGACCAAAGTTGGTCTCTTTTCAGGTCAACAATGGTCAAAATTAAAAATCACTTTTGTATTTACTATCTAAATAATATAAATGTAACCCGCTAACACTTTTGTAATACAAAGGATGAATAGACTAAAATATACTCCAACATGCTATATATGCAGTTAAGCAGTACTACGAAGCGTGCGTGTGTGTCTATATATATATATATATATATATAAGAACATGAAACGCTCGGAACACAGGGACAGGTTCTTTTAGGTATTGATACACTTGTAATTTGATTCATCGACTTATAACCTATATATATTAACAATAAATTAAAATGTCTCGACTTATATCAATATATATATGTATGTATGTGTATATATATATATATAAGCTATATACGATATAATATTAGTTAATGCACTAATACTTAGTGCATAATATAGTATAGTATAGTATAGTATAGTATAGTATAGTATAGTATAGTATATATACTAAGTGTATTATATATCAAGGTATATTCGATATATATAGTATAATATAGTATATAGTATATAAGCTATATATATATATATACACACACACATATATTAATTGATACAAGTCGAGATGTTTTAATTTATTATTATATATATATATATATATATATATATATATATAAGCTATATTCGATATAATATTAACTAATGCACTAATACTTAGTGCATAGTATAGTATAGTATAGTATAATATAGTATATATATATATATATATATATATATATATACACACACACACACACACACTATATACTCCAATATATACAGGGACGGGTTCTTTTAGGTATTAAAACGTTTCGACTTATATCAATTAATATATATATATATATATATATATATATATATATATATATATATATATATATATATATAAGCTATATTCGATATAATATTAGCTAATGCACTAATACTTAGTGCATAGTATAGTATAGTATATATATACTAAGTGTATTATATATACTAAGTGTATTATATATACTAAGTGTATAGTATAGTGTATTATATAATACACTATACTATATATATAGTATAGTGTATATATATATATATATATATATATATATATATATATATATATATATATATAAGCTATATTCGATATAATATTAGCTAATGCACTAATACTTAGTGCATAGTATAGTATAGTATAGTATAGTATATATACTAAGTGTATTATATATCAAGGTATATTCGATATATATAGTATAATATAGTATATAGTGTGTGTGTGTATATATATATATATATATATATATAAGAACATGAAGCGCTCGGAACACAGGGACGGGTTCTTTTAGGTATTGATACACTTGTAAATTGATTCATCGACTTATAACCTACTCATATGCATGTATATATATTAACAATAAATTAAAACGTCTTGACTTATATCAATTAATATATATATATATATATATATATATATATATAATAATATTTTTTAAAATATTATATATTTATTTATATATGTATATATATATATATATATAGCTTAAATTAAATTAAAATCCTAAATTTATACTACATATGTACATAATTTTAAATTGAATTAAAAGTAATTTATTTATTTATAGAAATAGCGACCAACTTTGGTCGCTATTTTGGTCAAAAAGTCAAAACTTATTTTGCTACCAAATTTCAGTGTCAAAATCGGGTTTCCCCTCCCATTCTTTCAAAAAAATTCCCCAAAATCTCTCTTTTCTCTCCACACTCAACCCCCCCCCTCCGACTCCCAGCAGCAGCGGCGCCACCCACGCCACCGACGACCACCGACGGTAGCAGCTCCACCGCCGGCGACCTACATTCCCAAGGTAGGTTTCTTTCTCCTTTCTTTGTTTTTTTTCGAAATACATTGATTTTGTTTAATTTATCCATGTTAGGGTTCAAAGTTATATATTATTTGTTCAACCATGTTAGGGTTCAAAGTTAATTTCTCCATATTAGGGTTTAATTTCTCCATGTTAGGGTTCAAAGTTAGCTCAACCATATTAGGGTTCAAAGTTATATATTATTTGCATTTTTTAGGGTTCTTATTAATACATTTAGTCCAAAATATTTAGTTTTACCTACTAATTTGGGGAAGAAATTGTTTGAAGAGAAGAAACCCTAAGAGTTGCACCTTTAGGATTATGTATTGGAATTTTAGTTTATAAATTAAAATTTTAGGATATGACTTGAACTTTTGTGGATATGAGTTGAACCTTTAGGATATGAATTGAACCTTTAGGATATGAGTTGGACTTTTAGTTTATGTATTGAAATTTTAGTTTATAAATTGAAATTTTAGGATATGACTTGAACTTTTGTGGATATGAGTTGAACCTTTAGGATATGAATTGAACATTTAGGATATGAATTGGACTTTTAGTTTATGTATTGGAATTTTAGTTTATAAATTGAAATTTTAGGATATGACTTGAACTTTTGTGGATATGAGTTGAACCTTTAGGATATGAATTGAACCTTTAGGATATTAGTTTATGTATTGGAATTTTAGTTTATAAATTAAAATTTTAGGATATGACTTGAACTTTTGTGGATATGAGTTGAACCTTTAGGATATAAATTGAATATTTAGGATATGAATTGGACTTTTAGTTTATGTATTGGAATTTTAGTTTATAAATTGAAATTTTAGGATATGACTTGAACTTTTGTGGATATGAGTTGAACCTTTAGGATATGAATTGAACCTTTAGGATATGAATTGGACTTTTAGTTTATATATTGAAATTTTAGTTTATAAATTGAAATTTTAGGATATGACTTGAACTTTTGTGGATATGAGTTGAACCTTTAGGATATGAATTGAACCTTTAGGATATTAGTTTATGTATTGGAATTTTAGTTTATAAATTGAAATTTTAGGATATGACTTGAACTTTTGTGGATATGAGTTGAACCTTTAGGATATGAATTGAACATTTAGGATATGAATTGGACTTTTAGTTTATGTATTGGAATTTTAGTTTATAAATTAAAATTTTAGGATATGACTTGAACTTTTATGGATATGAGTTGAACCTTTAGGATATGAATTGAATCTTTAGGATATGAATTGGACTTTTAATTTATGTATTGGAATTTTAGTTTATAAATTGAAATTTTAGGATATGACTTGAACTTTTGTGGATATGAGTTGAACCTTTAGGATATGAATTGAACATTTAGGATATTAGTTTATGTATTGGAATTTTAGTTTATAAATTGAAATTTTAGGATATGACTTGAACTTTTGTGGATATGCGTTGAACCTTTAGGATATGAATTGAAATTTTTGGTTTATGTATTGGAATTTTAGTTTATAAATTGAAATTTTAGGATATGACTTGAACTTTTGTGGATATGAGTTGAACCTTTAGGATATGAATTGAAATTTTTGTGTATGAATTGAACTTTTAGGATATGAATTGAAATTTTTGTGTATGAATTGCACTTTTAGGATATGAATTGAGCCTTTAGGATATGAATTGAACTTTTGTGGATATGAATTGAAATTTAGGATTGCGGGAGGATTTTGTAGAAGGGGTTGATGACTTTATTAGACATGCAATGCAACCTCCACCAAGAATAACTTAGACACAGTACCTGGCATAGTGTGCCTTTAATTGTTGTTCTCATTAGCGACAATGATGATGAGAAGGCAATGACATGTGTTTCAAACAGTGATGGTGTAGGTAGGAATTTAACATTTCCTAAATTGATAAAAGAAAAAGGTTATAGAGGAATTCTCTACTTCATTTTCCAAGAGGAAGTAGAGAATTCCTCTATAACCTCTTCTTTTATCTGCTTAGGAAATGTTAAATTCTTACCTACACCATCACTGTTTGAAACACATGTCATTGCCTTCTCATCATCATTGTCGCTAATGAGAACAACAATTGATCAAAGACACACCCTGTCGGGTACTGTATCCAAGTTACTCTCTGTATCTAAGTTCATCCCGAGTAATAGTACCACGAGGATAATCACCAAAGCCACCAGACAACTTTATGATGCCAATGAAGTAAGATGAGTTATTCAATGAGACTCGTATTGTAAAGAAGAAGAAAGAGACTAATCCAGTAAGGTGGGTCGAGGGTCGAGCCTTGACTATACATGTAAGTTTTTTACTTTTTATTAAGTATTTTGATTTACTTTATATAAATTTTGAAATACTAATTCAATATAATTTTTCTTATAGGTTCGCTTCACAGCTGATGTGGGGGAATTCATACGCAGTCAGCCACCTAATGAGTCGGGCGAGGCAATCCAACTTTCGGATGAGGATGCTGAAAGAACACTCCTTGAGTACTTTATATACTTTGAACTAGACAATAGAACCAGTTTTCGAATGAGCTTGTAATAAGCGTTAACTTAGTTTTGTTAGCTTAATGTGTTAGTTCTATTGAACTTTATACTTTGTTGCTTTTTATTGTTGTTGTTGTTGTTATTTATTGTTGTTGGCATAAAATACATGTTTAGGATTTTTGGTAAGTTGGCAGGTGGTGTAGCTGCCAAAACAGGTATTTTCTGGCAAAAATATACCAAGAAAAGCGACCAACTTTGGTCGCTAATTGGTCGCTTTTCCCTTAAAAAAACAATTTCCTGGGCAATAGCGACCAACCTTGGTCGCTATTTAACCCAGATTTCTCAAAAGCGACCAACTTTGGTCGCTATTCTATTTAAAAAAATAATTTCTGGAAATATAGCGACCAAAGTTGGTCACTTATAATTAAAAAAAAATTATTTCTTGAAGTTAACGGCCAACTATGGTCGCTTATTTTTTAAAAAAAAAAATTAATAAAAAAGCGACCAATCTTGGTCTCTATTTTCCAGATTTTAAAATATAATATTTGGATTAGAGACCAAAGTTGGTCGCTTTTTTATGATTAATAATAAATAAATAAATAACGTATTTTACATTTAGAGACCAACTTTGGTCGCCAAAATTATATTATTAAAATAATAAAGCGACCAAAGTTGGTCGCTATAGTTTTTACCCGGAATATTTGGTCCTTTTACCTTAGAGACCAAAGTTGGTCGCTAATTAGCGACCAACTTTGGTCCCTAAAATAAAGGGACCAGTAATATTGCGACCAGGCATGTTTGGTCGCTTTTTGGTCGCTTTTAGGCCTATAAGCGACCAAAGTACCGGATTTCTAGTAGTGATACCTTCTTCTTAGAAATTATGTAATTATCATTTTTAATACAATATACCAAACAGTGGATAAAAATAATATCAGGATAATTAATCCCAGCATAAATCGTATTCAAACCAAACGATCCCTTGAGTTGTATGTCTAACTGTAATTTTAGGTGTCTCTGTATATATTCAACTTTTTTTTTAAATAGCTCATAATATCCTCAATCTTATAACTACTTTAAATGGTTCTGGCTGCCAGAATGTTGGCGTAATTGCAAATCAATAATGTCCAATCTCTCTAAAATAATAGTAGAATTATAGCGAGAGAAAAGGCTATTCTAGAAGGAATTAAGTTGGAAATATACTTCCAAACGAGTTCTGGTAACAAATACTCCCTCTATTTTATTTATGTGAACATGTATGATTTGACAGAATTTAGAAATAATTTTTTCTTTTTGAGAATGATGATCTTAAATATACCAGGCTATAAACTCAGTTTTAGAATGAAAATTTTAAAATCAAAATTAAATTTTTAACCGACATATTTTAAAGAAGTTAAATAAAGGTTATAAATGTCTGTCTTTACCTTGAAAACAGGAGATACAACACAACTAGATCCATTTAACACTGTCTTCTCGATATTTCAATTCACAGTGTGTTCTTGTGGAAATTCAATTGTTGCTGAACTTGAATTTCACTTTGGATTGTAAAACCCTCATGAAGAGATTCTGTCTCAAAGCCAGCATCAATATAGAAAATGCTTAGTCTATTGGCTGATTTGCGAGTGACTACTTTTAGTATGTATACAAAAAAAAAAAAAAAGGGGGGGGGGGGGGGGGGAAGAGTCGATGCAAAAGCTCTTTGCCACAACCTTTAATATTCAGCCAACCTCTAGATAAGCTCCAGTTAACTATTTATTACTCGAATAGGGTCGTTATTTAGAGCCACCCTTGTTTATAGCACTTTAAATTGAAAATTATACTAGTTTTATACTATAAGATTGAACTATATATTCCTAGTCTATTGATCGAGCTTATCAAATTTAATTAGTTAAAATGGATATATATAGATTTAAGGTCTATATACATATACAAGAAAAACAAAAGTGTAAACATGAAATCTAGAGAGCCTACCAAGTGGACGGGAGAGAAAGCAACATGGATATTACTATCATTTAACGGAACAATCAAGATCAGAACGACAAAGACCACGTAGATTAATAAATAAAAGGTAGAAAAAGACAAGCTAATTTTATAAAAAAAATATTAAGTGTATTTTATAGAAGCATGCAGTTCATTCTTCTAATGTAAATCTTCTGTAGTATGGATGCATCATACTGCAAGTCCTTTAGCAATTTCAATTCCATAAAACGTATATTACAATCGTTTTCTTTCTCTTGTTTTTATTCCATTTCAAAAAGAGTTCCAGATTTCAAGTATGCTGGTAAAGATATTTAATTTTCTGTCTGAAATTGAATATCAATTTCTTTTGTTTTATGAAATAAATTTTATATATATATATATATATTTATATTCAAAATTATTGGACAAACAGCTCGGAGGAGCAATTAAGGTGCACATAAACTAACTTGACACTATAGATATAAAAAAAAAATATTACATATTATAGTTTGTTATAAGATTTAGAAAGTGTTTGAGAATTAATTACTTGAGTTGTTATATGATATATTATCATGTAAAACGAAAACAGTAGTAACATGCATATTGTATCGTCTAATTTATGTAGTAAACTTGAGATCTGAATCTGTGAGAGAAAGAGGCAATCGGTGGGGTCTCGGAAATCAAGGTATGGTATCCCAAAGATTAACTATACAATAGCACAAAGCTGTCATCACATTTGTCGAGTTCAAGAGCTGGCATTTGTCGAGTAATTGATTAGCCTGTCTGCAATTACGATAGGAGTAGGATATGTTCAATCTCAATTTATCACTTAATCATAGTAAGTTAGTAATATGGATTGATATTATACATCAGTTCTAATAAGTTCTTTCTATCGCGTATATCTATATAAAAGCTTTTACACTATAGCAACGAAAACTAGATTAAATGCCCACGATATATAGGAAGAACAATTTTATTTGCACTTAGCTTTTTTACATTCTTGAATTGGATACATCACACCTCCAATCCTTTTTATTACGAGACATCATAAATAAGACATCCCTCCCATCAGTACAAATAATCTAATGAACAAGCCATATCACTATGGTACAAGTACAACCTAAGACTTGTTATTCGTCATCCATCTTGACTCCTGCTAGGTGAAATTGAAAGCCCACATCACTTTCAATGTCACTACTTATTACTCTTTTCCAACCCCTTTTCTACACCAATATTATTTGACGATAGAATATTCATTCGTCTCATTCAACTTCTGTCCTTATTTAGTTGCTTCCCAATTAAATGATGTAATTGCTACCCATCAATATTCAATAAGTCCATTCTTGAGGTAGTTGCATCTCTTGGTCGTTTACTACACTTGCCCTCCTTGTTTGGTCCTCTGAATGTTGATTTTCTTTCCAAACAAATCCCTCAGTTTCATTCTCTGCATCTGCAAACAGATCACATAATGATTTTTTGCTTCATTGACTATATTTAATGATCCAAATCACTTAATCAATCTTTTTGTTGACTAGTTTGTACTAATTCACTTCAAATCCTGAATACATGCAGCAACTATTTAATGATTCAAGAACAACAGATCCTCCACTCTTTTTGTTATCAAATCTCGAATCTATCAATCATTTATTGATCCAAACGTGCACAACACTACTTGAGTTCCAACAGATTATTCATTCTCTTTATGTTATAATATCAGACTTACCGTGAATAGTAGTTACTACTCCCTCTGTCTCATATTAACAGTTGTGGTTACTAAAAATAGTTGTCTCAAATTATTTGTTATTTTAGAAGTTCAAGACAAAATTGACTATTTTTGTTCTTTTTTACCCTTAGTAATAATTGTTCTTGAAGATGAAGATAACACATAAATAGAATAAATATTCAACGAAGAGAGATTATATTTTAAGACATAAATAAGGTAGAATAGTCCAATCCATTTCCTAATTAATATTTCTTAAAAGGCGTGTAAAAAAAACACGATACATAATATGAGGCGGAGAGGGAGTAATTGTTATAGTTAACTCTACAATGTCACTATACATAAGTTAAACTAGCACAAAATGTAATTTAAGGAATTTGCGATATATTTAATGATAAGCTTACCGTATTTGGGAAGGTGAGTAGGGGAGACAGGACATGTGTTTGATTGAGACAGAACATCCATGTGGTTGAAGTGTTGTTGCAGGGCTTGTAGAACTCTTGCTGGTATAAGAACCGTTGAACCTCCTGTCTCCAAATTGTCATGAAAAAAGCTTAGCTTTTGAATTGTTTAACTAATTTCTCAAAAACAATAAACCTACCTGGCACTAACATCTATATTTTACATCATTCGTATACCACACTTTCAACTATATATTAATTACATGCTATACTTAATAGTAGTTGGAGTTTTTTGTTATCTGTTAGGAGTATCTACCGATTAGATTTATCTTCAAGGTACTTAACAAAAGATACAATTATTGGACATCTCTTTTTGGCTTGAGTTGGGATGTTTTCTCTAAAATAAAACAACAACATACTCAATATGATCCTATAAGTAGAATCTAGGAAAGTAGGGTACACACAGATCTTACCCCTACTTTATATAGGTAAAAAGACTATTTTCGATAGACCCTCGACATCTTCACTGAAATAGTTTTAGTAGAGAAGTTTACTGAAGACTGTAACAAGGTACAATTGTTGTTTCTTCTATAAAAAAGTTGTGTTTTGTTTTCGAAAAGCTTTTTTTTTTTACAGAACAGAACTAGAAACCATATTTACAAAAATCACCAAACATTTAAAAAGCCACTTCTAAATACCCCTAACATTCTACAAATCTTTTAATCTGATTATCTTCTCACAAGAATACAAGGTAGGTGTGACAAATAATTATTCGTACTATTTGGACCCCCGCTCCTACCCCATCTTATTGATAGCTTAACCGAAGCTAAATTTTACAAAGTTTTTTCCTGTAATTAAATGTTTTTACCACGGCAGTCTGTCTTTAAACAGTAATCGTATTTTAATTTTCTTTTAACTTCAACTCAAGTAGATGACAAAATACCTTAAACCACCTCTAAACTTCACTTAGATTATTAGTACCCTCCTCGTATTATGCTCGGTCTTAATTACCTCCCTCAACTTGGTCTTTTGAGAGACATTACCCCCCTAGACGCTGATGTGGCAAAAAGTGTGGGTGTACTTGCTTGTCACGTGGATTTTTCTGTATATGTGGCCTTTTTTTGAAAAATAAAATATATTTTTACAGTTTTAAGAATATTACTTTTTTAGATAAAAAAAATTTCGAATACAACTTATAATAAAACTTGGATAGAACCAAATTATTTACGCTAACAACAACAACCCAGTATAATCCCACTTAGTGGGATCTGGGGAGGGTAATGTGTACGCAGTCTTACCCCTACCCTGAGGTAGAGAGGCTGTTTCCAAATAGCGCGACATCCTTCCCTCCAAGAACTTCCCACCTTGCTCTTGGGGAGACTCGAACCACATTATTTACTCTAAATATTTTTATTTGGCCAAAATTAATAAAGTTTTAGTTAGTCTTTTTTTGTTTTGACCTGAAAATAAAGATTTATACAATTGAAATAAATAGTCAAGGCATCTAAAAAGTTATAAAAATAAATAGTTATTGCATCAATACATTCTTTTTATTTCTTCTTTTGATGCCATGACTATTTATTTCAACTGTGTATTTTTACCTTTTTAGGTAAAGTCTGTAATATATATATATATATATATATTTTAGAGCACCGTAATTTAGAGCTATATAAAAATTATAGCCAAAATAATTAATTTCAAATTATGTATTTTTTATAACTTTTTAGATGTCTTGACTATTTATTTCAATTGTATAAATCTTTATTTTTAGGTCAAATGCAAAAAAAGATTAACTAAAATTTTATTATTTTTGGCCAAATAAAAATATTTAACCTAAATAATGTAGTTCTATCCAAGTTTTATTATAAACTGTATTCGAAAAAAATTATCTAAAAAGTAATATTCTTAAAACAGTAAAAATATATTTTATTTTTCAAAAGAATATCACATATACATAAAAATTCACGTGGCAGGCGAGTGCACCCACACTTTTTGCCACATCAGCGTCTAGGGGGGTAATGTCTCTCAAAAGGCCAAGTTGAGAGGGGTAATTAAGACCGAACATAGTTCAGGGTGGATACTAATAATCTGAGTCAAGTTTATGGGTGTTTTAAGGTATTTTGCCCAAGTAGATATACAATGAAAGGTGGTAAACCGATAAACGGTTAGTGCATGACAAAGAATATATGGAAAATTAAACAGTGAATTATCTCAATCATTGTATATGACAAAAAAAGGAGTTATGATAAACATTACGAGCACTATGTTGATAAGAAATAAGAAATAGAAAGGGTTATCATCTGATTACGTACTTATGAAAATGTGTCTATCCTAATATTTTTTTTTTTTTAATAAACAAAACAAAAATGGACAATCGTGGTGGGGGAGAGAGATGTATATATGACTGAAAAGCCAGTTGTCTGCGTGGATCCCTCGAACTTTAACAACTAAAGTGGATCCCACCATCCATTAGATTCCCATGTACTAAGATTGGTGTATTCAGATTCAAATCCAGATACCTTCGATAAGAAAATTCACCTTATAATTTACAGAAGAATCAATTCATTTTTCTTATACATCTCATCTAAAGTCGTTTTCACCTATTCATTAATGTCGTTTGATTTGAATTTGAATTATATGCTATAAGATAAAATGATAAGAACATGTTATGAACTAGTCCCAATCCAATATTGGGTTGAGAAGAGCTATTGGGCCAAGAAGAAGCCAAAGGGCCAGAAGGCCTTCAAAAAGGTTAATTTGGGATCCAGGCCCACAAAGTACAATTAGGAGCTGTTAAAAAGGACTAGTTGCTAGCAAGAAAAGGTTATGCGAATTGTTATCTGGAAAACTCCCCTCTCATGGTCTCTCTCTTCCTCGTCTATTCCTCTCTGTGGCTCTGTCTCCTCATCTCCTTTCTTTCTATTGCTATTTCTTTTGCATTTCTATTGTAATCAGTTTATTTGGAAGTTTAATCAAGGTATCGTTCTGTTGAGTTCACAACATTGGTGCTTTCATTGATTTGGACTTCAATCCTCCATGGCTCTCTACTCTTCTGCTATTATCAATTATCATCTCGACGCCATCCAGGGACTGATGATGGCGATGATGGATAATAACACTCGTATGCTCAACCTGCTCGACAACATAGATAACAAGTTGTCTGCCTCTTCCAAGACAATCCCTGAAGCTCCCGAGCATATAGATATGGTTGTGTGTTTGGACGATAAGAGCGAATCAGAGGAGTTCTCAGGAGCAGAGATTGATTCTGATTTGGATAAAGGACGGTCCAGCCCTGCGGATAATTTTGAATTTCTTATTGAGATGGTGGAAACTGAAAGTGATGATGGGGGAAATTCAAAAGGCTATGACTGCAAGGTATTCGCTGAAATGCCCAACAAGAAAACTGACGTAAAAGTCGAAGATTCATTGAAGACTTATTCAGTAAAGCCTGAAACCCAAGTGTTCGACGAAATGTTTCAAATAACTTCCCCAGTTAAGTGTTATTTCCGCGACCTTGTCATGTTTGATAATCCACTAGCACTGCCTTGTATGCTTTCAGTTTGCGGTCACAATCTACTTATCAGCAGAGGTACATTTGATTACTTAAGTGGCCTTGGTCGTGTTATACTTATATTATCCTTGCATCGATGTCCACCTAATCAATTTGAATTATACTTTCCATTTGATCCTGGTTCTAGTTTGTTTATTACATTCCTTGGAACTACAAGAAAGGATATATGTTGCGGTGCTTTGAGTAATTTGACCCATGCTAAGTTTATGACATTAACCATGTGTAATTTTTTTCATTGCACCCTTGGGACTTCAGTTCAAGAGTACAAACAGAGTGCGCAAATATGTTCTCTTAGCACTCAGTCCAGTTAGTCTAGTGCGGCATATGTGGATGGGGCGATCGAACGTGCCACTTGAAGAAATTGATCTAGAACATGCTTATACTTTTGAGCTTGAGACAGCTAGACAATGGAAGGTCCTTAAGATTGTCCTTGTTGAGGGAGAGGATCATGGACTTGGTATGATCTTCTATAGGCCTATGGTGATTGTTGCAGCAAACAGTGAGCTGTTCATTCTTATGAGTAACATTATAGCACCTTTTAGGAAGCTCGATACCGCAGCTAAAACTATGCACATGATTGAGGCTACCAACAAGGCCAAATGCACCAATACGATGAGCATGAGAAGTCTTGAAAGAAGGGTGGTGGAGAAAATAATTGCGGATAATTCTGAACCACATTCACCTTCTGATTTGGACTATATTGCCAATGATATTTTTAGAATCCGAAGCTCCTGTGGATTTTATATCCCAAGGACTATTACTGGTAGGGTCAAGATGCCCTTCTCCGGTGAAAAAGTTTTTCTGAAACGTTATGGCTCGGGTGGCTTGCAAAACGGAATTAATATTTTCTTGTCTTGTGCCATATCTGATATGTTTAGCATATGGGGTGCTTCGTTAATTTTTAACAAGATGCCAGGGAAAGTCCCACTACGGTGGAATATAGTTGTTGCTTTTACTCCTTATGTTTGTACTGAAAAGGCTGAATTATTGAAAATAATTTCCATGGCTGCAGTAATTTCTCAATCACTGGTTTATCAGGTTTTTCCTATGCTTAAGTTTCTTGGGTTTCAGCTAGATGATCAGCCCCATATGTCACTGTCCACTGCACCTGGGGCTTTCTTATTACTTGTGGCTTGGTATAACGATGAGTTAGGATTTCACTTCAATCTTTCTACTACTCGATTGCTGTCATCATTGGCTAGTTGGGCTCAACAGTCTTCAGGTGAAATTAACAGGGTGCTTAATGGTTGGCAAAGCTTTAAAAGAAATGCAGAGAGTCAGAACACTTCATCTTCAAGCAGTAAAAACAGCAGTAGCCTTCTTTCCTCTTCAATGTTGCATTACTTGAACCTTGAGGACAAGGTTCTTATTGAGGACGGGAGTATTATTATGAACCAATCCCAATCCAATATTGGGCTGAGAAGAGCTATTGGGCCAAGAAGAAGCCAAAGGGCCAGAAGGCCTTCAAAAAGGTTAATTTGGGATCCAGGCCCACAAAGTACAATTAGGAGCTGTTAAAAAGGACTAGTTGCTAGCAAGAAAGAGTTATGCGAATTGTTATCTGGCCCTTTGCATTTCTATTGTAATCAGTTTATTTGGAAGTTTAATCAAGGTATCGTTTTGTTGAGTTCATAACAGAATATATAGTTATATGTATTAAATTCAGAATGCGTGTCACAAAATGTAATAGTACCTCACCTATATTGACTTATATATTCCAGATTTCAGTTCTGCACACCGACCTAGAAGATTACCCATTTTTCTCATACCTATTCTATTTGTAACTTATTATAGAGTTTTAATTTGGTTATTTTCGACCTAAACTATGCATTTAACTTAGAAACTAAAATTTACTCACAAACTATACAAGCTCAGTACAAGTTTGGCAGGACATATTAGGAAAAATAATAAATGTATTAGCTTTGATATTATTTAATATCTAGTTTGGTAGTGTTTTAGACCTATGTACAACTAATAGCTATACATAGCAAGTCATGTCATTAGCAACACCATAGGTTTAATACATGAATAAGCATGCATGTATAAAGACAAAACTGCTCTTTAAAACTTTTTTAAAAATATTTATTTTTGTAAACAAATAATTGTTTTAAAAAATTATGCAATACATGTTACTTTTAATACACCAAATCAAACAGTCGTCGACTGTGTTCAGCATAAATAATCCTAGCATTACTAATACAGCATATTCATAATTATTTTTATATATCCTACCAAACGACCTCTAATATATTAAAAAAATTATACAATCACTTCGTAATTATAAATAAGTTTCTACGATACGCATTAATAGGTAACCTAATAAAAAATAATACCTTACCTGTTATTATTTTAAAATATATTACTCCCTCCGATCCACAATAAGTGATCAATTTGCCTTTTTATCTTGGTCCAAAATAAGTGTTCATTTATATAATCAAAAAAAATTAAATTTGTTTTTACAAAATTACCCTTATGTACATATTCCTAAAAAGTCTTACTCCTCATATTAAATTATACTGCAACATTTAATTAAGGGTAATTTAGTAATACTAACTATTTTTGTCTAGAATTTAGTATTTCTTAATGGATGTGCCCAAGACAAATTGGTCATAGACCGGAAGGAGTAATAATATAAAAATCTTTAGGAAGTTGAAATAAGACGAAAGGAGGGAATAAATCTTGCCTGCATTTTCAGAATTCTTAAAAATTGATAGCTCCAACAATACAAAGGAGCCACCAAACGATGATACTGGAATCTAACCAGCAAATGAAGAAAACTTATGTGGGCATCCTGAAATATTCATTACTGATAGTGACAGGTTTCTTAATCCAGTAAAATTGTAGGCGGACAAAGTCTGAACGCAACGCTATTGATTGAACCCCAAATGGGGTCCGTTTTACTCCATTTTGGTGGAAGGTCTTATCACAATTTTAATAAATTAACAATTAAAGAAAAGCAACAAAAAGTTTTCAGATATTGGTTCAAGAAAATTACTGTAGTAAGAAGTGGACGTACCAGATTTGTTTTTTGTTTCATTTGCAGTTGGGTTAATTCTGCGAGGCAAGAAGACTCCAGTTCCAGATGACCCGTTTATCGACCCGGATCCTCCGAGAAAGATAGCCCTCATACCCGCTCCAGTACTCTGCATTGTATGATGATGATGATGAATCTTATCACCATGCCCACCAAGTGTTTGTTTATTGGTAAAAGTATTCAGCATATTGTTCTGGTTTCTGTTTTTTTCAGTCTTGAGTTTCTGAACTGACTCAGTAGTAGTTGTCCCCTTGACTCTTTTTCCTTTAGAAGGCCTCTTTTTTAGTGTAGTTGGTTGGTCTTTTAAGTGGTACACCTACAAAACAAGTACCAAACCAGAAAAGCAAAAGTCAGTTAGATACTAGTAAAGACTTATCAACTAACAACCTAAAGCTGGTTTAATTTTAATTTCTTACTTGAATTGGTCTCTTCAAACCATCACTTGAGTAAAGTACAGTATTAAAATTCTTTACTAAATCTGGAGAGTACTCTGTCGTAGGCTTAACATATGCGCTTAAAGATTCTTTGTTATAGTAGCATATTTCGCTGGAATTGTAATTGGACCAGTTTCCAGCCAGCCCACTTGGATTTGATGACTGGAAAAAAAAAAACAATTTCAGTAAAAATAATTGGCACCAAAAGAAAAGGTACAAAGTTGCAATCTTGAGAATATATAAATATACCTGAGCGATATTGGGAGGGTAGTTTAGGACCCTATTTTCATCAGAATCATTACTATCAACAACAACATCTCCTTCTTCTTCTTCATCGTCGTCGTCTTTAAGCATATAATCAGCCATTTGGCGAGTAAACTGAGCAATGAAATCGTCATCCTCCTCGCTTTCAGTTTCATCAGTTTCTGTTGAGCCAAGTTCAGACCCAAAAGGGCTGCTTAAACCAGAGGAAGACGAATGTTCTGACCACCCATATGAGCCAAACATGGAATCATTCCCCCAATTAGCTTTCTTCGCCCCAGCAGTGCTCTGTTCTTCGGAAACAGATGACGTGCTAAGAGCCTTAAAAGTTAAACCCATCAAGTTTAAATCTTTAATCTGCTGCTTTTGGTGTTGTGGTTCCTCCATGGCAAAACCATGACTTGGAAACAAAGAAGAACCCATGTTTGAAGCTTAGTTACACTATGTAATTCTTGGAATATTTGCCGTTTGAGAGGAAGGACAATAAAGATGCAACTATGGGAAAGGACGAGATTGGGGGGATGTCAGGTTGAACTTGCTCTAAATATAAGGCTAAAGGGGCGCGCGAGAGTTAGGGTTTAGTGGTTGGCCCGTACATTTGTATAGCCACGTTATTCAACTGCCACTTGTTGGGAACTGGTAACATGTAATTTAAAGATAAATATAGAATGGCAGTACCCTTGTGAGCCTTAATAAACAGCTAAAATGTCGTAAAAGGGCTTCTTTTTATGGTTATGTTGTTGTTGTAGTTTGTTTCCCTAACACATTGGGTAGTAGAGAATTGCAAATGGTTATGGTTAGAGTTGTTTGTAGTGTCACACCTACATGGTTGACTGATTGAGTTGGTAACCAATTCCCACCCTGCTAATGTTTTAAACCTCAAAGGTCAAAAAAAAGGGGGAAAAAGGAGAGAGAAAGAGAGAGAGCTCTTCTTTTCTTTTTTTTTCTTCTTTTAGGTTTTCTTTTTGGGCATAGGGTATAGGGAATGGGATCTGGTCCAGTAGTTAATGGTCCATTAAATTAAACCTCAATCGTATATTGGATAAAAGCCATCTGGCTGCTTAGAATTTTAATGGTTCGGATGCAATTGATTTTTCTTTTGTTTCCTTATACATTCAAAGTTAACGTTGGGTTCTTCCACACACACACAAAAAAAAAAAAAAAGGAAGAAGAAAAAACTTCGCAAGACTAGTGGAGTATATTTTCTCGTAATATGTTACTGAATTTTTGCTTGATTTTTTTTTAAAAAAAACATTTGCACTCAGAAACTAAAGTATTGGTATTAATTTTTTTGGTTGTTTAGTCTTTTGATGGTTCATTGAAAATGCACATTTTTTTTATTGGAAACAATGTTAATGTATAAGTGGGCGTTTGGACATAAGAATTATAAAATTCCGAAAAAAAAGTGAAAAAGAATTTCAAGTGAAAATGGTATTTAAAATTTAGAGTTGTGTTAGACATGAATATAATTTTGGGCTGTTTTGAATTTTTGTCGGTGATTTAAAGTGAAAATTTTGAAAAACAGTTTTTTGGAGTTTTTCAAATTTTCGAAAAACTCCGAAATTCATCCTCTTAAGTGAAAATTGAAAATTTTATAGTCAAACACTAATTTCCAAAAAAGTGAATTTTAAGAAAATGAAAATTTTTGTATGGCCAAACAGCTCCTAAGTCTGCTTGTTTATTTTTGTGAGAAAACACAAAGAAAAGATCAAATGCATCCAAACCCTTAAAATTCTAAGCATTCAGGTGGCTTTTATCCAAGATACCATTTAAATTTACCGATCATTACTGAACCATTAGGCAGTGAAGGGGAGGTGTGTCCTATAGACAGATCTATGTTTCATCCAATAGATAACAACACCTAGTGTTACTTTTGACCAAGACCATGTGTAATGAGAGAGAACAAGTTAATAACACATGTTTTGCAGTTAGTTTAAAGTGTTATGTGTCGACAATATAAATTAAGTCATATAATCGAGTCATTTAAAAATAGTTAGAGGTAAGTACTCTCAAAGTATATTAATTAGAGGGTGTTTGGTTAAGCTTATAAGTTGGTCAAACTGGTTTATAAGCACTTTTTGGCTTATCTACGCGTTTGGTAAAATTAAAAGTGCTTATAAGCCAAAAATAAGTCAAAAGTCATAAGTTGGTCTTCCCCAACTTATCAAATTTCAGCTTATAAGCACTTTAAGTTTGACCAAAATATTTACTATTCTATTCCTAAAATACTTTTTTTAAAACAAAACTCTTCGTATACCCAGTTCTTCAGGTGCATATTATTAATTTCAGCACTTTTATCCAAACACATAACTGCTTATTTTTTAAATCAGTTTCAGCACTTAAAAGTGTTTTTCAGCACCTAATGTTTATCAGCTACTCTAAATCAGGTAAGCCAAACGGGCTCTTAGTAATCTGAAGAAAAAAAGTTACCTGCTATGATATGTCAGACTGTAGCAATCCTATTTTAATTTTAAATTTTAAATTTCAAGTTCGTGATTAATGATTTCGGGATCTACTATCTTAGTAGTCTAATAATATTCCTACGTTTATGTATATTTTTTACCTACCTATACTATAATAGAAATCTATTTACTACCTTTATTTAGGTTTCTTGTTAATTACTTTATATACCTATATTTACTAATTTTATACAAAACCATAAAAAAAGAGGAAATGCAACATATCTTAAATATAGCGTATCAGTTACACATAATCTCATACATTTAAGATTATCTTCCTTTTCCAAAGGATTACAAAAACATCTTCCAATTTTACTTACCCACCGTAGGAATTCTCCCTTACCTACTAATGCCCAAAATTTTTCTAACCTAAAAATCTCGCTTACTCACTCCTCTTCCAAAGCTTTTGATATCCGATTTCCCTCTTTCAATCATCCACTGTTATCCCCCCAAAATTGCAAATTCTTTCTTCTTCCGAAGCTTTTGATATCCGGATTCTCTCTTTCAAGCATCCAAAATCTCAATACAGAAGAAATTCGAAATTTTGCTCTGCAATTAAGTTGTGGGTAAGCTGTGGATCCAATACTAATACAATTATAATACTGTTATATTAAATTTTTAGTGTAGAGTTGTGATTAAAACTTGAGGAAAATAAAAATCATAATTGTATCACAATTTTCAGAAATGTATCGTGATTGTATTATAATTGTATATGTATCATAATTGTTGCAGAAATTGTATTACAAATGTATGATAATTGTATATTCATTGTATATTGTTACGAGCAGTTGTGAATTCGTGACAAGGATCATTGGATCCTGAGCAACCCACCGACAAATGTATGATAGCTTGGCCCTGTTGTCATAGTATATTCATTGTATATTGTTACAAGTTAGATATAATTGTGATACAAGTATGATACATTTATGTTTTAGGCATTGATGTATCTGATACAATTTAACTACAATTATGATGCAGTTATCATACAATTTCTGAATATTTTTTTAATAATATAAAGTTGTAGGCAATGGTGAAGAGAGAAGATAGAGATTCTGGACGTAAATTAAGGGATTTTGATTTTTTAAAAAAAGAAAGAGAAGATGAGAATGGGAAAAAAGGAAATGATGTAATTGGATTCCTTAATTGAATGCACTAATAATGGGGTGTGGGCCTTTTAAGAAGTATTGTATACAAGTTGTAAGAAAAACTTAGATACTTATTAAAAACTGTAAAACATAAAAAACATAGGCAAATAAATTTCTAATATATTATTAAAAATCCCTTTTCAAATTAGGCATCACCCCAAGATTTCTCCCCCCCCCCCCCTCTTTATCCGCTTTTGCAGCTATTACAATGTATCTACGGCACTTTGGAAGAAGTATATTGACAAAAGTTAATGGTGGAAATCACAAACTGAAAAGCTAAATCCACTAGCATTTGGTGGCGTGGCTTATCACCAGCTGTTGTACTGTCCACAAAGGATTAGTTCAAATCTTTTTTTAAGTAAAAGGATTAGTTCAATAATCAAAACTAACCCCTAAAACTAGGGGATTTAAAATTCAATTCTCGTCCTACCCACAAAAGAAGTTAAAATGTTACTAGTGAAATTAAATTAATTAAAGCAAATTTGTTTAGACATATTTTAGGAATAACATGCTCATAGATCTAACACAAAAAAAATAAAAGGATTTGTCTCGGGGATGATAGAGAACAGGGCCAAGCTAAAAGCAGAGGATCATTGGGTCCTGAGCAACCCACCGACAAAAGAAACTTGCCGACGTTTCATTTTTGCTTGAGGCTTAATCCAACTGAAATTGTGAGGGGCGGAGTTTTTGAGTTAAACTAAATTCATTTGCTTTCGACTTAAATTATATATACACATTTAGAAGGAAAAAAAAATGTGTAACATTCAATAAGATCGGGAAAAACTAAAGTAGGGCTAGTAAACTATTTGAACAGTAATTTGCATTAGATTTGAATTAATGTCATGAAAGATGTCATAAATTCTAGTTTTACGTGTGTGTTCGCTGTTCCGCTCAAAGGAAAAATAATTATACATTGGAGAATAATTTCAAGTAGAGCTCCTTGATAATGATTCTTCGGTCGATTACTCGTTCTGCAAATAAGATACGTAGGATACTCAATTGTACAGCCTCAGCGAAATAGACTAGTCCTTGTCAATAAATCTGCATTTAACTATTATCTTTGGTGTTAGTAAACAAATTAAATTTCTAAACCTATCTTAACGTCAACTTACTTTTACATGTCAAATTCATGTTTAATAATGGCTTGCACAAAGTATTACACCATTTGTGACAACGATCTTTTATATAATATTTCCAAATGAACGTTCATGCCATCATCACAACCAGTGTTTTAAAAGGCTTTTTTGGGACTCGCCTCGGGGTATGCCCGAGGGGCGGAACACTATCAAAACGCCTTGAGACTCATGTGTGGGGTTTAATTCTGTGAAGCTTACGCTCCCAAACACCTGACTGTGCGCCCTAAACACACATATCGCTCAACACTGGGACTCGCACAATAGTTCCTATACAAATCATGCGTTGAATTCTTTAATTTGCACCATTGACTCTTAAAATTCGTTAACAAATAAATAATTAAAGTTCTTTTTATCTATAGGAATATAAAAATTGTGAATAACTCAAATAACGAACCATAGTATTGCATATTTACTAATTAAAAACATCTTAAGGGTGAATATCATTTGAATATTTCTTCAAAAAATAGATGATCAAAATTTATATCTTTACTTGATAGATCTTCACGTCTTAGTTCTATGTCTCTCAAAATTATCATACATCTTTTATTTTACTATTTAAAATAATTTTATATTTACTCATGAAGGAGTAAATATTTTAAATTAGAGTGTTGATAAAATTTATTGAGTATTTACTTTTAAAGAGATGAAATATGCAGTTTGATAATATTTTTTAAGAAATTATAATTTTTAATTGTTTGAAAGTTAAGGGGTTATAGTTAATCTATATTTCATAGTAACTTTAATAATATCGTATTATTTATACTTGTAAAATATGCTAAATATTTTATTTTATATGAGTTTCTTTAATTATTTTTAGTTTATTAAACTTTTAATGTTTCTTTTATATTTTTATTGTGTTATAATGCTATATTATTAATTCATAAATTTAAAAATTAAAGATCTGTGGGGCTTACGTCCTGTGTCTCAAGGCTTTTCCCTCGCCCCAGATTAAGTAAAATGCCCCGACTCACGCCCCTGCCTTTTAAAACACTGATCACAACACATAGTTCCATGACCCAAATCATATCCTCTCTATGTTCCTGTTTGATAACAGATTAGATATATATGAAGTTTAAAACATAATTAGTAGCATATTAGTGAGAGCGAAAGAAAAATAATATAGTAATAGTTGAAAAGCAAATTTATAGAAAACAAACCACATAAAATAAAAGCCGAATAGTTTAATGTATTTAAATCCTTAAAGGTTATATAAGTTGTGTAAAAGAGGAATAGTGTAAAACATTCTGAAATGTCTTAGATTAAAAATATTATCATATAAATTTGAATTATAGAAAAATCGGATTAGTAGTTATCGTAAAAAGAAGAAGACAGTATTCTCTTTAATGTTCATTTACTTAAATTGCTCTAAATTTTGTTTCTTGTCTCAATGCTAGAATAACGTGCAAGGCAACACGGGAATATATATACTAGAAACGTAATCTCACAATATGACAGTTGTACTAATCAAACATGTCATTGAATTTGTCCTGATGACAGAATAAAAGGCTAATTTTATTTGTAAAATTGATATCCAAATTTGAATGTGTTGCGTAGTATGTATATAACTGGCAGTACTGGGTTGAGATTTTTTTCTTCTATTTCGCTAGGGAAAGTGAAGCCCTGTTTGCCAAGACAGAGATTGAAGGAGAGAAGAAATAAAGGAAGGAAATTAGAGATGGTAGCAAGTGTAGTGGCACATAGGGCCGGATGTAGCATACAGTTTAACATATTCAACTAAATCTAACATTTTCGACATGAAGTGTATATATATATATATATATATATATATATATATGGCGGAATACCTAAAAAACCCGTAAAGTTGGCACGGATTATTAGTTACAGCCCTAAATTATTTGTAGTCTTAATTACCTCCTGAACTTGGCCTTTTGAGAGTCATTACCCCCTGGACGTTGATGTGACAAAGAGTGTGGGTGCACTCTCTTTTAAGAGCGTGGGAGTGAAGAAAAATTAAAAAATTAGCTTCCAAATAAGTTATTTTTTAACTTTTAATTGTCATATAGTCATATATAATGATTTATTTGTTACAACTATGATTCTTCTTGCTTCATCTTAACATACAATGTGGACTTTACACTAACTTTTATTCTTTTTAATTTCTTCTAAGATATGATGTCTATTTGTTCCAAGCGTTTTTTTTTTTTGCCAAATTTGTAAAACATCTGGTAGGAACTCTATCATTATAGCCAAATAAAAAACTTTTAGCAAACATAATAGAGTATCAGTTGTGTATATTTCCTTTTTTTCTTTATATATAATGTCTATTTATTTTAATTGTGTAATTTTATTTTCGAGTCAAATCAATAAAAAATTTAGCTACATATCCATTATTTTTTACCAAATAAAAGTAGTATAGCCAAAATAATGAACTTGCAATCGTACACTCTTTTAATTTTTTCTTTTGATGCAATGACTATTTATTTCAACTGTGTATTTTACTTTTTCTGGTAAAATCTGTAAAAACAAAAAAAATAGAGCACCATAGTTTAGAGTTATATAAAAAAGTATAGCTAAAATAATAAAGTTCAAACTATGTATTTTATAACTTTTTAGATGCCTTGACTATTCATTTCAATTGTATAAATCTTTTTTTTCCAGGTCAAATTCAAAAAAGAATAATTAAAACTTTATTATTTTTAGCCAAAATAAAATTAGCCAAACTAATATAAATTCTATCCATGTTTTATTATAAATTTTATTCGAAAAAAAATTATTTTAAAAAATAACATATTTAGAAAGGTAAAAAAATGCCACATAGAAAGAAAAATTCACATGACACGTGAGTGCATGCCACTTTCCTAGGATGAGATCGTCCAAGGGGTAACAACTATAGAATAACCAAGTATATGTCACGACCCAAAATTTCCAACGTCCTGACCATGATGGCGCATAACATTTCACTTGCTAGGGAAGCCAACGTTAGAACAATTTAAATTTAAATAAAGAAGAAGAACTAATTTAACTGCAATAATCCAAATATAAATGCGGAAGCTAAAATCGTAAAGCATCTGCTATAAATCTCTGAACCAGGTATCACAAGTGCATGAGCTTCTAGAGCAATACATACAAGGGTCTGAAATAAATAAAAAACTGTTTGAATGAGAGTACACAGCTAAATAGAAAGAGGAAGGGGACTCCAGGAGCCGCGAGCACTGAACAGCCATACCTCAAGTCTCCGCAACTGTCCAATCCGAGCACATTAATAATCATTGTTGGGACCGACTCCAAAATATGCACAGTGTGCATAGTGTAGTATCAATACAACCGGCCCCATGTACTGATAAGTGTCGAGCCTAACCTCGACGAAGTAGTGACGAGGCTAAGGCAGGTCAACTACACTACAACATGTACGCAATATATATAATAATGACAGAAAAATAGAAATATTGAACAGGATTTAAACAGTCATATGAAAATAATGACCACAACCTCAAGAATAAATCAGTATCGTCCAGAATTACCAATCTTTAACAGTTCAAACAAAATATCGGAAACCAACACAGCTCAAATAATGGAAATATATAGATTTGTTGCGGCGCGCAACCCGATCCTACCAGACAACAAAAGATTCTCCCTTATTTCATAGTATCAATATCAACAACAGTAAATAATATATGTATGTTACGTCGCGCAATCCAATCCCACCATAGATCAATATTAGTATCATAAATCACCATTATTTCACCATATCAATCCACCCTTATTACACCTGTTGCAGCGTGCAATCCGATCCCACCGTAGAGAACATATTTACCCTTACAAGCTGTATATCAATTCACCCTTATTACACATGCTGCGGCGTGTAGCCCGATCCCACCATATCAGTACCAAATACTCAAAGCACAACCAAATCAACAGTTCAACTACAAAGCCCGTACGATCAATGAATAACAAAATGGACCAAAAGGGAACTTGTACGATAAAGAAATCTACACGAGTAATACTACACAGTGAGACCAATCCAGCAATTGACAATTAGAAGGTGCAAACAAGTCAATTTAAGCAAATAGCATGGAATCATGAAATTATGGAAGGATTAACATCGTTATCAGGAAAGATATTGATTAACAAGTAGCAGTTAAGCATGAAAAGCATTTAGAGCATATAACAGTTAAGATAAGAAAGGAAATAATTAAGAAAAAATGGTAAATCAGAAAAAACAGATAATTCAGCGGCGTATAAGCACTCCTCACCTTGCATATACACCACTCACATGGAATTCACATAACACATAGTCTGAGGGTTCCTAATTCCCTCAAGTCAAGGTTAGACACAATACTTACCTCACTCCGCAGTCAATTCAAAGCTCTACCGGGGCCTTTCCCTTAGAGTTCGCCTCCAAACCACTCGTATCTAGCCACAATTAACTCAATAACATCAAATATTGCTAAAGGAATAAACTACAATGCATAAATTTAGATTTCCCAAACTTTCTCCCAAAAAGTCAAAAATTGACCTCGGGCCCGCTTGGTCAAAATCTGAGGTTCGGACCAAAATCCATTTACCCATTCACCCCCGAGCCTGATTATGTATTTTTTTTTTTGAAATGCGACCCCAATTCCAGGTCTAAATTCTAATTATATAAAAATCCCTAATTCTACCCAAGCCCCCAATTTCCACAATGAAAATTCTAGATTTTAGGTTGAAAACTCATGAAATGTAATGGGTAATTAAAAGAAAGTAGGTTAGAATCACTTACTAACAAATTGGGAAAGAAAATATCTTGGAAAAATCGCCTCTAGGTCTTCTAGTTATGAAATTTTGAAAGAATGGCCAAAAATCCCGTAATGGAACTGTTTTAATAACTGGGCGCTAGTGTTCACCGCGTTCGCATGAACACTGACGCGTTCGCGAGGAGCTGCGCCTTAATGGCTTACACAATCGCGAGTTGTTCTACGTGTTCGAGTAGGCTTATCCCCCCATAGCCTCCGCGTTCGCGATACATGCATCGCGTTCTCATAGAACAACGGTCAAGTCCCAGCCCACCTCCAATGACTCTACAAGTTCGCGTATAGAAAACCCCCCAATGCTCCGCGTTTGCGACCACGGTCTCCCGTTTGCGTAGTGTACAATTCTCCCCCAACCAGATCCTGTTGGCCTAAGTGAAGGTTAGTTATGAAGATTGACCAAGGAAGCTTAGGCATGAACCAGGTCCATCCCTTGTGGTGTATAGAAACGAGCAGATTCGAGCATGTGGGATGCACGTGAAGGAGATAAGCTTAACTTGGTGTATTTAATATCTCCTGATCTAAAAGGTTACATAATTGATAAGGAGAAGGACTCCTTACTCAAAGAGAATACTGACCAAGATAGGAAGGAGTTAAAAGTTGAGATCAACTAGAACTCTTCCACCAAGGAAGAGTAGCATTAGAACTCTAGTTATATCTTCATCTACTAACTTATATATTGCAGGATGTTCTCATTTACAAGTAATGCACAAACACAGAAGTTAAACAAGAATTGAGAGCAAGATAGCAAGCTTTTTGCAAGCAGTTCGTGTGTGATTCAAGTGTGGAAATCTGAAGCTATATGAACCAAATAGAAGAACTAGTTCCAAGTGTCTGTCTTTTATTCTAGTTCAATTGTAGTAGCTATTTTCATATTGTACCTTTTATCTTTATCTAGAGGCAATTGTAATAGGTACTCAGAGTATTCAAGTTAGAGTTAACTTGAGATTGTCGCAACAGTTAGAGGTTGTTTGCTACAACAGGATTAGAGTTAATCCTAGGTTTACAAAAGTATTTTGTAAATGCAGTTTTTGGCTTAGTGATTTAGTGAAGAGTTTGGGAAAATCCTACTGGGAAGTAGGTCGTAGTTTTTTCACCTTTTGAGCCAGGTGTTTTCCATGTAAAATACTTGTGTTCTTTACTTTTCGCATTTACTATTTCTGCAATAATAGGTTAAGGAATACTTAGAAGAACCAGATCTTTCCATAATTAGTTTAAGCAAAATATTGGATACCACACAAATCACCCCCCCTCCCTCTTGTGTGGTATTGAAGTTAAAACATCAATTGGTATCAGAGCGGGTTATCCTTGAAGATGCTAACACCTTAGGAACAAATCAAGATGAGCGCACCATCTAGAAACTGGGAAGGGCAATCCACTGCTAGGCCTCCACTCTTTAATGGAAAGTACTATTCTTGGTGGAAAAATAAGATGAGAGATCACATCATCGAAGAAGACTATGAGCTATGAGACATTGTCACTGATAGTTCCCTGGCTACCATGAAGAAGAACGCTGAAGGAGTGGATGTGCAAAAAATGATAGCTAACTGCATTGCCGAGGATTTAAGGAAATGGGAGAAGAATGCTAAGGCCAAGAAATGGCTTGTGTGTGGACTTGGTCCAGACGAGTACAGTAGAATTCAAAGTTGTACCACTACTAAGGAAATCTAGGACACTTTACAAGTGGCTTATGAAGGAATATCTCAGGTGAAAAGGTCCAGAGGAACACTGCTGTATTCTTAATATGAGAATTTCACCATGAAGGAAGGTGAAATCATCTAATAGATGTATACAAGGTTCACCACACTAACAAATGAACTTAAGCCTCTTGGAAGGGTTATTCTTGAAGAAGACAAAGTTGAGAAGATTTTGACAAGAGTTCTGTCAGTCTCTTGGGAAAGAAAAATTACTGTTATTCAGGAATCAAAGAACATTGCCACTTTTAAGTTGGATGAGCTAATTGGAAATCTGACTGCCTATGAACTTATAAGGCAAACCATGAAAATGGATGTATCCAAGAAGGAAAAGAGACTAGCACTCAGAATCACTGAAGGTGCTGATTTAGAGGAGGATGAAATGGCCATAATCACAAAGGACTTCAAGAAGTACCTAATGAGAGGAAAGGGTCCTTCCAGAAGTAGAAACTACAACAAACTAAGGGTTCCTGAAAAGTAAACCAATGAGGGATGTTACAAGTGTGGGAAGACTGATCACCACATCAAAAACTTCCCTCAATAGGAAATCGAATGGAAGAAGGAAAGAGCTAAACGTAGAAACAGAAAGAAAGAACAAGTTTATCCCAAGAAGAACAAAGAATATGGTTGCTGCCTGGGGAGAAATCTCAGATGAGGACTCAGAGGATGAAGATGGTGATGAATAAGCACTTGTGGCCATTGTAGAATCTGATGAGGAATCTGAGGTAAGTGTAATTTATCTAAAAGACAAGATTAAATTTTTGTCTAAAGAAAGGCTATATGAGTTACTCCTGGGTTTCATTAATGAATATGAAGATCTAAACAATGAAAAGGAACAGTTGTCTAAGGAGTGTGTGATTTTGAAAGCTAAGTGCAAAAATCTGAAACTTAGGGCTAGTGAAAGTGCTAGTAAAAATGCTGAGTTAAAGAATCAGGTTCTTGAACTTGACACCACTGTCCTAGAGCTTAAATCTGAAAATCTAAATCTGAAATTAGGAACAGGTAAAAAGAAAGTTGATCACACACAACTCACTTTAGAACAAAACCTAGGAAAAATGAAAAATGAATTGTACAAAAGAGATGAGCAGATAAGAGTCCTAAAGGAGGATCTAAGCAAGGTCAAGCATGAGCTAGACAGAACCTATAGATGGAATAGGTCCTTTGATGCACTTTCACGGCTACAAGAATACCATAGTAGCAATAAGAGGGGACTTGGCTATGGGACCCCTGCACCTAAGTGGGATCCCAAAAGCAAGTACATCACACTTCCTGAGAACAAAATCCACATACAATGTGGTAAGACTGGTCACTACAAAAGTGAATGTACTATAAAAGAAAAGGCTAGTCAAAAGAATAGAATATTTGTTCAAGGGAAAAATAGGCTGCCAGGATGGGCCAAAAAGAATCTAATTCACCCTTTTGCCTATAGAAAGGGACCCAAACTAGTTTGGATTCCTAAGACTAACTCCTGATTTCCTTTTGCAGGTCCAAGTGAAGGGAAGCAGCCAAATATGGTACATGGATAGTGGCTGCTCAAAGCACATGAATGGAAGCAAGAACCAGCTCCTTTCACTTGAGGACCTCAAAGGAGGAAATGTCTCCTTTGGAAATGGAAAGAAAGGTGAGATCATTGGGGTTGGAAAGGTAGTTAAGACAGACTCTCACTCTATTGAGAATATCTACTTGATAAAGGGCTTAAAATACACTCTAATCAGTGTATCACAACTATGTGACAGAGGTAACTTGGTAGCATTCACCTCTACCAAATGTTTTGTGATAAATCTTACCACTGACAAGATTGTTTTGCAGGGAAAAAGAGTAAATAATATTTACATTGTAGATCTATCCACACTCTCAGAAAATGAACTTACTAGCTTAAGTGTGTTGGACAATGATCCCTTCCTGTGGCACAAGAGACTTGGACATGCAAGTCCGAGTCAACTTAACAAATTAGTCTCCAAGGACCTGGTGATGGGACTGCCTAACATCAAGTTTAAGGAAGACAAAGTTTGTGAGGCTTGTGCAAGGGAGAAATAGGCAAGATCCTCTTTTTAAATGCAAGAAAGTGGTAAGCACCACCAGAAACATGGAACTGGTCCATATGGACCTCTGTGGTCCAATGAGAACATTAAGCAGATGTGGTAAAAGATATGTGATGGTGCTTGTTGATGATTACTATAGGTTTACCTGGACATTGTTTTTAACATCTAAAGATGAAGTATTTGACATGTTTACTTCTTTTGTTAGAAAAAATCAGAAATAATTAGGTAATCAGTTTGCATCAATTAAGTTTGATCATGGAACTGAATTTGAAAATGCTAAGTTTGCTGAATTTTGTGATGTGCATAGCATAGATCATAATTTTTCTGCTCCTAGGACTCCACAAAAAATGGAGTAGTTGAAAGAAAGAATAGGACACTTGAAGATATAGCTAGGACTATGCTTCTTTCTAGTAAACTGCCCCATAGTTTCTAGGCAGAAGCTGTGAATACTGCATGCTACATCATTAATAAGTGCATGACAAGACCTCTTGTAGAGAAGACTCCCTATGAGTTACTTAAAGGGAGAAAACCAAATATATCCCATCTTAGGGCATTTGAATGTAAGTGGTTTGTGCACAACAATGGTAAAGACTCCTTAGGTAAGTTTGATCCCAGAAGTGGTGAGGGAGTATTCTTGGGATATTCTTCACATAGTAAAGCTTATAAGGTATACAACAAAAGAAATATGTGTGTAGAAGAAAGTGTACATGTGGTTTTTGATGAAACTAACATTATTTCTGAGAGGAAGGAATATGAAGATGAAGCAATTGGGCTGGTAAGAAGTTTAAATGAAATCACAGCCCAGGCTGAACCTGCACCAGAAGAAGGAACATGTGATGGAACAGGTTCTTCTATTCAGGGCAACCTGAAAGGGGGAACTGAACAAAGAGGAACTGAATCTCATACCTCGGTGAAACCTGTCCATGAACCTATTCCTCAACAACAAAACATTGGAGAAACATCAAGAGGAAATCAATTGGTTGTGAAACCTTATAAGTACCAAAGTTCTCATCCCATTAAGAACATAATTATTGATCCAACATCTGGAATTAAAACCAGATCTTCATTAAAGAATCTTTGTGCTTTTGATGCTTTCTTATCTCTTATTGAACTTAAAAATGTTGTTGAGGCTTTGTAGGATGCAGACTGGGTAAATACAATACAAGATGAACTCAACCAGTTTGAAAGGAGTCAAGTTTGGCATCTGGTTCCAAGACCCAAGGACAGATCAGTAACTGGCACAAAATGGGCCTTCAGAAACAAACTTAATGAAGATGGAACTGTTACAAGGAACAATGAGATATTAGTGGTTCAATGATATAGCCAAGAGGAGAGCATAGACTATGATGAGACCTTTTCTCCAGTTGCAAGGCTGGAAGCAATAAGACTCCTCATAGCCTTTGCTACTTATATGGAATTTACTCTTCACCAGATGGACGTCAAGAGTATCTTCCTCAATGGCTATTTAATGAAAGAAGTGTTTGTCTAGCAACCTCTAGGGTTTGAAAGCAAGGAGTGCCCAGATTATGTGTACAAACTTGATAAAACACTCTATGGGCTCAAGCAAGCTCCTAGAGTATGGTATGAAAGATTATCAAAATTCCTGCTTGAGCATGGCTACAAGAGAGGTAAAATTGATAACACTTTAGTCTTGAAGGTAAAAGGTAAAGACCTTCTAGTAGTACAAATATATGTTGATGACATAATCTTTAGAGAAACTACTGATAAATTAAGTAAGGAATTTGCTAAACTAATGGGGAGTGAATTTGAAATGAGTATGATGGATGAGCTTAATTTCTTTTTTTGGCTTACAAATTAAATGGAACTATGATCCATCAGCAGAAATATGTAAAAGAGTTGCTTAAAAGGTTTAAAATGAAAGAATCAAAAGAAATCGATACTCCTATAGCCATAGCCACAAAATTGGATATAGATGAACCTAGTTCATCTGTTGATTAGAAGCTATATAGGGAAATGATTGGTTCTCTTTTGTATCTTACTGCTAGCAGACCTAACATTGTTTTCAGTGTAAGTCTTTGTGCTCGATTTCAAGCAAATCCAAAGGAGTCCCACTTGACTGCTGTCAAGAGAATATTGAGATACTTGAAAGGCACCACTGACCTTTGCCTTTGGTATCCAAAAGGTAGTAATTTTAACCTAGTGGGATATGTTGATGCTGATTATGCAGGTTTCCTTGTGGATAGGAAGAGCACCTCAGGTATGGCACACTTCTTTGGTTCATGTCTTGTGGCATGGGCTACCAAAAAATAAAATTCAATGGCCTTATCTACTGCTGAAGCAGAGTATGTTGTTGCTGCTTCATGTTGTGCTCAATTGTTATGGATCAAACAACAATTATTGGACTTTGGGATTGATGTTGGTTGCATCCCTATTTTTTGTGATAACACTAGTGCCATTAGTATGACAAAGAACCCGGTTCATCATAAGAGAACTAAGCACATAGATGTTAGGCATCATTTTTTGAGGGACAACTATGAGAAAGGCTTGATCACTGTGGAGTTTTGTGCTACCGATAAGCAAATTGCTGATATCTTCACAAAAGCCTTAAGCAGAGATCACTTTGAGAGGAACATGTTGGAATTAGGGATGATTAAGATTACCTAAAAGGACCAGTTCAATGTTAAACGGAAAAAACTAAAAAAAATTTGGTTAGAAAATCTGTAAAATGTATATATAATTAGACTAATATTTGCTCAGTCTCATACTTTCAATAGTATACTCTTGTGCCATGTTTTAAGATGATTCATTAATCTCTAATGTTATTTTATCTATTTTAGACTTACACAAGAGACTTATCAATGAAGAACTTGGTTCATCAGGATAACTAGGTATGTTTTCTACACTCTGCATAATTTGAAATAATAATATTTGAATCCTGAGCAGAGTCCTACCTAAGGCCAAAACTCCCTTAAACCTATCTAATAAATTTGAACCAGTTCCATTTAAAAGAGTCCTAACCAAATTAAATCACCTAGATCCTAGGGAAGACTCCACCGTCTATTCAAACTAAAATTTTAGTTCGATTAGACTTCTAAATGACTGATGAAGCTTGCCGTTACCCATTAATTATCTACTCCTTTTAAATTGATAATCATTATTATTACTGCCTTCTCTTCGTTATTCTCAAACCATCGAAATTTCTCTCCATCTTCTCTCATCTTCCAAAATCCAATCTACCTTTCTTCTTTCTTCCAAGAACCAAGTACAAAATGACTAACCACTCTGATAACCCTGGTATTCCTCTACAAAACTCCTCACCTTCAATCACTCCTCAGCCTAAAAAAAACAGTTAAGATGTTTGCTCGCAAAAAAGTTGCTGGAAAGGAATTATCAAAGAAATTGGACGCACAATTAAAAGCTAGCCAAGCCCAAGAACCCCAGAACTCTGACGATTCCTTCAAGTCTGCTACTGAGGGGGAAGAAATTGGGTCTTCTGATAATGAACAGGTAAATTCTGGAACACATACTACTAATGAGGTTATTTCTGTGGTAGTTGAAAATCTGGATAATAAGTTTACTTTGGTTGGATTTGTGATGGATGTAGAAACTTCGGAGTCTAGAAAGAGAGGTGATAAAAATAAAGAAGAAAAAGAAAAAGAGAGCGAGGGTGTTCGAAGTGAAAAAAAGGGAATGGGAAAAAGAGTGGTTGATTCTTCACCCACTTCTGATAAAGGTGAAATGGCTATTTGTGGAGCATAATCAAATAAAATAGAGGAAAGTGTCAAGAAAACAAGGGGAAGTGACGATGAAGGGCTGGTTAACCTTGAGCAAAAGGAAGATGAACCTGGTTCATCAGTTGAAGAAACCCTTGCAGACCTATTGAAGAAAGTAGGTGACAACTACAACCCCAAGAAGAATAGAACTTCCATAACTAAGACCCCTGGCACTGCTAGGGCTAACAAGAAAAGGAAGGCTACTCCTTATGACACTATTGAAATTCCTCCCATAAGAGGAAGAGCCACAAGAAGTCAACTAAAGCAGAATGAGGAAGTGATGCAGAAAGCATTAGAAGAAAGCAAAAAGAAACGGATGGACAAAGGGAAGAAGAAAGTGGGAGAGCTTGTTGAGGCTGTTGATGTGGATGAGATGGACCTGGTTTATCAAGATGAAAATGAAAATGCTGAAGTGGAGGTTCAGACTCCCAAGCCCAAGAAATCCAAGACTTCCACTAAGAAGTCTACTCCTATGTCAATGTGTGCTAAACCATCCACCCGAGAAAAAAAGACCAGGTCTGCAGTGAAACCCAAACAAGTAAAAAATTTTGAAGAAAAGGAATGGAGTGGAAAAGAGGAAGATGAATCAGACAGTGAAAAGGACAAGATGGCCAAGTTTGGCAAATGAACTATTATGAAGGGTAGACTCCTTAAGGATTTGGAGGAGGAAGGGATGGTGCTACCGTTGGAAAAATTAGAAGTGCAAGGCTGGAAGGACATGGTCCTTCTGATGGATGGCAGGTTGGCTAGGGATGAAATAGTTGAGTTTATGGCAAATGTTGTTGTACAAGATGGAAGGGTTACCAGCTTGGTGAAAGTGGTGCAAATCTCTTTTGATATGAAGAAATTGAGTGAAATTCTAGGTATACCTGCTGAGGGGTACAATGACTACACAAAGCTTAAGTGGCCAAGCCTAGAAAACCTTCCTACTGCCCTTTCCATTACCAGAAAGTTCAGTAATAATGAGGAGGAACTAGAGCTCAAGGCTATGTACAAGAGTGAGATGAAGTCATCCTACAAAGTGCTGTTCGAATTTTTCATCAAATGCATTCTGCCAGGTAGGAAAGGAGGCACATTGCAAACTTTATGGATTTGGTTCTCATGGAGTGTTTAGATAGTGAGAGGCAGATAAATTGGCCTGGGTTTATAATCCAGATTCTTGATAGGGTTATCAATGGCACCAAGTCTCATGTCATTCCCTATGGCTTCATTCTTACAGTTGTGCTTGCACATTTTAAGCTGCCTTTGATAAAGTGGGAGGTGGTTACAAGCAAAGATCACTTTGGGGCAAAAACTCTGATTGCTTGTGACTATGAGGTACTTGCCACTCCTAATGAACCTGCTTCATCCAAGAAGGCACCAGTCAATAGCAAGGTCAGATCCTTGGTGTAGGAAAGTAAGGCAAAGGAGGCTGAGATAGCAAGGGTGAAGACAAGGTTGGCTGAGGTAGAATCTGAGTGAGATGCTCTTAGAACTGAACTTGCAAGGGAAAAGGAGAAGAATGATGGAATTCTTCAAGACATGCTGAAAATTCTCCAAGCCAATAATCCTGTACCTAGTTCTTCCAAGCCTTAACTTCCTAACCTATTGTAATTCCTTTAGTGACCCAGTTTGGGATGTTTTCCTGTTTGCTCATATTTTCAGTATTTTTATTTCCTTTTATGCTTTGTGGAAGATCATATCACCTAGCAATGAAATTAATGAAATCTGCTGGTTTTTGCTCTAACTATTTGTTTATATTTCTTTAATGATTGAAATTTTTAGTTTGATCGATGATGATTAATCCATGATTGCATTTGGGATAGCCCCAGTGGCCATGAGCAAGTTTTAAAATCTGGGCATTGCACATTTTTTATGCAACTTTTCGATGATGCCAAAAAGGGAGAAAAAGGTTATGCTTTAAACAAGTGATATTTAGCTTTGAAAAGTGATGTTTATAACCTAATAAACCTGGTCCTTGATGATAAGTGATAAAAAGAAAAAATATTTCTAACATTGTGTTGATGTTGAGCTAAGTTGAAACAGGGCCTAAGCTTATGAAAAGCCCTAATGCTCCGCATTCGCGACCATGGTCTCGCGTTAGCGTAGTGTAAAATTCTCTCCCAACCTAGATCCTGTTGGCCTAAGTGAAGGTTAGTTATGAAGATTGACAAAGGAAGCTCAGGCATGAACCAGGTCCATCCCTTGTGGTGCATAGAAACGGGCAGATTAGAGCATGTGGGATGCACGTGAAGGAGATAAGCTTAACTTGGTGTATTTTATATCTCCTGATCGAAAAGGTTGCATAATTGATAAAGATAAGGACTCCTTACTCAAAGAGAACACTGTCCAAGATAGGGAAGGAGTTAGAAGTTGAGATCAACTAGAACTCTTCCACCACAGAAGAGTAGCATTAGAACTCTAGTTATTTCTTCATCTACTAACTCTATATATAGCAGGATGTTCTCATTTATAGGTAATACACAAACGTAGAAGTTAAACAGAAATTGAGAGCAAAGTAGCAAAAGATGAGTTGGCATATCTCTTTGGCCAGCAATATTGTTTATCTTTTTTTCCTTTTTTGGATTTTATCTCATTTTTCTAGTCAGTAATTATATAATATTTACACATTAATGAAATTAATTTGATATCAGTCCCAATAATGATTGATGCGATACTTTGTTTTCCAACAATTGTTATGGTTCCAAAAATGCCAAGAGATTAATAGTTGTAACAGTTTCAATCTTTCATATTTCTTATTTATTGAGGAAGATAACTAGTCACTACACTTGCCAAACACCATGTCCTATGGGAAAATACATGAAATACTACATGAAAAATTATGTATCCGAGTTTTTATTCTTTTTTTTGTAATAAGTGGTGGATGCAGTGAACTTCATGAAAAGGTTTGGCCGTGAAGGATTTCTAACGAGATATTCATGTTTACTATTGTCTGGCTCCTATTTTATTCTGCCTAACTTATAAAATATTTGGGAGAAGTCAATGTGTTTAAAAATGATGAAGAATTTAAAGGAGTAGAGCAGGGCCCCTGCTGCTGGGGTTAGTAAGGGCTCTTTGTTGAATTACTAAAAAACTAATAATGAAGTAATTTTCTTTTTCCCGAAAAATACAACATGAGTCAAAAGAAGAAATTGGATGCTAGCGCATCTGTCAAGTTTGGCTAATGGGTAATTTTGGTACATTGTGTGTTGCTACTATCAACCCTTTTTTACCCGTCATATTAAATAATTTATCGCCTATAGATGAATACGGAGTATAAGGTTTTTTTGTAACCTAACCTTTTCTATTTCTTCATGTTAAAAAAGTATTCTGAGATTTTTTTTATTGTCCCTCTAATCAAGATTTTCATTTATTTCTATTTACTTTTTTATAACTGCGCAAATAAATGATTGAGCTTGCCACATTGTAACGACCCGACCGGTCGTTTTGAGCTTTTGCATTTTGCTCGCTAGTTCTTGGGCATAACTAGCCTCGTGTGATGTATTATGACTTATGTATATCGTCAGTTTTGGTTTTCAGGGTAATCAGAATGAATTTGGAAGAACAGTTCTCAGTTTGAAGCTTAAAATTTGAAAGGTTTGATCAAGTTTTAACTTTTTAGTATTCGATCTCAGATTTGGATTTTTATGATTTGATTAGCTCTGTTAAGTGATTTTGGACTTAGGAGCATGATCGGAATGTGTTTTGGAGATCCGGAGTAGATTTAGGCTTGAATTGGCGAAATTGGAATTTTGGTATTTTCCAGTTGATAGGGGAGATTTTGATATAGAGGTCGGAATAGAATTCTGAAAGTCGGAGTAGGTCTGTTGTGTCATTTGTGACATGTGTGCAAAATATCAGGTCATTCGGACGAGGTTTGATAGATTTTTTGATTGAAATCTGAATTGGGAAGTTTTTGGAATTCTTAGACTTGAATCTGTGGTTGATTTGATGTTTTGATATTGTTTTGAGTGTTTCTAAGTTTGGAATAAGTTTGAATGATGATCTGGGATATGTTGTCATGTTTGGTTTGGGTCCCGAGGGCCTCGAGTGAGTTTCAAGTGGTTAAACAGATCAAATCTTGTTTGAAAAAGTTATAGATTTTCTAGTTTCAGTTACATGCATTTCTGTTCTTCGCGATCGCGTATGAGTGTCGCGATCACGTAGGCTCAGTTGGGCAGGGGTAAAAATTGTTCTACGCGATCACAGAGGTTAGGGCGCGATTGCAGTAGGCTGTAAAATTGTTGTTCGCGAACACGTGAACAGGGTGGCGTTCGCGTACAAGGGAATGAGCTGGTGAGAGGAGTATAGGAAGTGCTCCGTGAGATGGGGGAGGCCCCGATCGCGGAAGGTAGCCAAGGAAGTGCTCCGTGATCGAGTAGGGTTAAAATGAGGGCAGTCAGATTTGTGCTTCGCGATCTAGAGGCATTTTCCGCGATCGCGATTAAGGAATTTAAATCACTGGGCAGAATGTTTAGAAGGCCATTTTCGCGATTTTTGGCCATAGTTCACCATTTTTAGTCGGTTTTGGAGCTTCTTGGGGGAGATTGAAGGGGAAAATCAAGAGAACTTCTTTGAGGTAAGATTATTGAACCTAAAACTCGATCCTATATTAATTCTTACTTGTTTAAACATAAAATTAGTTGGATTTGAAGTCTAAAAATTGGAGAGTTAGAGCTTGAAATTGGAGACTTTGATTGAGGATTTGAGGGGCCGTTTGTGGTCGAATTTTGATGTATTTGATATGTATGAACTCGTGAGAGTGTAAGGATTCTATTGATGTAATTTTTATCGGATCTCGAGACGTGGGCCCGGGGGTTGGATTTGGCCAATTTTGGGATTCTCGGTGTAAAATTATTATTTTCGAGTTGGCATTGTTCCATTAGTATATTTTGATGGTATGAATCTGTTTTTGGTTAGATTTGGAGCATTCGGAGGCCGAGTTGAGAGGTAAAGGCATCGCGGGCTAGAGTTTGAACCGGATTGAGGTAAGTAATGATTGTAAATGTTGTCCTGAGGGTATGAAACCCCAGATTTCACATCGTTGTGCTACTTTGAGGTGACGCACATGCTAGATGACAAGTATGGGTCATGTACCATTGGGAATTGTGACTTAGTCCGTCCTGTATGACTGTTAAGTCACCTATTTGATTGAAAACTGTTTGATATCATTATGTTATGGAAAGTATATCGTGTTTTGGGTTGAATGCCATATTTGGGCCTCGTGCCAATTGTTTTGGACACTTAGGAGATTTTTACTACTATTCCTCACTGTTTTAACTTCATATTTGTACTCAGTCATGCTGTATTCTACAGTTTTCATAACTCAGCCATATTTACTCAGTTTTGATATTTTAAATGATATTTTGGGCTGAGCATCATGTTTTACTATTGTCCTAGTGGCTTGAGAGATTTCTGACTGAGTGAGGTCGAGGGCCTGTGTTGTGAGGATATTATGGGATCGGGCTGTGCGTCGCAGTAGTGCTGTACTGATTCATGATTATGAGGCTAAGGTCCTGATTTGTTATGCCACAAGGTGGCTTGTTATGAGGCCAAGGGCCAGTTTGATTATGCCACGAGATGGCTTGTTATAGCGCTTGGGATGTAGGAGCCCCTCCAGAGTCTGTACACCCCCAGTGAGCGTGGGTACCCAGTGTGAGTGATGTGATGTTACCCGAGGGGTTGTTATTGTTTCATATTGTTGCTCGAGGGGCTGTTCTTGATCCATGTGTTGCCACGGGGTGGTTCTTGATTCATGTTGTGCCCAAGGGACTGATTACGAGTTATTGTAAGGTAGCCTGAAGGGCTGGTTCTGTTGGTATTATTCCCGAGGGGCGATTTTTTGTACATGTTTTTCCCGATGGATTGTTTATGTTTCTATCATTTTTACTCACTGTTTCATCACTCGTTTGAAACTATTGAAAGTTGTTTTAAAACGGTTTTACTGAAGCTGAGCTTGATTTATGAATTAAATGATTTCTGTATTTTGGAAATGTATTGCATTTGTTGTAGCGTTATGACGTGGTTTACGTGTTTTCTTACTACTAAGTTTTCATTTACTTTTATTACTTACTGAGTTGGCCTACTCACATCACTCCCTACACCTTGTGTGCAGATTCAGGTATTTCTAAACCCGGTAGCGGGTGTTGATTGCTCAGTGGCAGAGTCATCGGAGTTAGCAAGGTAGTTGCCCGACGTTCGCAGCACTACTCTTCTCCCTCTTATCTTCATTAGATTGTTTTTAGTATATTTTCAAACTCTTCGTTTTATTCAAACCTTAGTGGATGCTCGTGAATTGTGACACCCTCATGTAGGGTTTGTGTATTTATTCTGCACTGTTCATTTAGACTTACATGATGAGATATTTGATTAATTAAAGGCTTAAAATGACTTTTATTGAATAATGGTTAATTCGAGAATTGTGTCGGCTGGCCTAGTTTCACGATAGGCACCATCACGATCGGGTTGGTTTTAGGGCCGTGACAAGCTGGTATCAAAGCCTAGATTACATAGGTCTCATGAGTGATGAGCAGGTTTAGTAGAGTCTCGCGAATCGGTACGGAGACGTCTGTACTTATCCTCGGGAGGCTGCAGAACCTTTAGGAAAAACTTCACATTCTTGAATTCTTATCGTGCGTCCTTGATTCAGCTTGAAATGTTACTCTTTGAATTCCTTCCACACGTTCGTATGCGCGCATGAGCGCTCGGTATCAGCTGTGCATCGCCGGCTTGTCATTCCCTGATCGAGGGGCGAGATGTGATTTCTGTGTGTTGATGTAGGGCCAATTTGGAGGACTTGAGGTCGGGCCTTGCCTGTAGCTTGCGCCCTGAGTTGTTGATTGTGTGAGCGCCTGTTTTTGATTTATATGTTCAATAGTGTCCCTATTAGGGGAAGTGATGGATGGATAGCTATGTGATGAGTATGATGTGACTGCGAGATGTGTTCATATGATTTGGAGGAGAGGAAAAGGGTCTGCTTGGGGGTAGTAAGAACTATCCGGTGTTTGATTTCTATCGTGATTTGATGTATAGCCTGAGCTGTGGGCGTGTTGAAGGATATTTTCATGTTGTCTAGTTGGGAAGTGAAGTAGATTTCATGTTGTGATATGAGTTCAGACTCAAGAAGATTAAGTGATTGTGTAATAGTTATGATTATGGAAGAGTATAGAGAGATACCAGTTTGAGGCTAAGTAGGTGGATTATCTCTTGCGGGGTGTTCTGAAGTTTGTGTGATCCTTATGTAGTTGGTTGGGAGTCCTCTTTTACCAATGAAATATATGTGTTGCAATTTGAGTTTGGATCGCTTATGAGAGTGGGCTTGCTTGTTACGAGGGTGAATGCGAGATTTGCAGAAAATTTGAAGTAGTAGATGGCTTGTGTTGCACGAGCTTATTAAGGATTGAGTTTAATCTCACTATGGTATTATGGCGGTATTTGAGTATAGGCTTCGTGAGTTATTGTGTGTTTTGACCTATGACTTTGAGCCAAGTAGGGGAGTTTGCTATTGATTAGTTGATTGCACGGTTATGTGCTATGTTTGTTCCAGTTTGAGGTGTATTGGTGGATCAGTTATGGCTTACGGAGGTTGAGACTGAGGATGTCTCGAGTAAAGGAAATTTCAATAAAGGTTATGTTATGCTTTATGGGTGTGTGAGAATCACAGAATGGCTTGAGTTGTTATTGGTAAAGGATGTACGGAGCATAGACCGAGAAGTTTCTTGGTTGCATTAAGGTGAGGTTACATTCTGCGATGTCGGAGTGCTAATGGAGCACAGGTCATCCGGTCCATTTGATCGATCTAATTTCGGTTTGAGTAGAGTGGATGACTCTCGAGAATGGTTCTAATGGGTTCAAGATTTTACATGTAATAATTGGAGATTTTCAGGTTGTATATTTGGCTAGACACTGAGGTTTGCATTGGAAGGTGTCACGACTCGAAGTATTTCTATATCATTATGGATTCTACACATCAGTATCAGGAAGGTGAAGGTAATGGCTTTAGATTCGCAGGAAGTTTCTTCGGGGAAAGTACTTTGAATGTGGTGCTTTTGGGGATATTTGAGAGAGTAGTCAGCGGCTTATGGACCATAGGACGGTGTGGCTTTATGCTTGGGTCTCGTCTAGCAAGATTGGATCGAGGATTATAGTGTTATAGTGAGAAGAAGTATCAAGTTGAAGGTAAATCAAAAGGAACTTGGATAGATGAGATAGCTTGGTAGTAGGCCAGATCAGCATGGTAAGGATATGATTAGTTCTTTGGGTGCTTATGAGGTAATGAGTTTCTACAGGTGTTTCGTGGAAATGCTCTTAGGTTTCGATGGCTTGCTTCTACCATAGTTTGAAGGTGTATATTTTCTACGAGCGTGAGGTGCATGGGATGTATAGTGATTTTCTTCTAGATGGGATTAATGGAAAGTCTTGGCTAGTTGAGTACGTAGTTGCTTGTGGCTCTGAATGGATATGAAGTTCTCATGTTTATCCTAGGATGGTATGGTATATGCAATATTGAATGGATATGCTTGTGTAGGATTGAGATTTGCATGTGTAAGGTCACGGTTCAGTTTTGAAAGGAAGGTCACAAATTCTTAGGTAGCATGGACAGTTTCAGATGACTAGATAAATGAGATCACTAATTGGTGTGGCTTGATGAGGGTATAAATTTTAGAAAGGGCGATGTGTTTGAGTTGAGGATACTTCATTAGTATTGCAACACTCTCTTATTAGATCGGCTGCTGATATTCAAGTTTGCTTGGTGCCACAGAAGAATTATAGGAGTACCTCTCGTGGGATGATTGGGTATTAGAGGTGTGTTGTATATTCAGACGGTGGAGTTGGGGTCGGATAAGGTGATTCGTGTGCTGTATGGATTTGGAGACTGGGAGTTCTCATAAACAGGTTAGGTCGTGGTTGTGGACCGTGTATATCGGTCTTGTGTGGTAACTATTGGTGGTTTAGAGACCCGAGTGGATCCTTGTTGCTTAGTATGCTAGATTTTGGAGTGATATCGGGTATGGACTGGTTGTCTCCATGCCGTGTTATTCTGGGTTGTTGTGCTAGGACGGCGATGTTGGCTATGCTGGTAATGCCACGGATTGAATGGCGAGGTTCGACAGATTTGTAAATGCCTAATTTTCGCCTTATATATATAATATATGTATGTGTGTGTGTGTGTGTTTGTTCTTATTTGTGTATGTATAGGTTTTAAGAGTTGAGTAATAGTTTGATAAATGGGGTAGGGTTTGGGCTAGTGTAATTTAATTAAAATTGTGCCAAAATTGGCCCAAAAATTGAGCCCAAAGAGCCCAAACCCGGTCCAAAAGGGGGCTGTCAAGAAGAGCTTAAAACGACATAGTTTTGTCGTGAAACTACGTCGTTTTGGTTAAGTGACAAGATTCAATCTCATCCACCCATCTTGATTTAATCCAACAGTCCTAGTTTGATCTTCATCCTAGGTATTTAAAGCCTAAAATCCCTAAAAATTTGCCCCATTTCCCCATTATTTCCTCTCTCTTCTTTCCCTCTCATCACTCTCTCTTCTCTTTCCCTCAAAGCCACTGCCGCCGCCCCATCGCCGCCGGCGGACCACCTCCAAACACCTCCAAATTCACACAATGTAATCTCCACAACTTCCTCTTTCCATATCTCCAAACCAAATCCTTCAAAAATCCCTCAAACTCCTTGAATCTTAGATCTAGGAAACTTTCCCGTCACTTTTTTGCCCAAATTATTGAAGCTCCAACCACTACCACCCCACAATACCTACATCAATGGATAGAGCTCCTCAAGACCTAGCTATTGATGCCAATTTCACCCTGAAAATCCGGCGACCAAAATCTGGCCAAATTCCGGCGACTTCCCCGAACACCCTCTTTTGGCATACCACCATTTTTTCGGCCACTTGAATTGTAAAATGGTAAAATCCTATTCTTTTTCATGGCTGATTTTTTATTTTTATTTTTATTTTTCAGATTTTATTTTTTATTATTAATTATTTTAGCATTAGTTTTTGAAGTTTTGGAATGTTAAATTTTCTGTTTTTGCACTTGTTGAAATAGTAAAATAGCTTCGTGTTGATTAAAGTAAGGTAGTGAGGAAATGCTTGAGAGTATATCGTAAAATCGTAATCCTGCCCCGTTATTAATTTTTTGATTTTTTTTAGTTAAAGTTAGTTTCTATCTTGTTTCTTCATTTAATCCATTTTTTATTATGTTTGTCTAGTTGGTTTTATTAAATCGCTCCAGCGATAGCGTGCGTTTCATTTGGCTTTAATAGTTAATTTTTGTTTGCTTACGATTGGTTCATAACAAATGTGTGAAGTTTAATTACATGTTTTAATACTTGGTTTAGTTTGAATCAACAGGGTGATATTGATGTTGTTAAAATCTAAAGTTTATGTTATTTTATCACAAAATAGGATGCTAGTAGCCTACTTTTACTAGTTAGGGTGGCTGAAATGATATTTTTTTATCTTTATTTCTGGCATAGTAGATTTCCTTTGACCTTTGGACAGATTTTGAACAGTGTTTAGCAAACAATGTCAGTTTTTGTCGGACAGACATTTGGTGAATCAAAATCTGTCCAAATTTGCCTATTTAAGGGCTGCCCTTTCCTCACTTTGGGGGGACTCCATCACACTTCCAGAGGGCATTTTTTATAATTGCTTTGTCACAAAAACAAAAAAAATTCAGCAGTTGAACACATGAAAAGTAAGCTGAAATGGTGAGCTTTGGGAGTGAATCTTAGAGTGCAAACTTTTAAAAAAGTATAAGTCCTCTTTAGAGTTCGTTTCTGGGTTCCCTCTCTAAGTTTTCGGGTTGTTTTAGCACAGATTTGCTGCTGGTTTTGCTGCTGGTTTTATGCTGCTTTAGTTGCTGAACTACTGTTTATTCTTTTGCTACCAGGTAATCCTTTAAGACTCGTAATGTACGTATTTTCAGCAATGGGAACAACTTGAACATGCTGCACCATTTAAATGTGTTTGATGTGATGAATAGTTTGACAACAAAAGAGCTTGTATGTTATTGTTATGTATCAAGCATGTGATAATGTGAATATAGTCCTTCATAATACTTGAATATTGAGTTGTAAGTTTTTGAATGTGATATGTAAGTCGTTTATGGATTTTTAAGCATGTTTTCAAGCTATTATATCCGAGTAACAATGCTAAGTATGCCATGAATGACTTTAGGTGTATAACACATAGCATGAGTTCGTTTTAGTTGCTGAAATTTCACTGCCAACATATGCTTCTAGGAATGCTGTGATAATATCTTTGTGAATCTGGACATATTGCCGGATTTGCAAAAATGGCTATTTTTGTAAAGTGGACGTTTATACAATTGTGACTATGTAGTTAATGGTCATGAACTCAAACTAAGTAAAAAGCTAAGATTGTATCAACTTTGGGCCTTGTTGAATCAAAGATAAAAGTTAGCCCATTTACCTTTAAACAACAAAATTACCCCTTTTCTTCTATATAGCATTGGACTAATTGAAATTCATTTCTTGGCTCATTTTAATAATAAATTCCAGCAGCCCAAAAACTCCATACAATCTGGCCCATTTTTTTTAAACAAAAAGTTGGCTCATTTCTTTTAAAATAGATAAAGTTGGTCCAACATTTATTTGCATAATTTTTCCCAACTATAAAGCTCGAAATAATAATAATAATAATATCAGATTTTTCTACTATTTTAATTAACTAGTTTCCCTTTAATTAATTTAAACGTTAGGCAAATAGTAGGTGCGCTTTAACTTCACGGACTCACTTGTGTAGCGTGACGCTTAACTTTTAATAAGTTAATTCATCAATTTCATGTCATATTCAATAGTTTTAATTAATTTATAAATCTTTTGTCATAATCACGGATTCACTTGCGTAGCGTGGTAGTGACATTTAATAAATTTTCTGAAAAAAGAGGGTTAATGTTTCCTCCAACACAATTGCAGCAATTTTTCAAAAGTAAATAACGTGCTAACAATCGTCTGTCATGACTGCGGATTCTCTTGCGTAGCGTCGTTATGACTAAATAATAAATTTCGTCGATCACACATTCGCTTGCGTAGTGTGGTTATGACATCTTATTATTCAAAAATATTCTTTAATTTTTTCTAATAATCAAGAGATAAAAGAGGATAGGTAAAACATGAAAATAATATAAATCACAGTTTGTCCAAAATTAATTCAAGCCAAGTTTAAGTCAATAAAGCGACCGTGCTAGAACCACGGGACTCGGGGAATGCCTTATACCTTCTCCCCGGTCAACAGAATTCCTTACCCAAACTTTATTTTCGCGGACCGATTAAAATAGAGTCAAACCTTCCTTTGACTAGGGATCCAAATAAATGGTGACTTGGAACACCGAAAAAATCAATTCTAAGTGGCGACTCTGAACAATAAAATAATCCCTATTCAAATTTTGTCACTTTAATTGGAAAAACTCTTTGGCCCATACACATATTATTATTATTTCTTGGAGGGAGAAAAGGGGTGTGACAGCTCTGGCGACTCTGCTGGGGACAACCAGAATTCGAGCTTGTACATGTTGACTTTTATTTGGCTTTATTAATTTTGTATATACTGTGATTTATTTGGGTATAATGTGCCACTTGTTTGCTTTTTACCGCTTTGATATTTTTGAATGGTACATATAAACTGTCTTCTTCACGTACCCCCTCCGAGTCTTCTTGAATTAAAATTGGGCATTTGCTTGACATAGCCCGCTTTCTTTGAGATAGCCGAGGTGTTTGTCACCCGGTGAAGGATTTTAGTCACACCTATTTTAGGCGGGGAGCACCACCAGTTAAGCCGGAAAGCAATGCTACCGGTACACTGACCCTCCTCGGCTCGAGTTGTCCGCTCGAGTAAGCCAGTCTAGACACCTTTTCCACCAAGATTTAAACCTAGGAGAACAAACCTCATACCGGATTTTTCCTAGTAGGTTCGCGCTATGTGCATCACATGCATTTGACTTAGCGAAACTCGGTACAGGGGTCGGGTCCGTATAAGACAGGTATCCTATTTGAGACCATTATGTTCACGTATGTGCTACTTGATACATCATTTGGAAGGCTTACTTGCATTGTCGACCGGCTTTAGAAAATTAGTGTAGCAGAATTATTAAAAAAAGGTATCCAGTTTGACCGAACTACGCGGGTCTGATTCTCATCGGATCTGAGATACGTAGGCAAACCTCATCGGTTCCGGCTCCCAATTTTCAAAAATAAAATCCAAATATATTTCCCTTTACTTCCTTCTTTAGAAAATCATTTCTTAGAGACCCCAATTTTAAAAAAATAAAAAAAAATCATCAAAAGAAAATTCAAAAGTATTTTCTTCCTTTTTCTTTTATAAGTCTTTCTTCCTCAAAAAAAAAAATTAAAATCAGATTTTTTTTTCCTTCAAAAATCACAAAAAATAAATAAATGAAAAAGAAAAAAAAAATCGAAAATTCCAAAAAAAAAATAGTTGAATGCCAAAATATTTTTTTTTCTGCTTCAAAAGTTTTTCTTTCGAAAATGGAAAGAAAAAGTTGCAAAATTCAAAAATATTTTATTTCTTCTTTAGAAGTGTTTATTTCAAAAATTCCAAAAAAATTAAGAAAAAAAGAAACTTTAAAAACGAAAAAAAAATCTTTTTTTTTATTCTTTCTTTCAACAATTCCAAAAACAAATTGAAAAAAAAATCGAATTTCAAAAAAAAAAAATTGCTCTTCTTTAGAAGTCTCACTTTCAACAATTCAATAAAAAAAATTGAAATAAAAAAAAATTCTTTCTTTCTACTAAAAAAAATCCAAAAATACTTTCCTTGTTAGGAGCTTTCGTGGAGTTATTTGTATATGAGTAAAAAACGAGTGTTAGTTTGTGTACTTTATTCCTGATTTCTTCTGAACTACGTAATGATCTGATTCATGTGGCGTCATGATACGTAGGCAATCCCCATCGGATTCGATCATAACCATAAAATTAACTGAGGAAAAAATAAACTAAAAAAAAAAGAAAGAAAAGAAAAAAAAAAGAAAAAAAAAGAGTGGCAAAAAATAAAAGAGTGACCAAAAAAAAGAAAGGAGAATGCCAAAAAAATAAAAAGCGACAGAGACGAAAAAAATCAAGAGTGATTAAATAGAGGTAGAAATAAAGAGGTACATACTTAAAGAGTTAGATAAGGCCGGGATGAAACATGCAACCATTCAAACACATGGTAAAAACGTTTAACTATTAGGTGCATTGCATCCCTAACGTGCGATTTCCTATGTGTTAAATGTCTCAAAACTAACGAGGTTGTGGTGTGAGCAAATTAGTGAGGTTCTGTTCAGGTGGTTGGTTTTGTTGGTATGCAGTGATGAAACACGCAACCTTGCACGTGGCCACAACATTATACACAAAATTGAGCTCCACCTCCCAGAAATGCACATCCTTACCTAGCTCCATATAATCCCCAACCAAATGATCTCCGATACAATCCTCGCCCAAGAGAGCCTTTCAGAAAGAATCAGTTCACCCCTATTGGTGAATCGTATTCAAGCTTGTTCCAAAAGCTAATCAGGCTAGATCTATTGTAGCTAGTGGCCCCGAAATGGCCGAACCCCGAGTCCCCCTCGCACCAAGTTGATGCTAGATGTGAATACCACTCTAGAGCAGTGGGACACAGTACAGAGGACCGTTGGACCCTCAAAAGGTTAGTTGAAGATTTGATTGAAACTGAAAGAATCGTATTTCGGGATGAAGAAGCTTCTGATGTGATGAACAATCTGTTGTCTGCCCACAACATTGGGCCAATGGTCAGAATGATTTGTGAAGATGAGGAATTTGATCCGGCACTGAAGGCCGTTGCAGCCTTTGCCGAGATAGAAGAAAATCCAAAAATGGTCGTCAAGCATGAAAGTTTCCCATCAAACGGGAGTCTTAGTGGCCAGTCTTGCTATCCTTTTTGCACCCGGATTATCTCAGGGTGTGATCCGGATGTTTTACCTTATTGTCTTACTTTCTGGTCCAAACCCTTCTATCTTCAAAAAAATTGAAAAAAAAAATCAAAAATCAAAAAATCAAATGAAATTAATATTTCATTTTCCAGGAATGTCTCTTTTCTTAATCTTATCATTTTTCTTTCTTATTCTCTTTTTAGTTCTGTTAAATGCAGATTTCAATAAGATGACATGCTTGCGGACTTCATGCCCAGATCTTAAAAGCTGTCAGGCCTCGAAATAATGAATCAAGGATTAGATCGCAATGAAGATAAAGTTTAAGGAAATAAAACAAAGATTTGGAACAACTGAAGGAAAATTGGTTCCCGGATTGGAAAGGTCTGTACATTGCAACAAGAGTACTACCAAAAGAGTGCGTCGCACTTGGGACACATCGAAGGAAATGTCCCTGAAATAACTGTCAATGCAAATGCAGTCAAAAGGTACTATGTGGGATCCTCCATATAGTACTAATATTCTCCAATTGGGATGACGAAGGCTTTCATTCTCGCTAACGAAACACTATCAACCCTTTGCAAACCCTTTGAGTCGGCTCCCATTCTTTGATCACCCTCTTTGGAACCTAAAAGTGTTATTGAAAAATGAAATGAAAAATGAAGAAGAAAAAAAATGTACAAAAAAAGAGAGGAAGAAAAGACAAAGAAAAAGAAAAACAAAAGAGGAAAAGGAAAGGAAAAAGAAAGAGCAAACAAAACAAAACACAAAAACGAAAGAAAAAAAGTTCCCTGAACTACGTTCGACTTGATTCCGAAAGGATACGTAGGCAACCTCTCTCTGGGGTTCAGTCACACCAAAATAAAAATTCAAATTCCCCCAAAAGTGAAACTGGGGCAGATGTTGTAATGGTCCGGCGATGATCCCGCCTGAATGGTTCCAAAGTAATGCTGCACTGTGGGCCGGTCCCGAACCGGACCGGACCGGGCCCGCGGTTTTAACGGGCCTCACGGGCCTGGTGGGCCGGTCCTGGTGGTCTCTTAAAGCCCGTGGCGGGCTGGTCTTGTTTTGTAAGCCCACGAGCCCGGGACCGTTTAGCCCGGGACCGGCTGGCGGGCATGGTCCGGGCCCAGCGGGCCTAACGACTATAATTTATTTATTTTTTTTAAAAAAAAACAGCCAACGGCCATATTTAAAAAGTAGCCGTTTGGGGCTTTTTTGACCGTTTGGTAGTTTAGAAAATGGCCATTTGGCCCCCAAACTTTATTTTAACCCCAAACTTTATATAATTACACTTTTTCCCATTTTTCAACTATAAATACCCCCTCATTCTTTTATTTTTATTCACCAATTCATCAATATCTCTCAATCTCTCTCAATCTCTCTACTACAATTACTTAATCTATTGTTGAAATTTCGTAAAAAATTGTGAAGTTGTTGAATTGAAGTTTTCAAGTGTTCAACGATTTTTAATTTTCAAGAAGTTGTTCGGCAATCCGGTAAACTCGTTTCAACTCTTACGTTTTAAGAATATATTTTTGTGTGGTTTAGATTGCATAATTATAATTAATATGGCATTTTCTTTGAAAAAAATGTTTGGTAAAGGAAAAGATAAAACCGGTGAAAGTAGTGGCCAACCAACTACCCTTCCCCCGGCTCCCCGACCTAGAAAAGATAAGCAAGTTGAAAGTAGTCGCCAACCTAGACGTCCTCCTCCTTCTTTAATTCTTGATAGTGATCACCCTTGTTTTCAATTTACCGATAGTGAATTTTACCATAATGTTGCACCGGGTGAAAGATTAGATGATGAAATTATGAATGCTCTTTATCCTAATGAAACCATCTTAGAAAATAATGAGGAAAATGAGGATGATGATGAAACCCAAGCACCGGATTTAGATGATACACCTACTAGTCCTCTTAATAACCCAACTGATGCACCGGTCGACCCACCTGTAGAAACTCCTACTTTTAATAGAGAACCTGCTAAACGCCTAGAAACATCATTAGTTTGGAATTTTTTTACTCAAGTAAGAGAACAAAATAAGGCTAAGTGTAAAACTTGTGGGAAATTAATGTCGCATAAATATACTGGAGACCGTAGCGGCACGGGTAGTTTGACTAGGCACATAAAAACACACCCTAGAGATAAGGTTAGATTTTTTCAAATAAAAGCGCAGCTAGAGGGGACAAGTGTAGATTCTGCGGTTAACCCTAGTACAGGTTCAAATCTAGTTCAACCAGGAATTAACACTGTCACCGGAGGTATTTTATATTACGATCCAAATAGAGATCGTGAAGAATTAGCAAAGATGATTACTGTTATGTGCTTACCTTATACTTTTGCTTCTAATCCTAATTGGGTTCATTATATTAGAAGAGTTTTTAATCCTACTTATAAAGGTTGGCCTCGCGCAACAGTTAAGAGTGATATTTATAAATTCAAACATGAATATGAACAATATTTGCGGTATTTATTTACTCATATACCTAATCGGATTTCTATTACTACTGATATTGGTAGAAGTGGTAATGATTGTGATTATCTAACTGTTACAAGTCATTGGATAGATGAGGAATGGATAATGCAAAAACGCATAATTGCATATAGAATAATTAATTCGCGTCACACAGGTAAGTTTATAGCTAACACTGTTGCAGATATTTGTAGATATTTTTGCTTTAGCGATAAAATAATGGCAATTTCTATGGATAATGCTTCTAGTAACACTAGTGCTATAGGCATGCTTACAACAACACTAAATCCTGCATTTACTAATATTTTCCATGTTAGATGTATTTGTCATATTTATCATTTAATTGTCGGTGATGGTATGCGAATTTTAAACATAGAAATTGAAAAGGTTAGAATGGCTCTTAATTGGCTTTTTTATTCAAACCGTAGAAGTAGACTTAGAGAGTATTTTAAAAAATGTGATGAATATGGCCTTAGAGAAAGAAAGGTTCCTAAACCTTGCCCGACTAGATGGAATTGTATGTACGAAAGTTTAGTAGTTGCCTATGAATATAGAAACCCAATTAATGCAACATTTAATTCTCGGGTAGGTGGTGAGGATGATGATGAAATGCTTACTACTCAAGATTGGACGAATGTTAAAATTCTTTTAGATTTTTTAGAACATTTTCAAATTGCTACAAATGCATTTTCTGGGCAATATTATCCTACTATTTCAAACTGTTTAGTTTATATTGCAGCACTATCTGATTTGTTTGTTGAATTTGGTGAGGGTGGGGACATTTATGAACTTGCTATAAATGAAATGAAACAAAAGTTTAAAAAATATTTTTTTCCTATCCCTCCTATTTATGGTCTTGCTGCAATGCTAAATCCTACAATGAAATTGGGAGGTCCTCATTTTTGGTATTCAAATATTTATAAGGCTTTAGATCTTTCAAATGAGGAAATTGCTACACTTGCAGATGCAAAAGCTTCAATTAAAATTAATGCTCAAACAGTTTATAATGCTTATCAACTTGCCTTAGAGCATGCTAGGCCAACTATTCCAACCCCTACTTCGTCTAGCTCACAATCGTCTAAAAGAGTTGCGGGCTTAAAAGCTCTTAAATCTTGGACGGAGTTCAGGGGTTCTCAAGGTGATAATTATGATGAAACTTCACATCTAAATGAGCTTCAAGTTTATTTGTCTCAGGGACTTGAAAAGGAGAATCCAGACGGCTCTTTTGATCTTTTGGAATGGTGGAAGGCAAGGGAAAAATATTTTCCGGTTCTTGCAAGGATGGCTCGGGATATTTTATCAATTCAAGCTTCAACTGTTGCATCAGAGAGCGCTTTCAGTCAAGCAAGACTGCAAATAGGTGATCATAGAGCGTCTATGAGGGATAGCTTGGAAAAATCAGTACTGTTTAGAGATTGGATCCGCTCGGAAAGAAGAAACTTTGGAATTGCAGAAGCACAACCGGCGATAGATGAAGCTTATGAAGAAATGATAGCGGAACTTGCGGAGGATTCGGCTTCGCCCGGAAGTGGTGATGAACAAGCTTCTTTTCCACCACCACCAACGCAACCTCCTCCGAACCTTGAAGGATTTATGAGATTTGTTAGAGATAATACATAGACTAATATGTAACTTGTATTTTGGCACATCTTCCTTAGTTTTTTTCCTTCTAATGGTGGTATTAGTACCTTGTTGTGCTCATTCCATTGGGGGAAGGATGACTAAGAAAGATATGCCATTTTTGGTAATAAAATTTATTGCTTCTACCCTTGAATATTTTTTCGCAATATTTCTTTGTCTTTACTTAGAATTATTTATAAGCTACAATATATACATAAGATACAATATATATACAACAAGAAAATATATAAGAGAATATATATACATAAGATACAATATATATACTACAAGAAAATATATTATGCGAATATATATACACAAGATACAATATATATACTACAAGAAAATATATAAGAGAATATATATACATAAGATACAATATATATACTACAAGACAATATATAAGAGAATATATATACATAATATACAATATATATACTACGAGACAATATATTATGCGAATATATATACATAAGATACAATATATTTACTACAAGAAAATATATTATGCAAATATATATACATAAGATACAATATATATACTACAAGAAAATATATTATGCGAATATATATACACAAGATACAATATATATACTACAAGAAAATATATAAGAGAATATATATACATAAGATACAATATATATACTACAAGACAATATATAAGAGAATATATATACATAAGATACAATATATATACTACAAGACAATATATTATGCGAATATATATACATAAGATACAATGTATATACTACAAGAAAATATATAAGAGAATATATATACATAAGATACAATATATATACTACAAGACAATATATTATGCGAATATATATACATAAGATACAATATATATACTACAAGACAATATATTATGCGAATATATATACATAAGATACAATATATATACTACAAGAAAATATATAAGAGAATATATATACATAAGATACAATATATATACTACAAGAAAATATATTATGCGAATATATATACATAAGATACAATATATATACTACAAGACAATATATTATGCATGACAATTTAGTGTTTTACTATTGTTTTGTTATTTTTCTTTTTCGTCAAGCACATTAATAATTAGATCTACATATATACTACATATATATTTTTAATATAGCCATGATACTACAAGAAATTGCCTTAAAAAAAAAACCGCTAGGCCCGCAAAGCCCACGAGCCCGGCCCGTTAAGCCCAGGACCATGTGGGCTTAGGCCCGTCACGGGCCGGTTCCACCCGTTGAGCCCACGAAGCCCGGGACCTCCAGAGCCCAGGCCCACGAAGCCCAGGCCCATGAAGCCCGGGCCCACGAAGGCCCGGGCGCGGCCCAGAATACAGCACTATTCCAAAGTTGTAATTCGATCCAAATCATTTTTACCCAAATCCTTTCAAGTCCTTCCGATCAATCAGTGAGAATGTTCAAGGATCAGATTATACGACTACTTAGATCCGATGCAATAAAAATGAGAGAAATAAAATGAGAGAGTCTTATTGGTGAAAACCCACACGGGCACCATGAGGCGATGGTAAGAAGAGAAATGAAAAATAAGAGAGTCTTGTTATTGAAAACTCGTAAAGAGCACTATAAGGCGAGAAGAAAAATGAGAGAGATCAGCTCGTGAAAACCCGCAAAGGGCGCCCTTGATCGAAAAGAAGATCCTCACAGCCATCGGCACCGACAGAGTCCTGGCAAGGTTTCTCGATTTTGAGGAAAACATTGTGATGAATTTCTGAGAGTCGGACGGTTTACACAGATCAGGCATCCAGTCCAAAAGGCATGTCATGTTCATTGAAGTCCGCATGTATTACAGATAAGTCCTTCTTTCCTTTCCCCGAAAGGGACCCCTGAACCTCCTAACCACCCCCAATCCAAATCCAGTACCCGTTTGTTTCGAATCATCCTCAAACTTCTCGAATCTTCCTTTGAAGATTCGAGCAAAGCCTGGACCTACCCCAATCCGCCTTAAACTCACACCAAGGCACCTCCTGACCACCCTCGTTACGGATCTGTTGATTGCTTGCCTCAAATCAACCTCTAACTTCTCTAATCTTCAATCGAAGATTCGAGCAGGACCTAGATCTACCCCAACCAGTACCAAACTCATACCAGGCATGTCCCCGACCTACCTCGTCACCAAACCACCGTGGGTTTGGTTCGAATCTGACCAGAACCGTTCGAACCCCAAATCAAACCCCCAAGAACCCTAGCAAGCCAGAGGGTGAAATCTGTCCCAACTAAAGGAGGGTTTGGGGTCTAACCAACTTTAGTTGAAGTGTTCTCAGTTGAGAACACTCGATTAAGGTCAGTTCGACCTCAAAAGGTTCGAGTTTGAGTTCGATTCAGGGTCCTCCAGGTCCCGAGTTCTTGAGGTATTTTCCATTTCATATTTGTCCCAATTTGTGTTTGTTTATTCTGTTTATTTATTTAGTTTAGTTTTATTGGTTTTTCAATTTCTTTTGTCGATTGTCTAGTTCTTCTCCCTCAGACCTTTTATTTGATCGAATTTGTTTCTGTTCGTTGTTAATTATAGGTTGTGTAGTCGATTCGAATAAGTTTGTCGATTAGTTTAGCTTTATTATAAATCCCTGTTCTTGCCATTGTTACTTGAATGGCCTGATTATCTATTTCTGAGTAATTGTTGTCAATTGTTGTAGGCAATCGTTTAATCAGTTATCATCGATTAAGTCAAGTTTTATCAGTAGTTTCGTAAAATGATTTAAGGTCGAATGTTGTGTGTGCTCGATCTGTGGACATTTAGCTTCAGGGCATTGTCAATAGGTTGACAATGAACCTGCATTCATGTTACCTGCATTCATGTTCATTTTTGGTTCAGTTTCAATTTCAGTTATAATGATTCTGTTGAGTTCTGTGTTGTGATTCAAATTCAGTCCATGGGTTTCAATGGGAACTCGACCTTAATCATTCAGTTTGTTAGGAGAATTGATTATAGCTGTTAATCGAAATTCGTTTTAGATAATTGCTAGTTTGAACAGATTTTAGAATTAAAAGTTTTAATACAGTTGAATAATTGTATTAGGGCAGTAATATTAAGGGGTTTCAGGGGTGATTTGGGAATGAAACAGTTAGGATAATATTTTAATGTTAGTGTTTTGATTAGTGGGATATTAGTGTCTTTAAATTAATGTGGTAATGGGGAACAAAAGGGAATGGGGGCTGAAAATAAGGAAAAGTTTTCCTTAGTGGGATTTTAAGTGGAAAAATTCAGATTTTTAGTGGGAGAAGGGGGTCGGGCAGTAAGTTTGAAAGGAGGGAAGGTCTGTATAAGAGGGCAGATTGAGGAAAAAAAGAAGGGAGGACTGAAAAAGAGGGATTTTTTGAGAGCTTGGGAGTTGAAAAGAATAGCCATTGTTTTCATTGCATCACTTAGAACTTGAAATAACTAGAACGTTTCTTCTTAATACTTCTGCTCTATACTTGGGGAGGTTTATAGCTGTTGATTTTGTTGCTGCACTGCTGTTGCAACTGTTGTTTGTTACTACTGCTGCTACTGATCCTTTTCTTCCTTCTTCTTGTCCTGTTTTTTTTCCAATCCAGGTACACTTTTCGAATCGCCTTGATGTAGCTCTTTGAAAGTTGAAAAATGGAAGTATTCACAGATTTGTGTTCATTTGTAGGTTGCCTGTTGTTTACAATTAGATGAATTGTTAGTTAATTATACCTAGTCGGTATTGGATATGTGTTTTGTATTATGTGAACAGTGAAGACATACGGATTGTAATTAAGAGCTAACTAAATTGCTATGCTCATGTTGACATGCTATTAGTTTACAAATTTGAGCTGCTAGGTTGTCAGTTCGCCTCACCTAAACATGATTTGAGTTAGAGTTTGTGGTTATAACTACTGCGCCGGTATTTTAAGAGTGAGTTTACTTAAAGGATGATTTTGTAATTGTTGGCATTAGAACGTATTCAGCCATTGTTTAGCGTATCTGTTTGTTGGTGATCTTTAGGTAGAACTCAATTGTTATAAGGTTTTGTTGGCCTTCTTGATTAGTTGGAAGTTTGATTCCTATTATGGCTCCACCTTGGTGACTGATTGAAATATGTTTCTGATTTATTGCTTACTGCTAATTGACAAAGGGTACAATCTATTGCTTCTATTTCTATACCATATTCTTTCCAGAAGTCCAGGCAACAAAATCCATTAAAAAGGAAATATAACAACCCACTTCTTTATACTTGAACACTAGTTGATTATTGTTAGAAAAAAAAACAAAAAAACTCATGTCTAATAAGTGACGAAAACAGAGGCGAACGAACTTGAGATTTTGAATGATGTCATATAATATTTGTTTGGTTGCACTGATTTTGATTCCGAATTATCCTGTTAATAAGCCGTTTCGATAATTGTTTAAGCCATAAGGCCATTATGAAACAAGGAATGTATAGCCTTGCAACTCATTTGGGTCAGCTGCCAGCCCAATGCCATTTCAGCTGAACGCTTAGCTTCAATTTAACACAAGCCCAATAGTTATTAAGTTAGCTTGAACATTAGCCTAAAATAATTAGAATTCCTTTAAGCTCTCCTTAATTAATTAGGCTCTTGCGATTGGTTTAAGATGTGCCATATTAGCCAAGCCAACAATTATGGCCCTCACTTAATTACTTTAATCCTTTAGAAATCGAGGTGTGCCATAAAGAAGAATTTTTTCATGGCCTCGCAAAGTTAAAAATGCGTAGTGGCTTTTAAGGGCAATATTTTAATAAAGTTATTTTCGTAAATTTGGGTGCGCATTTATGTGACCCAAATCCAAATCTCAACGGAATCGAAAAGTGTCGCTAATCACGGGTACATTGATTGTGATGTGGTTCGAGATGCATTTCCACGATGTTGCAAATTCCTTTTAAATAATGAATGAGACGATCCTCGACAAATAAGAATACACAAACTGTGGGGCCCTCAACGGACACTTATTTTAAATGATTAGATTTCGAGATAGGCCGCATAGCAAACTTTACGGCTTTTTCTCAAAATAACAACGCGTTAGTATCTTTATGCGCGTATTTAATAATGTTATCTTCCTAAACCCGGGTGCACATTTATGTGACCCAAATCCAAATCTCAACGAAGTTGGAACGTATCGAAAATTGCGGGTACATTTATGTGGCGCAATTCGAGATGCATTCTCACGACGTTGCAATTTTTTGAATAAATAATAACAAAAGCGGTAAACAATTAAAATTTGTACATAGGTTCATAATTGTATAAAATCAGATAATTAAGCTGAATATGACAGTTGAGCGACCGTGCTAGAACCAAGGAACTCGGGAATGCCTAACACCTTCTCCCGGGTTAACAGAATTTCTTATCCGGATTTCTGGTGCGCGGACTGTTAAACAGAGTCATTCTTTTCCTCGATTCGGGATTAAAACCGGTGACTTGGGACACCATAAATCTCCCAAGTGGCGACTCTGAAATAAATAAATAAATCTCGTTTCGATTGTCCTTTAATCGGAAAAAACTCCCTTTACGTCCCTTAGTGGGGGTGTAGCAGAGAAAGGATGTGTGACAGCTCTGACGACTCTACTGGGGAGACGAACCCAGAATCTCTGGTTCAGGGTTCAAGAGTTCGAGCTTAAAATAATTGTTATATTTGGCTTTGTTTATTATCTGGCTTTATTACATGTTTGGTCCTAATGTGCTAAAATGTTGCTTTTTACCGCTTTGATATTATCTGAACTGTATATATAAACTGCTACGAAATCCCTCTCTTCTCTCTCTTGAGGAGTGCACGCTGGTCGTGACTTCTTTCTGTTAGTGTTCTATCCCAAAATAGAACGAGGATTCGGAGGAGTTGCAAAACCGGATGATCTTTTGGTTACCGGTACGCAGTTCCCATCCTCGGCTCGAGTTGTCCGCTAGAGTAAGCCAGGTCTAGAACAAACACCCAGGATAAACCTAGTATAACAAAACCTCATGCCGGATCCCTAGTAGGAGCGCTTATTTGCATCATGTGCACTTGACTTAGGGGACTCAACACAGGGGTTGGGTCCGTCTAGGACAAGCGACCTGAAATAAAAAAGACCATCCTGCTGCATCATGTTTGTTTTGTGCATTTATTTGCTGCAGACTTGCATGCTGACCGGCTTATGAAAATACTGGAAAAAAAGAAGAAAAAAAAGCAGTATAGAGAGATAATTCTGAGTTACCGGCGAACTCTGCCAAAATTTTGTGAAAATGAAAAAAAAATGTTTTTTTAGTGTAATTTGTTTAAACAAGTCTTGTTGTCAGAATTAGTTTGTTGTCCTGGCCCGAACTACGCCGGTTTGATTCTCACAGGATGTGAGATACGTAGGCAGCCCTCATCGGGTCCAACCTCCCTTTTGCAAAAATAGCCAAAAAAAAATGTCAAAAGTTTTAATCTTTCGTCATAAATAAGTCGGGTCATTCCATTCTTCCAAAAATAGCCAAATGTCCCTAAAAAGACGCCGGAAGGCTGTTTTTGCGAAAATAGCCACTTTTGGTCATTTTCAAGGTTTTGTCCGGTTGGTAAAACACAACCTTTAAATCTTCTTCGAAGTGCTGAAAGGCCGTATTGACAAGACCGGAGTTTTATTTAAATATGTGTCAATTTTAGTTTTTTTTTTCTTTGAGTCCAATGAGTGTTAATCACCCCAGACAAACATACAGAATGAGCCCGGGTCCAAGTTTGCCGGTAACAGTTAGGAGCAAGATCCCTTTGGAGTTACATTTGTGGTGGGAGGATTTGGAAAAGTCAGAGCGAGATAAGATCAAACTACATCTGGGAGGTCTCGCCAGTTTGTTGAACGTCAAACCCAGATGTGACATCATAAAGGGTTTGGTTACATTTTGGGACCCGGCCCACAACGTATTCCACTTCTCGGATTTTGAACTCACCCCAACCTTAGAAGAGGTAGCAGGTTATATGGACATTATTGAGGGGCTAAGGCACAAATATCTGATTGCTCCAAGAGCCGTCAATTCGCACAAGTTCATGGATCTGCTGAAGGTAAGCAAGAGAGTCCCGTACTCTAAGTTGGATAGAGGTTTTTCTACTCTGCAGTTCATATACCAGAGGTATGGGCATATAGGAGGTTTTGACGATCTGGAAAACGGGGTTTGCAGCAGAGGGAATCGAGCAAAATGGGATGAACATAGGCGGTTCGCCTTCATGGTAGCGTTCTTGGGCATTGTGGTGTTTCCTCGGAAAGACAGAAATATTGATTTGAAGGTGGCTGGAGTCGTCAAGGTCCTGATGACCAACAACAAAAGCACGCTTGCCCCTATGATAGTGTCCGAGATATACCGAGCTCTCACAGCCTGTAAAGCCGGGGCAGATTTTTTCGAAGGATGCAATTTGTTATTGCAAATGTGGATGATTGAGCACTTGTTTCATCATCCTCAGTATATAAGCTATACTACCAATGAAGGTTGCATTGAAGAATATAACACGAGGGTTTCAGGGCTCAAATTGCCAGAAGGGTTTGAAGACTGGGTATCTTGCCTTCGCGCCATCACTACAGCACAAATAGGGTGGACATTGGGTTGGCTTCCTATTGAAGAAATTGTGTACATGCCCGCCATGGGTCCTTACTTCCTCTTAATGGGACTCTGAGGCATTCAGCCTTATGCGCCTTACCGGGTGATGAGACAGTTAGGGAGGTGTCAGGTGGTACACCCAGATGAAGATCTTAGTGTTCATGCAATCGAGGTTAGCACCAACGGCCAATTTCATGAGGAAACCGTTCGTTCTATATGGAATGAATGCCAGTATTTAACGGTAAACACTCGAGTGCGCGACCTATCCAGAGGTGAAGTCTCACCGGCTTTTATCGCTTGGTACATGAAGAGACATGTTGTAAGAGATGAGCCAGAACGGACAACCAAAAAACCTCACATTCAAAAGTTTGTTGAGGCGTCACAAGAACCGTGGGACTGGTTGGCCAAAGAGCGCGAATACCGGGCTGAAATAGGCAAGCTGAAATAATAGATTAAGGATCTGAAATTTGAGAACAAAGTGCAAGTTGCTGCCGATGAAGGAAAGAAGAACAAATTAGCTCGGGAAGGCGAGGTCCTCAAAGCTCAAATCCGGGAAATGAAAATAGCTGTCAGAAACCCGAAGATAAGTCGGGCTGATGAAAAGCTCATAAACGGTCTGAAGAGGAAAGTCCTCGAGTATCAAGAAGACCTGGAAAAATCTAGAGTTGGTTTAGCGAGAATCCAGGCGAAATGGATAAAGAAGGCAGAATAGCGAGCACGGTCTATGTAACAAATGAAGAGGGATTACGAAAGGAGCATCGCTCTATTGAGAGAAACAATATCCACTCTCGAAGAGCGGATCTTCAGACAAGCTCGAGATGCCAGAGCAGATAGGAAGCACTGCTATGATATAATGGCCCGAATGGAGAAACAGATGAATGAGTTTCAGGATCAACTCCTTTACAACGCTTAAATGTTGGGGATGCAGAATCAACAAATAGAGCGATTGCTTATGGAAAGGGACAGAATCAAGGGAAGAATCGACGATATCGGGCACTACATCACCATAAAGTGCCTAGCTTGTGAGGATATGTCCCGCACCACCTTCCTTGCTTCAATAATGATTTATGTCCACTAGATCATGGAAGATTTGAAAGATCTGCAAAGGGGCCTTGCACCAAAATCCGCGGCGAAGCCGAACGACGCCCCGCGGGCGCCAAAATTCAAAACTCTGAAACATTCATAGTTTGAGTCTGTATTTTCCTTGTCTTCAGAGTTTGTTGTCCGTCGGAGTTTGTATTTCCCTTTTTGGCGTAAAAGTCTGTAGTTTGTATCTAGTTTGTCAATTTCCTTTCAAAAATGTTTTGTCTTGTAATAAAATGTTTTGCTAGTAAAGATTGAAAAATCCAAAAATGGTGTCTTTATTTTCCGCACTTGTGGCAGAACTACGCCCGGTCTGATTCATGCGGGGACATGATACGTAGGCAATCCACATAAGATTCGACCACCACTAAAAAAGGAAAGTTTAGAGGCACTTAAAAGAAGTCGGAATGACGCATGCAGTCAGAACAAATACATGATAGAAATGGTTAAACTGCTTAGGAACATTGCATCCCCAACGTGAAATTGCAATATGTGTTAAACTCTAACGCTAACAAGTTTGTTGTTGATCCAGAGATTTCGAAACTGTTAGCTCGTTAGAACGTTCTGGCAAATTACCATTACCACACAAGATCTAAAGGGCCCATTCTGGAAAGTATGTCTAGTTCGGACAAAAGTGTTGAGGAGGAAAAGACAGAGATGAAAATGATGAAGGAGGAAGTAGACAGGTTGAGACAAGAGATAGCTGGGATGCACTTAGCCTGGGCTAAGGGACAAACATCACCAATACTTCCCCCTACTCCTACCCTCTCACCGGCTCGGACTCTGGAACACCCTTCCACTAGTCCATCAACGAGCTTCCCCATTGCCCAATACTATCAGGGGGAAACTTCCTATAATCCCCAAGCTCCACCACCTAAACAAAACCCTCCTCCACCAACTGTTCTTGTTTTTGTGGCACCTCCACCTGCCACATTGCAAAAATCGTCCGATGAACCAGTGTTTCAGGTTCACGACAACCAATAGTATCCTCCCGAACTCACCTTCAAAGCACCCGAGCTATACACTTACACCCCTCACCTTCAGCTCCCGGCGGAAACTGAGAGGCCGGCTAAGAATCCGGAGCAGGACGAAGTGCTTCGTAAAGTGAAAAGCCTGGAGCAATCCTTCAGGAATATGCATGGATTGGGCAGCCAAGTTAGTGTGGCCTACAAAGATCTGTGTCCCTTCCCCGATGTTCAATTGCTAGCAGGTTTTAAGATGCCAAAGTTTGATCTATATGAGGGACATGGTGATCCCATGGCACATCTACGAGGTTTCTGTAGTAAGATGAGAGGGGCAGGTGGAAAGGATGAGCTGCTGATAGCTTATTTTGGTCAAAGTTTAAGCGGGTCCGCACTGGAATGGTACACGAGGCAGGATCCTAGCAGGTGGTATACTTGGGACGATCTAGCACAAGCATTTGCAGGTCACTTCCAGTATAACCTTGAGATCGTCCCTGACCGTCTCACACTGTTGAAACTTGAGAAAAATCCTGGAGAGAGCTTCAGGGAATTCGGATTCCGTTGGAGAGAACAAGCAGCAAGAGTCGATCCACCAATGAGGGAAGGAGAAATGGTGGACTACTTCTTACAAATTTTGGAGCCAACTTACTTTGGTCACCTGGTGACGTCAATCGGTAAATATTTCAACGAAGTAGTAAAAATGGGCGATATGGTTGAAGAGGGACTTAGGTCCAACAAGATAATGAGTTATTCGGCAATCAAGGCCACAAATCAGGCTATCCAAAGCGGCATGGGAGGTGCGCTCGGGAAAAAGAAGAGAGAGGAGGTCGCAATAGTCGAAGCAGGTACTTGGTCCAGATCCAGAGGTCCTTCCCCTCCCTACCAACCCAGAGTCCATCACCCAAATTACCCACACACTCCATACAACCCTCCACAGCCCTATTATCCACCACAAGAACCACATTTCTCTGTCCATCACGCCCAAACTTACACCCAGCCTTCGGCTCGCCCACAATGGCATGCGCCATTTCCCCAGAATACATATCCACCTCCACAAAAAACATACCCACCTCCGCAAAGCACATTTCCACCATTAAGGGCCTACAGGAATCCTTCGGGGCCAGGCTTCCGAGGAAATCAGACTTTCAGGAACGAAAGGGTGCAGAGGTCGAGAACATTCACTCCGTTGGGAGAAACCTATACTACTCTATACCACAAATTGAGGCAGTTAGGCCTATTGAGTCCTGTTGAGCCCAAATTGCCAAATCCCTTGCCCAAAAATCTGGACCACTCGGTAAGCTGTGAATATTGTTCGGGGGCTCCCGGGCATGATACTGAGAAGTGTTGGAAGTTGAAGACTGCCGTACAAGATCTTATTGACACAAATAGGATCGAGGTTCAGGCACCAGAGGCACCCAACATCAATGAGAACCTGTTGCCGGTGCACCATGAGTCCCACATGATCGAACTAGTGCACGAAGGAGGGGAGCCCAAGAAACCCTCACAAACGGTAATGATGATTCGTGTCAGTCCAAATGAAAAACCGACCAGTGGAAAGGCAGTGGTACAGTTGGGAAGGGTAGATGACAAGCCAGTTATGGTAATGGGGAAAGGTGCGTCTGTTGTTGCAAAGAAGCCAAAGCCGGTCAAGGTAGTGTTGCAGGGAGTACCAAGCACACCAGTGTTAGTTGTGAAGGCGGCCCGCGTAGAACCAGTTGTTATCAGGCCAGTAATGCAGTTGCCGGTAACAAGTGAGAAAGCTGTACCATGGAGCTACAGTCAAGTGACAGTGATGCATAAGGGAAAAGAGGTTGTGGAACAAGTATGCGAGGCCCATGGGCTAACTCGTTCGGGAAGGTGTTCTGCTCCCGCATAATTGAGAAGGGCCAATCCAATAACAATAAAGAAGCCAGTGACGGAGGAAGAAGCAGAGGAGTTTTTGAAGAAGATGAAGGCGCAAGACTGCTCCATTGTGGAGCAGTTGAGGAAGACCCTGACATAGATCTCATTGTTATCCTTGTTGATCCATCCAGATGAGCATCGCCAGGTATTGATGAAAATCCTGAACCAAGCCCACGTTCCGGATAAGATCTCTGTGAACCATCTGGAGAAAATAGCAAAGAAAAATTTTGAGGTCAACAGGGTCACTTTTTTAGACGATGAGTTGCCCGTGGAAGGTACAGAACATAATAGGTCCCTCTATTTGATTGTGAAGTGTGAAAACTCGGTAGTCACCCGAGTACTGATTGATAATGGCTCCAGTGCCAATATCTGTCCTTTGGCCACATTGAACAAACTAAAGGTCGATGGTGACCGGATTCACAAGAACAACATCTGTGTTCGAGGGTTTGATGGTGGTGGTACAGACACAGTGGGTGACATCATACTTGAGTTAACAATTGGTCCAGTCGAGTTCACCATGGAGTTTCAAGTGTTAGATGTGGAGGTGTCATATAATCTTCTGTTGGGACGACCCTGGATCCATGCCACCAAAGCAGTGCCTTCTACACTTCATCAGGTGGTCAAATTCGAATGGGATCGACAAGATATTGTGGTACATGGGGATGATGGTACAGGCGCCGTTAGTGATGCCATTGTGCCCTTCATAGAAACCGACGACGACAAGGGCCCATGGGTTTACCAGGTTTTTGACGCAGTCTCAGTAGACAAAATTCCCGAGGGAAGGGGCCTTCCATTTCCCAGAATAGCAGCTGCAACCTTCATGATAGCCTCGGAAATGTTAAACAACAGGTGTGTACCAGGAAAAGGTTTGGGGGTTGATCTACAGGGTATTGTTCAGCCAGTTTCCTTGCCTAAGAACATGGATACTTTTGGGTTAGGATTCAAGTCTACCGCAGCGGATGTAAAGCGGGCTCGCAAGTTGAAGAAAAGAGTCTGGGTCCTTCCTAAGCCAATCCCGCGCCTATCGAGATTATTTGTCAGAGCAGGCTTCAGAAAGTTGCCGGTCCCCAAAGTTCTCAGACCACTGATCGGGCCGGATGGAGATTTGAATGAAGGCTTTGAAAGGTTGTTCGCTGATGTCAACATGATAGAAGCTGGAGAAGGTTCCAGTAAGGCAGACATACAGTTTGTGGGGCCTAGGGCCAATATCAACAATTGGATGGCTACTCCCCTTCCTACTCGGAGGGAGTCTTAGTAGTGGGCTCTGATTTTTCTTTCTTGTCTTTGGATTATTCCAGGGTTGTAATCCAGATTTATTTTTATTGTGTTCATCAAAGTATGAAACCTTGTTATCCCGTAATTCAATAAAATAAAAAAGTTTCTTGTTCATTCCTTATTTTATTTTAATTTTGGTTTTCTTCTTTTCTTTTTCTGTACAGTTCTCTTCATACTGGTCTTAATGATATGGCGTGCATAAGGAATTCTCAGCCCAGTCTTAAAAATCAATCTGATTCTGAAATGATAGTTCAAGAAGTAGATTGAGATTACGAATCAGAGTATGATGATGAGGATGAAGCGTTCGAAGAAATTAGTAAGGAGTTAATTTACTTAGAAGAGAAACCCAAACCCAATCTGAATGACACAAAAGCCGTCAATTTAGGGGACACAGACAATATCCGAGAGACTAAAATAAGTGTCCACCTCGAGCTAAAAATCTGGGAAGAGTTAATCAAAACACTCATTGAGTACAAAGATGTTTTTGCGTGGTCATATGATGACATGCCAGGGTTAAGCACTGATTTAATGGTCCACAAATTGCCCACTGATCCAGCGTTCCCTCCCGTCAAGCAAAAGTTTAGGAAATTCAAAACTAATATGAGTGTGAAGATTAAAGAAGAGGTTACCAAACAGTTGGATGCAAAGGTTATCCGGGTCATTCGATATCCTGTTTGGTTGGCTAATGTCATGCCTGTACCGAAGAAGGATGGCAAGATCAGAGTATGCGTTGATTACCGCAATCTCAACAAAGCAAGTCCGAAGGATAACTTTCCACTACCCAATATCCATATTTTGATCGATAATTGCGCCAAGTGTGAGATCGGATCTTTTTTGGATTGCTATGCCAGGTATCATCAGGTTCTAATGGATGAAGAAGATGCAGAAAAGACGACATTCATCACACCCTGGGGAACTTATTGCTACCGGGTAATGCCATTTGGTTTAAAGAATGCTGGGCCCAACCTATATGAGGGCAATGACTACTTTGTTTCACGATATGATACACAAGGAGATTGAGGTATATGTAGATGATGTGATCATAAAATCAAAGCATCAGTCCGACCACGTCAGGGATTTGAGGAAATTCTTCCAAAGGCTTCGCAGGTACAACCTCAAGCTCAACCCCGCCAAGTGTGCATTTGGTGTTCCATCCGGAAAACTGTTGGGATTCATAGTCAGTCGGCGAGGCATCGAGCTGGACCCATCAAAGATCAAAGCCATACAAGATTTGCCCCCTCCGAGGAACAAGACTAAAGTGATGAGTTTGTTAGGAAGGCTGAAATACATCAGCAGGTTTATTGCTCAGCTCACGACAACTTGTGAGCCTATTTTCAAGTTGTTGAGGAAGGACGCTGCGATCAAGTGGACTGATGAGTGTCAAGAAGCGTTTGACAAGATAAAAGGTTACTTGACAGTCTTGGAAGGCCTTTGATTCTTTACTTGACAGTCTTGGAAAATTCATTTGGATATGTACTGGGGCAGCATGACATCACCGGCAGGAAAGAGCAGACCATCTATTATCTTAGCAAGAAGTTCACAACTTATGAGGTTAAGTACACTCACCTGGAAAGGACATGTTGCGCCTTAACTTGGGTGGCACAGAAGTTGAAACATTATTTGTCATCCTACACTACTTACCTCATTTCACGCTTGGATCCATTGAAGTATATCTTTCAAAATCCTATGCCGACAGGCAGACTAGCAAAATGGGAAATTTTGCTCACAGAGTTTGACATAATCTATTCGACTCGAACTGCGATGAAAGCTCAGGCATTGGCCGATCATTTGGCCGAGAACCCGATCGATGAAGAGTATGAGCCACTGAGGACTTATTTTCCCGATGAAGAGGTAATGCACATTGATGAACTAGAACAGGCCGAAAAACCAGGTTGGAAGCTCTTCTTTGATGGAGCCGCGAATGCGAAAGGAGTTGGAATAGGAGCGGTACTTATTTCTGAAACAGGACACCATTATCCTGTTACGGCTCAGCTACATTTCTATTGTACCAATAACATGGCTGAATATGAGGCATGCATTTTGGGTTTAAGGTTAGCTGCAGACATGGATGTCCAGGACTTCTTGGTCTTGGGAGACTCGGACCTCCTGGTGCATCAGATTCAGGGTGAATGGGAAATACGGGATTTGAAGCTCATACCTTATCGACAATGTTTGCACGATCTGAGCAAGTGATTGCGATCAGTGGAGTTCATACACATCCCAAGGGTTCACAATGAGGTTGCCGATGCTTTGGCCACTTTAGCATCGATGTTGCACCACCCAGAAAAAATTCATGTTGACCCGTTGCATATCCAGGTTCGTGATCAGCATGCTTATTGTAACATGATAGAGGAAGAAATGGATGGCGAGCCATGGTTCTATGATGTCAAGGAATACCTCAGGATGCGGATATACCCGGAGCAGGCCACCGAAGATCAAAAGAGAACCATTCGGCGATTGGCCAATGGATTTTTCCTCAGTGGAGGAGTGTTGTACAAAAGAACCCCAAATTTGGGATTGCTGAGATGTATAGATACTAGTCAAGCCACGACAGTTATGACAGAGGTACATGCTGGAGTTTGTGGGCCACATATGAGCGGATATATATTGGCAAAGAAGATTCTTCGAGCAGGGTACTATTGGCTCACTATGGAGCGCGATTGTATCAGTTTCATACGGAAATGCCATCAGTGTCAGATACACGGAGATCTGATTCATTCTCCACTAACAAAATTACATACAATGTCAGCACCATGGCCATTTGTTGCCTGGGGCATGGATGTTATTGGACCTATTGAGCCGACAGCTACCAACGGTCATAGGTTCATTCTGGTGACCATCGATTATTTCACTAAGTGGGTTGAAGCTAAGACTTTCAAGTTGGTAACTAAGAAGGCAGTGGTAGATTTTGTTCACTCCCATATCATCTGTAGATTCAGAATCCCAAAGGTAATCATCACGGATAATAGTGCTAATCTTAACAGCAATTTGGTGAAAGAGGTATGTCAGTAGTTTAAGATTACACACCGTAATTCCACACCATATCGTCCCAAGGCGAATGGAGCAGTTGAGGCAGCCAACAAGAACATAAAGAAGATACTGAGGAAGATGGTAGAAGGATCCAGACAATGGCATGAAAAATTACCATTTGCATTGTTGGGTTATCGCACTACTGTCCGTACTTCAGTAGATGCAACTCATTATTTGTTGGTATACGGAACTGAAGCAGTAATACCGGCGGAAGTTGAAATTCCATCCCTTCAGATTATCGCCGAGGCTGGGATTGATGACGATGAATAGGTCAAAGCTCAATTGGAGCAGTTGAGCTTGATTGATGAAAAAAGATTGGCAGCAGTATTCCATGGCCAACTGTATCAAAGGAGAATGACAAGAGCCTACAACAAGAAGGTGTGCCCCAGAAAATTTGAAGTAGGACAGCAGGTGCTGAAACGAATCTTGCCACATCAGGCCGAAGCAAAAGGCAAGTTCGCCCCGAACTGGCAAGGGCCATTCATTGTAACCAGAGTGTTGTCCAATGGTGCTTTATGTTTAACAGATATCGAAGGGAGATGCGTCGACATGGCTATCAATTCTGACGCAGTTAAGAGATATTATATATGATTTCTTTTAATTGTAATTGTTGTTTGTTTGTTTATACTTGGCATTTATCGGAGAATGAAATGACGGAGGCAATTCTTTCTTCTATCCAAACACTTTAACCTTTGCTCCACCTTTTGAGCCTTATTTATTCTTTCATACCCCTCTTTTGGAATCAGTAATGAAAATAAAAGAAAAAAGAGAGGAGAAAAAATAATGATAATAAAGACAAAAGAAAAGCAACAAGAAAACAAAGGAATTGGGAACTACGTTTGACCTGATTCCTCAAAGAAGGATACGTAGGCGCCTTATGGCTCGGTCATAGTGTACCAAAAAATAAAAATCCCCAAGCAAGAAAAAACTGGGGCAGAAGTTTGTGTTTATAATTTTGGAAAAGAAAGTTGATTCCAAGAGTTGTAATGTTTTACCCATCAAAATTATTTTGAACCTCTTGTTACCCATTTTCTTTTAACCATACACAAAAACCCATATTGATGTCCAAAAAAGACCTCCCGATCAGTATCCGAGAAGTGCCAAGACAATGCAAATGGAAGTCGGGAATAATACTTTGTTCCCCAGCAGAGAAGAGGATCATAAGTTGGAAATGAATTGGTAGCCGAAAGAATCCCCAACAGAGAGAGTCATATCGGTAACACTCCGATCCCCAGCTGAAAAAAAATAAAAATAAAATGAGAGAGTCTTATCGGTGAAAACCTCCACAGGCACCATAAGGCGACGTAAGTTGAGAAATAAAACGAGAAGAGTCTTATCGGTGAAAACCTTCATAGGCACCATAAGGCGACATGATTTGAGAGAAATGAGAGAGTCTTATTAGTAAAAACCCCTCGAAGGGCACTATGAGGCGACAAGACAAGATTGGCGGGAAGGATCCGCAGTTGGCAAAGAGTTGAATGCCTGTTTATCCCCAGCAGGATGAGGCCGTCCAAAAGATTGATTGATACGAATAGACTGGGTTGATTAATCCGGAATGCACGACATGATCGTTGGGATCGGTTATATCATTCAGATAAGTTCTTTTCTTTCTTTTTCCCCAGCATTTGTTCAGAAAGACTTCTTCTTTTTCTATTTTTTAAAATCATCACTTTTTCATTTCTTGGTTTAAAGACTTTACCTCCCCAGCAATTTGTTTTTGAAAAGGATTTTCAGAGCTTACTACCAGTTGCCAAAATGGTGCAAAACAAAATGCGAATAGGATAGGCCAAAGATAAGGCGACAAAGTGAAAAGAAGTTGGTCGCAAGACCAAATGATGAATGGGTCTAGATCCCAAGAGGACCAAATTTCCAGGGGAAGTTCGAGAAAAATGGAAAAGCAACAGTTAAAAGGTTATGAGGATCCCCAGCAGATTTGCGAGATACAGGAACAACTCCGACAGATTCTCGACCAAGTTTCGCAATGGTCGGACAACACAGAGCGGGGAAGGAAGAGAAAAGAAAAACCATCCCCAGCAGGAATATCATCCCCAGCAAATAATATCATCCCCAAAAAGTTTTGTAGCAAAGCAGGGAAAGGAAAAGGGGAAAAATCATCCCCAGCAGAAGTGGCACGACCACTCACCACGTTTTAAACTAACAAATTTTTCTTTGATTTGAAGTAGGGAAAGGAAATATTATTGACAGTAGGAAGACATGGCCACAAAGAAGATTATCAAACTGGGGCAGAAAATTTTCTCTCATTACGAAAATTTTCTTGAAATCAGATAGCCATTTGGGAAAGAGAGAAGATAACACAAGTTTTGAAGGAAGTAAAATCCCCAGCAATATACGAGAAGGGAGATACAAGTTTTAAAGAAAAGCAATCTTGGAAGAAGCAAGATAACCCAAAGTTTTAAAAGTAGTGGCCTTTGAATCAGTATCATCCCCACCATTGTTAAAAGGAGGAGAGTAACTAGTCTTAAAGGAGGAAGATAATTCCCCAACAGTGTTATTCCCGGCAGGTTTCAGGGAAGTGAAAGCACCAACTTTAAAGGAAGTAGTCTTTGAAGAAGGAAAATAACATATTTGTGAATAAAATATCGGTGTTATCCCCAGCAGTTTTCAAAGGAATAAAACACCAATTTTGAGGGAAGCAGTTGAAAGAAGATGATTCAAGTTAAAGGAGTCAGGAGCCCACCTGGAGAATGGAGGCTGAATTATTTTCAAAGTTGCTGTTGAAGTCAGGAGCCCGCCTAGAGAATGGAGGTGTTAAAATTTTTAAGAAGTTGTTGAAGTCAGGAGCCCGCCTGGAGAATGGAGGTGTTATGTTTTAAGAAATAGTTGAAGTCAGGAGCCCGCCTGGAGAATGGTGGTGTTATGTTTTAAGAAATAGTTGAAGTCAGGAGCCCGCCTGGAGAATGGAGGTGTTATATTTTGAAATAATTGTTGAAGTCAGGAGCCCGCCTGGAGAATGGAGGTGTTATATTTTGAAAAAGTTGTTGAAGTCAGGAGCCCGCCTGGAGAATGGAGGTGTTATATTTTAAGAAGTTGTTGAAGTCAGGAGCCCGCCTGGAGAATGGAGGTTGAATTATTTTTTTTAAGAAGTTGTTGAAGTCAGGAGCCCGCCTGGAGAATGGAGGCTGAATTATTTTGAAGAAGTTGTTGAAGTTAGGAGCCCGCTTGGAGAATGGAGGTGTTACATTTTAAGAAGTTGTTGAAGTCAAGAGTCCGCCTAGAGAATGGAGGCTGAATTATTTTTTTAAGAAGTTGTTGAAGTCAGGAGCCCGCCTGGAGAATGGAGGCTGATTTATTTTCAAAATTGTTGTTGAAGTCAGGAGCCCGCCTGGAGAATGGAGGCTGAATTATTTTCAAAGTTGTTGTTGAAGTCAGGAGCCCGCCTGGAGAATGGAGGTGTTAAACTTTTTAAGAAGTTGTTGAAGTCAGGAGCCCGCTTGGAGAATGGTGGTGTTATGTTTTAAGAAATAGTTGAAGTCAGGAGCCCGCCTGGAGAATGAAGGTGTTATGTTTTAAGAAATAGTTGAAGTCAGGAGCCCGCCTGGAGAATGGAGGTGTTATATTTTGAAAAAGTTGTTGAAGTCACGAGCCCGCCTGGAGAATGGAGGTGTTATATTTTGAAAAAGTTGTTGAAGTCAGGAGCCCGCCTGGAGAATGGAGGTGTTACATTTTAAGAAGTTGTTGAAGTTAGGAGCCCGCCTGGAGAATGAAGGCTAAATTATTTTTTTTAAGAAGTTGTTGAAGTCAGGAGCCCGCCTGGAGAATGGAGGATGAATTATTTTGAAGAAGTTGTTGAAGTTAGGAGCCCGCCTGGAGAATGGAGGTGTTACATTTAAGAAGTTATTGAAGTCAGGAGCCCGCCTGGAGAATGGAGGTGTTATATTTTAAGAAGTAATTGTTGTTGAAGTCAGTAAAGCATCGGGAAACAACAAAATCCCCAGCAGAGGAAGGCAGTTCAAGATTCAAAGGAAAATAACGCGAAGCTCACAAGAAGGAAATAAACAGTTTGAGATCGGCGGCAACACCAGTTCGAGAATACAAGTCAAGTCAGAAGTAAAAGCAACATCAGAGGAAACACAAGGCAACGAGGCAACACCAGTCAAATAAACAGTTTGAGAATAAAATTTTGTAATGCATAGATCATAGCTTAGTATAACTTCTTTATCTTTCAGCAATGGTGTAATAAGGAGGTCGAAAAACAGTAGCAATAGCATGCAACGGCAGTAACAACAAAAGGCAGTCTCATGGTAGTCCCAGCTACCAAAGTTCCCGAACTACATTAACCTGATTCCCTTCTAGCCAGGGATATGTAGGAAATCTTTGAAGCAAAGATTCGGTTAAATCTTGTCATAAAAAAAATGCTTCACACGGAGTATTCCAACGGGCAAAAATCGCTCTTATCCGCTCACTTTATCTTTGCACGAAAACTCTTTGTGTTTTCGGACAAAGAGGGGCAGCTGTGAGCACATGATTTTTGCCCTACGAGAACTACTCCCAGAAAATTCAAAATAAAATAAATTTTGTATTAATTGCAATTGTTGTGAACTTTTGTATTGTTTGCATTCGTTCGTGCCTGTTTATTTGTTAAGTTAAGAATAAAATCACAAAAATATGTACTTTGCATTTTAGGCATTTAAGGTCTAGTTGTGTGATCTTATATTTTAATTGGTACTTAATCATGTTTGATAATTATTATTAAGAGATAATTAGTATTTTAATAAGTTAATTTAATTTATAATTCAACTTAGAATTTTAGTTTTTAAAAGAAAAAGAAAATAAAAGAAAGAAGAAAACAAGAAAATTTTTGGATTGGGCCAGCTTTACAAGAAAACAACCCAGGCCCAATGTCACCCCCCCAATCCAGCCCGTCTCCAGCCTCAACCAAACGACGTCGTTTCAGGCATTTCCATCGGGACCGTTGATCTCAACTGATCAAACGGTCCCAAAGCCTTGACCAAACCCGACCCCGACCCGTCACTCCAATACTCAGACCGCCCCAGTACTACTCCAAACGACACCGTTTGAGTTAAGTGAACTGATCTGGACCCTCGATCTCTCTTGATCGAATGGCCAAAATCAAACCACCCCCCACTATATAAATGAAACCCTCATACCCAGCCCCCCCAGTCCAAACCCCTGTTCTTCATCATCTCAGAGACGAAGCCCTTTCCCCAAACCCTAGACGCCATGGCATTCCTTCGCCTGAAACCCGGCGGCAACGACGCCGCCGGCTACCAAAATGACACCCCTGAACCTCCTAACCACCCCCAATCCAAATCCAGTACCCGTTTGTTTTGAATCATCCTCAAACTTCTCGAATCTTCATTTGAAGATTCGAACAAAGCCTAGACCTACCCCAATTCGCCTTAAACTCACACCAAGGTACCCCCTGACCACCCCGTTACGGATCTGTTGATTGCTTGCCTCGAATCAACCTCCAACTTATCGAATCTTCAATCGAAGATTCGAGCAGGACCTAGATCTACCCCAATCAGTCCCAAACTCATACCAGGCATGTCCCTGACCTCCCTCGTCACCAAACCACCGTGGGTTTGGTTCGAATCTGACCAAAACCGTTCGAACCCCAAATCAAACCCCCAAGAACCCTAGCAAGCCAGAGGGTGAAATCTGTCCCAACTAAAGGAGGGTTTGGGGTCTAACCGACTTTAGTCGAAGTGTTCTCAGTTGAGAACACTCGATTAAGGTTAGTTCGACCTCAAAAAGTTCGAGTTTGAGTTCGATTCAGGGTCCTCCAGGTCCCGAGTTCTTGAGGTATTTTCCATTTTATATTTGTCCCAGTTTGTGTTTGTTTATTCTGTTTATTTATTTAGTTTAGTTTTATTGGTTTTTCAATTTCTTTTGTCGATTGTCTAGTTCTTCTCCCTTAATCATTCAGTTTGTTAGGAGAATTGATTATAGCTGTTAATCGAAATTCGTTTTAGATAATTGCTAGTTTGAACAGATTTTAGAATTAAAAGTTTTAATACAGTTGAATAATTGCATTAGGGGCAGTAATATAAAGGGGTTTCAGGGGTGATTTGGGAATGAAACAGTTAGTATAATATTTTAATGTTAGTGTTTTGATTAGTGGGATATTAGTGTCTTTAAATTAATGTGGTAATGGGGAACAAAAGGGAATGGGGGCTGAAAATAAGGAAAAGTTTTCCTTAGTGGGATTTTAAGTGGAAAAATTCAGATTTTTAGTGGGAGAAGGGGGTCGGGCAGTAAGTTTGAAAGGAGGGCAGATCTGTATAAGAGGGCAGATTGAGGAAAAAAAGAAGGGAGGACTGAAAAAGAGGGAATTTTTGAGAGCTTGGGAGTTGAAAAGAATAGCCACTGTTTTCATTGCATCACTTAGAACTTGAAATAACTAGAACATTTCTTCTTTATACTTCTGCTCTATACTTGGGGAGGTTTATAGTTGTTGATTTTGTTGCTGCACTGCTGTTGCAACTGTTGTTTGTTACTACTGCTATTGCTGATCCTTTTCTTCCTTCTTCTTGTCCTGTTTTTTTTCCAATCCAGGTACACTTTTCGAATCGCCTTGATGTAGCTCTTTGAAAGTTGAAAAATGGAAGTATTCACAGATTTGTGTTCATTTGTAGGTTGCCTGTTGTTTACAATTAGATGAATTGTTAGTTAATTATACCTAGTCGGTATTGGATATGTGTTTTGTATTATGTGAATAGTGAAGACATACAGATTGTAATTAAGAGCTAACTAAACTGCTATGCTCATGTTGACATGCTATTAGTTTACAAATTTGAGCTGCTAGGTTGTCAGTTCGCCTCACCTAAACATGATTTGAGTTAGAGTTTGTGGTTATAACTGCTGCGCCGGTATTTTAGGAGTGAGTTTACTTAAAGGATGATTTTGTAATTGTTGGCATTAGAACGTATTCAGCCATTGTTTAACGTATCTGTTTGTTGGTGATCTTGAGGTAGAACTCAATTGTTATAAGGTTTTGTTGGCCTTCTTGATTAGTTGGAAGTTTGATTCCTATTATGGCTCCACCTTGGTGACTGATTGAAATATGTTTGTGATTTATTGCTTACTGCTAATTAACAAAGGGTACAATCTATTGCTTCTATTTCTATACCATATTCTTTCCAGAAGTCCAGGCAACAAAATCCATTAAAAAGGAAATATAACAACCCACTTGTTTATGCTTGAACACTAGTTGATTATTGTTACAAAAAAAAAAGCTCATGTCTAATAAGCGACGAAAACAGAGGCGAACGAACTTGAGATTTTGAATGATGTCATACAATATTTGTTTGGTTGCACTGATTTTGATTCCGAATTATCCTGTTAATAAGCTGTTTCGATAATTGTTTGAGCCATAAGGCCATTGTGAAACAAGGAATGTATAGCCTTGCAACTCATTTGGGTCAGCTGCCAGCCCAATGCCATTTCAGCTGAACGCTTAGCTTCAATTTAACACAAGCCCAATAGTTATTAAGTTAGCTTGAACATTAGCCTAAAATAATTAGAATTCCTTTAAGCTCTCCTTAATTAATTAGGCTCTTGCGATTGGTTTAAGATGGGCCATATTAGCCAAGCCAACAAGTATGGCCCTCACTTAATTAACTTTAATCCTTTAGAAATCGAGGTGTGCCATAAAGAAGAATTTTTTCATGGCCTCGCAAAGTTAAAAATGCGTAGTGGCTTTTAAGGGCAATATTTTAATAAATTTATTTTCGTAAATTTGGGTGCGCATTTATGTGACCCAAATCTAAATCTCAACGGAATCGAAATGTGTCGCTAATCACGGGTACATTGATTGTGACATGGTTCGAGATGCATTTCCACGATGTTGCAAATTCCTTTTAAATAATGAATGAGACGAGCCTCGACAAACAAGAATACACAAATTGGGGGGCCCTCAACGGACAGTTATTTTAAATGATTAGATTTCGAGACAAGCCGCACAACAAACTTTACGGCTTTTTCTCAAAATAACAACGCGTTAGTATCTTTAGGCGCGTATTTAATAATGTTATCTTCATAAACCCGGGTGCACATTTATGTGACCCAAATCTAAATCTCAACAAAGTTGGAACGTATCAAAAATTGCGGGTACATTTATGTGGCGCAATTCGAGATGCATTCTCACGACATTGCAATTCTTCGAATAAATAAAAACAAAAGCGGTAAACAGTTAAAATTTTAACATAGGTTCATAATTGTATAAAATCAGATAATTAAGCCGAATATGACAATTGAACGACCGTGCTAGAACCACGGAACTCGGGAATGCCTAACACCTTCTCCCGGGTTAACAGAATTCCTTATCCGGATTTCTGGTGTGCGGACTGTTAAACAGAGTCATTCTTTTCCTCGATTTGGGATTAAAACCGGTGACTTGGGACACCATAAATCTCCCAAGTGGAGACTCTACAAAAAATAAATAAATCCCGTTTTGATTGTCCTTTAATCGAAAAAAACTCCCTTTACGTCCCTTAGCGAGGGTGTAGCAGAAAAAGGAGTGTGACAATAGGGTTCTCATTTGGCGCGAGCTAATGTGCAGAAAGGCACCCAGCCTCGTACGGGCATCAAGTCGACCCCGACTAGCCATGACGGCCGATGCTTCGAAATCAAAACTCTTGAAAAGAGAAAATCAAAGGGAGCGCCTATAAAGTCAAATGAAGTTGAAAAGGTTGAGCCCCACGTAGCTAACCGTCTCGGCAAAGAGTTGAAAAAAGCCAAGGCATCCCAAATGATCTGAATTTGAAGTTGGGAGAAAGAAGCCAGAAAAGAAAGGCCAACGAAGGCGAAATAAAATTGGTAAAGGTTAAGTCCCACGCGACTAGCCGTTGCAGCAAAGTTTGAGGAGCCGAAAGTTCCCCAATGCTCCGAAGAAAAGAAAAGAAAAAAAATGATGAAAAAAAGAATATAAAAAAAGAAGAAAAAAAAGAAGAGAAATCAGAAGGAAAAGGCCTACGAAGGCAAGATAAAGTCAAAAAGGTTGAGTTCCACCAACCAATCATCATGACAAAGTCTAGATAAGCTAGAGTTTCTCCAGAGTCAGAAAGGCAATCGGTATTCAGGAAGCAACCAGTTTCAGTTGAAAGGGCCGAGATCAAGTGATCAAAACAATCAAGGCCACAAAACCAACCACCACTTTGAAAACTCACAAATATTTCTTTGTTTGAAGCAGGAACACAGCATGCAGAATGGTGATTCTAAAAGAACGAATGTCACCAAACCTTAACCCAGGTAGAACATTTTCGCCTAGGGGATCCAGCTCATATTTCCGGGTAGAAGTACTCTTCACTCAGGTTGTTTTACGTAGCTTAACCCAGGTAGAACCTTTTCGCCTAGGGGGATCCAACTCATATTTCCGGGTAAAAGTACTTTTCGCTCAGGTTATTTCTACGTAGCTTAACCCAGGTAGAACCTTTTCGCCTAGGGGGATCCATCTCATATTTCCGGGTAGAAGTACTCTTTACTCAGGTTGTTTTACGTAGCTTAACCCAGGTAGAACCGTTTTGCCTAGGGGGATCCAGCTCATAGTTTTCGGGTAGAAGTACTCTTCGCTCAGGGTGTTTTACGTAGCTTAACCCAGGTAGAACCGTTTCGCCTAGAAGGATCCAGCTCATAGTTTCCGGGTAGAAGTACTCTTCGCTCAGGGTGTTTTACGTAGCTTAACCCAGGTAGAACCGTTTTGCCTAGGGGGATCCAGCTCATAGTTTCCGGATAGAAGTACTCTTCACTCAGAGTGTTTTCTGAAGCTTAACTCAGGTAGAACCGTTTCGCCTAGGGGGATCCAGCTCATAGTTTCCGGGTAGAAGTACTCTCCACTCAGGGTGTTTTACGTAGCTTAACCCAGGTAGAACCATTTCTCCTATGGGGATTTAGCTCATAGTTTTCGGGTAGAAGTACTCTTCGCTCAGGGTGTTTTACGTAGCTTAACCCAGGTAGAACCGTTTCTCCTAGGGGGATCTAGTTCGTAGTTCCAAGTAGAAGTAATCTTCGCTCAGGTTGTTTAAATACAGTTTAACTCAAATCGAACCGTTTTGCCTAGAGGGATTCAACACTTTATCGATAATACATGGTGCTAACACCCGATTCTATTTCCTTCCAGTAAGAGAGGGTACCAGCCTATGATTACATTTCCTTTCAGTTGCACAAGGTACCGATCCCTGGTTAAACTATCCTTCGTTACCAAATTTTATCTCTTTCAGCTAGTTTATACTACTGTTTCTATCTGCCTTTTCAATAAATTAGATAATTTACAGATTTCTCTAATAACTCACAGAATTTTCCTAGTGCCAGACTGGGGCAGAAAAATTTTGTTCGTTTTTGTTTGTCTTTGATGGCTTTGCAGGCTTTGCCGTATAGCACAAGTGACGATTAAAGATTGCAGTTTCAGTTTCTCATCAGAAGAAAGAAATCCTTCGATCACAAGATAGTCGGAGTTTAGCTTTGATAATGTGTTAGCAACCTAGCTTCTCAAGATTCATCTTCTCAAATTCTGATCCAGAAAGCAAGCAATCGAGATTGAGTCATAATATTTTCTTCAAAAGAATTAAGATCCAATCTAAGGTCAACACAAGCGAGCATGTCAAGAATCAAGATTTGACTCTAGAAGACACGTGTATAGGAATTTTTATACTCTTAGTTTGCAGACAAATGTAGTGCTTTTCTCTTTTTCTTTTGATGTAAGAAGCAGTAACGGTAAGAGTAACAGCAACAGCAGCAACAACAACAGTCTTAACTCTAGTGTCTGGTAGTCCCACCTACCAAATTTTCCCAGAACTACACTGACCTGATTCCTTTATAACCAAGGATATGTAGGCAACCTCAGAAGCAAGGTTCGGTCACCACCTTTTTCAAAATGCTTCCACTAGAGTGAATGTGAGCAAAAAATTATCAATGGTATTTATTTGTCCTTGCACGAAAACTCTTCATGTTCTCGAGCAAAGAGGGGCAGCTGTAAATGCCTAATTTTCGCCTTATATATATAATATGTATGTGTGTGTGTGTGTGTGTTTGTTCTAATTTGTGTATGTATAGGTTTTAAGAGTTGAGTAATGGTTTGATAAATGGGATAGGGTTTGGGCTAGTGTAATTTAATTAAAATTGTGCCAAAATTGGCCCAAAATTTGAACCCAAAGATCCCAAACCCGGTCCAAAAGGGGGCTGCCAAGAAGAGCTTAAAACGACGTAGTTTTGTCTTGAAACTACGTCGTTTTGGTTAAGTGACAAGATTCAATCTCATCCACCCATCTTGATTTAATCCAACGGTCCTAGTTTGATCTTCATCCTAGGTATTTAAATCCTAAAATCCCCAAAAATTTGCCTCATTTCCCCATTATTTCCTCTCTCTTCTTTCCCTCTCATCACTCTCTCTTCTCTCTCCTCCCAAGCCGCTGCCGACACCCCGCCGCCGCCGGCGGATCACCTCCAAACACCTCCAAATTCACACCATGTAATCTCCACAACTTCCTCTTTCCATATCTCCAAACCAAATCCTTCAAAAATTCCTCAAACTCTTTGAATCTTAGATCTAGGAAACTTTCCCGTTACTTTTTTGCCCAAATTATTGAAGCTCCAACCACTACCACCCCACAATACCTACATCAATGGATAGGGCTCCTCAAGACCTAGCTATTGATGCTAATTTCACCCTGAAAATCCGGCGACCAAAATCTGGCCAAATTCCGGCGACCTCCCCGAACACCCTCTTTTGGCATACCACCATTTTTTCGGCCACTTGAATTGTAAAATGGTAAAATCCTATTCTTTTTCATGGCTGATTTTTTATTTTTCAGATATTATTTTTTATTATTAATTATTTTAGCATTAGTTTTTGAAGTTTTGGAATGTTAAATTTTCTGTTTTTGCAGTTGTTGAAGTAGTAAAATAGCTTTGTGTTGATTAAAGTGAGGTAGTGAGGAAATGCTGGAGAGTATATGGTAAAATCGTAATCCTGCCCCGTTATTAATTTTTTGATTTTTTTTAGTTAAAGTTAGTTTCTATCTTGTTTCTTCATTTAATCCATTTTTGATTATGTTTGTCTAGTTGGTTTTATTAAATCGCTCCAGTGATAGCGTGCGTTTCGTTTGGCTTTAATAGTTAATTTTTATTTGCTTACGATTGGTTCATAACACATGTGTGAAGTTTAATTACATGTTTTAATACTTGGTTTAGTTTGAATCAACAGGGTGATATTGATGTTGTTAAAATCTGAAGTTTATGTTATTTTATCACAAAATAGGGTGCTAGTAGCCTACTTTTACTAGTTAGGGTGGCTGAAATGATTTTTTTTTATCTTTGTTTCTGACAGAGTAGATTTCCTTTGACCTTTGGAATTTTTTTGAACAGTGTTTAGCATACAATGTTAGTTTTTGTCGGACATACATTTGGTGAATCAAAATCTGTCCAAATTTGCCTATTTAAGGGCTGCCCTTTCCTCACTTTGGGGGGACTCCATCACACTTCCAGGGGGCATTTTTTATAATTGCTTTGTCACAAAAATAAAATAAAAAATCAGCAGTTGAACACATGAAAAGTAAGCTGAAATGGTGAGCTTTGGGAGTGAATCTTAGAGTGCAAACTTTTAAAAAAATATAAGTCCTCTTTAGAGTTCGTTTCTGGGTTCCCTCTCTAAGTTTTCGGTTTGTTTTAACACAGATTTGCTGCTGGTTTTGCTGTTGGTTTTATACTACTTTAGTTGCTGAACTACTGTTTATTCTTTTGCTACCAGGTAATCCTTTAAGACTCGTAATGTACGTATTTTCAGCAATGGGAACAGCTTGAACATGTTGCACCATTTAAATGTGTTTGATGTGATGAATAGTTTGACAACAAAAGAGCTTGTATGTTATTGTTATGTATCAAACATGTGATAATGTGAATATAGTCCTTCATAATACTTGAATATTGAGTTGTAAGTTTTTGAATGTGATATGTAAGTCGTTTATGGATTTTTTAAGCATGTTTTCAAGCTATTATATCCGAGTAACAATGCTAAGTATGCCATGAATGACTTTAGGTGTATAACACATAGCATGAGTTCGTTTTAGTTGCTGAAATTTCACTGTCAACATATGCTTCTAGGAATGCTGTGATAATATCTTTGTGAATCTGGCCATTTTGCCGGATTTGCAAAAATGGCTATTTTTGTAAAGTGGACGTTTATACAATTGTGACTATGTAGTTAATGGTCATGAACTCAAACTAAGTAAAAAGCTAAGATTGTATCAACTTTGGGCCTTATTGAATCAAAGATAAAAGTTGGTCAATTTACCTTTAAACAACAAAATTACCCCTTTTCTTCTATATAGCATTGGGCCAATTGAAATTCATTTCTTGGCCTATTTTAATAATAAATTCCAGCAGCCCAAAAGCTCCATACAAGCTAGCCCATTTTTGTTTTTTAACAAAAAGTTAGCTCATTTCTTTTAAAATAGATAAAGTTGGCCCAACATTTATTTGCATAATTTTTCCCAACTATAAAGCTCGAAAAATAATAAAATATCAGATTTTTCTACTATTTTAATTAACTGGTTTCCCTTTAATTAATTTAAACGTTAGGCAAGTAGTAGGTGCGCTTTAACCTCACAGACTCACTTGTGTAGCGTGACGCTTAACTTTTAATAAGTTAATTCATCAATTTCATGTCATATTCAATAGTTTTAATTAATTTATAAATCTTTTGTCATAATCACGGATTCGCTTGCGTAGCGTGGTAGTGACATTTAATAAATTTTCTGAAAAAAGAGGGTTAATGTTTCCTCCAACACAATTGCAGCAATTTTTCAAAAGTAAATAACGTGCTAACAATCGTCTGTCATGACTGCGGATTCGCTTGCGTAGCGCCGTTATGACTAAATAATAAATTTCGCCGATCACACATTCGCTTGCGTAGTGTGGTTATTACATCTTATTATTCAAAAATATTCTTTAATTTTTTCTAATAATCAAGAGATAAAAGAGGATAGGTAAAACATGAAAATAATATAAATCACAGTTTGTCAAAAATTTATTCAAGCCAAGTTTAAGTCAATAAAGCGATTGTGCTAGAACCACGGGACTCGGGGAATGCCTTATACCTTCTCCCCGATCAACAGAATTCCTTACCCGAACTTTATTATTGCGGACCGATTAAAATAGAGTCAAACCTTCCTTTGACTAGGGATCCAAATAAATGGTGACTTTGAACACCGAAAAAATCAATTCTAAGTAGCGACTCTGAACAATAAAATAATCCCTATTCAAATTTTGTCACTTTAATTGGAAAAACGCTTTGGCCCATACACATATTATTATTATTTCTTGGAGGGAGAAAAGGGGTGTGACAGGATTATGTTCCCAGTAGGGTGGTTTCATTTTTGAAGATCCAGCGGATGGCTGGGAAGGGTTGTCTTTCTTATTTGGCCTTTGTGATAGATATCAGTGCAGAGACTCCTACGATTGATTCAGTTCCGGTGGTGAGGGATTTTTCAGATGTGTTTCCTGCTACCGGGCATGTCGCTAGACAGGGTTGTTGATTTCGGTATTGATATGGTGTCGTGCACCGTATCGTGTGGCACCGGCGGAGTTAAAGGAGTTGAAGGAGCAGCTTCAGAAACTCCTTAACAAGGGGTTCATTGGTAGGCCAATATGGATGTGTGTTCTACATCGAGCCGGCTTGGTTGACTCCGAGTTGTATTGTTGAGGGATGTGTTGATTCGATTGTTATTAAGCTTATTAGTGGTCTGGGGAGATCTATGAGTTACCTTTCCGTATTGCGAGGCATTAGGATTTGTTGGTTATAGCCACATGTGGTGCGGTTTTATTGGGGTCTCTCAGTGGAATTCGAGCGGGAAGAGTATTGGGTATTGCTCGGCAGATGGCGTATCAATTGTGTCCTTTTGGGTTTGTGTAATGTTATGTCAATTGCTTCATCGTGGTTATGATGATTTGCTTTGGTTCTAGACATCAAATTGCGCGTGGTTGTTGAGTTTGAGCATAGTGACTTGAGGTGTTTCATGTGGACCGGTGTTCGAATAGGGTCGCGCATTGCAGCGAAGTTATGTGGAGATATGATCCTTCGGGTTAGATTCGTGTGTTCTATTTCTACGATGTATGATGGGTTCTCAGCATTGTGTGTGGTAGTACTGGTGACTTGCGGTATAGCTCTCTCATTTGAGTCATTTTGCATGATTTGAGTACGTTCGGATTGTTGCTTATTAGTGCGCGGATTGCGCGAGTTGTGGCTTTAGATTGTATTGATGTGTCATGTCACCAAAGTATTTGTGTTGGATTAGATGAGATCGTTGGGATCTAGAATGAATACAAACGGATTCGATTTCAGCGTGTTGGAAGGATAATATCAATGTTCGGCTCAGAAATTTGCTATGGTCCTTGCCAAAGGAGAAGTGGTTTCACGAATGGTTGATCTGAGGAATGGTTATGACTTTCTACGTGTTTCATTTATCATTGGCAGAATAAGGAAGTGTTGGAATGAGGCTTTATTTGATAAGAGGTTTATTATCGATATTCGGTTGTTCTGAGCAACTGCTGTGATTAGAAGTTATCGCTACGAGAGTTTGAGCTATGTGGTATATCATGTAATTGCATCTGAGGCTGCAGGTATGGTTTGTTACAGCTTGTTCTGGCTTATTCAGAGTATAGATGTGAAATTCTGATCTTGTAGATGATTTCTGAAGTGGAAATGTGGTTCTAAGGTTTATGGGCTAGGTTGGATTGTGAAATTTCAGTTACATCGTGTTATCGGACCTATATGAGATAGGGTGACGTGGGATCACCCCCGGGTATGTGCATGATAAGGTTACCTAGCGATTGGATGGTTTTCGGAACAACTCTGGGCATGTTCGAGGACGAACGTATGTTTAAGTGGGGGGAGGATGTCACGACCCGATCGGTCATTTTGAGCTTTTGCACTTTGCTCGCCAGTTCTCGAGCATGACTAGCCCCATGTGATGTATTATGACTTATGTAAATCGTCGGTTTTGGTTTTCAAGGTAATCGAAATGGATTTGGAAAAACAGTTCTCAGTTTGAAGCTTAAAATTTGAAAGTTTTAACCAAGTTTTGACCTTTTAGTATTCGATCTCGAATTTGGATTTTTATAATTTGATTAGCTCCATTAGGTGATTTTGGACTTAGGAGCATGATCAAAATGTGTTTTGGAGGTCTGGAGCAGATTTAGGCTTGAATTGGCGAAATTAAAATTTTGGCAATTTTCGATTGATAGGGGAGATTTTGATATAGAGGTCGGAATGGAATTTTGGAAGTCGTATAGGTCTGTTGTGTCGTTTGTGATGTGTGTGCAAAATTTCTGGTCATTCGGACGAGGTTTGATAGACTTTTTGATCGAAATCGGAATTCGGAAGTTTTTGGAGTTCTTAGACTTGAATCTGTGGTTGATTTGATGTTTTCATGTTGTTTTGAGTGTTCCAAAGGTTGGAATAAGTTTGAATGATAATATGGGATATGTTGGCATATTTGGTTGGGGTCCCGAGGGCCTCGAGTGAGTTTCGGGTGGTTAAACGAATCAAATCTTGTTTGAAAAAGTTGCAGATTTTCTGGTTTCAGTTGCAAGCATTTCTGTTCTTCGCGATCGCGTATGAGTGTTCGCGATCCCGTAGACTCAGTTAGGCAGGGGTGAAAATTGTTCCATGTGATCGCAGAGGTCAGGGCGCGATCGCGTAGGCTGTGAAATTGTTGTTCGCGAACGCGTGACCAGGGTCGCGTTCACGTAGAAGTGAATGAGCTGGTGAGAGGAGTATAGGATTGTTCTATACGATCGCGTGGGCGAGGCTGCGATCGCGGAAGGTAGCCAAGGCAGTGCTACACGATCGCGTGGAGTGTTATACGATCTCATAGGGTTAAAATGAGGGTAGTCAGATTTGTGTTTCGCGATCGCAAGGTATTTTCCACGATCGCGATTAAGGAATTTAAATCGCTGGGCAGAATGTTTATAAGGTCATTTTCGCAATTTTTGGCCATAGTTCACCATTTTTGAGTCGGTTTTGGAGCTTCTTGGGGGATATTGAAGGGGGAAATCAAGAGAACCTCTTTGAGGTAAGATTATTTAACCTAAAACTCGATCCTATGTTAATTCTTACTTGTTTAAACATGAAATTAGTAAGATTTGAAGCCTAAAAATTGGAGAGTTAGGGCTTGAAATTAGAGACTTTGATTTGAGGGGTCATTTGTGGTCGGATTTTGATGTATTTGATATGTATGAACTCGTGAGAGTGTAAGGATTCTATTGATGTGATTTTTATCGGATTCTGAGACGTGGGCCTAGGGGTCGGGGTCGGCCAATTTCGGGATTCTTGGTGTAAATTTGTTATTTTCGAGTGGGTTGTGTTCCCTTAGCATATTTTGATGGTATGAATCTATTTTTGATTAGATTTGGAGCATTCGGAGGCCGAGTCGAGAGGCAAAGGCATCGCAGGCTAGAGTTTGGACCGGATTGAGGTAAGTAATGATTGTAAATATTGTCCTGAGGGTATGAAATCCTGAATTTCACATCGTTGTGCTACTTTGAGGTGACACACACACTAGATGACGAACGTGGGGTCGTACACTGTTGGGGATTGTGACTTAGTCTTTCCCGTATGACTGTAAAGTCGCGTATTTGATTGAAAACTCCTTGATATCATTGTGTTTTGGAAAGTATATCGTGTTTTGGGCTGAATGCCATATTTGGGTCTCGTGCCAACTGTTTTGGACCCTTAGGGGATTTTTACTACTATTCCTCATTGTTTTGACTTCATATTTGTATTCAGTCATGTTGTGTTCTACTATTTCATAACTCAGCCATATTTACTCAGTTTTGATATTTTAAATGATATTTTGGGTTGAGCATCATGTTTTACTATTTCTCGAGTGGCTTGAGAGATTTCTGACTAAGTGAGGCCGAGGGCCTGTGTTGTGAGGATATTGTGGGATCGGACTGCACGCCACAGCAGTGTTGTACTGATTCATGATTATGAGTCTGAGGGCCTGATTTGTTACGCCACGAGGTGGCTTATTATGAGGTCGAGGGCCAGTTTGATTATGTCACGAGATAGCTTGTTATAGCGCTAGGGCTGTAGGAGCCCCTCCGAAGTCTGCATACCCCCAGTGAGCGCGGGTACCCAGTGTGAGTGATGTGATGCTGCCCGATGGGCTGTTGTTGTTTCATATTGTTTCCCGATGGGCTGTTGTTGTTTCATATTGTTGCCCGAGGGGCTGTTCTTGATTCATGTTGTTCCCGAGGGGCTGATTACGAGTGATTGTGAGGTAGCCCGAGGGGCTGGTTCTTACGTTATTTTGCCTGAGGGACGGTTTATGGTACATGTTTTTCCCGATGAGCTGTTTACATTTCTATTAATTTTACTCAATATTCTATCACTCGTTTGAAACTATTGAAAGTTGTTTTAAAAAGGTTTTACTGAAACTGAGCTTGATTTATGAAGTAAATGATTTCTGTACTGTTTTGGAAATGTACTGTATTTGCTATAGCATTATGACGTGGTTTACGTGTTTTCTTACTACTCAGTTTTCATTTACTTTTATTACTTACTGAGTTGACGTACTCACATTACTCCATTCACCTTGTGTGCAGATTTAGGTATTTCTGAACCTGGTAGCGAATGTTGATTGCTCAGTGGCAGAGTCATCGGAGTTAGCAAGGTAGCTGCCCGACGTTCGCAACCCTGCTCTTCTCCCTCTTGTCTTCCTTAGATTGTTTTAGTATATTTTCAGACTCTTCGTTGTATTCAGACCTTAGTGGATGCTCGTGACTTGTGACACCCCGATGTCGGGCTTGTGTATTTATTCCGCACTGTTCATTTAGACTTATATTATGAGATATTTGATTAATTAAAGGCTTACAAAAATTACTTTTATTAAATAATGGTTAATTCGAGAATTGTGTCGGCTGGCCTAGTTTCATGATAGGCGTCATCACGACCGGGACGATTTTAGGGTCGTGACACACATTAACCCTTAAGTTTTAAGTGATTGCTTAGATGAATTTTATTTTGTATTGGAAAGTGTTCGGTTAGACCATTTTACTTCATACTAATATGAGAAACGGAAAAAATTCTTGAAGTAATTTTTTTAGTTCTTCAAAATTAAGAAAAAAAAATAGATTTGTAGGACATGAAGGAGTTGGAGAGGCAAAGCTTCTAGTTTTCTCGGATTAACAACATAAAAGAGTGAGAACAAGAAAGAAAGATAGAAAATAATTACTTACTAGGAAGTAGCGACAGAAAATAGAAAGAAAGAGGAAAGAGAAAAAACATGGTGGAGGATCAACAAGTAGAGAGTTTTCTCAAATAAGAGCTTATTTAGGGGATCGATAATTAAGAAGAATATCGAGGAATAGAATTATGAAGAAAAAAATTTAATAAAGGAAAACAATAGGAGAAAAAACATATGCCGAATTACAATGCAATTCACTTATTTGGTTTTAGTTTCTTTATTTTTAACATGTTTTTTATTTAAAAAGAAGAAAATTTTTGAAAAACAAAAGTTTTGTAATTTGAATCTATCAATCTATATATGAAGTTAATTCATAAGTAAGAATTCACATTTCCTTTCTTAAAGATAATCTAACTATTTAAATGAAGTTTATTTAAGCTCTACTTTTGATATCAAACACTATTTTATGTTTTTGAATTCACCAACATATAAAATTAAATTTTGTGTATAAATATACAAATATATCTCTAATATTTTATACAACTGCGCGAAGCGCGGGTAGTTTCACTAGTTCCGAATAACCTGAAAATTAAAATCGACAATTCACACAAGTCATAATACATCATACGTAGCTACTCATGCCCGTAAACTACCGAGCAAAATGCAAATGCTCAAAACGACCAATCAGGTCGTTACATTTTATAAGTTCAGATTAGATATTGAAAAACATATCAACTATTATGAAAGAAAAAAAAACGCTCAAGGACCCGTGAGTGAGGTCTATTTGGGTCATATTGCGGTATGCTCTTTAATTTACCAAAAAACTAAAGGAGCAAACAATGAACGAAAGAAAGTGAAAATAATGATAACGCATTAATGCAAATTTGCGTTCATATATACACAAATGCATCAAATTAATAGCATTAACTTGTGAACAAAAAATGTTCAATCTTAATCTTTTGGAGCGAGTATTATATTATTTACATTAAATAACCATAATTATGCTAAATTGAAGAAGTTATCCAAAAAAATTAATCCTTGAAAGTTTATTTTCGCAATTTGAAAATAAAGTCTACATAATTTTATGCATTTAACATATATGTATATATGCCAAGTATTTTGAATTTCTCCAAAGGAAAACAACTATAACTTTAAATATATGTTATTTCTGACCAAGACATTCATGTAAAACACAATAATATATCATGAAATCATCACATACTTAATATAACACATAAAAATTGAATTTTGACAAAATCGCACATAATAGGAAATTAAAGAATGGGTAGAGCAAATAAAGTAGAATCAGATTTTGTTGTTAGTTTAATGTCATTGCGGATTGTATATATTAGCCATGAACCAGAGTCAACAATGTGTTTTCTAACATGGCAAAGATAAAGTGATTTCTGAAGAAGCCTTGCCAATATAATTCTCTAATACCGTAATTGGTAAAAGCCAGCAAAATTGTACACGTTTCACTTTGTCATTTAGAAAATTTTCGATAAAATATTTTTTCCACCGCACACGGATTTTTGTCCTAAAGAAATCATCTATGAAAGTGTAATTAATCAACCTTCCACAATCGAAAGGAGACACAAATAACATATCCACTATTTACTTCATTTTCGCTATGGTTGTATCATTTAGAACACACCTATTTAGAAAAAGCACAATATAAAATATTTTCAGTTGTGTTTAATTATTGTTATTATTATTATTATTATTATTATTATTATTATTATTAAATATAAATATATATTATTAAAAGGGTAATCTGTCCTTCAACTTTCAAATTTAGGGGTTTCTACTTTTCTACTTTTATATTATTAAATATAAATATATATTATTAAAAGGGTAATCTGGTGAGGAAAGGAAGAAGAATATGTTATTAATGTATGTGTTTTAGTAGTATATATATATATATATATATATATATATATATATATATATATATATATATATATATATGTCTTAAAAAATCACAAACATTTCGAAAAGGAAAAAGAACTAAATTTTGACCCCGTTTCAAAGTTTAATAGATTCAGCAACAAGAACCTTTATATTAACCCATCAAAATTTAAATCAGGGATAAATTTAAATCATGAACCTTAATACATACGTACATACATATATATATATACATACATATATATATATATATATATACATACATACATACATATATATATATAGCCCTGTAATTTTATAAAATTGTACATATTAATTTGACATTCATTGTCACAAACAAAAAAAGTAATACACCTAGTGGTATCTCATATCTATTGTTTTATAATCCTGAATCTTTCTCTAATACTGTACAACAGTACAAGACAAGGTTGAATGACGATTCAACAACCATACACGACATATGCTACAAAAGCGACATGTTAGATGATAATCTGAAGATTCCATAGAGATTTTCTACATTTTACTTTTAAGTTTAGGATGTTTTATTTCTCAAACGCATTGTCCTGTATTTTTTGTATGACATATGCTGGAGATTTCGTTATCTATTTTTTATTTTCTTAAATTAAATTGTGGAGTTTATCTATACTTATCAAAGGGGTTAGGGCTTAGGGGTGTATAAATTGCTAATTAATCCATCATTTCGATAAAATATCTTTTTGTTTTTCGCCCAGTGCTCGGTACCTGTTTTTGGACCCGATTGATGGAATCTGTGATTTCATCCATTAATAAGGATCGAGAAGGTGAGAAGAGGAGAAGACAAAAGAAGAAGAAGTCAAATTGTATTTTTCAATCTCAGTTCGTTACAAAATATCTGTATACTAACATATACTGAACTGACTCTTTTTTTGTAATTGAAAAATGACCAAACTACCCTAACTCACTAGTCTCCAATACTCCCCTCAAGATGAAGGGTGAAAAATATCCAACACTCCGAGCTTGGACATGAGGGACTGATGTTGTGCAGTGGCAAGTCCCTTAGTGAATAAGTCTGCAAGCTGAAGGGATGAAGAGATGTAATGAGGTTCAATGAGACCAGACTTTATCTGCTCCATCACAAAATGACAATCAATCTCAAGATGCTTCATTCTTTCATGGGAGATGGGATTGTTAGCTATCTGAATTGCAGCCTTATTATCACAAAATAAGTGCGTAGGCTTAAAGAACAGAAATTCCCAGCTCCGTGAATAAATAAACAAGCCAAGTGATTTTAACAACAGCAACAACCATACTTCTATACTCTGCTTCAGCAGAGCTACGACTAGCTATATGTTGCTTCTTGGATTTTCAAGAAATCAAAGAGTTCCCAAGTTTCACGACATAATTAGTGACAGTTCTGCGAGTGTTTGGGCATGCAGCCTAGTCAGAATCACAATAAATACTAAGAGTATCAATGGAAGCTACTGGTAACAAAATTCCCAGCTCTGGTGCGCCTTTGAGATATCTCACTATCATCAAGGCTGCTTCAAGGTGTGTTTGCTTGGGACTTTGCATAAACTGACTTAAATTTTGGACTGCAAAGCTTATATCATGTCTAGTAATAGTTAAGTACAACAACTTACCAATCAAATTTTTATAAGAAGTGAAGCCCTCTAATACTGGATCACCAACCGTGCCAACATGAGTGTCAAATTTTACTGAGGTGAGTTTCTGATTCAGCTCCAAAGGTGTATGGACTGGTTTGGAACTACTCAGCCCCACATCTGCAATCAATTCTAAAACATATTTTTTTGGTTGAGTATGATCCCTTTCTTAGACCTTAATATCTCAATCCCAAGAAAGTATCTCAATTCACCCAAATCCTTAACTTTAAATTTATTATGTAATGACAGCTTTGCTGCTTCCACCAACTTGAGACTACTTCATGTTATTAGTAAATCGTCTACATAAACAAGTATAACAACCATCTCTCCCCCTGTTTTCTTGATGAAGAGTGAGTGATCAAAAGCACTTTGTGTAAAACCATCATGAAGTAATGCCTCAGTCAACTTTATATTCCACTATCGGGATGCTTGTTTGAGCCCATACAGTGATTTTAGCAACCTGCATACTTTCTTCTCCCTCTGTCTTTGAAAACCCTGAGGTAATGTCATATAGACCTCTTCATATAGGTTTCCTTGCAAGAATGCATTATTGATATTCATTTGAAAGAGTGTCTAGCATTTAGATGCTGCAATGCTGATCAATGTCCTCACAGTGACCATCTTAGCCACAGGTGAGAAAGTGTCATGGTAGTCCAAACCCTCCTTTTGGTTGTACCCCTTAGCTAATAATCTTGCCTTAATTCTCTTCACATCGCCATTTGCCTTGTATTTGATCTTATAGACCCACTTGGATCATATTTCCTGTTTACCAGCTGATAATTCAACTAGTTCCCAAGTGTTGTTATCCATCAGTATATCTATTTCTTATTACATAATCTGCACCCATCTACTGTCTTGACATACTTCCTTAAAGGAATAAGGCTCAACATAAATAGAGAATGCCTTCAAATATATCTGGTAACCAGTTGTGAGATTAGCATAGGACAAGCTTTGTGTGATTAGATACATACAACTACTTCCATCCTTATTTGTAGTGACATAGTCTTTTATCCAAATAGGAGGTTTATAAGATATTGTTGCTTTTCTTGTCTTTTGAGCATCTGCAGAAGCTTGTCTTGCAATCTCATTGGTCTGTTGAGTGTCTACAGAGGCTTGTAAATTTTCTGAAGCTTCTGAACTTCTAGTTACATCTATCTCATCATGACCCTGTGAAATTTTATTTACTTCTGCGTATGAGTTTTCTAGATTGTTGTTTGATTACCATATTCAGCTACATGCTCAATGTCTGCTTGTAACCCTTCTAGGGAAGAGTCTTTTGAAGTAGGCGATGAAGTAGATGGCAAGAATTCAGGACTCAAGTTAATTGGAAACTTATGAGGGAATATGTCCTCCATGTCTGATTGTAATCCTTTGAAAAGGAATAATTATTCTCTAAATGTCATATCATTAATGTTAAGAAACTTTCTAGCTTTCATGTCATATAATTTATACCACTTTTGTATCTCTGAATATCCAATTAGGACAATATTCCTTGGTCTTTTGTCAAACTTATCCCCTTTTGGCAGGTTGCTGGCAAAGAACAAACACCCAAATACCCTAAGGTGTTCAATTTTTTGTGGCTTCTTGTACAATATTTCAAAAGGAGATTTCCCTCCTAGAACAGAGGTAGGCCATTTGTTAATCAGATACATTGTTACTTTTACACAGTCTCCCCAGAACCTATTTGGTATTGAGCTTTGGAACTTTACTGCCCTAGCAACTTCAAGAATATGCATATGCTTTCTCTTTACCACCCCATTCTGTTAGGGAGTGTATGGACAACTGCTTTGAAGCACAGACCCTAAATAAGCCATAAGTTCCCTGCAACTAGAGTTAAAAAACTTTGTCCCATTGTCAGACCGTAGAAATTTAACACATACACCAAACTGATTCTTTACCATAGAAAAGAAATCTTTTAGTACAACTTTCACTTTAAATGTAGATTGTAAAAAATATATCCAATTATATCTACTAAAATCATCTATAACAATTACAAAATAATGCTTTCTATCATAGGTAGGAATCTTATGAGGTGTCCAGACATCAACATGTATAAGTTTAAAAATATGTTCAGTTTTACTGCTACTAATAGAAAATTTGTCTCTGCTTTGCTTGGCTAATGGACATATTTCACAAAGACGTTGAACCTTATTGTCTACCCTATTCTTTAAGGAAGGAACATGTTGCACGTTGAAGGGTGATCGAAATCATATTCCATAAGTTTGAGTCTTCAATCTCTTTGTGACAAAAGCTGCTGAGAAATCCTATTTCATTTTCCAACATATACAGTCCATAATTTTCCTTACCAATCCCCATCACTTTGCCATTGTAAAGACCTTTAAATGTGCAAAAGTCAGGGAAAAAAGAAGCATAACAGCATAATTCCCTAGTCAATTTTGACATTGAGAGCAAATTGAACTTAAAATCTTGAACATGTAACACGTTCTTAAGAGTCTAGTTCTCTAGAACAGTTATATTTTCTGTGTGTGTTACTGAACACTTATTCTCAGTTTGTACTTGCCTCCATTATGTTGTTTCTCAATGGTCCTTATGTTATTTAAAAGTTTCTGAGGTAATATGGTGAGATACCCCAGAATCCATTATCCAATCACAACTGGATGTTTTTTGTCAATAAGGTAGTTATATCTGCCATCAATGAGTGACAGACATTTGATTAAGATTTGTTGAGAAGGTTCATAAATTGCTTATATTGCTCTTCTGCAAGAAAGTTCCCTTGTGGTTGCTTGTTATTGGATCCTTCTGCCTCACCAACTGAAACATTGGCATAAGATCTACCTCCTACTCTTTGAGCTTTCTTCTTACTTTTGAAATCAGAAGGAAATCCTATAATCATGTAATAATTTTCCTTCAAGTGTCTCTTATACCCACAGTGTTCACAAATCAAACCATGGCTTTTTAGGTTTGAATCCTTGTGCTCTACTAGCTAGCATCATCAAGGGTTCTTTATCAATGTTTTCCATCCCTAGTGTGCATTGACTCTCTTACTGTATAGCTAGAGCATATGCTTGATTCACAGTCAGTGTAGGACTTTTAAGTAGCATATCACTTCGAACATGATTGCATGATTCATTTAGGCCAACCAAAAATTACAGTAAATGTGGTTTTCTAAATTGCTCGATGAAAGGCTTATTCCCTCTACAATCACAGCCTGAAGCAGGTATTATCAAGTCCATCTCATTCCATAAATCCTTCAATTTTGAGTAATATTGAGTTGCAGAGTCAGTACCTTGCTTCAAGGCTCCAATCGATGTCCACAAGTGATAAAGTCTGGTAAGATTTGAATTCTCAAACTGCTCTTTGAATTCGTTCCAGACCTTTCTTGCATTTGAAGCGTTGATGATACTAGGTTGAAATTCAGTAGTGACCGTGCACCCTATCCATGAGAGCACCACGGCGTTGCATCGCTCCCACTGGTTTTCCAAATCTTCGTTGTAGGAGCTCTTCAAGTAGGTTCCATCAATAAACCTAACTTGTTTTTGACCAGTAGTGCCTGACGCATCGAGCGGCTCCATATAGCATAATTTTATGGGTCTGCAAGCTTTATATCAACCAACGATATACCATGAACGTCTGTAGCTTATAAGAAAAATGGATGATTATGATCAACTTGAATATTTCCAGCTGATTCTTCCATGGCTGTTGAAACCCTAGAATTCGAAATTCAACAATGGTTTCCTCATCAGTTTTGAAATCCTTTGCTCTAATCCCAAACTGATTGCTTTGATACCATGACGGAATCTGTGATTTCATCCATTGATAAGGATTGAGAAGTTTAGAAGAGGAGAAGACAAAAGAAGAAGAAGTCAAATTGTATTTTTGTAACGACCCGGCCGGTCGTTTTAAGAATTAATGCCCCGATCCTCTATTAACTACTTTTCCCGTATTTGTTTCTGCTATTGTGAGTTTCCGGAAAGATTCGTTTTGAGTTTTGGAGTGTTTTGAGACATTTAGTCCCTAAATGAGAGCTTAAGCTTTAGAATTTGGACCGTAGTAGGAATAGTATGAAGATGGCCTCAGAATGTAATTCCGTCGATTCTGTTAGCTCCGTTGAGTGATTTCGGGCTTAGGGACATGTTTGGATTGCGTTTTGGAGGTCTGTAGCTTATTTAGGATTGAAATGCCGAAAGTTGAATTTTTGAAGTTTCCGGATCGATAATGATATCGGGGTCGGAATTCGATTCCGAAAGTTGGAATAGCTCCGTAGTGCTAAATGTGACTTGTGTGCAAAATTTGGGGTCAATCGGACTTGTTTTGGTTGGTTTCGGCATCGGTTGTAGGATTCTTGAAATTTCAAGTTTTTTAGGTTTGGATTAGAGGGTGATTCATGATTTTAGCATTGCTTGTTGTGATTCGAGGGTTGGAATAAGTTTGTATGGTGTTTTAGGACTTGTTGGTATGTTTGGTTGAGGTCTCGGGGTCCTCGGGTTGATTTCGAGTGGTTAACGGACCTTTAGACTTAAGAAGAAGATTGTAGAAATTGCAGAAGTCTCCAGTTCTGGTTTCCTTCTTCGCGTTCGCGAGTGGGCTCTCGCGTTCGCGAAGAGGAGCTAGGGCAGGTGAGAATTTAACGCTTTGCGTTCGCGATGTTGGTTCCGCGTTCGCGAAGCTGAGAGGTCCTATGCCTACGCGTTCGCGAAGAGGGTCCCGCGTTCGCGTAGGATTGAGAGAGTGGCTATCGTGTTCACATCTAGGTCATCGCGTTCGTGATGAAGGAATTCTAGGCCAAGTCAAGTTGTGCTTCGCGAACGCGAGGGACCTTCCGCATTCGCGAAGAAGGATTTACCTGGGCAGATTATAAAGTTTCAAAACTGAGGGTTAGCCATTTTTATCAAAACTAGAGTTTGGGAGCTTGGATTCGAACGAGGTTTTGAGGGATTTTCAGAGATATCAATTGGGTAATGATTCTACACTTGATTTTAGTTATATTCCACTAATCTATCATTAATTTTATCATTTAATTTTGGATTTGGGGTAAAAAATTAGAAAAAATGGAATAGAGTTCTTCAACTAAGATTTCGAGCTTTGATTGGGATTTTGACATCAGATTTGGATAATTTTGGTACGAGTAAACTCGTGAGTGAATTGGGGGTTCATAATCCATAACTTTTACCCGATTTCGAGACGTGGGCCCGGGGAGGATTTTTGGGCGTTTTTCTATTTTCTTGCCTTAGCTTCGATTTCATTAGCTAAATTAGTTGTTTGTAGTTGTATTTACGTTATGATATTAATTTGGTGAGATTTGGGCCACCTAGAGTTGGATACTCGTGGTAAGAGCGTAATTTCGGATTGATTTTAAGCCGGTTCGAGGTAAGTGGCTTGCCTAACCTTGTGTGGGGGAACTCCCCTTAGGATTTTGGTATTGTTGTTATATGAGTGCCGCGTACGTGAGGTGAAGAGGGCATACACATGCTAATTATTGAAAAATCCTATTTTTATTAAGTAAATATCTGTGTTTTTCTTGTAATTGAGCAATACTCGTACTTGAAGCCTCTTGTTTAGCTTAGGAAAATCATGTTTATGTGTTCTATTTGTCTTACATGCTTTAACTGCTTACTTGTATTCGATGCAACATGTTTATAGTAGAATTCCTATTTATCCACGAATAGAACTGTAGATTCTTTCTTGATACTGTTGTTTGTTTACTTTGGGACTACGGGATGATATCCCGGGAGATCCCCCTGCATGTTTACTTTGGGATTACGGATCGGTATTCTGGGATATCCCCCATGCACGTTTATATTTGGGACTACGGGACGACACCCGAGAGATTTCCCTGTACTGGGTATTTACTTTGGGACTACGGATTGGTATTCCGGGAGATCCCCTACACTTTTACGTTTGGGACTATGAGACGATATCCTAGAAGATCCCCTGTTGCTATCTCTGTGTACTGAGTTACATTCTTTCTGTGATTTTGTTCTCTATTAACTATTAGTGCTTTAATTATACTGTCACATTTCGTACTATTTACCATGTTTTATGTATATAACCAGTAGGACCCTGACCTTCCTCGTCACTACTCGATCGAGTTAGGCTTGACACTTTACTGGGTACCGCTGTGGTGTACTCATGCCCTTTCCTGCATATGTTTTTCGTGTGCAGATCCAGGTTCTTCGGCTCAGCCATACTATCAGTGAGGCGAGGCGATTCTCAGAGACTTCGAGGTATATCTGCCACGTCCGCAGACCGAGAAGTCCCTCTCTATTCTCTCTTTTAGCTATAGACCTTCTGTAATTATTTTGTTTAGACTTCCGGAGTTAGACATTATGTATTTCCTCTAGTTTGTGATTCATGAGATTCCGGATTTTGGGAGTGTTAATATTGATTGAGAGTGTTGTTATTGTATATGCTAAGCAGTATCTTAAACTTTCCATATTACCCGTAAATTGCTAGTTTCGTATCTTTGTTTCCTTTTTTTCGTAAATTCTTAGGCTTACCTAGTCGTAGAGACTAGGTACCGTCACGACAGTTCACAGAGGGAGAACTTGGGTCGTGACAATTTTTCAATCTCAGTTCGTTACAAAATATCTGTGTACTAACATATACTTAACCGACTCCTTTATTGTAATAGAGAAATGACCAAACTACCCTAATTCACTAGTCTCCATGCCGATTAATCCAAATTTGTGCTAGAAAGTCTCGCTTTGGAGGTTAAATTGGTCCCTACCAAAAGCGATTTTATACTCTAGCACTCAAATATGAGACTTTTGGTTAAGGATGTAAAAATAATTGCAACTCTACCACAAACTTTGGTAGTATCATTTGATAAAATGTGACTCTAGCACTCAAATATGAGACTTTTGGTTAAGGATGTAAAAATAATTGCAACTCTACCACAAACTTTGGTAGTATCATTCGATAAAATGTGATAAAAGAACTGAGATATTTTTAGTTCTGAAACCAAATGATGATGACCATTCATTACGATGATGACCATTCATTACGACTAGATGTCACTTTCTATTTGAATAATGAAGAATTGCGTATATGATGAGATTCTTTGTGCATTTGCACGGCTAAAGGGGAGAGTGGAACTTTATTCAAATTCAATGACTCCTATCCATTTAATCATATGAAATAGAATTAATTTGTTTGTGCGATGATGATTTTTCGGTTAATCCAGTTGTGGCTTAATTATCAGATAAAGATTGAGCAATTTACTAAAAGAGTCTAAGCAAAAAACTTGTACATTTGCACTTCCTTCAAACAGAATAACTTTTAAATGCGAGTTTACAGCTAAATTAAATGATGTAAAAATTCTTTATATGATAAGTGTACATGATTGAAATTCGTTTTATATATGAGGAACTTTCAAGATACTATGGCGAACTGATTGGTGGAAACTCTTTGATTTCTGAAGACGAAAATCTTGGATTAATTTGTTGTGTTTAAATTTTGGTAAATTTATATTGTTGAGCTTTTGGTTATATAAATTTGTAATAGGAAGGGTAACACCAAGTTTGTTGTACTATAGTGGTGAGTATTTCCTCCTGTCACGCCGGTGACCCGGGTTCGATCCCCGTCAACGGCGGTAATTTTTGTTTTTGCCATCTCATTTTTGGAGATCAATTACAAAGAAATTGCCCTAGGAAGCAGAATCAAGTCCGCCACTCCTCAACCCCTTTAAAAAGAACTCAGTCCTACACTCATCTCCATTTTTGGTATTACAAAGAAACTTGCTTTAGGAAACAGAAACACTGATCGGAATACCTTGTCATGGCAAAGTGATGTCTCTTACATCTTTAACAGTTCAGGTTTGTTAAAGTGTTGATTTAAAATCCTTCAACATTGGTGACACTTTTTCCAACGAAATGCAAACTCTAGTTTATATGAGGTACTTTGCTGTTTAAACTGATGTCAATTCAATTAATTCCTCTATAGCTAAGCTTTGAATCTTGAACATTTTGTGGAGAGGTGATATTATCTACTTCCCCTTTAAAGTTGGTTGAATTGAGGCATTTTTTACATCTAAACCATCGTGATTCGTTTATTTTGCCCGAGTAAATAGGTGAATCACTTGCTAATTTGGGAACCTTTTTCCCAGTCCGTGTCATATTTTTGTGAATGTTTTGGTTATTAAAAGAAGAACAAGAAGGGTAGTTCTGTTCTTATCTTAACGTTTTGGGGCAGACTTTGAATACCCTATGGCTGAGTTGAAGAACCTCAAGCAGATGTTCATAAAGAATTGAATGGACAGTGTTATCGTACTAGTTGTATTTTTTCTCCATATTGTTATCATTTGCATGTTTGCTTGGAGCCGAGGGTCTACCGGAAACCAGTCCCAAACCCCCTATTTGTGGGATAAACTGGGTTTTGTTGTTGTTGTTGTTACCGTACTAGTTGCTGGAAATGGAGGTACTCAATTGGCAGGCTTCTACAATGCAGTAAGTATATTTGTAAACCCTCATCACACACCGTTTGAAGCCATCTTGAATGTTGTAATGGTTACAAACTTGTCAGCATTACAGGGTCTATCGCTGTAACCAAAGAGATAAAGCAGTATATGTTTGCGCCTAGAGTAGTTGTGCTTATTATTTTGTTTTATTTATTTCATAATAGTGGTATTCGCACACTGCGATTATATCCACCAACCAATTGACTGCTACCTTTTGCCATATAAATTCACCAAAGTTTAGGCGAATGATGAAATCACCTAGCCTAACTAAAAGAAAATTTTACAGCAAGAAAGGGAGAGGGGCTTAACTTTATTCACTGCCACCAAAAATGGCAGCGACATATGAAATGAATTATACTTTGCATCTCAAGCTTTCAAATAATGAAAAATAATCAGAAGATATGATGATCATTTTTAGGTACAAAACCTGTCTGATTGATACAGGTTCTTAATTCAATTCTATATGCCCATGCAAGTCTTGCCAAGAACTTATTCAGAATTTTACATAGTTCAATTGCATATGCAGTGTTAAAAGAGTTAAAGATGTTAAAATAGTTCCCAAAATCCCTGCTTTGTAAGGCACTGAGCCAAAAAGAGTAAAAAGGTCCATGTCATATAGGGTTCAAATAACCATCAAGAGAACCCAGAATAAAAACTTGGAGTCTGTCAACACATGGCCGTAGTAGTCGTCTTCAACAAGACTAAATAAACCTGCTCCCAAGAATTCAGGAACTCCTGCAAATTGATCAAGAAAATAGGAAATAAAAATCAGTTAGTACTCAGCAAACTAGTATCGCCATGTTGCAGGAAGTGGCAAAAATAAGAAAATAAAATGTGTACTGTAAACAACATCATCATACACTTGCACACTATCTTAGATAAACAAGACATATTTAGGAAAGAACGTCCCTTTCTTTTCCAATCTCCCTTCCCCAAACACCCCCCCCCCCAACACACACACACACACACAAAGTGAAAAAACAAATGGAGAAAAGTCTCAGCGTGAATCTATTCACAGATTTGTATTGATGAATAAGCAATATTGAAGTAGACAACCATAATTAAAAGAAAGAGATGCATTATTCAAGATAAAAGGTTCCAACATCAGAGATGCACATGTGATCCACGGAATAGAGTTCAAAGTCCTCGCTGACTTACCTCTACTAAATATATGGGAATTCACATGTCTTTGGGGCTCCGTGGTCAGGTTCTAGTAATAAAGTGACCCTGAATACAAGAATTTGCAGAAACTTAGCATCCATTCATGATTACTCGCAACCATCGCAATATTATTACTCTAACGACATGCATACCTTCCCACCAATTCCCTCTAGAAGCACTATATTGGTTGTTTCCACCAGAATCATATTCTCCTCCTTCCTTCTTGTACTGAATTATTTACAAATACATCACAAGGAGTTAGTATCATCGCATTGCATTTTTTAGTTGTGAAGATGAGTTTCAAGAAAAAGAACTCACACAAGTATGTGCAACCATTTTTTGAGCATCGGATGACTTGACGTACATGTCCTCTTGACCACCATAGAAGAGAGAAGAACTTAGCGGACATGGTTCCACTCTATTCTGAAAAAGTGATTCGCGTTCCTTACTGGATGTGCAATGCCCTGCACCTTCTCTATCTTTCGTCACATCAGCTGCTCAATGACATGTGTTAGACACTAGTTTCTCGTACACCTCACTAGGGGTGTTCATGGTTCGGTTTGGATCGGTTTTTCTCTAAAAAGAAACCAAACCAACTAAGTCGTTTTTTCAAATATTAGAACCAAACCAAACCAAGTAAGTCGGTTTTTTCTGGATTCGGTTTTATGTCGGTTTTTCGGTCATTTGTCGGTTTTTTCTTAAATATACGATATACACTACCAAACACACATTTCGGTGACCACATTTTCAACGTAACACTATCAAATCAATTGTCCTTTGAGAAATATATTATTTACCAAGATATATTGATGATAATTGAATCAATAGTGATGAATAATTTAAGGACTCAATTAAAAATATATTATTTTTAACATGAAATAGATTCTTACACTTAACAAAAGAAAACTACCAACTAAACTAGAATGTAAAGATAAAGAACTATACTAAAAGTGCAAACGATTAATATTTACTATATTTTTTTTAAAACTTTGTATAAAAGTATATAGGTGTAATAATAAATTTAAAATAGCTACTCCTATATTCGGTTTGGTTCGGTTTTTTTTAATTAAAACCAAAACCAAACCAAATTTGATTGGTTTTTAAATTTTAAAACCAAAACCAAACCAAACCAAAAAGTATCGGTTTTTTTGGTCGGTTTGGTTTGGTTTTCGGTTTGGTTCGGGTTTTCGGATTTTTATGAATACCCCTACACCTCACGATAAAGACATTGCTATGTCAGTGTAAATGCGGAATATACAAGGAAAAACATCACGTTTCATGAAGTTAGCACCTAGAATTGAAAGCAATTGTTCATGATTATGGAACTGTCAAACAAACGGATTGTAGCGGTAGACCCCATACTGATTCTCCAGTATATAAAAGCTTATCATAATTACACTGAGGCATACTTCTCTCATTTATTGCCTATTCTTCATTCAAAGCACAAGAATTACAGAGATTAAAGATTTGTTTGGGTTTATACCACAAGAAGTACATATCAAGTGTGAACAATTAATAGGAAGGAAATGGAAATGGGTGCAGGAGAATCTCTTGTATGTTACAGGTTAGCTTATGTCTGTAGAATCATATATACGAAGCACAACAATGATTCTCAAAGAGTCAGGTGTTAAGACAGATCGGAGAATTACACATCAATTAAATGAGGTGAAACAAAGAGAGGCGAAAAAGAATGAGGAAAAGAGAGATATCATAAGACACCTGGAGGTGGTTTGTTCCATTCCCTACAACCAGACGACTGCTTCTCCAGAGATTGCAAAAGTTCAGATGCTGAAGCTTTCCTTCCCATAACCTATAACAATATGGAAGATAAGACTAAGTTCTTATTTAATTTTCATGGAAAAAAGAGATCAGGCTATTTCAAAATCTGATAGTAAATTTGCAATGATCAGTCACAATCCCATAACTACGTGTATGAACAGCATATTTTAGAAGAGAAAGTAATAGTAGTAAAAATAGAAGTAGAAAGCATAGGATGCATTAAACGACCACTAACATGCTATCTTGAGAGTACATAAAGAGGAGGCCGTACAATTCTTTTAACTGTTACCTAGATCCAGACTACCAAAATTTGCTAGTGACCTCCAAGAAGTAAGTTTTCATCTGAAACTCGTATATAATTACAATTCTTTACAAAGAGTTGACATGATAGAATCATAGAAATTACAAAACAGATTTTCTGGGGTTCCATATGAGTTTATGGAATGTCAATTTTTGGTTAGGAAGTCATGATAAAGTCGATTCTGTTTTTCTTGTCAAACCCTCTAAACAAAGAAAAGGTAAGAAAATTTTTTATCCTCTTTTTTGATGAAGTAAGTAATCTTTTGGAGTGTCTGGACTGAAAGAAATAGCAGATGCTTTGATGGGATCTCAACTCCAACTTACACTCTTAAGGCTGGATGCTTAGTTAGATTGTTTAGCTGGCATTTTCATTCCCCTGTAAACAATGTTGACAATTTTTTGGATTTTGTTAGCTCCTTAGTTCTAGCATAGACATAGTTCTGGAGCTAACTCCACCTTCTTTTCCTCCTTTCTAGTTATGTCTCTAAAATATTGATATTTTTCCACTCCAGGTTCTTCATAAACTACTTCAATAGCCAAAATGCATTTACTGCATCTTATTTCCAGGCTAATTTCAATTTGACACACTGCAAAAACTTGCAAACATATCAACCCACTCTCATTTTCATTTTCTTCATCATCAAATCTAATCAAACGCATAAACAATATTTTGAAATTGAAGCATTCTCTCCGTTGCAGTTAAATAACATCATATAATATAGGGTCAAAAGAATTCACTGGTGGAACCAAAAAGATCAAGTGAGAACATAGTACTATTACAAAATTCAATTGTAGCTTTGCAATGATTAAAGGAAAGGAAAGAGAACAATGCCATGTTATTTCAATTTTTGATTGTAAATTTGCAATATTCAAAATAGCAATCCCCTAACAACATGTTGTATCAAACACAAACAATACTTTCTTTATAACAGCAGTGCCCAAGGCTAGCTTCGGATGCACCTCAACTCTATAAGGTACCTGTTATCTTCCACCAAGATAAGTACTGAGTAACTCTGGCCACCAAGACTTAAGCAAATGAGACAATAACACTTAACCTTTTTGCCTCTACTGAAAATTTGAAACCTGGTGTGTCCCATGGTTTTTATCTCACAAATAACATATTTTATAGGAGAAAGTAATGGTAAAAGTGGGGGTAGAAAGCATATGATGCCATAAACCACCACGAACGTGCTATCTCGAGAATTGAAAAAAAAAGGATTCCATAAACCACTTTAACTGTTAATAGTCGTACAAGTTCACCACTACAATCCTATCACAATTCTTTACAAGGAGCTGACATGATAGAACATATCAATTACAAAAATAGAATCTGGGGTTAGCAAAAGTTGATGGAATGTCAAATTCTGGTTATAAATTCAACTATATAGAGTCGATTCAATTTTGCTATTCAAATCCTCTCAAGAAAGGAAAGGTAACAAATTTTCTACGGCAAAGGGCCAAATATACCCCTCTACTTTCAAATATTGTTTCCCTGTACCCTTCGTTATACTATTGGACTATCCATATCCCTACCGTCATACTTTGGAACAAAAATACCCCTATTTTGGATGGAGTGCCACGTGGCAGCACCAGATAAAATGGCCCATTTCTTTTTTTTTTTTACCCAACCCATTTTACAAAAAACCCACAACCCGAACCATATTTTCATTTTTCAGTTTTTTTAAAGAATTTTCTTTAATATTTTCGTTTTTTTTAAACTGAGTAGATACTGAAAAGATTTTGCAAAACAAATTGTAAAAACTAAAAAAAATCGTTTTTTAACAAAAAATATTTTTTTGTAAAAACTGTAAAAACATATTTGTAAAAACTGAAAAAATTGTAAAAACTGGAATTTTTTTTCCAGATTTTAACAAAATATTTTCGTTTTCTAAAAACTGAAAAAAATATTTTCGTTTTTGAAAAATGTTTTTTTTTCAATTTTTTCAATTTTTTTAAAGATTTTCTTTTTGTAAAAATTGAAAAAACAAATTTGTATAAAGTGAATTTTTTTAAAAAAAATAGAAAAAAAAATATTTTCGTTTTTTAAAAAATGAAAAAACTATTTTCAACAAAATATTTTCGTTTTTGAAAAATATTTTTTTTCATTTTTTCAGTTTTTTAAAAGAATTTTGTTTTGTAAAAACTGGAAAAACAAATTTGTAAAAACAGAAAAAAAATATATTTTGTTTTTTAACAAAATATTTTCGTTTTTTAAAAACTGAAATTTTAAAAAAAATTGGAAAAAAATGAAAATAGGGTCGGGTTGTGGTTTTTTTTAAAAACGGGTCGGGTAAAAAAAAAGAAGAAATGGGTCGTTTTAATCTGGTGTTGCCACATGTCACTCCATCCAAAATAAGGGTATTTTTATTTCAAAGTATGACAGTAGGGGTATAGATAACCACTAGTATGTAGCGGTAGGAGAGATCCATTATGGTGGGATGGACCGTTCTCGAATTCCGGCCGGCATTTCTGTCAATCGGCGGAAGACTCACGCATACTGGGAGGGTACGACTTCAAGGGATGGACTCGATCCAATAGTATGACGGTAGGGGTATAGGTAGCCCAATAGTATAACGAGGTATACAGGTAAACAATATTTGAAAGTAGAGGGGTATATTTAGCCCTTTGCCGAATTTTCTAATTCTCTTCCCATCCACTTCTTTTCCTACTTTCTGGGTTTGTCTGTATAAACCATTATTTTCCCCTATTTACAGCATCTCATTTCCAGTTTAATTTTCACTTTGATACACTGCAAGAACTTGCAATAAATTCCAATATAATCGCACACTAAATTTTTAAGTTCCTAGTTTATATGACAACCTTTGCCATTTTAGGGTGTTCCAAAATTCCTGAAACCATTCTATTTCTTCATCACTCCTAATTCATTAAATAAATCAAATTTAAACTTTAATAACAAGTGAAATCTAATATTTTAAAACTCCATATCCAGTCAAATAACACCATATAACATAGTTAGCCTCAAGAAAGATTAATCAAAAAAGAGAGAGAGAGAGAAATAAAATACCTTAGATGGTGGTGGAAAAAGTGAAGAGAAAATCCCGGTGGAATTGGATGGCTGAGTAGATTCTATGGTGGAATCAAAAATATCTGCAGAAAATGATGAACCCACTTGCTTCTTACTACTTTCCATTGGCACACAAGAAAAGCAGAGAACAGAAAGGTAAAGTACGAAACCAAGATTTTCTCTCTGAGAAGGGAAATAATTGTGTCAGAAGAATTAATAGTATGTAATTAGATAGAACAGGCCACGTGAAGATCGCAGTCAGAGAAGTGGGACTAGATAACTACTGACTATTGCAGTCACTATATACAAATTGCAACACTCCAATCTCTCGCCCTACATTTCTTCACATGTTTGGGCCGCCCGAGTTTTGGCGCTCTCACCTCTTAAAGTGAAATAATTTTGAGGAATTTTCATAAATGACTACTCCCTTGTGTTTAAATTTAGGTGAACCTATTTATTTTTTGGTACATTTCAAAAAGAATAATTTATTTTTAAATTTGGTAACAATTTAGCTTAAATTTATAATTCTACCCTTAATGAGAAACTTTTATAACCATACAAATATTCTGGGCACCATTTTAACTTCTTTAAGACCACAAATTTTAAAAGTCTTCATTTTTTATCAATTTTCGTGCCCAATCAAACATGTTTACATAAATTGAAACGGAAGGAGTATTATTTAGTGGCTATTAACTTCTTATAGCTGTCATATACATAATTACATTCCGTAGCTACCTTTCAGTTGTTATGGTAATGTATTTGATGTATTCGAGCTACTTTATTCATGAATACAATAGCAAAAATTGCCTAAAAAATAGGGCAGTCCAGCTGTCAGCCGTTGTATTCACATGTATTCATACCATGTATTCATGAATACAACATAATAATAGGTCTCTCCAGTTGTTTAATAACGGAAAACTGCCAATTTAACGGGATACACTCCTATTATAACTCACCTAAATCAATTATAACATACAACATTATCAATCCAATTAATGAGAAGATTTATCAGACGCTAAACACCAAAAAATTCTTCAGAGTTCGGGTCCCTCTTTTCTTTCTGATACAGTCCGAGTTTTTTTTCTGAGGTTGAGGAGGAGTGTGTCAAATACGTAAAAAAACAAACTGGTTCTCGGAAATGGACACACTCATCCTAAATCTCCCTTCGATCATCCTCTCCCACACTTTCATCGTGTGGCTTAACAACTTGATATCCCTATAGTTATTGCAGTTCTGGACATCCCCCTTGTTCTTGTACAACGGAATTATCGTACTCCGCCTTTATTCTTAGGGCATCTTTTTTGTCTTAAAAATGACGTTAAACAACCTAGCAAGTCATTCCAAGCCTTCCTTACCCACGCTCTTCCAGAATTCTACCGGGATCTCGTTCGACCCAGTCGCTCTACCCCTACTCATCATGCGTACAACCCCTACAACCTCCCCCACTCGTATGCGTCTATAGTACCCAAAATATCAATGTCGCTCCGAGTACTCCAACTCTCGTAGCACAATGCTCATATCTCCCTCTTCATTAAGAATTTATGGAAGTAAGACTGCCATCTCTGCCTAATCAGTGCCCCCTCTAATAAAACTCTACCCTCATCGTCTTTTATGCACCTCACTTGGTCCAGATCCTGGGCCTTCCGCTCCCTCACCTTTGGTAGCCTGTACAACTTCTTGTCCCCGCTTTTATCCCCAATATCTCCATATAAACGACTAAACGTCGCGTTCTTAGTCGCAGTAACCGCCAACTTCGCCTCCTTCCTAACCTTCTTATACCCTTCCCTATTAGCACTCTTCTGCCTATCGTTTATACTCTCTAATAGCTTTAAATATGCCGCTTTCTTAGCTTCCACTTTCCCTTGAACCTCTTCGTTCCACCACCAGTCCCCTTTATGGCCACCAGAAGAACCCTTCGAGACCCTAACACCTCTCTTGTCGCCTCTCTAATACAATTTATTATCATAGATCATATACAACTCGTGTCCCCGCTACTCTTCCAGGCTCTCATAGCCAACAACTTCCCCCCCAACTCCTGTGCCTTATCCTTAGTTAATGCACCACACCTGACCCTAGGAATACCAGACATAGCCCTCTTCTTCCTCGTCCACCTGATCTGTAAGTCCATAACCAAAAGCATATGCTAGATCGTAAGACTCTCACTCGGGATGCCCTTGCAATCTGTGCATAAACCTCTATCACATTTTCGGAGAAGTAGATAATCAATCTGAGTCTTGGCCACCGTACTCCGAAAGGTTATCATGTGCTCCTCCTTCTTTGGGTAATACAAGTTAGCGATCACCAGCTCAAAAGCTTTAGCGTACTCCAGCAGCAAAGTACCTCCTCCATTTCTATCTCCAAAATCGAAGCCACCATGCACACCGTCATATCCCCCAAGCAACCTCCCAATGTGGCCGTTAAAATCACCCTCTATAATAAGCTTTTCGGTGGATGGTATACCCTGCACCAACCCATCCAAATCTTCCCAGAAGTGTCTTTTAACCTCATCGTCCAAACCCACCCGAGGCACGTAAGCACTAACTACGTTCAGAGTATACCCTCCCACGACTATCTTAATGGCCATCAACCTGTTATTTACTCTCTTAACTTCAACCACTAGCTCCCTTAGATCCTTATCAACTAAAATGCCTACCCCTTTCTTCTCTCTCACCCTTCCTGAATACTACAACTTAAAACCATCAGCCTCACGAGCCTTGCTCCCCATCCATCTAGTCTCTTGGACATAGACTATGTTAATTTTCTTCTTATGGAGAATCTTTTCTAACTCTATAGACTTCCATGTTAGAGTCCCTATGTTCCATGACACCACTCTCAACCTAGAAGGTGCCTCACCCCCTCCCCCTGCCACCCTTACCCTCTACCCCCTCCCCTCCCCCTCCCCCGAGGACATGCCCTCACTCTATCATAGCTCGGCACGGCCACTAGACTAGCACAAAACTACAAAAAGAAGAAACAAAGATTAACAATATCAAGTGAAATGTCAAATCTCAAGTCAGGAAAAAATCATATATGCTCTGACTCCCTATCGAATATTATACATGATTCTGTCGAGGCGAACGACCCAATCCCGTAAGAATGGTGTTTCATGATACCACCGAGGTCGTATGTCCTACTTCATATATGTGTCTCATAATACTGTCGAGGCGAACGACCCGCTCCCATAATAATATTTCATAAAACTACCGAGGCGAACAATAAGATCTCATAGGAATAAGGAAACTTTCTTGGTGTCGCTAGCCCCACTCGTGAAGGTACGTGCAAGTCAAGAAATCATGGAACTACTGATCACATAAGCACAACACGAGGATATAAATATAAAATAAATCACGATTTTACTGACAATGAAGTATCCCTCCTGAACTTAAAGTAAAGAGGCTCGGTCAAATACGTAAATTCTAGTCTCAAGCTCATTTATGAACTCAAGTAATCAAATAGGCAAGATTAATTCCTGTAGTACAGCTAAGGCATGATGTAAGTCTAAGTCTACCTGGATATAACCAAGAATTTAGCTTACGCACGGATACACGTCACGTCATACGTATATAGCACCCATAACACGTAGCACATAACAAAAAGAATACCTACGAGGATAATTCCTTCTTACAGGACTAGGCAAGAGACTTACCTTTCTTTCAAGTCCACTACTCGGCTCCCACACTTTGCTAACACCTCAAATCGACGTCGAGCAGCTCAAAACAAGCCAAAGGGGCATGCAAACTGATCAAAATATACTCAAGAACTCATAATTTAACTATTAGAATCAATTCTTAGCCCTACACAAAAAGTCAACAAAAGTCAACCCTAGTCCCACGCGCTCGGATTCCGGAAATTTTTAAAGATAAGATCAAATATATAATTTATTTTTAATTTTATGCCAAATTTATGGTCAAGTTCCATAGTTACCAATTCTAAGTTTTCAACTATAATCCCATAATTTCTACTAATTTCCATATTAAAACCAACACATAATCTATATATTTTGCTCAAAATAAGTAAAAATCACCAACCTAGTGATACTTGATGAAAATGACCCTTCAAAAAGCTCCCAAATCGCCCAAGCCAAGAGAAATACGATGAACTGAGCTAATTCCCGAAGTTAAATCTTATATTCTGGCCAGACATCCTTCATCGTGATTGCGGAAGAAGCCTCGTGATTGCGAAGGCCAACGCTGCCCCCTGCCAGGCTTTTTCTTCTTGTTCGTAATTACCCAGTCACATTTGCAAAGCACACTACTACCAACACTTCACATTTGCGGACCCACCCTCTGCGTTTGCAAATGCCAAATCCTGTCAGCCCTTCGCTTCCTCTTCTTTCTTTGCGTTCGCATAAACTACTCCACGTTCACGAAGAGGAGCCATGTCCTGTGTTCACGGGGACTTTTTTGTGTTCACTAAGAACAACAACTGCCCTCCGAAATCCAATCTTGGTGATCACGCATCACACCAACAAAAACCGCTAACTTTGAACATGTTCCGAGTGGTCTGAAACTCACCAAAGTCACCTGCAACCCCGTCCAATCATATCAACAAGTCCAAAAATATAATTTTGATATAATCGAGGCCTCAAAAAACATAAAATAACACCACAACCACGAATCACGCCCAAACCAAATTAATCAATCTTCCAAACATATATCTTCCATCAACTAACTTCGAAGGCGATGAATCATACTTAGACAACAGAATGGAACCGAATTTCACATACAAGTTCAATATGAAAACACAAACATATTCCCAGGCTCGAAATTCCAAATAGGATTCGATATCACCAAAGTCTACTTCAAGTCAAACTTAACGAACTATAAAACCCTGAAAATGCCAATTTACAACAATAAGCACCGAATCGCTCCTGAATAACCCAAAACTCGATCCGAATACATGTCCACGTCCAAAATCCCCGTATGAATCTATCGAAACCTTTAAATCCCCATTTTGAGGTTGTTTACTCAAAGTGTTGATTTAAGTCAATCTTGGCCACCTTAAGCCACTAGTATGGAACTAAGTGTTCCAAATTCAACGGGAACCCTTCCAAAACCAAACCAACTGTCTCGCAAGTCAATAAAACAGGTAAAGCACATACGAAAAATCTTAAATAGGAAAATGGGGTTCTAGAAAGTAAAACAACCGATCGGATTGTTACACATACACATACACACACACACACACACACACATATATATACATCGTCTTTTTGGACCATTGAATATTTAAGAGTATAACTATTTTAATGAGTATATATATACATATATATTATTTATCGAATATATTGGATCCAATTTATATATATATATATATATATATATATATATATATATATATATATATATATATATATATATATATATATATATAGTGTGTGTGTGTGTGTGTGTGTGTGTGTGTGTGTGTGTGTGTGTGTGACATGGATGTGATCGTCTTTTTGGACCATAGAATATTTAAGAGTATAACTATTTTAATGAGTATATATATACATATATATTATTTATCGAATATATTGGATCCAATTTGTCTCATTTCGAATAATGTCACTTAAATTGGAATATATATATATATATATATATATATATAAATTGGATATATATCATGGATGGTATCGTCTTTTTGGACCATAGAATATTTAAGAGTACAACTATTTTAATGAGTATATATATACAAATATATTGTTTACCGAATACATTAGATCCAATTTGTAAGGCCCTATAAATTTTTTTAAAGATTTAAGACTTTAAAGTGAACCAATGGTGAATAGAGATGATGTTTTTGAGTGCCAAAGGATGCCTATTGATTGGAACTATATAATTTGGTCATGGAGATTTATGAGAGAAGTTGTTTAAAGCATGTTAATGAAGTTTTAAAGTGAAAAAGAGTTTTTTTGGTTGGAGAAAGTGGGAAATGTAAGGTGGAATAGGATGTCCTAAGTGTCGCGCCCCCTTTTTTTCCCTCCGTGGAGAAAAGGTCCGGGTTTCGACATTACATGGGGGAAATAACTCGTTTTTTTTTTTGGGAATTGGGTATTTGAAGAGTCGCCACCTAACGGATTATGGTGCGTTAGGACACCCAAAGTGATTAACCCTTGGATTGGTTTGCATTACCAGAGATTTAGGGTAAGGGCTCGAAATAACCTCGAGGGGAAGGTGTTATGCACCCTTCTTGTTCTACAACGGTGGGTCCCGACCAAACTTATACGTGTGAACTAGTCCATTAACAAATAAATAGTTTTAAACACATAATTACAAATAAGAGCAGGTTTTGGACATTACATGACTCAAATAATGAGACAAAGGAAAGACTTAAACAAATTGTATACATATAGAAAAGTAAAGTTTAAGCAAAGGGAATTTGGGAAGGAGGGGTCCTAGGTTGGTTAGCCTACAGGATCAACCCACACAATGCCTGGTAAACACTCCTCGATGAGAGGCTACACATGACATTAGCGCGTAGTCATCATATCCCATATCTACCCTTCCCACCCTTTAGCGGTTATTAAAGCGAGTGTCGGTTAGCGATCTCTATTGCGTGCTATTACTCGTCCCTTCTTAATGGTCCTGGAGGAGGTTTGGACCTCTACCTACATGCAGTTCTAGATAGACCCCTAAGGTTTAAAGGAGAAAATACTAAGGCGACAAGCAAGAACACATAGGACTTTTAGCAAATAAAAGTAGGAAGGAGCAAATAAGAGGCTCAAGTTTACCTCCGCAGATAATGCATGTAAACAACACGACTCAAACACATACAAGGGCAATATTATTAACAGGATCCTAAGACATGATGTCTAAGTGAGTATCAGAACACAAGAGACATTTATATTGGTTTATAACTCAGAAACAGGGGCCCTAATCAGTTTGCCTACTGATTTTAAGCCTATTAACCATTAAGTAGTAAACACAAAGAACAGTTTCCAGTTTTATAGAGGTTGATTACCTGAGGCTTGCGTAGGCGTAGGATAGTGCACAACAGTTATCAGAATAATTAAAACAGTTTAGAAGTTATTTTACTCAAAGCATGTTATTCTAAGTATTGCAAAGATACAGGGTTTATGACCAGTTTTACTTAAACAGGATAAATATGACATTGTTTTTACATCTTTCATAACCAGTAGTTTAAACTAGGTGTGACTGAGCGAGTATGAACAAGATCCTAAAATAGGGGTATCTAACATGCACATATGAATGCAGAATGATTTTAGGATATGCAGAATTCCTAAAGAATGATTTCTAGACACCCAAAAAGTTACAACATGATTTCAGGATGTGAAGGAGCAACAATTTTATGTTAGTGCTGTTATTTAGCCTAAAGTAGGGTTTTTAAGTGATAAAATAATGTTAAATGAGATGCTGAAATAGTAAACCTAGGAATATGATATCTAATGCATGACATGCTTCGAATGTATTGGTCCTAAACATGGATTCTAATGCACATATGAGAAATGTAAACCTAAGGGATGATTTCTACCCATTGATATGATAACATGTATGACTACCCTCCCTTTTTCACTAGCCAACCCCAATATCCGTTTACGACAAATTATTATAGACCAATATTGCATGAATTACATAAGTATATAAAAAAGTAAGAAGTTACACTATAGGGAGCCTGAAAGTAGGCCCAGATTTCTAGAATTTCCAATGCCAGATTGCCTCGCAGCCTTTCACATAATTCAGGTGTGTCAGAGTTCCCTAAGGACCTCAAGGGATCCCGGGCAGTGCTCACACCCAGATTTCATAATCATAGTTGAGTAAGTGTAATGTGGAAGGGCCAGCTCCAAAGCATCAGAGTTCAGAGGGATCTCATAGGGATCCCTAGGCATTCACACATTAGAGGGGCAGAACTTAAGGACCTAAGAGTAGAATGAGAGTGCTTGGCACAGTTTGAAAAGGTTTAAGCAGGAAAACAGTTTGAAAAGAGACTTGTTTGAAATAGTTTTGTAAAAACAACAGAGGGAGTTATTCAATAAGACAATTTTGAAAAGAGAATGGAGTAATAAACAACAATCCAAACACAACACCCAAAAAAGGTTCATACATAACCAAAGAACATAAAACCAAGATAGGTTCAGCAAACATAAACAGGGGTAATGGGATTGGGACACATAGGTCACATAGGTAAATACATAGTTGCAGGAGCACTTAAGTACAGAATCAGCAATATGCTAAGGGGTTAAGGAACTTCAAAATTACACAAAATCAGGTAACTTAAGGATAGCCAACTATTTTGCACAGAAAGGTTCATGGCAGAAATCAGAGAAACATAAGTAAAGAAGAGTCACATTGGGGTATACTGAAGGGGGATAACATTTCATAAACATGCTGAGTCTAAGGGAGGGGACACATTCAGAAGCATGCTGATAAAGCGATGAAGCAAACATATTAGTTGCAAGTTTAACAACAAAACCATAAGTGAAAACAGACTAGAAACAGGATGAATTGAAGTAATAAAGGAAACATGTTGTTTTTGAAACTTTGAATTGAAATCAGGACATACTAGTAAAGAAGACAGTAAGAACAAAGTGAAGAAGAGCACAATAGTTAGCCTTGGCTTAAAGCCGGCTAATTCAGAATAATAGCAAGTAACCAAAGAAAGAGAGCATAAAGTTTTGAGTGTGAGAGAGTTTGAACTAATATGTCCGTGTGTGTTTTTGTTAATGAGAGAGCATATGCATATATAGTTTGAAACTAGGCAGAATAATAAGGTAAGAATCAAAGTCATACAATAATTATGGAACTAGGTATCAATTAGTATAAGATCAGTATAAGTACTCCCTTAATTAAGGGAGTTAACTTCAAACGGTAAAGACAAATAAGGAAGGAGATCACATAAGACTGGGATATAACACATAAGGAAATAATTTCAGCATAGTACAAGTATAGAACATGTAATTAAGGCTAAGTACATAATATTCCAATTAAGGAAATAACATAAGAATCAGATTTGATAGTATAGTCGACCATAAAATAAGGCAAGAGAATAACTTAGAGGTTGGAAATCAATAAGGAGATCATCATAAGATATTATTGAAAGGCATCAATTACAGAAAATTAGGGGTTCAAATAAGAGTAGTAATGGTTAAGGAGAATTAACAACAATTGTGTAAATAAATGAAATAATCACAATATAGGCAAGAAGGAATAAAATCAGAAACCCTAATAAGCATAGTAAAGTAAAAATCACATAAAGAAGGAATTCAGCTAGAAAAATAGTACTGATTAGAGGAATTAGCATAAATTTCTGTTAATAAATAGAATAAACATAATATAGGCAGAAGAAGCAAAATCAGAATCCCTAATGAGCATAATAGGGTACAATAATAGAAACATAGAACATATTCATGAATAACAAACATGCGAACAAATTAAACGAACAAATAAGCAAGGACAGTTCTCAAAACCTAGGATTAAGACCAAGAATTAGGGTTTTCAACATAATGAACCAGATAAAAGAAAAAACTTAAATAAACCGTCTAAACATAGTAAACATCATAGAATAATACTGAAAATCAGAGGAGAAGTCATTTTGTAAATGGGTTAAGAAACCCTAGTTTTGAAGACGAATATGCGTTTTTGAAAAATCAGAGAGATTATCATGGAAAACAGTAAAATAACTCAGAATACTCTTAGATCTGTTACAGATCTAAGAAGTCAGGAGATAAATTAGGGTTTCAGAGAGAGATAACCCAGAGATGGAGAGATTCCGGCTTAGAAGCCATGGATCTAGCCGGAGAAATAGAAAGGTCTTACTTAAACGGGCCAAGGTGGCCTGAGAATGGCAAGAACAAACCATAGGTGTGAGTTGAATAGTCGTTGGTCACTTGAGGACCTCAGGGTAGCAAGAATCCAGCATAGGGGGAGCCATGAAGGCTAGGGGTGGTGGTGGAACCACCATTGACACCGGCGAGCCAACGGCCGACGAGTAGGATCCATGGTTTAGTAGAGCTTGAGAGAGAATGAGAGGGTGTGACGGTGGAGAGTGATGAGAGAATGAGAGAAATGAGGGTTTGGGGGGAGGGGTAGACTATTAGGTTAATTATAGTAAGGACGGATCTGGTCCGTTGATCAAAATTGATCAATGGTCCAGATTAAACAGGGATTGGGTCGGGTAGGATAGTGGATTGGGCCTTGGGGGTATTGGGCTGTTTTAATTAGGTTTGGGTCTGGTTTGATTTAGGCTAGAATTGAAATAAAATTAGGCTATTTGTTAAATACCCAATTAAATAAAATAAAACAATTTACAAAAATAGTTGATAATTATACAAAATGAATTTCATGCATAGAAAATAGCTAAAAATGATTACTTAGTATTTAAAAATACAAATGATTAATTTTCGGTCAAAAATAGTATAAAATCATATGATTAGGCTATAATTACAAAGTTATTGTAATTGTAGCCAAATGATGCCAATTTGGCTAATTATGAAATAATTTGGTTTAAATAGGACCATAAATAATAAATTAAATCAAGAGATGATTTTGAAATCATTTGTAATACCATTTCGTAATTATTTATTGAAAATAAAATGATGGGTAAATTAATATAAATATAGAAAAATTATGGAAAAATACCAATTGCTATTAATGCATGATTTTTGAAGGTATATATGCAATTTTAAAATATTTTTGGGAAAAATTGGGTATCAACAACTGTCCCTCTTTACCCGGGAAGGATGAAAGAGTTTTCGGGTAAAGAAATGATGGCTAATTTTGACCGAGAGAAACAATTAGGGAGATTCAGGCTGCACCCTGGTTTTTGAGCTGTCTACAGATCCCTGGTTTTACAGGAATCAGGCCATATGTAGTTCCGGAGTCATCGGCAAAGTGTACCGGTGAAGTCATTACAATAATGGATGCAATGTCTAGGGCTGGATGAGTGAACAGTTTATAGAACAGGTTAGGTTTGATATGGCTAGGAGAACTGGAGCAAGATCGCTCCTGCTAGGATAGACGTTGCTCGCCGGGTTACCTGCAAATAAGAATACCGCAAGTGTATATTGTGAATAAATTTAAACATTGATGCAGGTTCTAGTTGGACTATAAATGTTGTCTTCGGACGGTTAGGGATAGCGTCCTCAGACCATGATGTCCTGCGCCATGACTTGCTTGATGAGAGATTCGCAGGACATGACATGATGTTCTCGGGCCATGACAAATGGTGCCTTCGAACCATGATGCTTTTGAATAATAATATGCAAATTTGAGGGATCCTCTGGCCATGACATGATGTCTTCTGGCTATGAGGATGGTGCCTTTTAGACTATGACGCCTTCGGATAGATTGGCGATATTTCAGCCTATGATATGCAGTAATGATGTTAACAGGACAAAGCGTAGTTTTGTGAAATAAAGGGCAGAGCTTAGCCCGATTGAAAAGCGAGTAGGTAGAACTAGAAATAGAGCAATATTTATGCAAAGAGAGATAACTCTTAGTCCCATGCAGATAGAGAGGCAGAGATTAGCCTCATGCAAATATGGAGGCAAGGATTAACCTCATGCAAATATAGATGCAAGGATTAGCCTTATGCAAGTAAGGAGGCACGGATTAGCCTCATGCAAATACGGAGGCAAGGATTAGCCTCATGTAAATAAGGGGGTGAGGATTGGCCTCATGTAAGTAGGGAGGCAGGGATTAGCCTCATGCAAATATGGAGGCAAGGATTAGCCTCATGTAAGTATGGAGGCAAGGATTAACCTCATGCAGATGGAGAGGCAGGGATTAGCCTCATGAAGGTATGGAGGCAGGGATTAGCCTCATGCAAATATGGAGGCAGGGATTAGCCTTATGCAAATATGGAGGCAAGGATTAGCCTCATGCAAATATGGAGGCAAGGATTAGCCTCATGCAGATGGAGAGGCAAGGATTAGCCTCATGCAGGTATGGAGGCAGGTATTAGCCTCATGCAAATGTGGAGGCAAGGATTAGCCTCATGCGGGTATGGAGGCAGGAATTAGCCTCATGCAAGTATGGAGGCAAGGATTAGCCTCATACAAATGGAGGCAAGGATTAGCCTTATGCAAATATGGAGGTAAGGATTAGCCTCATGCAAATATGGAGGCAAGGATTAGCCTCATGCAAATGGAGAGGCAGGGATTAGCCTCATGCAAGTATGGAGGCAAGGATTAGCCTCATGCAAATGTGGAGGCAGGGATTAGCCTCATGCAAATATAGAGGCAAGGATTAGCCTCATGCAGATGGAGAGGAGGGGATTAGCCTCATGCAAGTATGGAGGCAAGGATTAGCCTCATGCAAATATAGAGGCAAGGATTAGCCTCATGCAAAGAGCGAGTAGCAAATAAGAGTAGTGTATGTCTTAGCTAGAGATATATTCAGTGTTTGATGGCCAGATGGATAGTGAATTTGCTTTGTGCGTATATATTTGCGAGTGCTATTGTTACGTCAAATGTGCTTGCGTTCAAAGAAAAAATTGTAAGTTTTGTGGGGGAAGGTTGGTTCGTACTTTGTCTGCTAGCCTTGCTGTGCTCCGTTCTGAAAGCCATTCCGAGATACCATAGGTAACACCTGACTGTTATAGAAATAGAGTTTTCAAAAATATGCAATTATTGATAAAAAATAGAATTTTTTAGAAACGTATTGATATATCAAGTAATTTTGATGAACTAGTGACTGTAACACGTCTCAAAGGCATTGCAGCTCTCTTATGTCGGAATTTTGAGGGTTCTCCTCAAAATTCTGCCCCAGTTTAGTAGATGATCCTTCAACTGTTTGCAGACAATGGATCTTGCTAAAACTTCTTCGAAATTTTGAGAATCCTTCTCAAAATTCTACCCCAGTTTCTTAACTGATTACTAACCGTCTAACATATGTTGGCATTGGCTGGATTTGCTCCAGAATTTTAAGGACCCTCCTCAAAATTCTGCCCCAGTTTCTGATTTTGGGGAAAATGAAAATTTTATTATGATATGACCGAACCCATAAGGATGCTTACGTATCCCCTCTTAAATGGGAATCAGGTCAAGCGTAGTTCAATTACATTAGATGAGGAAATGTAAATAATCTAAGCATAGTATCTCTTGACTTCGTCTGAATTGATTGGTTTTGGCCAGATTTCTCCATCCATTTCTGCAAGTATGAGTGCTCCCCCTGTCAGCACCTTGTGAACCATGTACGGACCTTGCCAGTTGGGAGAGAATTTCCCTTTGGCTTCATCTTGATGTGGGAAAATATTCTTCAGCACCAACTAACCTGGTGCAAACTGCCTCGGCTTGACCCTTTTGTTGAAAGCTCTAGACATTCTGTTATGGTAAAGTTAGCTGTGACATATTGCGTTCATCCTCTTTCCATCGATAAGGGCCAATTGTTCATAGCAGCTTCTTATCCACTCTACGTCGCTGAGTTCAACTTCCTATATGATTCTTAAATAAGGAATCTCCACCTCGGCTGGGATGACAACCTCGGTCCCATAAACCAGTATGTAGGGAGTTTCCCCGGTTGATGTGCGAACCGTAGTGCAGTATCCCAATAAAGAAAAAGGTAACTTCTCATGCCATTGTTTGTGGCTCTCTACCATTTTTCTTGGTATCTTCTTGATATTTTTGTTGGCGGCTTCTACCATTCCATTCATCTGAGGTCTATAGGATGTGGAATTCTTGTGTTTGATTTTGAAAGTTTCACACGTAGCTTTCATCAAATCACTGTTGAGAGTGGCGGCGTTATCAGTAATAATGGACTCGGGAACTCTGAATCGGCAAACAATACGATCCTTGACAAAATCTACGACGACTTTCTTGGTTACAGCTTTGTAAGATGTAGCCTCTACCCATTTTGTGAAGTAGTCAATGTCGACCAGAATAAAGCTGTGCCCATTTGAAGCAGTAGGCTTAATCAAACCAATAACATCCATTCCCCAAGCGGCGAATGGCCAAGGTGAGCTTGTTGCATTGAGCTCATTTGGAGGCACTTTTATCATGTCGACATGCACCTAAAATTGAAAGTATTTGCGGACATACTGGATATAATCTATCTCCATAGTCATCCTAAAGTAACCGGCCATGAGTATCTTCTTAGCCAAGATGAAACCGTTCATGTGCGGGCCATAGGTCCCGGCATGTACATCTTCAAGTAGCTTAGAAGCTTCCTTTGCATCAACACATCTTAGTAAACCCAGATCAGGAGTTCTTTTGTACAAGTTCCCTCCATTGTGGAAGAAGTGATTTGACAATCTCCGGAGTGTGCATTTCTAAGTGTGATTTGCATGCTCCAGATGTTCCCCTTTTAATAAGTACTCCTTGATGTCATGGAACCAAGGCTTTCCATCTGTTTCTTCTTCAACATGAGCACAATATGCTGGCTGATCATGTATTTTCACCGGGATGAGATCAATATAATTCTTATCTGGATGTTGTATCATAGATGATAAAGTGGCCAATGCATCAACAAACTCATTCTGAATTCTGGGCATATGTCAGAATTCTATCTTTGTAAACCTCTTTCTTAATTCCTGCACATGGTGCAGATATGGCAATATCTTGGAATCTTTGGTGGCCCACTCTCCTTGCACCTGGTGCACAAGCAAATCTGAATCACCAATTACCGGCAACTCCTGAATGTTCATGTCGACTGCCATGTTGAGCCTAGTATGCAAGATTCATACTCTGCTATGTTGTTGGTGTAGGGAAATTTGAGTTTAGCAGATACCAGATAATTTTGAACCGTTTCTGATACCAAAACTGCTATAATGCCCATTCTTCTGAAATTTGCAGCTCTATCAAAGAACATCCTCCAACCGTCGTATTCTTCGGTAATGTCTTCTCCTATAAATGATACTTCTTCATCAAGAAAATACGTCTTCAAAGGTTTGTATGCTCCTCCCACCAAATTTTCAGCGAGGTGATATGCCAATGCTTGCCCCTTGACCATCTTTTGAGTTACGTAGACGATATCGAACTCACTTAACAGTATCTGCCACTTGTCCAACTTTCCAGTCGGCATAAGTTTCTGGAATATGTACTTCAGAGGGTCCATCTTGAATATAAGGTATGTAGTGTAGGCACAGAAGTAATGCCTCAATTTCTGAGATGTCCAGGTCAAATCACAACAAGTGCGTTCAAGCAGAGAGTACCGTGCTTTATAAGGTGTGAACTTCTTACTCAGGTAGTATATGGCCTGCTCCTTTCTTCCTATCTCGTCATGTTGCCAAAACACATCCGAATGCTCCATCCAATACAGATAGATAGAGTAGCAAAGGTCGTCCTGGTTCTGGCGGGGCCAGAACTGGTGGTATGGACAGGTACTCCTTGATCTTGTCAAAAGCTTTCTGACAATCCTCTGTCCAGCTTGTTTCAGCATCTTGAAGATAGGTTCACATATGACTGTGGATTGTGCTATGAATCGATTAATGTAGTTGAGACATCCTAGGAAGCTCATTACGTCCTTTTTGCTCTTAGGTGGTGGTAACTCCTAAATAGCCTTGACTTTGGACGGATCCAGCTCGATCCCCCGATGACTGACAATGAGTTCCAGTATCTTTCCCGTGGGAACCCCGAATGCACATTTTGCGGGGTTCAGTTTCAAATTGTACCTCCTTAGCCTGTCAAAGAACTTTCTCAGGTTCGCTATGTGATCTGCGGCTCTTTTGGATTTGATAATGACGTCGTCCACATACACCTCTATTTATTTATGGATCATGTCATGGAAGATAGTTGTCATGGCTCTCATGTAAGTGGCCCCAGCATTCTTCAGACCGAATGGCATCATCTTGTAACAGTATACACCCCAAGGTGTAATAAAAGCTATCTTCTCTGCATCTTCTTCATCCATCCAAATCTGGTGATAGCCCGTGAAGCAATCCATAAAGAATTGGAGTTCATGCATGGCGCAGTTATCGATCAAAATGTGTATATTTGGCAGTGGGAAGTCGTCCTCCTTGGGACTTGCTCTATTTAAATCCCGATAGTCAACACATACTCTGACCTTCCCACCCTTCTTCGGAACTGGCACAATGTTAGCTAACCAGGTTCGGTACTCAACCACCCTGAGAACTTTGGCTTTGATCTGTTTGGTAATTTCCTCCTTGATTTTCAGGATCATGTCTGGTTTGAACTTTCTGAGTTTCTGTTTTACTGGAGGACACATAGGATTAGTGGGCAATTTGTGAGCCACTATAGACGTGCTTAAGACGGTCATGTCATCATATGACCATGCAAAAATGTCCTCATATTCCTTCAGGAAACAAATGTACTCTTCCTTCTCTGTTGGTGATAAATGAATGCTGATGCGAGTCTCCTTGTCGGTCTTGGCGTCTCCCAAATTTATTGCTTCGGTTTCATCCAAATTGGACTTAGTCTTATTCTCAAAATTTTCAACCTCCCTGACAATTTCCTCGAGTATCTCATCTTCTTCGTCTGAATCACTATCCTCCTGTTGCGTTGCCTCATTACATGTCACAGTCACTAGTTTATCAGGAAAAGTAATAATAACGTTGTAGAAAGGAAAAAGCATAAAGATAGTAGTGAATAATAAAGAGCAAATGCATTTGATTAAAACTGAAAAATCATCCAAACAAAGTACGGCTCGACGAATCGAGCATTTATTTTGAAACAAGTAAAACTTCAAACAAAATTACGGGAAATCTTAAATGCCTAGAATGACTATAGAAGTAAAATATGCCAAGCTACCTGATCGAGGCCAACCCTGCACTACTATTGAGTAGCAAGAGAGGGTCGAAGCAGCTTTTACCCGATTACGGTCGGGATCGATTTCCACAGGGAGCTAGAAGTTGGAGTGGAGTTTCTATCCAATTTAGAGTTGTGTATGTGTTCCAAATTACACTTCTAAACATTTTTGGGTTTTTCTTTTACTTCTAATTTTATCAAACTATAATGCTAAATTAAACTAGAATAAGCTAAGAGTAAACTATTGCAAGTTGTTCAAATGGTTAAAAGGCACTAGGGTAGTGACTTCCGCCTAGGTGGTTAATTGACGGATACTTGAGTCTAAGGTATGATTGACATATTTGGGAGTATGATATAATCGTTGCACGATTTTACCCACTCTACACCTCTCGGTGGTTCGAGTTATTTTGCCCGAATTGACTTTCTCAAGACCAATTGGGTATGCAAATTTGCACAAGCAATCAAGGTTCAAGTCGGGTATTACTATCTCTAGGTTTAACCCTTTAACTGGGGCTATCAATCTCTTAAGTACGCCCCAATACCTTGTTGGACCAATTTCAGAGACTTGGGTTCTCTTTCTCAAGAAGAGCCAAAGTCAACTAAACACACACTAGTGTTTGCAACCACCAATTCAGCAATTAAACATGAAATTGGCCCAAATATCAAACACCCATAGTCAATCTAGCCCTAAAACACAAGACCCATTAATTACCCACACTAGGGTTGAGCCACAACCCTAGCTTATGGGTCTAGATACTCATAATTGAAGAAGAAAACAAAGAAATAGATGACGAAAAACTCATATTAATTAATTGCTAAGATAAACTAAAAGATTCAATGTTGAAATGAAGCTAAAATTGCTCAAAATTGCTGAAACTATCGAAGTCACAAGCGCAGCTCAGTACAAAATCTATTTGATGACCTAAAAATGGGAAAATAAGCTATTTATACTAAGCTGAAAAATCTGGACAAAAATACCCCTACGGGGCTAGTGCGGACCGCACAAAATCACGTGCGGCCGTACTAGGACTCTGAACTTGAAAATCCAACTCTCTGAACTTGGGCAATGCGGACCGCACAGAATCGAGTATGACTGCGGTGGCTTCTAGTGCGACCCGCATGAAATGGAGCGCGGACCGCATTGGCTTCAATCTCCAAACTGGCACTTCTCTATTCTTGGTTCTACGGACTGCACTAAATCGAGTTCGGCCGCAGTGACTCCAATGCGGACCGCATTAAATCTCATGCGGCCGCATTGCCTGTTGGCCTGGAAATCTACCTCTCTGAACCTCACTTGTGCGGACCGCAGAGAATGGTGTGCGGCCGCATTGGGCCTGCTTTTCTTGAGCTTGTCTTGTCTTGGTACTTGTGCAAGTTTCACTCCTTTTTTAAGCTGATCTTTGACATCTTGTCACTTTGTTGATCAAACCTGCAATCAAGCACAACTTGTGAGCCTTTTGGGATTATTTTGTACAAATTTCTAATCTAAACATAAGCAAGAAGGGGTATAAAATGTATCAAAATCCCTAGTTATCAACTCCCCCAAACTTAAGCTTTTGCTTGTCCTTAAGCAAACAAAATAAGACCCACCCACCCCTTAAGGAAAATTCAAAGAAAATTCACCTGTCCTAAAGTGCCCTCATCTAGCATCAATTGGGACTAACAATTGCCCTTAATACAAATGAATCATTAACAACATTTACTCTTTGAAACACCATTGATTAAGTGCGACACACGAGCATCAAGAGTTGACTCAACACATCAAAGAACTCTTTCTATTACTTTGGTCATTGTGGAACCCAAACTCACACATCCTCAACTCTCCCTAAGCAAACCTCACCTTTAGAATAGCGGCACTCAGAACGAGGTTAATGGACAATCACTCATCTCTGTCAAGGAAAAGTCACAAGTCCGACTCTAAGTACCATATGCTTGCCCCTTATGCGAGTCACCACTAAGTTTCATTCAACTCAAGATCATATAGGGCTTTTGTGGAGACATAGTGAAGGTTTTTGGTTTAGGGTAGATAATGTTTGGTCTAAGTAGGTTCCATCTTCCCTTAAGAACTTCTTTTGTTCCATTTTGGCTCAAATTCATTTGATTTTTTGAGTCTTTTCACTTCTTTCTAAGGGGTTAGAGAGACACACTGTCACTCTTTTTATGCATTTCAAATCTTTTCTCCTTTCTCAACTTTCCACACCTTTCATTCTTTGCTTTTCTTGAATCCCTTTTTATTCAATTCTACTTTGAGCATTCTTTTCGTCTTTTTGCTTTTCTTTCTTTTTCATTGCCTTTCCTTTTCTTCATTTTGTACCTTTTTACCACTTTGTTGCCATCCTCGTCTCTCCCCCAAACTTATACTTTTGCCATGTGCTAAAGGAAATATCGGGTGCCAAGAGAGGGTGTCTTTTAGAACGGGTAAAGGCTTGTATCATGGTTCCTTGAAGAAAAAAGGTCTAAGGCTCAAAAGGGTTGACTAGGGATCTTATCATTGGTAGTTTATGGAAGTGTTCAAGCTATCATTTGTACCAAGGAAAGCCTATAATCATGTCTCAAGTCAAAATTCACTTAGGATTTCGCCTCAAAAAACATTTAGGGCAAGTTCTAGACCAATGGCTCGAGACTTGGACTTGCAATGCAATTTCTCACCATACAAGCTACGGGATTACTAAAGACACAGAGTCGGGGTCCCACAACGACCTTAGATAAGATTTGAGCGCACAATGGTCCCGAAAAATCACTTATTGATTATCGGTCAACACAAGAGTCTCAAGGTCATGACTTTCACCATCCTAAACACAACAATTTGTTTTTGACCATGAGATCAAAGGCAAATGTGCTAGGCCCAAGTGAAACTTTGCTTGAGGCACCCTTAACCACTAACTACTAAAAGTGAAAAGAAAGACGGACTCAAACCCTTAAGAAGGTTGTCACGCCATCCATCATTGGGAAGAACCACCCGGTTCACACAAACTCCACCTTTGGAAAGAACCGTGGCATTAAGAAAACCAAAGGCTTATTGCAAACGTTCAAAACAATAAGCTACAAACATAAATAATGAGCTACGGAAAGGAAAAAAATGCGGAAAGTAAATGAATATTTACAAGAGGGGATTTAATCGAATATACAATAGATGCGATGAATATGTACAATGTAACATAACTTTATATACAGACCCAAAGTAAAATAAAAGTACGAGAAATGTAACGAAATGTTAAAATTATATACAAACCAAAGATGAAAAATAAAGAAAGCTTAAAAACTGTCAAATATATAGAATAATCCAAATCCATAAAGTAGGGCCTACCCCTTCAAATGAAAGCTGGCATTGTCCCCAATTTCAACTAAACCAAATAAGCACAAAAAAGAAAAGGGGAAAAGGATATAGAGACTCCCTATGGCCTGTCTGTCTACATGGGCTCCTAAGTGGTCCTTGGGTCCTCAATATGCTCGGGAACCTCAGACTAGTTCCGTATGGCCTGCTGCTAGGACCTGGGCCTAGACAGTCTCCTGAGGTGCATTCTGTGGCTGACTGGAGGAGGTCTCCGGTGGGTCTGCCAACTGGATGACTGCATCGTTTGCTCAGGGAATCATCCTCTTCCTCTTGGGAGGCCTCTGGGACTGCTCAGGATGAGGGTGAGCTGCTGGTACCGGGTCCTGTAGCAATAAGTCCAAAGGCAGATGATTTGCCTTCATCCTGTCAACCTCAGCCCTCAGCTCCTTTACGGACTCCTTGGAAGCCCACGTCTTCCTCAACTTCTTGTGCTCCTTAGAAAGCTCCTTGAGAGCCTTGCTGTGTGAATCAACAACATCCGTGAGCACTTTTTGGGTGTCAAGGATTTTCTTCTGGTTGTCCAGAATCTCCTTAAGGGCATCCTCCATAGACTGCGAGACCTGCGGAGGCAGAGGTGTCGACTGAGCTTCCACTATAGTAGTGAGGATAGACAACTTGGATGAAGCTTTCTGCATCCAGTTGTTGATGCTGAGAAGAGCCTGACTCAATCGGTGTTCAGTCACTGGGTAGGCTCGGGAAGAGGGTATCTCGGGATTTGCTGAAGTGGATTGACCAGGAGGAATGTCTGTGGAGGTGGAAGCAGGATGAGTATGAGCCACAACCACAACTGGCTCTTTAGACTGGCCAGTTGGAACAGTAGTTGTTCCCTTGAAGTTCTTGCTCTTTGGGTTGTCATCACCCTGCATACTGTACCTTGAAAACGGGGCCTTTGCTTTCACTTTGATATCAAACGGCCTCTTTTTAACTTTGAGGTCTCTGAAGTACATGGTCAAGAAGATGGGGAAGGGGTAGTTTATTACCCAAGATATTACCTTTCCGACATTAATCGGGTATCTCGCCATGATCGATGCCACCAAAACTGCCCGATGAAGAGGGAGGGAGTTTTCATGAGTGGTGGGGTCCAATATGCTGCACACAAATGTTTCCCACCTCTTGGCTTCAAAATTCAGACTTCTTCTCAAAATTTTCACTCCCGCATTTAGCCAATCGGGGGTGGTACCTAGGATTGCCAGTTACTGTGCCAACCAGGGATAGACCTCCTCACCCAATTCCATCTTTGCCATATACAGTGCCTTATCCTCCTCATCAAAGTCGAGGTAATCATTTATTGTTTTCTCGTCAAAACGCACCTTCAGATTTCGCACCTTGGTCAGTTTTGTGCCCTTTTTGATGTGGGCAACATTGGTATAGAATTCCTTGACCAGGTGTTTGTTTGCATTCTCACAGTTGTTTAAGAAATACTCTCAACCCACTCTCTCTCTAAACTGCCTTCTCACATTAGGGTTGTGAGGTAATAAGTCTCTATCAACAAAGCTCCTCTTCAGGATCAACTTTCTCACCGGCCACAATTCCCTAAATTTGTGATAATCTACCTCGCTCACAAACCGATCTTGCCACACCTCCGGGTTTCTAGTTTGTTCTACCCCGCCAACCTAGGGCTCACCCCCTTCTCCTACTACCTCTTCTTCTCCTACTGCACCCTCTCTAGATAATGAAGCTGTAGGAGAGGTGGAGTATTCATCCCCACTGCCCTCAGCTGAGCCCTCAGACGATCCAGAAGATACATTTACTGACGCTTGGGCAGCGGGGGAATGTGGCGGAGTGTCTCTTAGCCTGTTCCTCTCCGGCCAGTCAAGGATGTATTCTGGCACAAAGCCTGAAGATATCTCCTGAGAGGGTTCGTACTCACTCCCAGACATGTCAGTGGCCCTATCATCAACTTTAATCATCTTCCTAATATTTTTAATGTTTTGCCGGGCTTGAGGAGTTAGTCTTATCATTTTCTGTTTCCCTCCCAGGAGGATTCACCTCGACCTGCTTGTTTAGAACCCTTGCCTCTTTGTTTTGCCATTGTCTGCAAACAACATCCATTAGGCTTGTTAGTATCAGTAGAAGTAATTAAGATCAGAGTTGCAGAAAAGAAAAGGTTGCAGACAGTTGTAGATACTACACAGTGAGGACTGCACAAAATGTAGTGCAATTGCATAGAGGCCAATGCGGACCGTACAAAATGGGAATGCGGTCCGCACAGAGGTGGGGTTCAGACTACCCACTCTCTGTATCCAAGCAATGCAAACCGCACAAAATGTAGTGCGGCCGCACAGGGACCAATGCGAACCACACAAAATGTAGTGCGGCCGCAGTCCCCAAAGATCAGATTACAGACACTCATCAATGTGGTCCGCACAAAATGCCATTGCGGACCGCACTAAGGCACCGCAGACCGTACAGAATCGACCGCGGTATACACTAAGTGCCCAGAAGCAACACTAACTTAGGGTTCCATGTATTTTTACTCCTAAGAAAAGTTCCTATGTGTTTGCCTAGTGTTTCTAACTACCTAATTCTACTTTAATCAAGAAATTAACTAACCTAATTTTACCAAATCAAAAGAAGTACGGGAAGAACAGAACGGAAGCAAAAAAACAAAAATTAAGAGAAATTAACAAAATTAAACAATTAAAAAAAGAAGTTAATGGTACCAGATGTGAGATGAACTGAAGGTAAACGAGTCCAAGCAGTTAATTATGAGCAAAATAAAAGATGAACAGTGCTTTTATGAGTTCTAAGAGCAAAGGGTCAAAAGGTGTGAAAGGAGGACCTCAGGCCCTATTTATAAAAAAAGGACCCGGGGCCCGGCTTACTAACCCAATGTGGACTGCACAAAATGGACTGCGGTCCGCACCACACAGTATTTTTTTCAAGTTTGAGAAAGCAACCCACTGCGGTTCGCACAAAATGCCGTGCGGCCGCAGTGGTCCACCGCAGACCGCACAAAATGTAATGCGGCCGTGGTGGTAAACTTAAGAGAGCTAGACTTTTCATCCTTCATCAGTGCGGTCCGCATTGAAAACTTCATAGACCTGAACACTTTTCCACTATGTCCTGCACTGCATCAATACAACCTTGTAGTATCTCACAACCAGTTAGTCCAAAAATAAATCCTATACTACAATGAAAATCAAATAAAAACAAGAAGAAAAACACATGGGTTGCCTCCCATGAAGCACCTAATTTAACGTCGCGGCATGACGCAAGTTACCATTAAATCATTTGAGATGAAGAAGTGCCACCACGTGACTATCATCAATTTTTCCCAAGTAGTGCTTGACCCTATGCCCATTCACTCTGAAAATTTTCCCATTTTTGTTCTTTAAATCAAGTGCACCAAACAATGTCATGCACACCACTTCAAAAGGTCCACTCCATTTTGACTTAAGCTTTCCCGAAAACAAACGTAATCGAGAGTTGAACAAGAGAACCAAATCACCTACTTTGAACTCCTTGCTATGAGAATATTTATCATGATGGTACTTCATCTTGTCCTTTTACAAGGGCGAACTAGAGTAGGAATGGAATCGGAATTCATCAAGTTCATTAAGCTGCTCCACACGAAGATTGACTACAACATCCCATTCAAGATTTAGCTTCCTCAAAGCCCACATGGCCTTGTGCTCTAATTCGACCGGTAGATGGAAAGCTTTACAAGCACCAACGGATATGAAGACATACCAATAGGAGTCTTGTAAGCAGTCCTATAAGCCCAAAGAGCGTCATCCAACTTCTTTGACCAATCGGTCCTATTAGCATTGACCGTGACAATATACTTTTGATTTCCTTGTTGGAGATTTCAACTTGACCACTTGCTTGAGGATGATAGGGAGTAGAAACTTTGTAATTGACACCATACTTTGCAAGCAAAGTGTCAAAAGCTCTATTGCAAAAATGAGACCCCCCATCATTTATGATTGCACAAGGAGTACCAAACCTTGTAAAGATGCTCTTCTTGAGAAATGCAACAACACTCGGGACCTCATTGTTGGGCAAAGCCACGGTTTCAACCCACTTTGAAACATAGTCCACCGCCACAAGAATGTATGTGTTCCCACACGAGCTAACAAACGGGGCCATACAATCAATGCCCCACACATCAAAAATATCAACCTCAAGAATGGTATTGAGAGGCATCTCATCTTTCTTCAAAATTCCACTCGCTCTTTGACATTCATCACACCTCTTCACAAGTTCACTTGCATATTTGTACAAAGTTGGCCAATAAAACCCACAACTAAGAACTTTGGAAGCTGTCCTCGCCCCGCCATGATGGTTACCATAGGGAGAGGAATGACAAGCCTCCAAGATACTCAATTGCTCTTCCTCCGAGACACACCTTCTGATCACACCATCCGTACAAATCTTGAACAAGTATGGCTCATCCCAATAGAAATCCAAACTATCCCGCTTGAGCTTCTTCCTTTGGTTAGAAGAGAGCTCATACGGGATTATACCAGTCACAAGGAAATTAGCAACATCCGCAAACCATGACATATCATTCATCAACACCGAAAGGAGTTGTTCGTTGGGAAATGAATCATTAATCTCTAGGCCGTCACGAGGCCTCCCTTCCTCTTCCAAGCGGGACAAGTGGTCCGCCACTTGGTTCTCACTACCCTTCTGGTCCACAATCTCCAAATCAAACTCTTGAAGTAACAAGACCCATCACATTAGTCTAGCTTTGGAATCCTTCTTCATCATCAAGTATCGGAGTGCGACATGGTCGGTATGAATAATAACCTTAGCACCCATAAGATACGACCGGAATTTTTCCATTGCGAACACAATAAACAAAAGTTCTTTCTCAGTCACCGTGTAGTTCACTTGAGCATCATTCATTGTCTTGATCGCATAGTACACTAGATGAAACATTTGTTCACTCTTTGACCCAAAACCGGCCCAACCGCGACATCGCTCGCATCACGCATGAGCTCAAAGGACAAACTACAATTAGGCGTGGTTATGATAGGAGTGGTGGTCAACTTATGCTTGAGAAGTTCAAAGGCTTGCATACATTTTTCATCAAACACGAACTTAGCATCTTTTTCCAACAACTTGCACAAGGGATTCACCACTTTCGAAAAGTCTTTGATAAATCTCCGGTAGAACCCCGCATGCCCAAAAAAACTTCGAACTCCCTTGACAGATAAAGGGGGAGGGAGCCTTGAAATCACATCAATTTTTGCTTTGTCTACCTCAATACCATGCTTTGAAATTTTATGCCCAAGAACTATGCCCTCTTCCACCATAAAGTGACATTTCTCCCAATTGAGAACAAGATTAGTTTCTTCACAACGGGCCAAAACTCTATCAAGATTCTTCAAGTATTCATCAAATGAGTCTCCCACAACACTAAAGTCATCCATGAACACCTCCAAAATGTCTTCCACCATATCAGTGAAAATGGCCATCATACACTGCTGAAATGTAGCCGGTGCATTACACAATCCAAAAGGCATTCTAGAGAAAGCAAAGGTGCCATATGGACAAGTGAATGTGGTCTTTTCCTGATCTTCTAGAGCAATCAAGAATTGGTTGTACCCAGAATACCCATCCAAGAAATAGTAGAAGGCACGCCTAGCAAGTCGGTCTAACATCTGATCAAGAAAAGGCAAAGAAAAGTGATCCTTGCGGGTCACTTTATTCAACTTGCGGTAATCCATGCATACCCTCCAACCGGTAATGGTTCTGGTAGGAATCAACTCATTTTGTGAATTTGCAACCACGGTTTTGCCACCCTTCTTAGGTAGACATTGCACTGGTAAAGTCCACGAGCTATCAGAGATGGGGTACACAACCCCGGCATCCAACTACTTGATCACCTCCTTTTTCACATCTTCTTGCATTTCCTGGTTCAACCTCCTTTGATGCTCCAAGGAGGGCTTTACTTCATCTTCCAGAATAATCTTGTGTATATAGAATGCGGGGCTTATCCCCCAAATATCAGCTAAGGTCCATCCAATTGTCTTTTTCTGCTTTTGAAGCACCACCAATGTGGCATCAACCTGCATGTTAGTAAGACAAGAGGAAAAAATAACTAGAAAAGTAGAATTTGAGCCTAAGAACTCATACTTGAGGTGTGGAGGCAGTGGTTTCAACTCCAACACCGGAGGCTCCTCAATTGAAGGTTTTATTGGTGGAGTCTTTCTATTCTCGAGGTCCAGAGATAATTTCCTAGGCCCATAAGAGTAAGATCCCATTCCATGTAAAACATTCACGCACTCCACTCGGCTTGCATCCTCATTGACATCAAGATTCAATAATACGGCCTCCAATGGATCCTCCACATTGATCATTGCACTGGTGTCATCAATTATCACTGCTGTGATGAGGTCCACAAAAGAGCACACCTTGGTACTATTAGACTGCTTCATTGATTTGCACACTTGAAAGACCACTTTCTCGTCACCCACCCGGAAGGTGAGTTCCAAGATCACAAAGATCAAAATGTCAGCTGGCAAGATAAATTTGTCCACCCGGACAAGCACATTATCAATAATACCCAATGGTCTCTTCATCGTTCTATTTGCCATTTGTAATCTCATGGAAGTCGGCCTCGGCTGCCCCATACCCAAAGTTTTGAAAACGGAATAGGGCATCAAATTGACACTAGCCCCCAAATCACATAGAGTGTTAGCAAAATCCGCACTCCCAATGATACAAGGAATGGTGAAAGCACCAGGATCTTCAAGCTTTGGGGCCATTGAATGCACTATTGCACTAACTTGGTGAGTGATTTTTATAGTTTCACAATCTATAGACCACTTCTTTGTTACCAAGTCCTTCATGAATTTAGCATAGCCCGCATTTGTTCAAGAGCCTCTACCAAAGGCACATTGATGGATAAGCTCTTCATCATGTCAATAAACTTTTTAATTTGATTTTCATTTTTCAACTTTGCGAGCCTTTGAGGATAAGGCGGAGGTGGCCTTTGCTTTAGGCACAACCGGCTCCGACATATCTATTATGTGTTCCCTAAACGGGTTCACATCATTTTGAGTTTCCACCTTGACATCTTGAATATCAATCCTCACTTCTTCATTCATATTTTCAACCACCAAAGGAACTTCATCTTCTTGCATCTCAACATCATCATCCACAATTTGCTTTTGTTTGGAGGCATGCACATCACCGCCTCTCCCACTCGTTGTTACCTCCATAACATGATTGTTCCCACTCTTCGAGTTCACTATCGTATCACTTGGTAGAGCACCCTTAGGGAATGTATTCAAGGATTGAGAGATTTGGCCTAACTGAACCTCCAGATTTCTGATTGAGGTATTGTGGGAAGCCAACTGTGCATCAGAATCCGCATTCTTCTTTATCATCTGTTCAAACATCATTTCAATTCTACCCATATCATTGCTAGAAGAACTAGGACATTGAGATGAAAATGGGGGTGGATTGTTTGGTTGTTGGTACATTGGGGGCCTTTCAAAGCCTTGCCCCCGGTTTCCTTGGTTTCCATTGTTCCATATACCTTGATTGTTATTACCACCCCAATTATTGTTATTACCATTCCAATTTCCTTGGTTGTTTTGATTGTTGTTCTGATTGCCCCAGTTGGTGTTTTGGTTGTTGTTCCCCCAATTACCATTGCCTTGTTGTTGATTACCCCAATTGCCTTGGGGTCGCCATTGTTGTTGATTAGAAGAGTTGCCCCTTTGGCCTTGATAATTATTCACATATTGTACCTCTTTGTTTTACTCATCATAACCATCACTTTGAAATCCACCACAGTTATTATCAAATTGCTCAGAATTCCTTTGGTTTTGTTGCCCTCTTTGTCTTCTTTTGTTGACAAGCATGTTAACACCCTCCATGGCATTCACTTAGCGAGGATTTTGAACTTGTTGCAACTGTGCCTTCGCTAGTTGGTTCATCGTGGTTGTCAACTCAGCTATAGCCTGCCCATGATCATGTAATTCCTTGTGCAAATGAATAACTGTGGGGTCACCTTGGGGCACATTGGCTCTACTTTGCCAAGCGGAAGAAGTGTCAGCCATCTCGTCAAGAATGTCACAAGCCTCATCATAAGACAACTTCATGAACTTGCCCCCAGCAAGTTGGTTCATTATGTATTGGTTTGGGGTGTTAATACCCCGGTAGAAAGTCTGTTGGAACATCGCCTCGGTCATATCATTATTGGGGCATTTCTTCACCATTGTTCTATAATGCTCCCAAATCTCATGTAAAAGTTCCGTGGGCTCTTTCTTGAATGCCAAGATCTCATCTCTTAATGTATCCATATGCCCTAGTGAGAAAATATTTGCAATGAACATCTTCGCCAATTCATCCCAAGTAGTGATGGAATGGTTGGGAAGTTGCTTGAGCCAATCCAATGCCTTCCCTCTAAGTGAGAATGGGAAGAGTCTTAACCGAAGAGCATCCTCAGACACATTAGTTTGCTTGCTCCCCCAACATGTATCCACGAACCCCTTGAGATGTTTGTAAGCATTTTGATTTGCAGCGCCCGTGAAGTACCCACGCTGCTCTAGTAAAGTCAACATCACATTGGTTATTTGAAAATTGCCCGCTCGGGTTTGGGATGGGACAATAGCACTTGCATAGCCTTGGTTCGGAAGCACTCTAGGAGCCATTCTTGGAGGTAGCGGAGGAGAGTCTAGAATATTGTCATTAACATTAGCATTGTCCTGATAGCCTCTATGCTGTCCTTGAGGTACAAGAGGCACCTCATCATCTTCGACATCATCTACCTCCTCCCCCGCAATCACATTTCCAAGAGGGTCATTGGCGTTGTTCGCTGCCATTTGGTACCTGAGTTGTGACATGAATAAATTAGTAACAAAGAAGGAAAGAAGAACAATACATAAAACTAGTTAGATAGATAGCCAAAACCATTAGCTCCCCGGCAACGGCGCCAAAAAGTTGATCGAGGACAACCCTGCACTACTATTGAGTAGCGAGAGTGGGTCGAAGTAGCTTTTACCCGATTACGGTCGGGATCGATTTCCACAGGGAGCTAGAAGTTGGAGTGGAGTTTCTATCCAATTGAGAGTCGTGTATGTGTTCTAAATTACACTTCTAAACATTTTTGGTTTTTTTGTTTTACTTCTAATTTTATCAAACTATAATGCTAAATTAAACTAGAATAAGCGAAGAGTAAACTATTGTGAGTTGTTCAAATGGTTAAAAGGCACTAGGGTAGTGACTTTAGCCTAGGTAGTCAATTGATGGATACTTGAGTCTAAGGCATGATTGACATATTTGGGGAGTATGATATAACCGTTGCATGATCTTACCCACTCTACACCTCTCGGTGGTTTGAGTGATTTTGCCCGAATTGACTTTCTCAAGACCAATTGGGTATGCAAATTTGCACAAGCAATCAAGGTTCAAGTCAGGTATTACTATCTCTAAGTTTAACCCTTTAATTGGGGCTATCAATCTCTTGAGTATGCCCCAATTCCTTGTTGGACCAATTTCAGAGACTTGGGCTCTCTTTCTCAAGAAGAGCCAAAGTCAACTAAACACAAACTAGTGTTTGCAACCACCAATTCAGCAATTAAACATGAAATTGGCCCAAATATCAAACACCTATAGTCAATCTAGCCCTAAAACACAAGACCCATCAATTACCCACACTAGGGTTGAGCCACAACTCTAGCTTATGGGTTTAGCTACTCATAATTGAAGAATAAAACAAAGAAATAGATGAAGAAAAACTCATATTAATTAATTGATAAGATAAATTAAAAGATTCAATGTTGAAATGAAGCTAACATTGCTCAAAATAGCTAAAATTATCGAAGTCACGAGCGCAGCTCAGTACAAAATCTATCTGATGACCTAAAAATGAAAAAATAAGCTATTTATACTAAGCTGAAAAATCTAGACAAAAATACCCCTGCGGGGCTAGTGCGGACCGCACAAAATCACGTGCGGCCGCACTAGGGCTCTGAACTTGAAAATCCAACTCTCCGAACTCGGGCAATGTGGACCGCATAGAATCGAGTGCGGTCGCGGTGGCTTCTAGTGCGGTCCGCATGAAATGGAGCGCGGACCACATTGACTTCAATCTCTAAACTGGCACTTCTTTGATCCTTGGTTCTGCGGACCGCACTAAATCAAGTGCGGCCGCAGTGACTCCAATGCGGAACGCATTAAATCTCATATGGCCGCATTGCCTGTTGGCCTGGAATCCACCTCTTTGAACCTCACTTGTGCGGACCACATAGAATGGTGTGCGGCTGCATTGGGCCTGCTTTGCCTGAGCTTGTCTTGTCTTGGTACTTGTGCAAGTTTCACTCCTTTTTTGAGCTGATCTTTGATATCTTGTCACTTTGTTGATCAAACCTGCAATCAAGCACAACTTGTGAGCCTTTTGGGATTATTTTGTACAAATTTCTAATCAAAACATAAGCAAGAAGGAGTATAAAATGTATCAAAATCCCTAGTTATCACTACCTAGGAACTCGGCGGGCTCGGGATGGTGTAGCGGTCCAATTCCTGAGAACGGCTCCCTTCTTTACAGTTTGAATGGTGAGGCCTTCTTCCTCCTCCTCCTCCTCCTCCTCCTCCTCAATTATGGCACTACAGTCCATGTCGTCATCCTCCAAGAACAAATTCTTCAACCCAACTAGTGCTTCCTCTTCTGCAGTCCCCCATATAGTATCAGCTTGGTGAAAAGCTTGTTCCATGTGTGGCACTGGTTGCTCGAGAGGGTAGTACGGTCTACGCCATGGAGGTGACCAATTTCTATACTCTTGCCATGTGTACTGGTATCCGAGCCCAAAGGTAGTACCATGATTTTTCAGCTGTATTAGTTTGGTGATACCTTGGAGGTTCTTTCCCAATCCTTTGCCGGGTTCATATCCAGACCAGGCCAATATGCTTTCTATTTTACTGCTCCACCATTTATCCTTCTCGATGGCATTGACCCGTTCAATGTGATGATAAGTTCCCCTCCTAGCCTTCTTCTATGTCCAATGACCGGGATGGTTTGACTAGTGTAAATGGGGTTACTTCCATCTCCGTGAATGATTACCTCCTAACGGTTCCATTCAAACTTCACGGCTTGATGTAGTGTGGAAGACACGGCTCCAGTGGCATGGATCCATGGCCGTCCCAACAGAAGATTATATGAGGCTGGTATATCAAACACCTGAAACTCGATATCGAACCAAGTTGGCCCTATCTGCAAGCAAAGATTGATTTCCTCGATCGTGGACCTTTGGGATCCATCGAAAGCTTTCACGTTCATGCTTCCTACCCATATTTCATGAAAACCTTTGTCAAACCTTTTCAGAGTGTCCAATAGACAAATATTTTGGCTCGAACCTCCATCAACCAAGACCCTAACAATGAATTTGTCTTCAAATTGCATTGTAATGTGCAATGCCCGATTGTGATTCAGCCCCTCAGGTGGTAGTTCATCTTCATGGAAGATAATCTTATGACTTTCCAATACTTTCCCCACCATGTTGGCCATTTCTCCGCCAGTGATGTTATTGGGTACATAAGGCTTGCTCAGCACTTTCATTAAAGCGTTCTTATGTGCCTCTGAATTTTGCAATAGTGACAGGATAAATATCTGAGCTGGGATTTTGTTCAGATGGTCAATGACGGAATAATCTTTTGCCTGTACTTTCCTCCACAGGTCATCTGGCCCTGTCTCAATGACGGGCGGCATGGTAGTGGCATCTTGGCTTGATCTTCCCAAGTGTTCAGGCGTATAGACTCTCCCAGTCCTGGTCATTCCTTGTGCGGCATCAGATTCCTCTACCTTGGCCTTCCCTTTTTGCCTAGCCTCGGCAACATAATCCCAGGGTATTGCTTTTGAGTTGAATAGAGGTGTGGTTGATAATGTCACAGTGAAAGGTGTGACCACTTCTACTTCAAATGGACCAGGGGTGGCTGCAGGCGGAGCCACCTCCACCTCGAATGGAACTGATGCAGTTACCTCAACCTCGATTGGTAACTAAGTATGTACCACAATAGGAGTAAGTGTGACTGCAACTTTAAAGTCATCACCTTCTCTAATAAGCCCAATTGACCCCTCAGGGTCTCATTCTTCGTTCGTCTCTATCACATGTATACCATCACCTCTATGATCAGGGAGGGGGTTGTTGTGGACATTAGGTGCAGCTTCCTTCGCATGTATGACCTTGTTGTCAATCAATGTCTGGATCTTATCCTTTAATGTTCGGCACTCAGCAGTGGTGTGCCCCTTCATGCCAAAATGGTATGCACAAGTTTTGTTAGGATTGACCCATTGGGATGGGTTTTTTAATGCCATGGCGGGAAGAGGAGTGACGTAACCCGCGGCTTTCAACGTTTCATACAACTAGTTGATGGGCTTAGCAATGGCGGTGTATTGTCTAGGTGGCTTACGATTGAAGTTGGGTCTTGGCCTTGGAAAGTTTTGGCGAGTTGGAGGTGATTGGAAATGGGATGGTTGGGAGTTATAGGTGTGATGGACAGCGACTAGTTGGGAATATCTGGGAGATGAGGGTTGATATGTGGGCGGTGGTGTTTGGTATGTGGGTTGAGGGGTTTGATATGTGGGTGGATGTGTTTGATATGTGAGTGAGGGTGTTTGATATGGTAGAGGTGTTTGATATGTAAGTGGAGATTTTGGGCCTTGTGCCACCATTACTGCCCCAACATCTCTCTTCTTTGATATGTTGCCTGATTGTAATGCTTTATTTGTGGCCTGTAGTGACTCAAAATTCGTTACCATCCCGCTCTTGATACCTTCTTTGATTCTTTCTCCGAGTTTGATGATATCAAAGAATTTACGATTTTCGATAACCATCAATATTTCATAATATTGCGGATCCTGTGCTCTGACGAAGAATTTGTTCATCTGTTCTTCATCCAAAGATGGCCTGACCTTGGCTGCTTCCAACCTTCAACAAGTAGCATACTCACGGAAAGTCTCAGTAGGTTTCTTCTTAAGATTCTAAATGTAGAAAACATCCGGTGTGTTCTTTGTGTTAAACCTAAACTTGTCCATGACATCTGACGCCATACATACCCAATTAGACCATTTATTAGGATCTTGGATGATATACCAGTATAAAGCATCCCCAGTAAGACTCCTCATAAAGAGCTTCATCCGGATCTTTTCATCTTTCCCGACCCCGATAAGCTTGTCACAATAGGTTCTTAGATGAACCGTAGGATCACCTGTGACGTCGAACATCTCGAACTTGGGAGGTTTGTACCCCTCTGTAAGTTCTACATCTGGCTGTATGCATAGGTCTTCATAGTTCAAACCTTCTATTCCTTTGCTGCTTTCGACACTTTGAACTTGGCTTGTCAACTTCTTGAGTTCTTCATCCATGTTTTTAATGAGTAGGTCCTTTTTCGGAGGATTCTAGTGTATAGGAGACGGGTTGGATGGAGTGAGGTACGATTCTATGTATATAGGGTTGCTTTGATAGGTGCTAGGGACTTGGGTGTAATGATGGTCATTGGTGGAGTTTTAGGGATCGGGAATGGGTTGTGGTGTATTTTGGGGAGTGTGGTAAGTGGTGGTTGGTGGGTACCGAATTGGTTGATGGTGATGTTGTGGCGGAGTTGGTATTGGCAGTAGATTGAGATTTTGGGGTGGAGTTGTGTATTGATTTGGCGCGGGAGGATTCTGGTTTTGTGTGTTCTGAGGAGGTGCTGGGTTCTTTGTGTTTTGTTGGTGGATATCGGGGACATTGAGGGTGAGTGACAAGTTGGCCAAGCTGCGAACCTGCTCAAGTTCTCCTTGCAATTTTAGTATCTTTTGTTCTAATTTCAGGACTAGATCATTTGTATCCGAAGTACTATGGCCATCTGAGGTTTTTGCGTTCTCAACATTCTCCTTTCGGATACCGCTTAAGTCATCTATTTTTGCTTTTCCTCTGCCTTTTGTGTTGCTTGGAGGGGAAGGAGGTGGAGGGCCTCTAGATCTGGTGTGATATGCTGATGAGGCCAGTATGAGTGAACCAACCTAAGGGGATGGGAATAATAATAAAAAAGTAAGCAAAAACAAAAAGGTAACAAGTCAGTGAGGATCCTGAAATGTTTGCAGTATTTAAACACATATTGCGGAAATGTAAATTCGTGTCCTACTTTGGGAGCCTCATTGTGCCCGAGGTAGGCCTAGCGACAAATAAATTGGGAGAACTTTAAATTTCAATAAATGCTTCATTTCATAATATAAAAATAGACGAATCCCAAAACGACACTAAGATAATAAAAATAAGTCACTATTGACACTTGGCCTTATTACACTTTAGGAAAGTAAATAAATCTAGCCTATTTGGTCCCAGAAGGACCTTCCCTAGATTCAATCTTCCTGACTCCATCATATAGGTCCCCTAGCTCGCGCAGACCCAACAACAAGTAGGCTTTGGCCAGATATCCTCCTTCAGCTCCTTCTTCGTTCTGGAAATCCTCGATTCTTTTTATGACTTTACCTTCCAGCTCCACTATTCCTCGCTCCAGATATGCCAGCTTCATGTTGGAAGTGATAGCCATTTCTTTCCATTCCTCAATCAACCACACATTCCTCTTATGTATTTCCCGATGCTCATTCTCAGAGTCGTGGACCCTCTTTCGCAACCTGTTGCATTTGACTTGAGCTTCATCTTCTTAGTATATGATCCTATTCCCTCGATCGGATCCTGGCATCACCATTCCTTTTAGATTGCCCTCCAACCATGCTGGGTAGAGAGGCTCATACCCTACATGATACCTGTCTGGCTCAACGGTGTTCTTTTCTACAATGATTTTGCAATGCCACATGTGCAGCTTGGCACTTGTAAGGGACGTCATCATCTTGAAAGTCTGCCCTGAAATGGCTCATCTTGGCAACCCTGGGTACAACCTATTTCCTGCCTACTTCCCTCATAACTCGGATAGGGATATAAGGGTATATCCCTCTCAACCCAATCAGCACCAAGTGTGGAGCGTCTTTGGATCTGATGATGAATTCGTCTGTTGGGAACTATTCAAACATCCATTGCACCTGTTCATCAGTCAGATTGTCAAAGAACTCTACCTATTCTTTGGCGCTTTCCGACTGAGAAAATCTGTCTGGAATGTAAGTCATCCACTTGGGGTGATGGAAGGCGATGTGGTCGTTTCACGCCCTTCGCGGAAATTCTTGGCGGTAGTGACCCTTTTGAAAATGTTCTTATAACCACAACTACAGCAGCAAGTTACAACCCTTGAAATCTTGACCCCTCTTTGGCAGCGCTCCAGATCCCTATAGATGTCAGCTATGATCATAGGGACTATAGTGTATGTCTGTCCATTGATCCCTTCCATCAGAGTCTTGGCGACCTTGGCCAACCTAGTGTGTATTCTTTCCCTTTTCATTGGAAATACAATCAAGCCCAAGAAGCATACAATGAACACGAACTTTCTACGGTGGATGTGGCCCAGAGAAGTGAGAGATATCTCATCATGGTAGGTACGGTAGGACTTGTTATGGCCATACCTCTCATACAGATATTCAAAGGGTATGTAAGATTCTTTCAGGCATACCAGGTCAGCATTCTTCTTCAACCCCATCATCTTTAAGAACCCTTTACTGGTACGGTTTTTCGGAACCAATAACCCGGGACTATCCCAAGTCAATCCCGCAAACCCTCCAATTTATTCTAGAAGTGGTGTCATTTCTATGTCGCCGAAACAGAACACAGACCTCTCACTATCCTAGAACAAAGTGGCAGCCTCGATCAACTTGTTGTTTGGCTCAATGTCTAGCAGGGAAGGCAAGTTACCCAGGTACTTCCTTACATGTTTCTTGTCACTTGAGGAAAGGTCCTCCCACCAATCTAGCAGCAATGGGGTAATGTTACTAACCATACCGAATATGGGGACCTCATGCCTCATTTTCTGCAAAACAAAAAGGTTAGGCCTTTCTCCCCCACCAGACTCTACTATTTATACATTCACGATTAGCATATTGGCATTTAGTTCTCCAAATTAATACACAGAATGTGGTTGTGTCCGTTGGGATTATGGAAACCCCAGTGTACTTTGGATAAGGCTTATCTTAAAGGATCATTATGTGGATAACATAACTGATCCGACTAGGTTTGACCATGATGCATGCACAATTTCGATCAGAGTAAGGTTACTATGGGGTTTTAAACTGGTACCCTCAAGCAGAAAACTTGAGGGGAAAGACACGGAACCGTCGACTGCACCGCTGATCGACTGGTTTTACCACAAATAAGCCTTTCCGAATTTAAGGATAATAAATAGGAAGAGCGCAACCACTTATGAAGCGTTGCTATAGGATTTGATACACACGAGTGGAATATGATGTGGAGCATGATATATGCAGCAATTAATAACATGTAGTCAAGTATTTGCATGTAAGAAAAATAAATACAGTATTTAAATAATTGAAAAGACAGTTACAGAAAAAGAAAACAAAGAGACAAGTCAGTTTCATGAACAAAAGGAACATAAATGCTTAAAATAGGCAGTTAAACTCAAATAAGGGGAAAGGGTATGGGATAAAGCATGCTTAGACTAATTACATGGGGGAAATAACTAAGCATTTATCCCATACCCTTTCCCCTTATTTGTGGAGAGAAGGTCCCATAACCTGGACCTTCTCCCGCAGAGTCACCATGCTGTCGTGCCCCTTTTTTATCCCTCTGTGGAGAGAAGGTCCAGGTTTCGACATTACATGGGGGAAATAACTCGTTTCCTTTTGGGAATTGGGTATTTGAAGAGTTGCCACCTAACAAATTATGGTGAGTAGAACACCTAGAGTGATTAACCTTTGGATTGGTTTGCATTACCAGAGATTTAGGGTAAGGGCTCGAAATAACCTCGAGGGGAAGGTGTTAGGCACCCCTCTCCGTCCACAACGGTGGGTCCCGACCGAACTTATACTTGTGAACTAGTTCATTAACAAATAAATAGTTTTAAACACATAATTACAAATAAGAGCAGGTTTTGGACATTACATGACTCAAATAATAAGACAAAGGAAAGGCTTAAACAAATTGTATACATATAGAAAAGTAAAGTTTAAGCAAAGTTGGAAAGGAGGGGTCCTAGGTTGGTTAGCCTACAGGATCACCCCACACAATGCCCGGTAAACACTCATCGATGAGGGGCTACACGTGACATTAGCGTGTAGTCATCATATCCCATATCTACCCTTTCCACCCCTTAGCAGTTATTAAAGCGAGTGTCGGTTAGCGATCTCTATTGCGTGTTGTTACCCGTCCCTTCTTAGTGGTCCTGGAGGAGGTTAGGACCTCTACCTACAGGCAGTTCTAGATAGACCCCTAAGGTTTAAAGGAGAAAATACTAAGGCGACAAGCAAGAACACATAGGACTTTTAGCAAATAAAAGTAGGAAAGAGAAAATAAGAGGCTCAGGTTTACCTCCGCAGATAATGCATATAAACAACACGACTCAAACACATACAAGGGTAGTATTATTAACAAGATCTTAAGACATGATGTCTAGGTGAGTATCAGAATACAAGAGACATGCAGATTGGTTTATAACTCAGAAACAGGGGCCCTAATAAGTTTGCCTACTGATTTTAAGCCTGTTAACCATTAAACAGTAAATATAAAGAACAGTTTCTAGTTTTATAGAGGTTGATTACCTGAGGCTTGCCTAGGCGTAGGATAATGCACAACAGTTATCAGAATTATTAAAACAATTTAGAAGTTATTTTACCCAAAGCATGCTATTCTAAGTGTTTCAAAGATATAGGGATTATGACTAGTTTTACTTAAATAGGATAAATATGACATTGTTTTTACATCTTTCATAACCAGTAGTAAAAACTAGGTGTGATTGAGCGAGTATGAATGCCATCCTAAAACAGGGGTATCTAACATGCACATATAAATGCAGAATGATTTCAGGATATGCAGAATTCCTAAAGCATGATTTCTAGACGCCTGGAAAGTTACAGCATGATTTCAGGATATGCAGGAGCAACAATTTTATGTTAGTACTGTTATTTAACATAAATCAGGGTTTCTAAGTGATAAAATAATGTCAAATGAGATGCTGAAATAGTAAACCTAGGAACATGATATCTAATGCATGACATGCTTGGAATGTATTGGTCCTAAACATGGATTCTAATGCACATATGGGAAATGTAAACCTAAGGCATGGTTTCTACCCATTGATATGATAACATGTATGACTACCCTCCCCTTTTTACTAGCCAACCTCAATATCCATTTACAACACATTATTACTGACTAATATTGCATGAATTACATAAGTAGATAAAAAAACAAGAAGTTACACTATAGGGAGCCTAAAAGTAGGCCCAAATTTCTAGAATTTCCAATGCCAGATTTCCTCACAGCCTTTCACATAATCTGGGTGTGCCAGAGTTCTCTAAGGACCTCAAGGGATTCCAGGTAGTGCTCACACCTAGATTTCATAATCATAGTTGAGTAAGTGCAGTGTGGAAGGGCCAGCTCCAATGCATCAGAGTTTAGAGGGATCTCATAGGGATCCCTAAGCAATCACACATTGGAGGGGCAGAACTTAAGGAACTAAGAGTAGAGTGAGAGTGCTTGGCATAGTTTGAAAAGGTTTAAGCAGGAAAACAGTTTGAAAAGAGACTTGCTTGAAATAGTTTTGTAAAAATAACAGAGGGAGCTATTCAATAAGACAGTTTTGAAATGAGAGTAGAGTAGTAAGCAACAGTCCACACACAGCACCCAAAACAGGTTCATACATAACCAAAGAGCAGAGAACCAAGGTAGGTTCAACAACCATAAACAAGGGTAATGGGATTTGGGACACATAGATCGCATAGGTAAACACATAGTTGCAGGAGCACTTAAGTACAAAATCATCAATATGCTAAGGGGTTAAGGAACTTCAGAATTACATAGAATCAGGCAACTTAAGGATAGCCAACTACTTTGCATAGAAAGGTTCATGCCAGAAATCAGAGAAACATAAGTAAAGAGGAGTCACATTGGGGTGTACTAAAGGGGGATAGCATTTTATAAACATGGTGAGTCTAAGGGAGGGGACACATTCAGAAACATGCTGATAAAGCGATGAAGCAAACATATTAGTTGCAAGTTGAACAACAAAACCATAAGTGAAAACAGACTAGAAACAGGATGAAGAGCTTATGTTTAAAGCCATGAAGACTCCTTTGCCAAGGCCACCTCCACCTTATTCTCAAAGGATCGCGAAGCAGAAAAATGAGAAATAGTTTAAAAAGTTTATTGACATGATGAAGAGCTTATCCATTAATGTGCCTTTTGTGGAGGCTCTAGAACAAATGCTGGGCTATGCTAAATTCATGAAGGAATTGGTGACAAAGAAAAGATCCATGGATTGAAAAACTATCAAGATGACCCACCAAGTTAGTTCAATCGTGCACTCAATGGCCCCGATGCTAGAAGATCCCAGTGCTTTCACTATTCTTTGCATCATTAGGAGTGTGGACTTTGCAAAAGCTCTATATGATTTGGGGGCAAGCATCAGCTTGATGCCCTACTCAGTTTTCAAGACTTTGGGTATTGGCAACCGAGACCGACTTCCATGAGATTGAAAATGGTGGATAGAACTATGAAGAGACCATTGGGTATTATTGATGATGTACTTGTCCAGGTGGACAAATTTATCTTGCCGGCTGATTTTGTGATCTTGGACTGTAAGTTATATTATGAGGTTCCAATCATATTGGGAAGACCTTTCCTTGCTACTGGGAAGGCCTTAGTTAATATGGAAGCAGGGGAACTCAGTTTCCGAGTGGGTGATGAGAAAGTGGTCTTTCATGTGTGCAAGTCAATGAAGCAGCCCAACAGTTCCGAGGTGTGCTCCTTTGTGAACCTTGTCACGGTAGTGATAGTTGATGATACTAGTGCAATCATCAATGTGGAGGACCCTCTTGAGGCCGTATTGTTGAATCTTGATGTAAATGAGGATGAAGGCCGAGTGGAGTGCGTGAATGCTTTACATGGAATGGGCTCTTACTTTTATGAGCCTAGGAAACTCTCTTTGGACCTTGAGAATATGAAGACTCCACCAACAAAACCTTCAATCGAGGAACCCCCGGTGTTAGAGTTGAAGCCGTTGCCTCCACACCTCAGGTATGAATTCTTAGGCCCTAGTTCAACTTTGCCAGTTATTTTTTCCTTTTGTCTTACTAATATGCAGGTTGATGCCACATTGGCGGTGCTTCATAAGCGGAAGAAGGTAATTGGATGGACCTTAGCTGATATTCGAGGGATAAGCCACGCATTCTGTATGCACAAGATTATTCTGGAAGATGATGCAAAGCCCTCCTTGGAACATCAAATGAGGTTGAACGAGGCAATGCAAGAAGTTGTGAAAAAGGAGGTGATCAAGTGGTTGGATGCCGGGGTTGTGTACCCCATCTCTGATAGCTCTTGGGCTTCGCCGCTGCAATGTGTGCCAAAGAAGGGTGGCATGACCGTGGTTGCAAATTCGTAAAATGAGTTGATTCCTACCAGGACCGTCACTCGGTGGAGGGTATGCATGTACTATCGCAAGTTGAATAAAGTGACCTACAATGATCACTTTCCATTGCCTTTTCTTGATCAAATGTTAGACTGACTTGTTGGGCGTGCCTTATACTATTTCTTGGATGGGTATTCTGGGTACAACCAAATCTTGATTGGTTTGGAAGATCAGGATAAGACCACATTCACTTGTCCATATGGAATATTTACCTTTTCTAGGATGCCTTTTGGGTTGAGTAATGCACCGGCTACATTTCAGCGGTTTATGATAGCCATTTTCGCCGATGTGGTGGAAGATATTTTGAAGGTGTTCATGGACAACTTTAGTATTGTGGGGGACTCGTTTGATGAATGTTTGAAAAATCTTGATAGAGTGTTGGCCTGTTGTGAAGAAACAAATCTTGTTCTTAATTGGGAGAAATGCCACTTCATGGTTGAGGAGGGCATAGTTCTTGGGCATAAACTTTCAAAGCATGGTATAGAGGTGGACAAAGCAAAAATTGATGTGATTTCAAGGCTCCCTCCCCTACCTCTGTCAAGGGAGTTAGAAGTTTTCTTGGGCATGCGGGGTTCTACCGGATAGTTATCAAAGATTTTTCGAAGGTAGTGAATCCCTTATGCAAGTTATTGGAAAAAGATGCCAAGTTCGTGTTCGATGAGAGATGTATGCAAGCCTTTGAACTTCTCAAGCACAAGTTGACCACCACTCCTATTATTACCGCACCCAATTGGAACTTGCCTTTTGAGCTCATGTGTGATGCGAGCGATGTTGTGGTTGTGGCGATTTTGGGTCAAAGAGAGAACAAAATATTTCATTCGGTGTACTATGCGAGCAAGGCAATGAATGATGCTCAAGTGAACTACACGGTGACTGAGAAAGAGCTTTTGGCTATTGTATTCGCAATGGAGAAATTTCGACCGTATCTTATGGGTGCCAAGGTCGTTCATATTGATCATGCCGCACTCTGGTACTTGATGACGAAGAAGGATTCCAAAGCTAGACTGATGCGATGGGTCTTATTACTTCAAGAGTTTGATTTGGAGATTGTGGACCTGAAGGGTAGTGAAAACCAAGTGGCAGACCACTTGTCCCGCTTGGAGGAGGAGGGGAGGCCTCGTGATGGACTAGAGATTAATGATTCATTTCCCGACGAACAAGTCCTTTCTGTGTCGGTGAATGGTATGCCATGGTTTGCAGATGTGGCTAATTTCCTTGTGACTGGTATAATCCCATGTGAGCTCTCTTCTAACCAAAGGAAGAAGCTCAAACGTGATAGTTTGGATTTCTATTGGGATGAGCCGTACTTCTTCAAGATTTGCACGGATGGTGTGATCCAAAGGTGTTCCCCGAAGGAGGAGAAATTGAGTATCTTAGAGGCTTGTCATTCCTCTCCCTATGGTGGCCATCATGGCAGGGCGAGGACGGCTTCAAAAGTTCTTAGTTGCGGGTTTTATTGGCCAACTTTGTACAAAGATGCAAGTGAACTTGTGAAGAGATGTGACGAATGTCAAAGAGTGGGTGGAATCTCGAAGAAAGATGAGATGCCTCTCAATACCATCCTTGAAGTTGATATTTTTGATGTATCGGGCATTGATTTTATGGGTCCGTTTGTTAGCTCGTGTGGGAACACATACATTCTTGTGGCGGTTGACTATGTTTCAAAGTGGGTTGAAGCCATGGCTTTACCCAACAATGAGGCCTGGAGTGTTGTTGCGTTTCTCAAGAAGAGCATTTTTACAAGGTTTGGCACTCCTCGTGCAATCATAAGTGATGGGGGGTCTCATTTTTGTAATAGAACTTTTGACACTTTGCTTACAAAGTATGGTGTCAATCACAAAGTTTCTACTCCTTATCATCCTCAAGCGAGTAGCCAAGTTGAAGTCTCAAACAGGGAAATCAAGAGTATATTGTCAAAGACGGTCAATGCAAATAAGACCGATTGGTCAAAGAAGTTGGATGATGCTCTATGTGCTTATAGGACTGCTTACAAGACTTCGATTGGTATGTCTCCGTATCGGTTGGTGTTTGGGAAGGCTTTCCATCTACCGGTTGAGTTAGAGCACAAGGCCATGTGGGCTTTAAGGAAGCTGAATCTTGAATGGGATATGACAGCAAATTTTCGTGTGGAGCAGCTTAATGAACTTGATAAATTCTGATTCCATGCCTACTCCAATTTGTCCTTGTACAAGGACAAGATGAAGTACCTTCATAATAAATATGCTCGTGGCAAGAAGTTCAAAGTGGGTGATTTGGTTCTCTTGTTTAACTCTCGGTTACATCTATTTCTGTTACATCTCGCGTTTTCGTACGTTAAAATTTCGTTTTATGTTAACCGACATAGACTCGGGGATGAGATCATCTTGACATTAACGTACTTACGCTATTTATAACAAGCGATAAATAAATGTTATGAAGGGTAAAGGGGTGCACGGATTAAACAAAATGAGTTTTGTTGAAAGTGGTAAATTTGGAATAAAATACGGGTCGGGCGATAATACCCGATAATTATGATCTAGTACCATATGACCACGGTAGTATAATATATAAAGTATATATGAAGTATTTTAAAAAATAAATAGAATTTTAAGTAATTTGTGGTAATTTTGAAATTTTGCGGGTAATTGGTTAATTACCGGGTAACGGGACATTACCCAATTAACTAATAAATGGATTAAAATTAAATAAAATACACCACTCTCCACGTGGCACAAGGCCACCAATTTAAAACTATGACTCATAAACAATTGAAATAGGTGTCTAAATCTTATCCCTACAAGGAATCTGATAAACCCACTAATATGATACAACAAATTAGTATTAAATCCATTAAAAAGCAAGAAAACATAAACGAGCTTCATTCTTGTGTGTCTTTAACATCTCATGTCTTTAGCCTCAATTTGTTCTTGGTTTGAAACCAAGAACGTGAGCAGGACTATTTCGTCCAAACAATTCCACTCTTTAGCCAAAAAATTTCGATAGAAATTTCAAAAAGGTTACCACAATTTCGTTCAAAATTTCAAAGGGATTCAGGCAGAAATTCGTTCAACACATTTCACGGAAGCAGAAGCTTCATTCTATTCAAATAATTCCAGGAACAAGTATGTTAAAGCTAAGCATTTCCTTCATTTTAGCATGATATAGTAACTACACAAGTTCGATAACGAGGCATAGAGAAAAATTCATATCCCGGAATTTACGTATATTTTCCTAGTTTTGTAAGTTATAATATTCTCCTTGTCGGGACTTCATATTTAGTTGAGCATTTCCTTCTTCCAGTCAAGAGAGCAAAGAATTTACATATATGCAGTATTAAAGGTATTTTCATTACCATCGAGCTATAATCGATGGGCAGGCCCCTATTGGGCAACCTCTGATCAAATGGTAAATTATATACCAAGCCTACTGTGGCCGAGCGCTTATGAGCAAGCCCAGTTGGTCGAGATACAGAGCCTAGTATGGACGAGCGCCTATGAGCGAGCCTACTACAGCAGAGCAGTTATATATATATATATATATATATATATATATATACCGAGCCTTATAGGACCAGACAACTAGTTTACTTACTATATGAGAGAGTTGAGTCAGTATCAGCAGGTAAGCATATCTTCAGATTATCTTTGACTTCCAACTACTTGCAGTTATTATATTATCAGTTCAATTTCAGTTTTCAGTATATTGCCTTACATACTCAGTACATTATTTCGTACTGACGTCCCTTTTCTGGGATGCTGCATTTCATGCGTGCAGGTCAGATAGACAGACGGGTAGGCCTATAAGTGTTGCCCGAGTTCAGCTTGATCGGTAAGCTCTATGCCTTTTGGAGTTTCTGGGTCTAGAACCTTATGTACATCTTGTACATATATGTATACATGTTACGAGTAGGTCAGAAAGCTATTCCAATCACAGTATATCATATCCATCAGTAGAGGCTTGTAGACATATCCTGTCAGTTAGTGTAATATGTTGGGCTTGTAGGCCTTGTATATATATTTGGTTGGTTTGTCTGCTGCAATAATTATGACGGCCTTGTCGGCCCAAATTTATATTGATATTTAGTCAGCATTCGCAGTTGTCTTGTAATGTGACCCATGGCCAATGTATGAAATCACATGTTCAAAGTTCCTTAGTTGCAAGTTGGTACGCAAGGATAGGTGAGGCACCGGGTGCCGGTCTCGCTCCCAGGTTCAGGGCATGAGAAAAGTGGTATCAGAGCAGTTCTGTCCTAGGGAGTCTACAAGCCTTGTCTAGTATAGTCTTGTTTATGGATGTGTCGTGCACCACACTTATAAGTAGGAGGCTACAGGACATTTAGGACTGTCACTCTTTTTTCTTACTCTAGATCGGTGGTAGAGCTCACTTATAAGAATTCAAGTCCCGAATTTCTATTTTTATTCGTAATAAGACGATGTCTACGTTAAGAAAGATGATCGATAAGAGATATAGCCGTGGAAGTGTTGAATTAGAGGAACTCGACTTTGTATCATGCTTATGATAAGTAAATGTGAGGTCTGTTGATACCCAATTTTTCCCTATATATTTTAAATATGCATAAATACCTTCAAAATAGCATATGTATGCATATATAAGCATGCACAATGTTTTTATAATTTTTCCCATAATTTTAAGGGTATAAATTGATTTATTTTCTCCCCTTTTATTCATAAAATCCCCAATAATTATTTCCAAAATTATTGTTATGATGATTTATTCATTTAGTTTCTATACTTATGCCAAAAATGGCTAATATATTTTTATGCATTTTTATAATTACATTTAGTATTTTTAAGCTAAATTACATATAATTGCAATGTTAGCCCATTTTAATGTATAATATAAATTATTTGTGTAAAATTGGCCCCTATATTTTTAAAATGATAATTGCATATTTTAAATCATTTTGGTATAGAAAAATTATTTCAGAAAATTATTATTATAAATTAAAATAGGGAAAATGAGCTTTCTAATTTATAGCCAGATTTGACTTTCAATTCTAGCCAAATTGGACCCAATCCCCAGCCCAGTTTTGGATTAAAATGCCCGAACCCGGCCCAAATTGCTCCTACCCGACCCAAAACCCCATTGAACCCTGACCGTTGATCTAAAAGATCAACGACCCTCATTTTCCCTTTCCTTTTTTAACTCTAAACAACCCCTAACCCTAATCACTCTTCAAAACACGCCGCCTTTGAATCCTCTGGTCTTCTCTATTCTCTCAACCTAACCCTAGCCTTCTTCAACCACCGCCTCCCTCTCCGGCCATCTCCGGCGACTATCTCTCAACCCCAAGCCTCCAATGGTCCCCCCATCACCTTGCTCATCATCTTTGAGGCCTTCAAGGGCCCTGGGCCATGCTGATTTGTATCTAGGGTTTCTTGTTTGGTTGTTCATGGCTTCTCCGGTGTGATTTTGGGCAAAATCACACCATATATGTTACTATCTTTGAAGTTTATAGCAGGTTCTTCCGTTTCTATTTGGGTTTCCTTTGAAACCTTAACTTTCGTTTGTGTCTCTCAGATTTGTGCTCTTTTTAACGATTTAAGCTGGTTTCTTTCTATGTTTTACACTATTCTCAAACTTCTTTTGAAAAATCATCAACTTTAAACCGTTTTACTTTCTTTAAAAATTAGGGATTCTCGGAGTTTCTTCTACACTTGTTTAAATTGATTTTCTTTATGTTTAAAACTCTTTCCTCGCATATCTTGGCTAATTTTGTGTTCTTAATGCCTTTTCAACTCGACTCTATTAAAAGCCCTAATTTCTTAGATCTTCTTTGTTTTGTTCTATGTGTTAGCATGACTACTTGATTTTGTTAAGTTTCTGTGGTTACCATGCTTCAAATAGGTTTTCTACTAAGTCTTTAGCCTACTTGTGTCACCTCTGTGTGATTGTATTCATCCTGATTGTTCATCTCTTGCTTCTTTCTGTCGATATGGATGACCTTGCCTGTTTGCTACGTCTGTTTGTTCTCCTCTATTTATATGTTAAAATATAGAATCATGACTCCCTCTTGATTGATTCTGATTTCCTTAATTGATGGTTTGATTGAAAGATTTAAAACCCTAAAACTCTACCTCGTCTGTTTAAATTGACTTATTTCATTTCCTTATTTGTTGTGGTACTTCATTCTTACTAAATCCTTTCCTTAATTGGTATATTCTGTACTTAGCTCAATCATATGCTCTATACTTTTACTACCCCTTATATGGTAAAAATCAGTCTTTCTCAACTGATTTTCTTTCCTTGATTATCCCTGTTGGTATCCGTTTAAGCTGTGATTCCTTGATTAAAGGGGAGTACTTGTATTAATTAGATTCTAATTGTGATTACTTCCATAATTATGCTAAACCTTTACTTGTTACCTTATTTTCTGCCTATTTTCAAAACTATAAATACTCTAGTCTTTCATTAGCATAAGGACGAACACTTGGGTTCAAAAACCATCTCTCATACTTTAAAAAAAGAACTCTGCTCTCTCTCTCTCTCTTGTTCTATTTGCTACTTTTAGCCGGCTACAAGCCAAGGCTAACCATTTGTGCTCTCTTGTCCTTTCATTCTACTTATTCTCCTTTTCACTGGTATGTCCTAGTTTTCAATTTAAAGTTCCAACAACAACATGCTTCTCTTATTGTTTCAGTTTCTCTTGTTTCTAGTTTGCTTCTATTTGTGGTTCTGTTGTGAAATTTGCAGTTAAGAGTGACATTATCAGCATGTTATTATGTCTTCCCCTTCCTTTAGCTTAGTATATTCCCCTTATGTGTGTTTCTGAGCATGCCTTACCAATTGTCTCTTACTTATTGTGTACTTACTATCCTATATCCCAGGAATCCCCAAATCCCTATCACCCCTTCTATGTGTTTGTGTTCTTTATGACTGGTTCTGTGACTATGCTAGTGGCAGCTATTTCTGAGCATGTCTAAACCAGTCCTAAGACCTTTGTTGGGTTATGTGTTTGCAGCCAAATGTTCTATGTGTCCCAAACCCCTTGACCCCTGTGTAACTACTGAATTCACTTGGTTCTGTGTACTAGCTATGTATGATCCTATCCTAAGGTGTTTGAACTTTGTTGACTACTCATATCTCTTTTTCAAACAATCTTTGTTGCTTTACTGGATTACTTTCAAAAGGACTTTTGTTAAATACAGTCTTACTAAAACTCTTTCAACTTGTGTCCTTCACTTTCACTTTACTCTTAGTCAATAAGTTCTGCCCCCTCTAGTATGTGTACTGCCTTGGGATCCTTTTGAGAACCCTCTGAACTCTGGCATACTGAGGCTGGCCTATCCACACTGCACTTGTTCAATTCTTGGTTACTAAGTCTAGGTGTAAGCACTGCCCGAGGTCCTTGAGACTCTTAGGGAACTTTGATGCACCTAGACTCTAATTTGTCTATGGAACTGAGGCTTATAAGACCATTGGAGGCTTTGGGAAACTTGGGCCTAACTGAAGGCTCCCTATAGAATAGCTTCTTGATCTTTTTATTTTACTTATATAATTCATTCATTGGACTGTAATAATTTGTAAACAAATATTTGGGGTATCTAGTAAAAAGGGTGGGTAGATGCATACTTTCTGGGGTAATACAGGTAGAAATCCTACTCTTAGATCCTTACTTTTTAAGTCTGTCTGCTCCACTCAATAGAAAACATGCTCATAGGTTTACTCTTTAATCTGTTTGTTTAGCCTAAATAGAAAACATGCTCATTGGGTTTTACTCTTTAATCTGATTGCTTTGCCCAAGTAGAAACCATGACTATAAGGTTTGCATTCTCACATGTTAGTAACCATGATTATAGATCCCAAACAATCATATCTTAAAATCAGTTCAATCATAGATGCCATGCCTATAGGAATTCAGTTAATACGAGTATTTATGTATGTTTTTATGCCTGCAAATCATTAACAATCAGTAATCCACCTAGATATCATGCCTATAGGGATCTCTACTTGCAATACTGTCTGATAATTTAATTTAGTCTAACAAATCAACCTCATTACGCCTAGCTCATTTTTAAACTGGTCTTGTTAAGTATTAAGCATTTTCTGAAACAAGCTCTTTCAAATTGCCTCAACCTCATTAGATATCATGCATATAGGTATTAAAGGAGTTTATTTCAAAAATCTATTTGTTTTCTGCATTAACATAGACACCAGTATTCTGTATATAGGCAAGCCTTAGGGCGTTTTCAACAATTGCATTTCTCTAAAACTGTCTCTGTCGCTTAACGTTTCTGATTCTAACAGGCTTTTTAAAAGAGTCCCTAGGCAACTACTAGGGTGTAACCTCTGAGTCTAAAAAGTTTTGTCTGTTTCTGCATATTCACTTAGATATCCTGCTTTAGGACATTGACTAAGTAAAGACCTTAACTGTGTTTGAGTCGTGCTGCTTGTGTGTTTGTTTGAGGAGGAAACTCTGAGCCTCTTAATTTCTCCCATTATGTGAAAGTCCTAAATGTTTTGACTGTTGCCTTAGAATTTTTGCCTTTCTAAACCTTAGGGGTACGTCTAGAACTACTTATAGGTAGAGGTCCTAACTCCCTCCAGGACCATTAAGAAGGGATGGGTAGCAGCAAGCAATAGGAACCATTGACCAAACACTCGCTTTGTATGATCAATAAGGGGATGGGAAGGGCAGACATGTGATATGATGACTACGCATTAATGTCACGTGTAGCCCCTCATTGAGGAGTGTTTACCGGATATTGCGTGGGGTGATCCTATAGGATAACCAACCTAGGACCCCTCCTTACCCAAATCTTCTCTTTATTTAAACCTTTGTTTCACAACTCTTCCAAACCTTTATCTTGTTACTTGAGTTATCTAACACACTTTACTTACAATTTATTTGATTCAACTATTTATATGGACTAATTTGTGAATATAAGTTTGGCCGGAACCCACAGTTGTGGACCAAAAGGGTTGCCTAACACCTTCCCCTCGAGGTTACTTCGAGCCCTTACCCTAATCTCTGGTAATGCAAACCAAACCAAGAGTTAATTGCTCTAGGAGCCCTAACGCACCATAATCCATTAGGCGGCGGCTCTTCAAACACCCAATTCCTAAAAAGGAAATGAGTCATCACACCCGTGAATGTCAAAACCCAAACCTCTTCCCCCGTCAAAAGGGGAGGGAAAAAGGGGGCACGTCAAGGTCTTCAGCAGATCATGTGCGTACTGAAAGGTGTAAGCCTCTTGATAAGAAGCCTTAAGGCAAGAATGCTTATCCATCTTTATGGTGAAAGACAATGCTTTCAAGAAGTAAAAGAAGCAAGGTGAAGAAGGGTACGAGGCCCCTAGTTAATGAAGATTTTCAGTATTACTGTTCCGGCGGAAAAATATAAGCATTAAGAGTTACCCACAACAGTAACAGAGGTATGTACAATTGGACGTACCCATCTCAGTTATGCCCCATGAGGGCTAACAGGTGTATTTTAAGAAAAGGACGGAACATTAGGATCTGGCTGGGGTTAGAGTAAACCAAAATGGTGAATGGATTGTTTGTGTTAGTTGACATTTTCGAAGGATATTGCAAGTGTGCTAGTAGATCTCCTTGTGAGACACCCAGATGGTACACTCTAAAATAGTGCAGCCAGATATAAGTACTACAAAGACATGCACTATAAGCCTTGAAGGGATATATATTACCTTAGTGTGGCTGACATCCCTAGTAAAGCGAGAACGTTAAGCAACTTGAAGAACCACTAGATGGAGCAAAGGGAAGCTAAAAGCGAAAGAATGTCTTATTCGAATTTTCAGAATAAAGTGATAAGTATAAATGTTAGTAGGAAATAAGAAAAGAGTTAATAAAGCATTATGAGTAAGATGTGGTACATGGATGACAACTGTAGATCAAAAGATGACAATATTACCAAATCTATAGTCAAGTGAGGGAAGAGACGAGGGATGACAGGCCTCAGGACAACAAAAGAGTATAGGCCATACAGTCATGTCCTCATTTCGAGAAATAAGTTCGCAACTCTAGCGCGATTACTAAGAGGAAAAGTTAGACCCAGAGTAATAGAAATTAGTATGGCCTGGTGAATAAGATAAACTAAATATGAATCAGGGACTGAGTGATTTGGTAATAGTCAACATCATGAGAATTTCAGATCACATTCCGGCAATAATAGGATGGACAAAAGAAGAAGGTTCATGAGAAATTCAGAGGATGGTCATTCAAGAAGACGCTTCCCTAAAGCAAGCAATGTTAGCAAAGTTAAGCTTAAGGGGCTGTATGTACCAATTACATTAAGTGTCACCCTTACGAGTAAGGGGATTTGTCATCCTTGGTATAGAAGGATTGCCGCAAGGCGAGTAAGGGTCGTTGATGATGTAAAAGGACATCAAAGATGAAGAGGAAAGACATCTATAGGCAGGTCATCATAACTCCAAGTCTTAGTACTCCCCTAAAGGGGGGATATGGAGTAATAAATGAAGAATGCGGTAAACACGAAAAAGGAATGAGATTACACTTATTCAGCTGCTACGTATATGCTACAATTCCAGAACATTATGCAAACACGACATCAATGAGAGGAAGTAAGGGTCCCTTCCCGAGATGTTATTGATAGAAAAGGAGTCAGTGCGAGACATAAGTTAAGACAAAGGAAATAACCCAAGAAAGATTTCGTGGAATATTGACATGAGAATGGGCCAACGAGTAGTTAGTAGTTGATTCAAGAAGAGCCTAGTCATAACTAGACAAGAAGTTACATACAAATCAACAGAGCATGCAAGATAAATGTAGTAAACCCCAATATGGAGAATTCAGCCCCGCAGTTATGACATTGTAATACTTGAGATATATTCATATGGGAGTTGGAGAAGTTAAAAAGGTACTGTATGAGTGTTATGGAAATAAAACAGAGTGCCACTAGGAAGACGGTCAAAATATCAGTCCAGAAGCAACCCCACAAGCACAAGGGAATGGAGATAAGTAACTACGGATAAGTGTAGCGCCCCCTTTTTCTCGCGAAATCGAGTTTATGACATTTGGTATGGGACAACTCGTTCCTTTTGGGAGATAGGTTTTCCAATTTTGAAGAGTTGCCACCTAATGATTTAAGGTGCATTAGGACACCAATAGGGTTCAATCCTAAGTTTCGTTTGAATAACCAGAGATAGGGTAAGGGCTTGAAATTATCCCAATGGGAAGGTGTTAGGCACCCCTTGGGATCCACTAGTGTGGTTCCCGACTAGACAGTTTATTGTGAATTTAGCAAATAGACAAGTATGGGCTCAAATATTAGGGTATTTAAACGCATAAATAGAAAGAACAATTAAAAGAAGAGTTTTAAAACGGAGTTCGCAAATAAAGGGAAAAGGGGTCCTAGGTTTATATTTAATATGGATTACATCAATGCGATACCCGGTATGACACTCCTCATAAGAGGGGATACACATGGTATTAGCGCACCGGTCATCATATCCATATCTACCCTTCCCGCCCCGTTAAGGTATTAAAGCGTGGATTGGTCTCAATTACTATTTCATGCTATTACCCGTCCCATTCATATCAGTCCCGGAGGAGCTTAGGACTACTATTCCTAAAGGGGAGGGATGTTAGGTGATTTGTTTCAAAAGGGTAAAAATCTAAGGCGACATACAAAATACATACTGCATGTTGTGTAAAGCATATAAACAGATAAAGGCCCATATACACCTCCTTAAACAAAAGCACATAACTAGCATGGCTTGCACATACTTTTTAGGTCTGATTAAAATACTAAAGACGAGAGGAGTTTGATTATTGAAGCAGATCTATTTATTACATAACTCAGATAAGAAGTCTGAATCAAGCCTGCCTACTGGTTGTAGCAATTAACAAAGGCGGATTCAGTTTTGTTGTTATCACCTAAGGCTTGCCTAAGTATTTAGATGAGATCCTATAGGCATGATATCTAATTGATTCAGAATGTGGCGAAAAAGTAATAACTCAAAATGAATTGTTTGAAATCCTATAAGCATGCTTGCTAAACCTCGTTAAAGAAGGGAATTAGATTATTTAAAACTGATTCAGAATAGACTGATCTTAAATTGAACTAGTTTCAGATTTCGCAGTCGATGTTATCTACTATTGCTGATTTTAAACCCTATGGACATGATATCTAATATTGAATGTGAGTGGAATCGAACCAGATTTACTTGGGAATCCCTATAGGCATAATTTCTATATATTATTGATTTCGATATTATGAACATGACACTTATTTATAGCCATTTAGAACCTAAAACATGATATCTAAGTGGCATGCAGTATGCAAATAAGTCCTACAGGCAGGTTATCTAGGTGTGACATTGACCATGAAGAAATTGAGATAAACCCTACAGACATGGTGTCTAAAAAATGTAGAATTGAACACAAAGAATTTAAAACAGTCCTATAGGCATGTTTTTCTAAATGCAGAATTGAATTGTTCAGCACATAAGTCCTATAGGCATGTTCTCTACCCTTGAGCATACATAGTTACCCAACCCTTTTCACTAGCCAGCCACCAAATGTTTATTACAAACTAGAAATAATTAATTACATCAGAAAAGTACAAAGAAATGTTACAACTAGAGGAAGCCTGATTCTTGACTTCCTCTCTGAGTTATTGAATAAACCACCTCAAAAATGCCATTGATCCAAAGCCTTTCTCGGACTTGAGTGTGTCAGAGTTCCCTGAGGGTCTCAATAGGACACCGGGCAGTGCTCACACCCAAGTTACATAACTAGAATAGGGATGAGTGCAGTGTGGAAATGCCAGCCCTTATGTGTCCAAGTTCAGAGGGAGCTCATGGGTCCCAAGGCAGGGCTCACATAAGGGGGGGGAGGGGGAAGAACTTAAGTCTAAGAAGATGGTGAAAGTGCAAAAGCAAAGTTTCAAGAACTGGGGGAATAGAGGAGGGGAAGGGATGATAGGGAGACAACCATTAGTATTTTACAGAGTTAACAATTTCATACAAAGGGTCAGGGGATTAGGAGTCCATTTCAATGAGCCTATACACTTAGGTATGGGTTAGCATTGGGCATGCACAACAATGGGGAGTGCTGACATGCCTGTAACCCAATCACAACATATGAGATAAACATGGAGGTTGTGATCCCAGGGGAATCAGGTTGGGTCATGTACAACAATGTCCAATGCTGTCATACCCCAAACCAACCACAAGTATTAAATATATTGGGGTAGGGATTTAGGATTCACAAGTCACGATACATTAATTTAGAACAGGAAAAAGGGGAAGTTTCAACATGCTTTAATAATGGTACTGGGTTAAATACAAATAGTAGACAAGCAAGGATGCAAGAAATAGTAAATAAGCATGTTGTTATTGGTGCAGAAGTTTAATTAGGACATACCAGTAAGAAATGCAAATGCAGAGGAAAATAAGCAAGTTTCCCATAGCCTATCCTTGGATTTCAGCTGGCTAGGTAAGGCAAAAATATAGTAGTAACAGAGGAAAAATAGAGAGATTTAGTGGAGTGTGTGTTTGAACTCAAATGTTTTATGCCTTGTGTTCGTGTTCTTGAAAGAAAAGAAGTACATGGTATTTATAGTTTTTGAAAACGAGTAAGAGAAGGTAATAAGCTACAAACATGGAAACAATCATGATTCAGAATCAGTTATACAAGTGATTGCCTTTAATTAAGGGATCACTTACTTAACGAGCAATGATAAGTTCAAAATAAAGAAGGAAATCAATTTGTCAGCAGACTGACAGTTGCCATAAAAGAAGTAGTAAAACATTAAATAAGCAATTGAGTTTATGTACAGAAATACTCTAATTTTGGAAAGGATTCAGTAAGGCAAAATAGGAAAATAAATCAGTTAACCTTAATAGGAGAGTGAAATCAGAATTTCGCAAAGGAAAAATTTAAAATCAGTCACAATTTGAAGATCAGTCGAAGAAGGAAACTCAGCATATAAATAGGGTGCATAAACACTATACATGTGAGGCCAAGCTTGTTGGCAAAAGGAAATAGGATACAATAGTAGCACAAAATTCAGTAGGTAGCAACATTCGAAGCATGATAGTCTAGTAGGTCAAGTCACATTGAATCAGTAGTGAAGAAAACATAGAATATCAATGGCATGCGAAGATCTCATAGTAGCAGGTGAGGAAAACCCCCTTTTGAAAATTAGGGTTTCGAGCATAATCGAGTTTTAGAGATGATAGAAAACCAGAGTCAGAAGAATCACACAAAGGAATAAAAGGTTTTGAAATAAAGAACTTCAAATTGAGTCATGCACTTAAACGAACAGTATCAGATTCAAAGCCATAGGATTTTCAACAACAATAGAGTTTTAAAAGAGGATAAACAAACAAATCGGACAAAACTCAAGCAAACAAGCATTCGTCTAATAAACAGTCAAAAGAAATTAGGGCTTTTAACATGCAAACTCAGGTGGAAGAACGATATGAGCAAACATAGCAAATCATGTAAAAAAATCAGAGAAATGTTTTGAAATAACTCAACAAAAACCCTAATCGGAAAAGATAAGGGGTTTTGAAAGCAGAGTTTAAAAAGAAACTTTGAGAAAAATGCTTAGAAGTCCAAAGAAAACATAGATCTGAAGCAGATATAAAAGAAATCGAAAGAACCTTAGAGGTTAGGGCTTCAGAAGAACCCCAAGTGATGAGAAAGGCCTTGAAAACCATCGATCTAAGTAGGAAAGTCAAAGGTCTAACTCGAATGGCCATGGCTAGCCGGAGAAAAGTCAGAGAAGACTGGAGAACAGTCATCGAGCAAAGACTGGACAAAACCCTTTTATGATTTAGTCATGAGACCACATGAACGAACATGTAGAGGCCGTGGGAGGTTGATACAGGTCTACGATGACCTTGGAAGGCCATGGATTAGAGCAGATTAGGGTGGCGGCAGCTAGGGTTTGATGGAGTTTCAGAGAAAATTGAGAGAGAAGGGGATTCAAGGACGACGGTAGGTAAGAAATGATTTAGGTTTAGGGGTTAGTTTGGTTTTAAAAGGAAAGGGCAGCCGATAGTCATTGATCTAAATGATCAACGGCTGGATTTAAAAGGTTAGGTGGGGATTTGGGTATGGGTCAGTTTAATCGGGTTGGGGGTCGGGTATGAGTAGGAATTGGGCCGGGTAATTGGGTTTAAATTAGGGGTTCAATTCAGGCTATAATTGAAATATAATTGGGCTAGATTTTAAATAGCCACTTTTTCCCTTTTTATTTATAAAAAATAATAAAATAATTTCTGTAGATAAATTAAAGGTGCTAAAATGATTTATAGTACATAATTATCAAATTAAAAATACTGGACTTAATATTTATAAATTTAAACGCAATTAAATCTAAAAGAGGCTAATATTGCAATTATATGCAATTTAGCTTTAAAAATTAAATTTGTAAAAATATGAAAAAATTATCTTTGCTATATTTTAGTAAAAATATGAGGATCCAACAAATGAATCACCAAAAATGATAATTTTGGGAATTATTATTGGTTTTATTATGAGTAAAAGAGGGGAATAAATTGGTTTTAAAAACTTTAAAAAAATAGGAAAACAAGATAAAACATTTGGACATACCTATACATACATATTTATTTTATTTTGAAAGTACTTTGCATATTAAAATACATAGGGAAAAATTGGGTATCAACAATAAGTATAGGCAAGGAAGGACAGTAGAAGGTCTGTCAAGTATATGATATAATAAGCTCGCATCTTTACAAGAGTCAGAGGATCCTCCCTAAGTACTACAACGAAGGAATAGCTTAGGAAATGAGGAAGAAGGTTTCAACCTAAGCACAGTAACCTAATGAAGAAAGGGTCATGTAAAAGCAGTCTCACAACAAAAATTGTATGCCCTTCAAAAGAAAGTGGCACCTACCGTGGCTAGTGAACGGGGAGAAAGATCGAAGGTAATATTCAAAACTATATGAGTTGCACAAAAATTCTGGCATGTGTGGGAACTAGGATGAGTTAAGTATGCACGCAACAAGGGGCAGAAAGACCAGGAAAAGTAATTGCATACGTTTAAAGAAAACTGATATGGAACGAAAGGAATTATTCAATCAAATGATCCAGAGTTAGTACGTTATGGATACACTCAAGATTTTGGAGCATTATATTTGTTGACAATCATACAGCCATAGAAGACTCCAGTATAAGTTAAAAAGAAGAATTGAGCCCACGACATAGACAAAGGATTGAATTTTTAGAAGATTGTATCATGGGTATTCCATAACGCCCATGAAAGGCTAAGGTAATAACTGATACCATAAGCCATAGATCGGAAGATAGCTTAAGCCTACATAAAGGCTGATCAGAAGGAATAGGAAGCTAAAGAATTACATCACCCAAGTAGATCAAGAGTCTGATTATTGGACCTAGAAAAATTATAGAAGTTGTGCTTGATAACATGACAGAATAACTATTAATATCAGATATTCAAAAAAAATAACATAACAACCATAATCTATAATGGCTCTACAAGAAAGCCAGTTAGAAGAAGTACCAGCCTCATAAGAAGTCAGTACGAAGCTCCCATCGGATTGTGTATGTAGCAAAGGTGCGAGTATTATAATAGGGCTTCAAGTTATGGACGTGAATTACACCTAGGTGGAAGGGAGGTCAGGAAAGAGATGGAAGATACGATGCGAAATTTTAAGGTAAGTAAGGTAAAGGTGAACAACGTACGAGATACTCAAAGGAAGAAGATCGTGAATAATCCATACTTCGGATAAAAGGCTATAAGCACAGGGATCCAATAACCAAGAGTGATAGCGGCATCGTCGACGACATATCTTCCAGCCTATGGTTTCTAAATACTGAGAGATCTAGTTAAGAGAGTAGAGAAAAGTTAGAGACGATGTGATGTCTCGCTTGACGTTCTATAATAACATAAGGAAATCTATGGTGCAATCAAGTTGAAGGAAAGTTGCGAGTAGTATAAATGGATATGTATAAGTCGGAAGCTGAAATATGGTAGAGCGACGAAGTTTTAAGGAAACATGAGCGAGGATGAGGAAAGGCAAGTGAAAAGGTGATGAGCATGGATAAGTCCTCGAGATTTAGTCCATGGAAACAAGAGAGGTAATGGTTTCTCTAAGTTATTGAAAGTTCAGTATAGCCTGAATGAACTCAAAGGAGTCTAAGATTAATAACATTTAGAAGGAATGAAATGCTGACCTGGTAATAAAATGAGGGTATAATTGTGACAGATAAAGGATGACGCTTGGGCCTTCATTTGAATAATGATTTGAAAAAAAAGAAGAGAAGGAGAAAAGATTTTGCTAGCGGCACGAAACTAGGATACCCCCATATGGTGAATCACATTGAGACACTATGAAATACGAATATGGGAATCACTTCGAATATCCCTTGATGTAACATAAGACCTAGTGGCAAAGTATTGCGTAAGAAGTTTCAAGTTATCAGTGGTATATTGTAGATCAATATTAAGGTGAATCAACAATGGATAGACAAAAGTCACAAAGTATGAGATGAGATTAGGCTGTTATTCTAAAGATGAGCAGTAATGAGGAAGCATTAAAGGACTTAAATTTATACAATAATCAATGAGAGTAAGCTGGGATTTGGTAGCAGACCTCAGCAACGATAAATTAAAGTAAGAGTTATGGCAGTAAATTCATACGGATGGCTAAACATACGTATGCGATAAGATATACCAATATTCGTAAATTCAACAAAGTACCTAGCAAAGAACTTTAGTACACTTGTATGGGTCCAAATTTGACCAACCACGACCTACAACGAGTACGATAAATGATCGGGTATCTTCGAGTCGACATCCCGAGGGAGACGACCTTAGGGCAAAAGAAGAAACTGTACAACCCTTGCAGTAGAGCAAGCCCATTAGGGGACATTAAGAATATTCTGTCAAATATTCCTTGTATTTTGTTTCTTACAATTTAGAAGAGTTTCTCTCTAGTATATAAGGGGGACAAAAACCTTGTAATAGGGCATCAATACTCTGGGAAACTGACTATTCTTGAATGAAAAGAAACTTAACATCCATCTTCTTTTTATCTACTATTATTCATTCTAGAGATTATTATCTTCAGCTAAGATTTACCCCTTTATCTTCTATTGATTTGTTCAAAAGGTTTTAACATCTTTTGAGTCAAACAACTTGGCGCCGCCTGTGGGGATTTCTATAGCTAGAATCATAGTTTTCGTCTAGATCCTTGAAAGAAACGATCATCTCTCTTCAGCTCCATAAAAACCGACGATAGCGGGAAAGGGAGAAGTAAGGTTAAAGGCAATAGAGGGTGTCACAAATAACCTCTTGAATTCCCTCAACGAGGCCAGTGGAGAACACACTGAAAATGCGACACCAAGTGTTATACCTGAGGGTGAGATCTCACCTCCTCCGCACGGAGATCTAACGATCTTGCACGAGAGAGGAACCTCAACATCCTTAGCAGGAGAAGCACCACCAACTGTCAATAGGCTACTAGAAGAATGGTTAACGAGTTCCTTGAGCAACATGCTCGGGAAACCCATTCAGGGAGGCATCGAAGATGCGCTACCCACAGAAATCGCAGCCGTTGCCGATGAGCCAAGCGCTACACAAATAGGTAACACCTGCACTGTTACTGATGTAGGTGACGATGCCCTTATAGCCATCTTAAATAAAATGGGAGATATGGAGAATGAGAACAAAACACTCTGCGACCAGATGAAGGAACATCAGGAAATGGTCGACAAAATAGCCATCTTGAACAGCCATATAGCGAAGGGGCAGCTCCCCATTCAATCCAAATACCTTCAAAATGCCGCCATATTTATAATATATGATGGTACCATGGATCCAGAAGATCACCTGGTCCACTACGTTATAGCAGTAAAGGGTAACGATTTATCAAAGGAATATGTGCCATATGTGCTGCTGAAAAGGCCGGCGAAACTCTGACAGGAGGAGCGCTGACATGGTACTCTCAGCTACCAGCACGATCGATATCCACATTCGAAGAAATGGTAGATAAGTTCGCCACCGCGCATGCGGGAGCGAAAAAGGCAAAAGCTAGGGTCAATGATATCTTCGCCGTTAGGAAAACGACGGGAGAGGGACTTCGGGATTTCCTAGATCGATTCAACAGAGTGAGGACGAACCTACCAAACGTGTTTGAAGGGATGACAGTAGCAACCTTTCAAAATGGGATAAATAGAAACAGGTCGAAAGCAACCAAAAAGCTACTTAGCAGACTCATAAAGTACCCTCCTACCACGTGGGAAGATATCCATAATGCCTATTGCGCCGAAGTAAGGGCAGGCAAGGATGACTTGAATGGACTGCTTCAATGATTGACATCAGTCCAAATCGAGACCAGGAGAGATTGCCGCCATGATGGGCGAAGGGAGCAACTACAACGCTTCAATCACACCAGCCCTATATCCGAGCATCCAATCCTCCACCTCCATGACATGCAGATGCCGCTCCTCGACATACCGCACCCTCTCAAAACAAAAGAGGTATGCCTCCACTACTATCTGCTCATAACTTTTGTGTTTCCCCTTCAGAAATAGTGTATGCACTAGAGAAGCTCGGCACTAAAGTGCAGTGGCCACAAAAGATGAAGTCGGACCCGAGCGCAAGGAGGTCAAACGTCCTATGTGAATTCCACCAAGAAAGAGGACACAATACCAAAGATTGCATAGGTCTGCAGCAAGAAGTAGTTAGGATGTTAAACCAGGGGTACCTGAAAAAACTGCTAAGCGATAAAGGACGGGCCAATTTCGCTCGAGGGCGCAACCCACCTCAAGGACCTCCAAAACCACCATCACCAACCCGTGCCATACAAATGATCATTGGTGGTGGCGACGACATGGTAATCAACCATGTGAAGTTCACCACCACGCATAAACTCAAACGGACAGTCGCCCACGAGCGGTATGACAACCTCGAAAATAGTATCATCTTTGATAAGTCAGATACCGACGGTTTGTCTTTCCCTCACTATAATGCTTTGGTTATAACTTTACGCATTGCTGATTCCGATGTAAAAAGAATCATGGTGGATGACGGAAGCAACACGTGTATTGTTCACCTGCAAGTTCTCATGCAAATGAGGCTCGAGGATAAAATAATACCGTGTTGCATAACATTAACGGGTTTTAATAATTCAGTAGAGCGAACATTTGGAGAAATAGTGCTACCCGTCCTGGTAGGAGGGGTTACTCTGGAGACGACATTCCACGTCATGAACCAGGAAACATCCTATAATGCCATCATATGACGACCATGGATACACGTCATGCGAGCCGTCCCGTCCAGTTTCTATCAAGTAATAAAATTTCCCACCCCATGGGGGATATTCAGCATCTGAGGCGAGCCACGCACCGCCCAATAATGCTACCGAATTGCCCAAGATTGCACACACACCAAACAACTAAAAGGGGCAAGTACGGAGGCATAACAATCAGCCATGTCAGTAACCAAACCCGACATACAAGTGGAGGCCATTAAAGACCTGGATATCATAGAAGCTTGCAAGGTAACCATAGAGGATCTTGATCCCGTCCAATTAGATGACACCGATAGCACAAAAAAGGCTTATGTTGGACACAACCTCTCGGAGCCAGGTAAGTTTCGTGAATTTTTAACTAACAACGCCAATTTGTTTGCTTTCTCCCACTCAGATATGCCAATAATCCCAAGGGATATCGCCACTCACAGATTGAATGTCGACCCACTTTATCCTCCGGTACGGCAAATTAGGAGAAAGTTCAATGCCTCAATCAATAAGGCGGTCAGCGAGGAGGTGGATAAATTACTCGCCAACAGTTCCATCAGAGAATCGAAATACCCCCAATGGGTCGCCAATGTGGTCATGGTCAAAAAGAAGAATGGGAAATGACGAATGTGTGTTGACTTCACCGATCTGAACAAAGCATACCCGAAGGACTCCTTTCCATTACCTCACATCGACCAACTTATTGATGCGACAGCGGAGCACGAACTACTGAGCTTCTTGGACGCCTACTCCGGTTACAACCAAATTCTAATGGCTGAAAAAGATCAAGAAAAGACAACTTTCATCACTCACCAAAGAACGTACTGCTATAAAGTGATGCCATTCGGGATCAAGAATGTAGGGTCCACGTACTAGAGGTTAGTCACCAAAATGTTCAAAGAACAACTCGGCAAGACCATGGAGGTTTACATCGATGACATGCTGGTAAATTCGACAAAGAAAGAGGATCACATTGTCCTTCGAGATATTAAGGAAGTACAGGATGAAGTTGAATCCCGAAAAGTGCACCTTCGGTGTAACTTCGGGAAAATTCCTTGGTTTCATCATGTCACAAAGGGGAATCGAAGTCAACCCAGATCAAATCAGGGCCATCAACGCAATACTAGAGATACTGACCAGCAAAAAGCAGGTGCAAAAGCTAACAGGGTGAATAGCCACCCGATTAAGGTTCATTTCACGATCCTCGGATAGATGCCACAAATTCTCCAATGTGCTGAGAAAAGACCACGGGATGCAATGGAACAAAGAATGTATTGTTGCCTTGAGAAAACTGAAAGCGTATCTATCCTCGCCACCATTACTCGTCAAAGCGGACCTAGGTGAATGTCTACTTGTGTATCTAGCAGTTTCTGAAGTTGCGGTAAGTGCAGTCTTGTTCCGTAAAAATAAAGGTACACAATCTCCGATTTACTATATCAGCAAAACTTTAATTGATGCCGAGACGAGGTAGCCTCACCTTGAAAAGCTAGATCTGGCATTGGTCGTGGCTTCACGGAAGCTTAGACCGTACTTTCAATGTCACCCCATAAAAGTGGTGACAACCTTCCCCCTAAGGGGTATCCTACACAAACCCGAACTATCGGGTAGACTTGCCAAATGGGCCATAGAACTAAGTGAGCACGACATAACGTACCATCCACGAACTTCCATTAAGTCGCAGGTGCTCGCTGACTTCACCGCTGATTTTAGCACAGAAATATTGCCCGAGGTAGAACAGGAAGCACTCTGCACTTCTACGCATACCGACCTCTGGATCCTCTACACCAACAGTGCCTTTAATGCCTCGGGATCGGGACTGGGACTCATCTTCGAGGTCCCTACAGGCTAAGTAATTCGCCAGTCCATACGATGCCCCGAGATGACTAACAACGAGGCCGAGTATGAAGCTGTGATTGCAGGTTTGAAGTTAGCCCTCAAATATGGCGCTCGACGACTTGTCCTCCACTGTGACTCTCAACTCGTGGTGAATCAAGTCACCGGGAATTTCCAAATAAAATAGCAGAGACTACAAAGGTACCAGGCAGAAATCCACAAACTGCTGCCAGAATTCGATGAATGTCGCCTTGACCAAATACCTAGGGCGCAGAATATTGAAGCAGATGGTCGTGTTAAATTAGTTGCGACCACCAAGAATATCAACAAGGAAAACGTGGTCACCCTCATTCATTCTGAAATAGACCACATCGAGGTACATTCCATAAACTTAACTTGGGACTGGCGTAACTGCTTCGCAGCCTATTTGCAGGATGGTACGCTCCCGCAAGATAAAAAAGAAGCCAAAAAACTCCAGGTACAGGAAGCCCGATATAGCCTAGTAGATGGTGATCTCTACAAAAGAACTTTCAGTGGCCCCCTAGCCAAATGTCTTGGACCACATCAAACAAGACGAGTACTGAAAGAAGTACACGAAGGGCACTACGGTGCCCATACGGGAAACTGCGCCCTCGTCCGATGTCTCATCCGCGCCGGCTACTACTGGCCTACCATGAAAAAAGAAGTCGCGGACTATGTTCGGAGATGCGAGCAATGTTAAAAGTACGCCCCTATGATACATCAATCAGGGGAACTCCTTCATTCCGTCACTTCGCCATGGCCATTCATAAAGTGGGGAATGGACATAGTCGGCCCCCTCCCAGTAGGACGAGGTAAGGTACGCTTCCTTTTGGTTTTAACTGACTATTTTTCTAAATGGGTAGAAGCAGGTGCATACACTCAGATACGTGAGCAGGAGGTCATCGAGTTCATATGGAAAAACATTATATGCCATTTTGGCTTCCCCAAAGAAATTAACTGCGACAACAGACCTCAGTTCGTCGGAAAAAGAACGACTGTGTTTTTCAAAAAATGGCACATCAAATGAATACTCTCCACACCATATCACCCTACCGCCAATGATCAAGCCGAATCCTCCAACAAAGTAATACTGAATATATTGAAAAAGAATCTTGAGGATGCTAAAGGTCTATGGCCTGAACTACTACCGAAAGTGTTATGGGCATACCGTACTATGCCAAAAGCTAGCATAGGAGAAACGCCATATTCACTAGTCTGCGGGACTGACGCAGTTATACCCGTCGAAGTCGGAAAACCCAGTTTGAGACACTCCAACGAGAGCGGACCAAGCAACGACAAAAGTAGGCTACAAGATCTGGATGAAGTCGAAGAATGGAGAGACATGGCCCACATAAGAATGGTATCCCATAAACAATAGGCAGAAAGATACTACAACAAGAGGGCCAAGGTGCGATCACTCAAAGTTGGAGACTACGTCCTCAAGGCCAAAACACAAGCATCAAAAGACCCTAATGAGGGAAAATTGGGAACGAACTGGGACGGACCATACAAAATCGTAGCTGCAGCAAACAAAGGAGCATTCCAGTTAGAAACAATGGAGGTAAAATTATTCCAAAACAACTGGAATGTTGCCCACCTCAAGTACTTCCACTTCTAAAAGAAGGTGTTACCTAAGTCGTACTCTTTTTCCCTCACCCGGATTTTGTCCCAATCGGGTTTCCCCGCAGAGGTTTTTAACGAGGCGGCAAGGGAGACGCCTCAAGGATCGAAGTGTTATTCATTACCTCGACCTGTCGACATGGTCTCCGGAATGAAGTAATGAAGGGACTGGATATAGACAGTCGAATCTCCATTGAATGTGCAGAGTCGACATGTGATTCTCACGAATTTAATCAAATTTCCATTGTATGTGCAAAGTCGACATGTGATTCTCACAAAAATTTAGTCAAATCTCCATTGTATGTGCAAAGTCGACATGTGATCCTTACAAGTATATAATTAAACCTCCATTGCATAAACAAATTCATGTTTTCCTACGGGAATACGATAAAAATCTCCAAGAAGAAATGGCCAAGGCCATCGATGACAATATAGGTTCGACCTCGTTCGAACTACAATGGGATTCTACTTCGACGATAGTACGAAGCAACATCCCAAAGGCCAAGTCCATCGATGACAATATAGGTTTGACCTTGTTCGAACTACGAAGGGATTCTACTTCGACGACAGTTCGAAGAAACATCCCAATGGCCAAGGCCATCGACAACAATATAGGTTCGACCACGTTCGAACTACGATGAGATTCTACATCGACGACAGTTCAAAGCAACATCCCAATGTCCAAGGCCATCGACGACAATATAGGTTCGACTACGTTCGAACTAAGACAGGATTCTACTTCGACGACAGTTCGAAGCAACACCCCAATGGCCAAGGCCATCGACGACAATGTAGGTTCGACCTCGTTCGGACTACGGCGAGATTCTACTTCGACGACAGTTTGAAGCAACATCCCAATCGCCAAGGCCATCGACGACAATATAAGTTCGACCTCGTTCGAACTATGAAGGGATTCTACTTCGATGATAGTTCAAAGCAACATCCCAATGGCCAAGGCCATCAACGACAATATAGGTTCAACCTCGTTCGAACTACGATGAGATTCTACTTTGACGATAGTTCGAAGCAACATCCCAATGGCCAAGGCCATCGACGACAATATAGGTTCGACCTCGTTCGAACTACAATGGAATTCTACTTCGAAGACAGTTCGAAGAAACATCCCAATGGCCAAGGCCATCGACGATAATGTAGGTTCGACCTCATTCGGACTATGATGGGATTTTACTTTGATAAAAGTTCAAAGCAGCATCCCAATTTCCAAGGCTATCGACAAAAATATAAGTTCGCCCTCGTTTGAACTATGATGGGATCCCGCTTCAACGTCAGTTCGAAGCAACATCCCGATAGCCAAGGGCGTCAACAATATCATGGGTTTCGATAAATGCAAGAAAGAACGAGTCGACAAAGTAAATTTTACATTATAGCAAAACATTATTTATACTTTCCCCTACAAATGGGCTCAAGTATTCCCCACGCAAAAACCCCTAAACAAAAACAAGTACAAACAAAAACTACGCATCATCCCCAATGGGGTAAGCATCTTCGTACCACGAATCTGAAGCAAGGTGGTTTGCATCATCAGAGTTGATATCATCCCCGTCAGGTGTAAGGGGGTCATACCCGCATGCCTCACGAGCTGCACGAGCCTCGGCGTGTACAGCCTGAACCTCCATCTTAGTAGCCCTTCCGTCGGCGTGAAAAGCCTTATACACATCAATCCGAGCCTCAACGTGGACCCATAACTCGTATAAACGACGGGGCACGACTGAATCGGCTGAGACACGAGACATAGAAGGCTGAGCATGTCGACTCGCATCCTCCACCCTCAGCAAGGCCATTTGTCCATTTGGTGCAGCTCCGCCTCTAGCTCTTTGACACGCCCTTCGAGCCCTACAACCTGACGACCAGAGGCTTCCTTCTCTTAAGTCAACTCCGACCTAGAAATGCGGAGGGAATCTTCCAAATATACTTAGCTTGTGAACTTTTTGCTCAAATAGTAGATTGCCTGTTCCTTCCTCCCGGTCACGTCATGTTGTCCGAGGACACATCCAAAAGAATTCTCCAAGACTGTCAGATATAAGAAAAGAGGCCTTCCTAGTTCAGGTGGGACCAATACTAGCAGGTTTGACAAGTATTCTTTGATTCTGTTAAAAGCTTCTTCGCACTCGCCTGTCCATTTAATTGCTGCGTCTTTCTTTAATATCTTGAAAATGGGTTCACATGTGGATGTAAACTGGGAAATGAATCGGCTGATGTAGTTCAATCTTCCGAGCAAACTCATAACATCTTTCTTGGTTCTTGGAGGAGGCAAATCTCGAATGGACTTTATCTTGGTTGGGTCTAACTCGATACCCCTCCGACTAACTATGAATCCCAAAAGTTTGCCAGATGGAACCCCGAATGTACATTTGGCTAGATTCAGCTTCAGATCATATTTACGCAGCCGCTCAAAGAATTTTCTCAAATCCCGCACATGGTCATCTTGAGTCTTGGACTTGATGATCACGTCGTCCACGTACACCTCTGGTGCATCATATCATGAAAAATGGTGGTCATGGCTCTCATGTAGGTTACCCCGGCATTTTTTAGACCAAAAGGCATGACCCTGTAGCAATAGGTTCCCCAAGGTGTTGTAAACGCTGTCTTCTCTGCATCTTCCTCGTCCATTAAGACTTGATGATACCCAACATAACAATCCACAAAAGACTGTATCTCATGTTTGGCATAGTTGTCAACGAGGATGTGGATGTTTAACAACGGGAAATTGTCCTTAGGACTTGCTTTGTTCAGATCTCTGTAATCCACACACACTCGGGTTTTCCCGTCTTTCTTTGGCACTGGAACGACATTGGCTAACCAAGTGGTGTATCGAACCACTCGGATCACCCCTGATTTTAATTGCTTTGTGACCTCTTCTTTAATCTTGTCACTGATATCAGTTTTAAACTTTCTCTGCTTTTGCTGAACAAGGGGATAATCAGGGTAATTTGGCAACTTATGAACCACCAAATCAACACTCAGTCCTGGCATGTCGTCATATGACCAAGCAAACACATCTATGAACTCAAACAAAAGTTGGACCAAAGCATCCCTGGTTCTTTCATTTGCGTGAATGCTTATCATGGTCTCTTGGACCTCTTCTGAATTACCCAAATTTACCGGCTCAATATCATTTAAGTTTGGCTTAGGTATATTCTCAAATTGCTCCAATTCTTGATTTATTTTCCTAAAAGCCTCTTCTTCATCATATTCTGGTTCTTGGTTCATTATTTCACAATTACATAGCGTGTTTGGATTTGGGCATTAAGTCCGCAAGCATGTCATGTTATTTAAAGCCGCATTATTAGAACTGAAAAAAATAGAGAAAAAAATAACAAAAATTAGAAGGAATAAAGAATGATGAAATATTGATTTCATTTCATTGAATTTGAAGATAACAGGGTTTACATTGGAAATTAAAAGACAAGAAACTAAAGAAAAACATCCGAGTTACACCTTGGAATAACTCGTGATGCAGAAAAGGTGGCAGGACAGGTCTACCGGGACTCCCGCCTGATTGGGAATGGAGTAGCCTTCCAATTCTGCAGTTTGGCATTAGGTCCCATATACAACACCTCAGTGGTGTTTGAGCCTTCCCCTGGTTGAACCATGTGGGCTTGATACAGTATCTTCCTCATGGCCCCACAGATCTCTTCAATCTCTTCGGCCATAAAGGCCTCATCCTCTTTTTCTTTATTGTATTTGGGCTTGACAAATGTTTTGTATAGACGCGGCACTGGCTGCGGCAAGACCCATCCATCATTATTTCTACCATCCAACCATTTTATATCAGTTGGTGTGGGTCTGAAGCCTACCCCAAAAAACTTTTCACTGGCAGGTAGGGTTATAAGTTCAGCTATTCCTTGCAATGATTTCCCGAGCCCTTTCCCCAGTTTGAAGCTGCGCCTAATCATTTCCTTAGTGACCATTATTGATGCATTTGAAAGAAAGGGTTGAGGGCAAGGTTTTCCATAATCGCACTGATCTGCGACCATAATTTCAAAGGCCTGATAAACTATGTGCTCACTCCCCTCTCTTGCTTCAAGAAATGGGACTGATGGGTCCCGATAAATTGATTGCTCATCTTCCCCGTGGACCACAATCTCTTGATCCTCATGCTCGAACTTCACCATCTGGTGAAGAGTAGAGGATACAGCCCCCACTGCATGAATCCACGGCCTCCCCAAAAGAAAGTTGTAGGATGTGTCCATGTCCAGAACCTGGAAGGTTACTTCAAAGTCTACTGGGCTGATGGTTAGAATTAGATCAATCTCTCCAATTGTGTCCCTTTTGATACCATTGAAGGCACGTACACAGACATTGTTGGGTCAGATTCTTTCGGTGCAAATTTCCATACGCTACAGAGTTGGGAGTGGGCAAATGTCTACCCCAGAGCCTCCGTCCAACATAACCCTTTTCACGTAGTACCCTTCACATTTGACTGTCAGGTGCAGGTCTTTGTTATGTGCAGCCCCTTTTGTGGCAAGTCATTTTTTGCTAAAGGAGATCTGGTTTATTGCGAAAAATCTTTCTGCCATTCTCTCCAACTGCTCTACAGAAGTCTCAACATGCACATATGTTTCGTTAAGGGTCTTGATCAATACCATTTGATGTTCGGTAGAGTTCATCAACCGAGATAACAAGGAGACTTGTGCGGGAGATTTTCGAAGCTAGTCGATCACCTCATAATCCGCCATTTTCATCTTTTGAAAGAAGGCCTCCGCTTCTTTGGCACTAATGGGTTTCTTAGATGGGAAGCACTTTCTAGTGGCGTTGTTCACCTCTTCCAAATTGAAATACTTTTCAACCGGGTTATTTTCTTGAACTTCTCCTGAGATTTCTTTGCCCTTATAGGTCACCACTGATTTGTTGTAATTCCATGGCACAACGGCAGGATCTGTCATGGGCTTCTGTGGCGCGCGGCCAATAACCACGGGCTCACTCAGCCTTGGTGGATTAATTGGCCCCCATCACATAAGCTCCCTTGAGCACATATATTTGGGTTGTCTTGTTCAACTCAAATCTCCTGGTAGGACTCAAAGTCATTTGCTTTTCCTTGCGTCCTCGAGGGACATAGAGAACAACATCTTTGGGAGGCGTTGCCCCAGTTTCAACTTCAATTTTCTTCTCTGACTTTGGAGGGGTAGTTTTGTTCTTTTTCTCCCCTTTTACTTGCTTTGGGGTAGCTTTTGATTTCTTTCCTACATCATCGATGGCAATGATTGCCTTCAACGCTGGGTCAAATTCCTTATCCTCACAAATCATTTCGATTACCGGTCCGTTGTTATGGGCCGGTAGTGGGTTGTTAGTCACATTGGGAATATCTCCATCCCTTAGCACTATCTTCCTTTGTTCTATCAAGTTCTCCATGGCCCTCTTCAGAGTCCAGCAATCATCCGTGTCGTGCCCTTCTGCCCCTGAGTGATAGGCGCATCGGGTACCAGCTCTGTAAGCGGGTGATGCTGGGTTCTGTCTGGTTTGGGGAACGGGTTGCAACAAACCCATCTGAACAAGTTTGGGGAATAAGCTGGAATAGGATTCACCAATGGGTGTGAAGTTTACCCTCTTGGGTGGTTCACGAGGGTGGAAATTGTTTTGTGGAGGCCGGGAGTTGTAGTAGGTTTGGGAAGGAGGCTGGTTTCTAGGAAATGGAGCTTGATTCCGGTTGGCTTGTTGTTGTGGCCAGACATAAGGTTAAGTATTCATGACCGTGTATGGTTGAGGAGCATAGGCCGCGTCTTGGTAGGGGTAATAGTGTTGTGGGATCCTTTCTAAGAAAAGGGATCTGGGAGTACGGTGTTTCCTTGCTCCCGACGCTGCCATGGATGTTTCTTCCTTTTTCTTGCCCTTCACTACCCCTCCAGACCCACCCTGAATGGCTTGGGAGGTAGCTCTGATAGCGGATTGGCTTAGAATTCTACCCGTTTTCAAATCATTTTCAACCATTTCGCCAATCTTGATGGCTTCAGCGAACGGTTTAGCCATTGCGGACATCATATTTTGGAAGTAGTCAGCTTCCTGGGCTTGGAGGAAAACTGTGACCATTTCAATCTCGTCCATCGGAGGCTTTACCCTGGAAGCCTGCTCACGCCATTTAACTGCGTACTCTCGGAAGCTTTCCGAGGATTTCTTCTTCAAGTTTGTCAATGAGTTCCTATCTTGAGCAATATCAATGTTGTACTGGAATTGCCTGACGAAATCTCTAGCAAGATCATCCCAGATGTGCCAGCGGGATATATCTTGGTCCATGTACCACTCAGACGCAATGCCAAACAGGCTTTCTCTGAAATAGGCCATGAGAAGTTCTTCCTTTCCACCGGCTCCTCGCAGCTGGTTGCAATATCTCTTGAGATGAGCAATAGGATCACCGTGCCCATCATACTTCTCAAACTTTGGGGTTTTGAATCCCAATAGTAGATGCACGTGAGGGAACATGCATAAGTCAGCATAGGATACACTTTTATGTCCACTCAAGTCTTGTATGCTTTTGAGACTCTATTCCATACTCCTCATTTTCCTTGCAATTTCTTCTTGCTCAGGGGTCTTGGTGGTCTTTTCTTGCCCCGCAGTGAACTCATATCGGGGTGGTTGAGAGTAAGTATAGGTGGGAAACTGTGCAGATTCAAGTGGGAAAGATGGTGTTTGGAAGGTAGAGGATGATGGGTCAAAGCTGGGCCTGGGCAGCAAAGGATGTGTAGTAGCTGAGCATGGCGGAGCAGTGAAAATAATTGAAGCCGCTCCTGAAGCTAACACCTAGGGGCGAACCTCAGAAGGTGTTCCAACAAAGTGGGCCGAGATGGTATGATATCCGAGTGGGGTATTAGGGTGACTAATCGGGATATTAGAGGATCCCCCTACCCTAGGAAAAAGCTCGGGAAATCCGGGGATTACACTTGGTGGCTCTCCTCCGTTTGACCAGGCGTCCCACATTTCCATCATGCGAAGACGCAGTAACCTGTTTTCCTTAGCAACCGCTGATTCTGAAGTTAGGATGCCCGAGATCAAACTCTCATCCGCGATAGGAACTGTTGGCAGAGTGATTTCTGAAAACATTTCAACGCTACCTTTCGACCTCGTGAAGTATGGATGCGAATCCAGATTACCACAAAACCAACCACCTTACTATAGAACCTGGGCTTGATAGTAGACAACCAACTGGTTAGTTTGAAACAAATAACACATAGGAAATCGCATGTTGGGGTGTGATGCACCTATACAGTTAAACGTGTTTCTACATATTTCACAACGGTTGCATGTTTCATCCCAGCTTTGCTTATTTTCCCTAATTTTCTCTTTTTGCCTCATCGGTTATTCCTTATTTTCCTCTCTTCTCTTTCTTATTCTCCTTTTTTTTGTTTTTGGTTTTTCTTTGACTCTCTTTTCTTTCTTTTTGGTTCTTTCCCTCTTTTACAAAAATCATGACTGGATTCGATGAGGATTGCCTACGTATCACGACACCGCGCGAATCAAATCATAACGTAGTTCAAGAAGTAAATGCGAAAAATAAAAGGACAATTTTTTGTGTTTTTTTTCAAATTTTCATTTATACAACTTTGTTGAATTACAAAAAGACTCGAAACATACCTTTTCTAGGACTTTAAGACTCAGGACATGCCTTTTCTAGGAATTGAAAACAAACTCGAAATATGAAAATACAGACTCGGAGAAAGGAAGAAAATACAAACAAGAAAACATCAGTGCCTCCAACCCTGCCCTAGGAACACCAACCGATCTTGCAGCGGACCTACTTGCCATATCATCTTGGAGCCAATAGAGTTCTTCCATTATCTGACGGACGAAGATCATTACAGTGGCGAAAAACATGGATCTTGTCATGTCCTCACACACACTATTTCATGGTGATGTAGTCAGCAATTCTTCGAACCCTCTCTCTTATGATGCCCTTCTCCTGCAACAAACGGCCAATCTGATGGGATCTAGCCTCTAAGACCTGAGTGGCAGCGTGATTTTGCTCTTGCAAGTGTTGTAAGTCCTCTTCCAAGCATGCCATTAAGGCGTAACAATGTTCTCTCTCGGCTTTAAATTTTTTTGCTTGTTTAGCCATTTCACCTTAGAGGTTGTCAATCACCTTTTCCCAACCTGTGACCCCTCTTTCATATCTTTCTTTTATCTGTTGAATGAAAGCTGCACGCCCTTCAGCGTTTTTAGCCAACCTCGTTCGTGCTTTTGCTAGTTCAGACTCAGCTTTCTGCAGGTCATCTTCATAGTCACGCACCTTTTGAGTAAGGTTATAAATGAGCCTTTCATCTTTCCTGCTTCGGCCTGGATTCTCGGCTGCTATTTTCAGCTATCGAACTTGGGCCCTGAGAGCTTCATTTTCTCGAACCAATCTTCTCCTCTCACCCTCGGCGTCTTGTGCCTGTAAATCAATGTTGAAGGTGATATTTCTCAACTTTTCTCGCAGATCATGGATGGTGGTCTGATATTCCTTTTCCTTTTCTCCCCAGGCTAACCTTTCCTGAATTTGTCATCAAAAGCCTGAACATGGGGCCTTTTGGCGGGCCTTACAGGTTCGGGCTCGGGCTCCAGCTTATTGTACACATAAAAACTCCTTTCAAACCAAGCAGCATAATTGGGATCAACTTCGCCCTTAGCTGGGTATGGCACCTGGGTGTTACTTTTTAGACACCGACAACAATTCCATTCTCTTTGAACTAAAGCCTTGGGTATCGTTGCTTCTGGGTGTAGTTCAATGACTTGAGTGCTTAGGTCTGCCTCTTCGGGTATCACCTGATATCTTCCCAGTTGTCTCAGAACTCTTTGTGGTGCATATGGTTGTATACTTCTCGCTCCCATCATCATCAAGTAGCCCTTTGAAGAGGTCATGTAGATGATTTATGTTATTGGGAGCCATCCTATGGTCCATTCAATTTGATCTGCTCTCAATTTTCTCAAATAGGAAACCCATGCTTCAAACCCTTCCGGTGGTTTGTAATCTTCCACCCTTTCCTCATATTTTTTGATGAAATTGTTCCCGTCAGAAGCATATCTCATGAACTTAGGATGACGGCAAAGGTGTTCGATCATCCACATCTGAAGAAGAATATTGCAGCCTTCGACAAATTGACCCCCAGATTTGCACAATGTTAATGCCCGGTAAATGTCCGCCAGTACTAATGGGACAAGTGTGATTTTTTTGTCAACGAGGACCTGTGCGATTCTGGCCATACGAAGGTCTATTGTACCCTCAGAATTTGGAAATACCATGATTCCCAAAAATGCCACGATGAAAGCAAACCGTCGATGAATTTGCCATATGCTTTTGTCCTGTTTGTTACTCAACCCCTTCTCATGTGTTTCAAACCCGGCTGAGTGCCCAAACCTGAAATACAGGAAGTAGAACGAACAACTCCCTTTACTTGCGTGGTCCTTGCTCATTTGTTTGCTAATTTTCAAAAGATCGAAGAATTTGTCTACTGAGGGAGCCCTGGGGAATATGAGTTGTTGCTTTCTTAACTCCTTGCCAAAATTGATGTACCCGGCTATTTCTTCCAGAGTGGGTGTGAGCTCGAAATCCGAGAAACGGAACACATTGTGAACGATCCCAAAAGGTCACCAAAGCCTTAATTAAATCCTCCTGTGGCTTGATGTACATGATGTCTACCAAGGGACCCAACTGCTCTTTTATCCAAACTTGGCCATCTTCATCTAAATCACCCCACCACTTACGTAGCTACATCCGAGCCCTCTCTATGACAATTTGCGATGATTCCTGAACGGTATTCATTTGTACCTGTGGAGGGTTAAGGTTGACTCTTGTGGACTTTCTTTGCAAAACAAGTTTTTTTTTCTCTAAGAAAAATCAGCGGACAAGGACCCCTTTTATTGCTATGTTAGCGAAATGATCGTTTTTGCAAACGTGGCCCCTTCACAATTCCAAACGAATTTTGAGGCCCGGGGGTAGGTATTTTAAAAGAAAAAAGACACCTTTTAAACAGACTTTCCTGTTTCTCCCGAAAATAGCCTTTTAACAATTGGAATATAATCTAAGGCTATTCCAGTAAGAAACGACTTAAAAATAAACCGAAGCTGGGTCGGCTTTATTGTTTTGACCAAAGCCCTGAAACACCTTTTATTATATTATTTGTAAAAATGAGGCCGAACCTTATGTGGGTTGCCTACGTATCCCACATCCGGTGAGAATCAGACCTGCGTAGTTCGGTCAATTTTGACATAAAAACATGATATTTGACTCACTCTTTTGAAATACACTTTCTTCTTCTTTTTTTCTTTTCTCTTTTTTTTCTCAAAAATTTGGCAGAGTTTCGGTATATTTTCAAATACCAGATTTTTTAGAAACCTAGTAAATTCTCTATCCTACCTCATTCTTGGTTTTTCTCTTTATTAACCGGTCAACATGCAAGCCGAAACAAATAAATATTCACATAGCACGTAGGATGCATCATGATGGTCTTTATTTTGGGTACACCTGTCCTAGACGGACCCAACCCCTGTGTTGAGTCCCCAAGGTCAAATGCACGTGATGCAAATAATCGTTCCTACTAGGGATCCAGTATGAGGTTGCGTTATTCTAAGTTTAAAACCTGGGGTTTGTGGTCTAGACTTGGGTTACCCGAGCGGACAACTGAGGCCGAAGAGGGGGCAACGTACCGGGAGCACTAAAGTCTACCAGGCCTTGTTGCTGGCCCAGCCTCGATCTATTTGGTATAATTTCTACAGAAAAAGCGGACCACGTGAACGTGTGCACCATTTTTTAGAAGACTCAGAAGGGAGGTGTAAGAAGAAATTTAAATACAGTTCAAGTAATATCAAAGCGGTAAATGGCAATTAGCACATTAAGTCCACAAAATACAGTAATATCAACAATAAAGCCAAATAAAATCACATTAACAAGCTCGAATTCGTGAACCCTGAACTAGAGATTCTGGGTTTGGTTCCCTAGCAGAGTCGCCAGAGCTGTCACACCTCCTTTTTACACACCCGAAAGTGATATAAGAGAGTTTTTCCAATTTAAATGACATTATTCGAAATGAGATTATTTATTTATTTTCAGAGTCGCCACTTGGAATATTTTAATTAGTGTCCCAAGTCACCGATTTATTTTAAATCCCAAATCGAGGAAACCTCGACTTTCCTTTTGAAGTTTGCGAACCAGAAATTCTAGATAAGGAATTCTGTTAACTCGGGAGAAGGTGTTAGGCATTCCCGGGTTCCGTAGTTCTAGCACGGTCGCTTAGCAATTTATACTTGGTTTAATTGTTCAACTACTCATTTTTAGGACCTATGTGTAATTATCTTTTTACCGCTTTTAAATCACTTGAATTATTCGTAATTAAAGAATTGAGTTACGCGTACGTATACTCTTTTCTTTTGGCGCGTTAAAATTATGTCACGCGAACGTGTCCACAATTAATAACGCTTTGTTTATTTTATTAAGAAAAAGTTTGGTTGAAGTTGCGTGCACACATCCCTCAAGTCTTTTAGAGAATTTAATTTGCAATTATATTATGCGAACGTATATACAATCGCAATACTAATCTAAATCGAGCCTAAAGCAAACTACGATTATTCAATGCGTTTCTAAACTAATTTTGTATTTATATGAGGGCCGTAACTTAAAAGATTTTATTTGTATATGGCACGCCCCAAGTTATTAAAAAAAGGTTGTATATATTTTAAGGGCAAATTGAAGGTGCTCCTATTTTAATCTAACTAGGTATCATAACTACGCCACGGGAACCGTATCCGTAGTTGTAATAATTCTAATTGCGCGCCTAAACATACTACGAAATTAATCATAAGTTAATATTATGGGCTAATTTCGAAATTGTTGCGAAGCCAAAATTACGGAAATTGGTTATGTAGGAAAGGTATAACTTACCTGTTAAACTAAAGAAAAACGCAACATGATAAAGAATCTTGCAAAATTTCCTTTTACATTACTTTGCAAATCACGACCAAGCAAAATGGAGATTTGTTTGTCGAGATCCCAGCACATACCCAAAATGCCTTAAACAAATTATTTATCAAACTTAGACCCTCCTTTTTTTACAAGTAACTTTAAAGAGAGAAATGACATAAATACAGGGCGTCAATTTTTAACTATACAAATAAAGGACAGTGAGGGAAACTATGCTGTAAACAGACAAATTTGTATTGACTACATGACATCCGTTTGCACGCAATAGACCCAGAAAAAATGTTTGACCAAATACTACTTCTGCTACCTTATTGCTATTTATTGTATAAGGCAAGAGAATGCATGAGGAGATAATTGCCAAAAAAAAAGAAAACTTTGAGTGTGAGCATACTGTTATATTTGTACAGCAGCCAACAGACCAAACACGTATGAACTCTCATGTTCTCACAAAAGAAAACTTTTACTCCATATCCTTCGACTAAAATGTAAATGAAGATTAAAAAAACTAACAGTTTTCTTTAACATATACTACACTACTGCGTCCATTTGAATAACCAAAGAGAGAGAAAAACAAAAGGCATAGCATTTTCAGTTGAAGCTAACAGTTTTTAGCAGAAGGGTTGAATAATCTCATGGACCCAGAACTTAACGGATAAAACTTGTTCAAAACTTCCTTTTTAACTTTAATATAATTTCAATGTCCCAAACAGAAATACAGTCACAACTATTTGGACCTCAAACAATCAGAATAATCAAACTCTCATTTAACCACAAATAAGATACAACAATAGAGGCAAGAGTAATAGAAGACACCTATTATTGCCAAAATTCTTAGTAAAACCCAGTCAATACACAAATGTCAGCTCAAAAACTCGATGAGGATCAGCAACAACCAAATAAAGGCAGAGAAAGATATGAATCGAGCCCAGTCAACGCAAAATCAGCAGTCAAAATCAGACGAAATCAACAGCTTCGAGAACCAGGAAGTTTCTGGGCCGACCTGGGTAGGTGAACAAGGGCCCAATTTCCGAAATGAACCCCCTTTTCCCCATTTCTTTTAAATTCTAATTCCTCTTTCTTTTCCCCCCTTTTTAATTAAAATCCTATTAATTAAAAATTTTAAATCATCTAAAATTGTGAAACTGAAGTAATCAACTAATTATAAAAATTATAAACATTACTTAAATCTATGTTAAAACTGAAAAAAAAATCAATAAACTAAAATTAAAGACAAAAATGTAAAAATGAGCTATTTTTGTTGATTTTCAAATTTTATAAAATAAGTAATTATGGATTAACTTTAAAAAGTGTAAAAATAAATCTTAAATGCAATGCATGATATTTTTGGTATTTTTATGATTTGAATAAAAATTAAACAAGCAAGAAAATTTAAACAATTAATAAAAATCTATAAAATTCCTAAAAATGGCAAATAATTAACCAAAAATCTATTTTCTTAGATTTTGTAGGAGTATTTCATGTATGGCAAAAATCACGTACTCACAAATTTTAATGGCTCCGACGTGTGCTTTAACAAAAGAATATGCAAGTATAGCAAATGAATCAATAGAATTAGGGGGTAAGTTATGATACCATATCAAGGCCCCCTTGGATAGAGTCTCCCCAAACTTCTTTAGTAGTACGAATTCAATTTCGTCATCTTCCAAGTCGTTTCCTTTGATGGCGCACACATATGAGGTGACATGTTCATTCGGATCAGTCGTCCCGTTATACTTGGGAATCTCGGGCATACGGAACTTCTTGGGAATTGGCTTCAGAGCCGCACTAGGGGGGAAGGGTCTTTGCACGAACTGTTTAGGATCTAGTCCTTCTAAGATCGGGGGTTCCCCCGATATTTGATTAATATGCGAGTTATAAGTCTCCACTTTTTTGTCATTATCCTCAATCTTCTTCTCCCCGGACTCGATTCTCTTGGTGAGTTCCTCAAACATCCTCATAATCATGGGGTCAGTCCCCGAGCCATTACTGTTTGGTCTCTCCGGCATCAGCTCAGTACGTCGAGTGTTCCCTAGTTCAACCACACTTGGAATTTTATCCTGACTTTGAAGTTGAGCGATGGTAATCTATTGAGCTTGTAGCATCTCGAATATTACTTGGAGGTTGATTCCCGCGTGTCCTATACCCTGTGTTCCCTGGGCCCCAGATCGGGCTTCCCTGCGTACACTTCTTCTGGGGTCTGCGCCTAGATCTGCATGCAAAGCAATGTGTGAATTAACATCAACTGGTTCCACATTTGGCACTTCCTCAGGGTTTATCGGTGGTACACCGACCCCTACATTGTTGTTTTTCCCATGAAATCCAAGACCATCGTCATCGTGTACAGGTGCATTTTGCGAGTTTGACATGTTTTTACCTGAGAACAAAAATTCTTAACAAGAGCAAGTGTAAAAATAACGTGTGTTATGAGAATCAGCACTGAAATAATCATTATTATCTTTAGCCCCACGGTAGGTGCCAAACTATTTACCTCAAAAATACGAGTAATAAGTAAATTTGATTTGTGGGTTTAAAGATACGTGATTTAGTTCAATACCAATTAATAATCAAGAAATATGAAGTATAGATGAAGGAAATAAGTAAGACCAAACTAGTAGATAAGTCAGTCTCGACCTCGAGCCCAAATGACCTCGAGATTGGTCAAGAATAATAAAGCTAAAGGACAACTCTCATGAACAATGAGCGAAAAAGTAAGATAGTATATTCTTTTCCAATGATTAGATGATCTTTGCAAATGATTGCGGTCCCCTTTATATAATAGGGGAACTCGAGATTGGTCAAGAATAATAAAGTTAAAGGACAACTCTCATGAACAATGAGCGAAAAAGTAAGATAATATATTCTTTTCCAATGATTAGATGATCTTTACAAATGATTGCAGTCCCCTTTATATAATAGGGGAACCCTAAAATAGGGTACATTTTTATATACAGTAAGGAATCTTATTGGGGACAGCTGTATAACCGCCTAATACAGATTTGTACTAATTCGTATAAATCTATTCCGAAATTTTACGCCATGATCTTGGGAACGTGGAAGGAATCTTGTCCTTCTGTAACAAACTCATAATGGCATTGTTTCGGAGTCGGTCGTACTTGGCTCCAATGTTCCTTGAGCACTTAGATCTTCGAGCCTCTTATTCTACCTTCGAGCCTGAGCTTGGTCTATATCGAACTTTTGTCCTCGATGCGACTTCTCGGCCTACAAAATCGGAGGCATATGATTTTAACCGTATACATCAGGCTCGCTCCTAGTCTATTTCGATCTCGTTCTTGAAGTGACCCTCGAGCCCACGAAATCGGGTAGCCACGATTTCTACCGGATACATGTGTATTCAGTGAAAATCAGTCTTAGAAGATGAGTAAATTATAGGAAGCAACACATGTCAAAGATGATCAATTAGTAGTGATTCAACCATGTTCACATCGGATACAAACCTATGATCGGATAAAACACTGACATCGGATATAAACTTTCAAAATATGACCGTCGTAGAAATATTACGGAACCCCAGCCTTTATTAGTTTTTATCAGCCTTTATTGGCTTTTATTGAAGGGGAACATTGGCGTAGTTGGTAAAATTGGTCATGTGACCGGGAGCTCACGGGTTCAAGCTGTGGAAACATCCTCTTGCATAAATGCAGGATAAGGCTACATACAATATACCCTTGTGGTACGACCCTTTCTTGGAGCTCGCACATAACGGAAACTTAGTGCACCGGGCTGCTCTTTATTTATTGGCTTTTATTAGCTTTTATTATTCTTTATTACCTTTTAATTATCTTTTATTGAAGCATTAACATTGATAATTAAGGGGCATAATTTATAATCATACACCCCATAGCTCCAGTATAAATAAAGGCTTTCATTCTATTGTAAGGGAAGAAAAAAAATAGGGAATCTTACATAAATATTTCAAATAAGTCCTAGTTTATCAACTTATAGCCATTAATTATAGACTTACCAAAACTAACCAAATACATATAAAAATTGAAAACCAAATAAATAAGGTTCTTTCTCTTCAAGAATCATGCGCAAATATCTCCTTCCATATTTTTAAGCATGATCAACAATATTAGATGCAAGACAATTGCAGTATTATTTTGATCTGTTCATCTTATACTAACATGCTTTAAAGGTTTTTGTGTTTTAAGCATACACCAGTTATGGCACACAATGATATCAATAACTCGCTCAATGTTGGAACAAACAACAACGACGAGCTCGCGGGCAATCTCCATGATGGAAATCAATAGGATGGTTCAACTAGTGAAACCCGTCTCGATGGGAATGATTCAACTTCTAACCGGGTTGAAAGAAAGATTCAACATGAGAGGAGTCCTACCCCTGATAATATGGATGGTCTGTCGGTGGCTGTTACCGTAAAATGTTGAGAGCACAACAAAAAAAAATTATGGACCATCGCTCAAGACAAGATCAGATAATGATTGAGATTCAACAAGAAATATCGGGGGCTTCAAATAAATCAAATGGTAGAGTTTGACTCCCTCCCGACGTACCTATAAATCAAACGGAACCAAGAATCGGTAATACCATTACTGAGGGGAAGTTCGGAAGAAACAACAATCAAGATGGTGGTACGGGTAGTGGATCTGAAAAAAATGAAAATAATGTAGCCGATTCTTTCAAAGCTGAACTCATGAGGTTTATGAGGAAAATAAATGCTCAAATGGATCAAAATGCTAAAGAATTTCATGCTTGGATTTATCAGATTCGGGGAGCACCTCCGGTCCTAAAGAGCCCGGACTCAAAGAAGTATATAAAGTTATCATTCAAACCCAATGCAGCTCCGGAGTTGATTCCAAAGAGATTCAAAATTCCTTATATTCTAAAATACGATGGAACATCGAATCCACGGGAACACGTCACAACCTACACCACAATTGTAAAGGGAAATGATTTGGCTCCATATGAGATCGAATCAGTTTTACTAAAGAAATTTGGCGAAACCCAAACAAAAGGGGCTTTAATACGGTATTCACTTTTACAACACTCAATTGATTCTTTTAAAATGCTTGCAGATTCTTTCAACAAAGCTCACACTGGAGCAAGGAAAGTTCAAGTTAGGAAAAAAGATATTTTCATAATCACTCAAAGAGACTCAGAGTTGTTGCGAGAGTTCATGATAAAGTTCCAAAAGGAATTGCCACGACCCAAAATCCAACTAGTCGTGATGGCACTTAACTCAACCCGCTAGGTAAGACAATTAACAACTAACCATTTAATGAGATTTATTAAGTGAAGAAATGATAATACAATAGCTGTTATACAAAGAATTTCCCAAGGACTGATAGCACTAATCATGAGTTTCTAAGATTTAGATTTTACAAAGCTGGTATGAAATAAAATGCATCATCTGTTTGAAATATACACGAACAGATTAAAATTCTAAAGCTACCAAGATCAAGAGGCAGCTATGACAGGAACACAAACGCATATTCAAATCCAGCTCATGCCGTACACAGCAATATTAGCATCCAATATCTGAAAGAAAGGTGCAAAAGTGTAGTATGAGTACAACCGACTCCATGTATGTAATAAGTAACAAATCTAACCTTAGGTTGAAAGTAGTGACGAGCTAGAACAAAAGTCGGAGTCCAACACCAATAGCCAACAACAGTTCATAACAACATAATAAAAGTGCTAAAAGAAGTAATTCAGAGATAAAATGTCAGCTCATTTACAATTTCGGAAAAATAGGCATGCTTTTCAAGTATATTAGTGAAAACCAAATCTTTTATCAAAATCACCAAAAAAATATGAATTAAGTTTGTAAAACTGTGATTTTTCCAAAAGCTTTCATTAGGTAAATATTTCATTTTTGAATGGCATGAGGAAAATACATCTCTATGCCTACATGTCAATGTGTATGTGAAGTAATGAATGATGCAATACCGTACAACATAAGAAAAATGCATCTCTATGCATGTATGTTAAGTGTGCATGTCGAATTCAATGCAACTCAGTGATAAAACCATATGCATACTCTCAGAGTATCAATTCACTCAAACCTCCCAATCACTCAGTCCTTATAGTCACTTAGTCCTCACAGTCATTCAGCACTCGCTCTCGGCACTCACACTCGCACTCAGTAGGTACCTGCGCTAACTGTGGATGTGCAAACTCCGGAGGGGCAATTACAGCCCAAGCGCTATAATAAGCCAATCATGACATGAATTAACAAAGCATGTCGCGGCTTGCAGCTCGATCCCATAAACATCCTCACAATCAAGCCCTCAGCCTCACTCGGTCATCAATCTCCCCAGTCTCTCGGTCTATTAATGTCATGAAAATTAGCCCAAAATGATGATATAATGTATCAATAAATAGCAACAAAGACTGAGATATGATATGCCAATGAATGAGTATGACTGAGTATGTAACTGCAATTTAAACAAATAACTCAACAACATATATGAGCCTAGTGGGTCCTAACAGAATAAGCATATAGCCTAAATATGGTTTTTAACATGGATCACAACTCAATTACTCTAGAACGTAGAGATTTCACGGATACAAATAAGATTAGGTAACTACATGTACCACAGAAATAATCGAGTCACAATTCACACGGTGCACGCCCGTCACCTACCCATACGCCTGTCACCTAGCATGTGCATCACCCCATCTCCAACACATAACACGTGTATTCAGGGGTTCATACCCTCAACACTAAGTTTAGAAGTGTTACTTACCTCGAACAAGCTGAATCCAATACCGAGCAAGCCAAACGATACTCCAAAAATGCCATCCCGCATGTACCGACCTTCGAACAACTCGAAACTAGACAAAAGCAACTCAAGAATATCAAATAATGCCTAATGAAACAATTCCAAACGATAAAGTCGAATCTTTAATCAAAACCCAAAAGTCAACCAAAAAGTCATATTTGGGCCCGCACCTCGGAGCCCGACAAAACTCATAAAATCCGATAGCCCATTCAATTACGAGTTCAACCATACAAGTATCATTCAAATCCGACTCAGAATCGATGTTCAAAACTCGAAAATTCACTCTATGAACCTTTAGACAAAATCCCCAATTTTTCTCTTTAAATTTCGCAATCCAATTACCAAAAACGAAGATAGATTCACGAAATATAACCAAAACCAAGTAAAAAACACTTATCCCAATCCATTTGGTGAAAATCTCCTTTACAATCTCCCAAATCGAGCTCCCCAATTCAAAATATGACCAAATGAACAAACTCTCGATATTAAATATTTCTACTAATTGTTCTGCCTCGTTTTTTGTGCTAAACAATCCCTACACTCACTTTTGATGCCTCCAATAGATTTCTTATAAAATTTCAGTCGAGTTAGGCTTTTGAATAACTCCATTTGACCTTATAATGAAGGATATATGTTGGTTTCAATATTTGGAAATGGTACAGATTTTTAAATAAGAATTCAATGGGAATTTCGTAATTAATCTGGAAAAATCTATCAACCCAATTCGTAGTAAAATGACCATAAATTCCTCATATGATGTCGAAACTTGATGATTCTAATTGTTATGGTTCCAAAATTACGATACAGATCTAAGCTTCAATGAAAAGAGAAATTGGAGCTCATTTGCTTAAATAGGGTACTATTTATGCTTCAAGAAACGACGTCGAAACATAAATAACGAGCGCAACACAACCCAAACCTATATAAAACTCGCCCGAGCCCCTCGGGACCCTGTCCGAACATACCAACAAGTCCCATAACATAACATGAACTTATTAGAAGCCTCAAATCATGCATAACAATATCAAAACCATGAATCGCACCTCAAATCGAACTTAATGAACTTTGAATCTTTCAACATCCAAAACTCGTGTCGAACATTATCAAATCAACTCGGAATGAACTCAAATTTTTCACACAAGTCCTGAATGACATAACAAAGCTATTTCAATTCCCCAAACCACAATTCGAACCCGATATGATCAAAGTCAACTCCTGGTTAAACTTATGAACATTTCAAATCTTTAACTTTCCAACTTTCGCCAAAATAGTATCGAAACCTTCTAACATTATCCAAATGCAAATCCGGGCATACGTCCAAGTTTAAAATCACTATCCAGACCTAATGGAACCATCAAAACTCACATTCGAGGTCAAGTATTAAAAAGTCAAACTTGGTCAACTTTTCCAACTTAAAGCTTCCTAGTTGAGAATCATTATTCAAAATCTATTCCGAATAACCTAAAAACCAAAACCTATGATTCACACAAGTTATAATACATCATATGAAGCTACTTAAGACTTCAAACGGCTGAATGGAAGGCTAATGCTCAAAACGACCGGTCGGGTAGTTACATTCTTCCCACATAAACATATGTTCGTCCTCAATTGTGCCCAGAGTCGTTCCAAAGCCATCAAATCATCGTGTAACCTTACCATGAACATACTCGGGGGTGATCCCATGTCACCCAACCCATATAAGTCTGACAAGACAACATACCTATAGATCCTTAATTCAACCTTAACTCATAAGCCTTAGAAACCCATTTCCAACATTCAGAATTTTCCTATAAAACCCGAATCTCGCATTTACACACTGTATAAGTTTGAACAAGCTGCACCAAGTCATAACCATGACCCAAGATACAATCACATGATATACCACATATCTCAAATACACATAATAATAACTTCTGATCACCGTAGCTGCTCAAACAACCCAATACCGGTAATAAACCTCATATCGAACAAAACCTCTCTAAAACTTTCATACACTATTGATGATGAAAGAAACACGTAGAAACTCATAACCACTTATCATATCAACAAGTCATGGAGCTCCCTCTCCTTCAACAAGAGCTATAACCAATTTCTAAGCCGATCAGCGACATTATCATTCCAAAGATACTGCAATCAAATCCAATAGCACCCATTCTAGGTCCGACGACCTCATCTCATCAAATATAACTGCCCTACTGACATGTCACACCAATTCAACCTAGAGCGACAAACGTGCAATCCGTGCACTAATATGCAACAATTCAAATGCACCCAAAAATAGGAAATGACTCAAATAAGAGGAACGTCCCGCAAACTTAACAAGTAACACCCCAACCGCAATACTATGAACCCATCATACATAGTAGAACCAAGACACACTAATCTAACACAAAGGATCATATCTCAATATAATTCCGCTGCAATACGTGATCCTATCTAAACACTGGTCCATATGAAATGCCTCAAGCCACAATGCTACTAATCAACAACCACACACAATTTGACATTAAGTACACAAAGTGCATGGACATAACTATGAAGAAGAGAATAACACTATATACCATAGTCCAAAAAGAACATAACCAAAGCGCAATCAATCATTCAACACTCTAATACCCATCTCGCTCAAATTCCGCTATAAGGCCTAAGTAGAATTGCACCACGTGTGCATATAACCAGCAATCACCACCTCTCGTAGCATAGAAGAGTAACACATATAGCATATTCGATCACTAACAAGATAAACTTTAATCGAATTCCACACTCCTCAACATAGACGGTTCAGAGTTAATAAATCTGACCCGGTGTAGAATACACATCCTCATTAAGCCTACCAATGAGCACCCAAATCAACCCTGGTCATGCACAAGTAGATAATTAACCCTCTAAAAGTCCACAATGACTTAACCATAATACATACTATCATTTGGCTAGCTTTGGCCACACCTTCACAGTCCACAACCACGAAACAACCCGCTTTTGAGAACTCCCAATCTCCAAATCCATAGAACACATGAATCACCACATTTGATACCAACTCCACCGTCCAAATGTCTAACACATATCTCATACATGATCATCCTATGAGGAATACTTCTATAATTCTTCTGTGCCACATAGCAAAATCAGAATATCAGCATTCGATCAACCAGGCGAGTACCGCAATACCAATGAAGCATCCGTAAGTCAAAACTCAGTGCGCCTTCTGAGACGCACACCCTTCTCAAGCAATACCAAGTAGTAATATCATTCATCTAGTCATCTAAAACCATCCATGTTGCCTAAGAATTTTTGACCTTCCCTTCAAAACTAAACAGTGACCTTGCACACGCAAATCTTAATCTCATACAACACACCGCATCTATCATGCCATCATATAAAAAGCACAAGAATCTCATAAGCAACTCTGAGTCACAATCAGAATACATACCCGGTCAATCGGAAACCTTCAATTTGATCCCATCTAGGAGAAAACCACAATACACAATATGCTCCTCACACCGGTAGGAAATATCCATCTCAAACCATGGTAAAAACCATCGAGAACTCCTTAGAACCCATTTGCACATAACCAAGCCACCAGAACTGAATCTCCATCACTCAACCAAGCCACGTAGGTCTCAAAACCCAAGAATATTGCCACAAACACTTATAGAGACTCACCACATCACAAGTATCCAAAGAACCGATCATATCCATGGTCGTGCTGATCCAACCTACTACCAAGTTGTCCCATTTCTCTGAGTCCCTTCTGAATTACCCTCAAGTTGACTCCATGGGTTCATAACATTAGGGTGGTACCCTCAACCTTACACCAAGCACTGAAGTTCCCGACGCCAGAAGGAATCAAGACAGTCTATGATGAGCAACCGTCCGCAAAGGAAATGTTCGTAGTTAACAAGGTGATCTCAGTGCCCGTGGTCTCGACATCAAAGAACACAGAGCCAACCAGGAAAGAAGAAATTAAATAGCAATCACCGATACCAATCCCGACCAAACTGGGAGAACGAGGAGTAGACGAAAAGGTTGATTACGAAGTTCATAGATCGTTCATAGCTCCTGATGATACCGACACCACCAAATCGACGGTCGAGGAGCTGGAGCAAGTCATATTGATCGAGCATTTACCCGATCAGAAGGTATACCTGGGCATAGGGTTTCCCCTTGCCAGAACATTAGGATCCTTACCCAAAGCTCACTACAAGAGATCCTAGCATAAGATCCACACTGCTCTAAGGCCCATAAGCCGCCATCTTTTCTCTTAAGCATCCCAAAAGTACCATAACCGAGACACCTACTCTGAAGAGACATTCTATGAATCTAAAGTCATTTCCTTCACCGTCTTGATACTGAAATGTAGGATCCATATTGATAAAGAAATACCGCGAGTCTCGGCACCATCTAATGTAAATCTCAGATCCTAACCATATACAAATCCGGAAAATTCTCAATTGCTACATATAAATCTTAAGTCCATTAGAACCTTTTCAAAGGTTATCCACTCTGCTCAAATCTCAATTGCACCGACTAAACGGGCCGAACGACTTGTGCTCCATTAGCACGATAATACCCAAAGAAGTAATCCACAACTTTAAGCAACCGAGCAATTTCCTCCTCCCTGCGCACTACATCCTTCATGAATAACAACTCAATCATTCCATGATTCTCATATACCCATAAAGTGTAACATAACCCTTATCCAGAAATTCCTTTACTCGAGTCATCCTCGATCCCAACCTTCATAAGTCACCTATATTTCACAAGTATGCCTCAAACCGAAGCTAGTACAACACATCATTATGCAATCAAATCGTTGATAACAGATTCCCCCACTTGGCTCAAAGTCATAGATCAAACCACTTGATAATTCACAATGCCCATACTATATTACTAACATAATACCACCGTGAGGTGCAACTAAATATTTCATAAACCTATGTAACACTAACCATATAATACTTCAAATTATCTGCTAGGCTCGCATTCATCCTCGTGACGGTCAGATCAACTTCTTCAACCAATCTAAACTCAAATTGCAACACCTATAACCCACTGATAGAAAAGAAAGCCTCCACACAACATCATAAGGATCACACATCAGTAGATTACCTCGCAGGTGATAACCTACCTACTTAGCCTCAAACTAACATCTCTATATACCCTTTCACAACCACAACTACTACGCGATAACTTAATCTTCCTGAGCCTGAATTCATCAACAAGACATGAAAATCTACTTCGTTCCACAAATGGAATAACATGAAAGAATCTCTCAAAAATCTTTATAACTCAAGACTCTATGTCACATCAACAGAAATCAAGCACCCAATAGTCCTTTTCACATCCCAAGCAAACTCTTCTCGTCATATTCAAACCACCTAAACACATCTCGCAGCCACATCATACTCATCATATAGCCATCCAACCACTCACCGAGCCACAAATTCCACTCATAGGGACACTACCGGACATATAAGTCCAAAATTATGAACTTACGCAACTGAAACTACCAAGCCTAAGCTGCAGTCTAAACCTAGCCTCAAGCCCTCCAAACTGGCCTATCACCGAAACACCGGAAACACATCTCGTACCTCATCCATTAAATCATAAGTCGTCGATGTACAACTGATACCGAGCACTCACACACACATACGAGTGAGTGGAAGAAATTCAAAGAGATACGCTTCAAGCTGAATTGATGTCGCACGATAAGGAAAGAAAGACGAGAAGTTTATCCTAACTGCCCTGTAGCCTCTTGAAGATAGGTATGAATGTCATCATACCGATCCGCAAGACTCTACTAGACACTTACTCATGACTCGGAGAACCTATGAACCTAGAGCTCTGATACCAACTTGTCACGATCCAAAATCCAAATAGTCGTGATGGCACCTAACCCAACTTGCTAGGTAAGCCAATTAACAACTAACCAATTTAATGAGATTTATTAAGAGAAGAAATGATAATACAACTAATGTTATACAAAAAAATTTCCAAGGACTGGTTGTACAAATTATGAGCTTCTAAGATTTAGATTTTACAAAGCTGGTATGAAATAAAGTACATTATCTGTTTGAAATATACATGAACAGATTAAAATTCTAAAGCTACCAAGATAAAGCAGAATCTATGACCGGAACACAGATGCATCTTCAAATCCAGCTTCTGCCGTACACAGCAATATTAACATCCAACATCTGCAAAAAAGGTGCAGAAGTGTAGTATGAGTACAACCGACTCCATGTACTCAATAAGTAACAAACCTAACCTTAGGTTAAAAGTAGTGACGAGCTGGAACAAAAATCGGAGTCCAACACCAATAGCCAACAACAGTTCATAACAACATAATAAAAGTGTTAAAAGAAGTAATTCAAAGATAATATGTCAACTCGTTTACAATTCCAGAAAAATAGGCATGGTTTTCAAGCATATTAGTGAAAACCAAATCTTTTATTGGAATCACCAAAAAAATATGAGTAAGTTTGTAAAACTGTGATTTTTGCAAAAGCTTTCATTAGGTAAATATTTCATTTTCGAATGACATGAGGAAAATCTGTGTATGTGAAGTCATGAATGATGAAATACCGTACAACATAAAAAAAATGCATCTCTATGCATGTATGTCAAGTGTACATGTCGAATGCAATGCAACTCAGTGATAAAACCATATCATACTCTTAGAGTATCAATTCACTCAAACCTGCCAATCACTCAGTTCTCACAGTCACTTAGTCCTCACAGTCACTCAGCACTCGCTCTCAGCCCTCATGCTCGGCACTCGCACTCGTACTCAGTAGGTACCTGCACTCACTATGGGTGTGCACAGTCCGGAGGGGCAATTCCAGCCCAAGCACTATAATAAGCCAATCATGGCATGGATAAATAAAGCATGTTGCGGCGTGCAGCCTGATCCCATAAACATCCTTACAGTCAGACCCTCGGCCTTACTCACCAACAACAGAGACTGAGGTATAATATGCCAATGAATGAGTATGACTGAGTATGTAACTGCAATTTAAGCAAATAACTCAACAATAGTTTTGACCCCAGTGGGTCCCAACAGGATAAGAATATAGCATAAGCATGATTTCTAACATGGATCACAGCTCAATTACTCTAGCACGTAGAGGTTTCATGGATACAAATAAGATTAGGTAACTACATAGAACCACAGAAATAACCGAGTCACATTTCACACGGTGCACACTCACACGCCTGTCATCTAGCATGTGCGTCACCTCAACGCCAACACATAACACATGTATTTAGGGGGTCCATACCCTCAATACCAAGTTTAGAAGTGTTACTTACTTTGAATAGGCCGAATCCAATACCGAGCAAGCCAAACGATACTCCAAAAATGCCATCCCGCATGTACCGACCTTCGAACAACTCGAAACTAGACAAAAGCAACTCAAGAATATCAAATAATTCCTAATTAAACAATTCCAAACGATAAAGTCGAATCTTTAATCAAAACCCAAAAGTCAACCAAAAAGTCATATTTGGGCCCGCACCTCGGAGCCCGACAAAACTCATAAAATCCGATAGCCCATTCAATTACGAGTTCAACCATACAAGTATCATTCAAATCCGACTCTGAATCGATGTTCAAAACTCAAAATTTCACTGTATGAAACTTTAGACAAAATCCCTAGTTTTTCTCTTTAAAATTCATAATTCAATTACAAAAAATGTGGATAGATTTACGAAATATAACCAAAAAAATTTAGAGAACACTTACCCCAATCCACTTGGTGAAAAGTTGCCTCTAAAATCTCCCAAATTCGAGCTCCCCAACTCAATATTACCAAATGAGAAAACCCTTGATATTAAATATTTCTGCCAGTTGTTCTGCATTGTTTCTTATGCCAAATGATCCCTAAACTCGCTTGTGATACCTCCAATAGATTCCTTATGAAATTTCAGTCAAGTTAGGCTTTTGAATCACTCTATTTGACCTTACAATGAAGGAGATATGTTGGTTTCAATATTTGGAAATAGTTTCGATTTTTAAATAAGAATTCAATGGCAAATTCGTAATTAATCTGGAAAAAATCTGTCAACCCAATTCTTAATAAAATGACCATAAATTCCTCATACGATGTTAAAACTTGATGATTCTAATTGATATGGTTCCAAAATTACGATACGAATCTAAAGCTTCAATCAGAATAGAAATTGGAGCTCATTTGCTGAATGTGGTACTATTTATGCTTGAAAAACGACGTCGAAACATAAAAAGCGAGCGCAACACAACCCAAACCTATCCGAAACTCACCCGAGCTCCTCGGGACCCCCTCCAAACATACCAAAAAGTCCCATAACATAACACGAACTTATTCAAAGCCCGAAATCACGCATAACAATATCAAAACCATGAATCACACATCAAATCGTACTTAATGAACTTAATATCCAAGCATACGCCCAAGTTAAAAGTCACCATCCGGACCTAACGGAACTACCAAAATTCCGAGGTCACGTACTAAAAAGTCAAATTTGGTCAACTCTTCCAAAGCTTCCTAGTTGAGAATTATTCTTCCAAATCAATTCCGAATAACCTGAAAACTAAAACCGACGACTCACACAAGTCATAATACATCATATGAAGTTACTTAAGACTTCAAACGGCTGAACGGAATGCAAATACTCAAAGCGATCGGTCGGATCGTTACAGGAACGTATGTTATTGCCGGATGTACCAGATGAATAAACATCAAAAGCATTTACCAAGGGTCTTAATCCCTCAAGCTCCGATGCCTCAAGGAAATTAAAGGAGATTTTGTTAGAATTTCAAGTAACAGCTTGGGTAGATGTTCATAGCATGTACGAGTCAAAGATTCACATAGAAGATGATAAGATACTTAAATCAATATCTTCTACGGCCCGAAATCAACGTCAATTGAACTTTGATCGGAGGCATTTCAGACACCATTTTGAACCATACCCACTAGGATCACGGACTGATATGAGGTAGGGGCATAGCCGAAGCGAGTCGCCAGAAAGTAACTTCGATGAAAGACAATAATGTCTATGAATGCTGGGGACTGTTGCATCAAAGCTGCAGAAACCGTGACAATAAGTACCGGAAATATCTAAAGATGGCTCTGGAACAATCCATACAGGATACCGGAGATAGCGCGAACTGGCTTAACGAAAGGGACTGGAGATTGCCAGATAAATGACTAGGGATTGCCAGATCAGCCCCGAAAAAAAAAAGAAATAGAAGGAATCAAAATTATGAATCCGCTAGAACCAATAAATTCCAGCCCGATCACAATTCTCTTGCAAGGTCTTTTATTCATTTCTTGTAAATTGTCGTATATGCAAAGTTATAGTCACTTGTTGTAATTTCAAGGAATGGAATGAAGCAAAACTTGCGCTTTATAAAATATTCTCGTATATGTTTGAATGAACAAAATTATTCTTAATATTTGCTCATACTTAGAAGCAAAAAATGATTATAAATCCGAACAATTGTGCCCAGATAAACAGGAGAAGTTCTCTTCATAAGTACTGGAAACATAAGGGCCCTATCTTATGAAGTCATTCAATCAAATGGCTAAATGTCGGATACCTTATTTTCCAATCACAAAATTAACCGGATGCATTAAATATTTGGACTTTATCAAAATCAGAAGTACAAATTCTAGGTCATTAACACCCCTGGTTTCTAAGGCTATGTGGTTTTAAAAGTTTTTGAGTTCAACTAAAAACCCAAGAATTAAAACTCAAAGAAAGGTTTTTGGGTACAACTAAAAATCCAAGAGTCAAAACTCAAAAAAATATTTTTGGGGTTCAACTGAAAACCCAAAAGTCAAAATTCAAAGATTAAATTCAAGGTGAACACTAAAAACCCGAGATCAAACTTTTGATAGTACTTCTTCAGCGCCAACCAATCGTCAATGAGAGAATAATAAATTGTCATTTGAATCCCTAAGTTCTCCACTCTTTTTTCATTTGCCCGGTTTTTGTCTCGATTCGATTTTTCTAGCAAGTTTTTTAATGAGGCAGTAACGAGAGTGGAAAACTTTCACTTTCCGATCACATCACAATAAGTAACCGAAAAGTGTGAGACTATCTATATACGGTGAAAATCGATCTCAAAAGATGAGCAAATTAGGAAGCAATACATGTCAAGGATGACCGATCAACAGTGATTCAACCACGTTGATACCAGATACAAACCTTAAAAATATGACTTTTGTAGAAACGTTACGGAAGATCCCAATCATTATTATTTTTATCGGCCTTTATTGGGTTTTGTTAGCCTTTATTATTCTTTTTACCTTTTAATTACATTTTATTGTAGCATTAATATTGATAATTAAGGGGCAGAATCTATAATCATACACCCGATAGCTCTAGTATAAATAGAGGCTTTCATTCTATTGTATGAGGAGGAAAAAATACTGATAGCAAAAGGCCTTTCTCTCAAGCTTTATATAAGTATTGTCGAGATTTTCTAATTATTCTTGATTTCAGTGGGAACATTCTGAAGCTCAGGCTTGTCTTTCCTTCAATTCTCTTTATTTTAATTGCTTTGTTCTTCGTTACTTTATTTTATCGGATTAATTTAATTCACATATCTATAAACCACGTACAAATTTAACTTACCATTTTTCCGGTAAACAATTGGTATATGAAAAACGATTAGTATTTGATTAACTTTTCTAAATAATTTTGATAGTATATTATGAGAGACATGTAAAGATTGACTTTGCAATTTGATATTATTAAAATTTATCTTTCAATCAGCGTGGTACTCGTACTTTGGAATCTGCAAAAGTGAGTTCAATCGAGTTATTTTGATATTATTTAGATGTATCTCTCCTTCTGCTTAGTTCTCATGTTTTCGGATCTTCAAAAGCAGAGCCACTTGAGTCTGGGTACGCCATCTAATATACTTTCTTCTTCTCTTTTTTATGTTTAATCTTATGCCATTTTAGGATTGGAGTTGTATGTGACTGTGCAGAGTGGATTTACAAATTTAAACCGTATTATACTCATTATTTTTTGTGATAACAAAAGTGACTTTAGTGTGATGCATCATCTATTCAAAAATAAAATAAAAAATAAGATTCAAATATAGAACTGCGAACTATAGGGAATCAAAGCATCTCCATTCTAATCTTTTTGCTCTCATATTTACGTACACCCCCCTAAAAAAGTACCATTTTCCTTATGTTCTGTATTCAAAGAAAAAAAAAATGAGGCATCGTTTTATAATGGAGATTTTTACACTGCTGGTCATTAATCAAAAATTATTTAAATAAATGACATTAATTTTAGTTTATTCCAGAAACAACAAATTTATTAACAATTATAGCATATTTCATGTTTGTTTACGTACAAGCAACTTTTAAAAAATAATTAATGACCCTTAAATTTAGGAACCAGTTTCGACCCTTAATTTATCTATCCCAATCCCTCTAATAGTTATCCCTAATTCCACATTCCTTTCTCCATGAGCGAGAAAGTAGGAACGGCTTCGATGAGATCGGAAGAAGAGTAATTATAGGAATGAGAGATTTTAATATATCATTCTCACAATATTCACATTTATTAACATAAATAAATCAGTTATATACTCAAAATCATTTTTTTTCAAATTATACATTTTATATTATATACCAACAATATTTTTTAAAAAGTATACACATATGCATATACATTATACCATTATATTGTCATTTATATAACTATATATTGCTAATCAAGTATGAAATATACCAGAATTATTTCGTAAATATACCAGCAATATCAAGTGCCACTTTAATTCAAGATGTATTTTTTATGTATATATTTTGTGTATTTTAATGTCTTGTGTCATCTTAATTTAAGATGTATTTTTAAAGTATATTTTTATATATTATATATGTCAAGTGAAATCTTAATTCAGGATGTATTTTTATGTATACAAATGTATACATACATGTCATCTCTAATATAAGATGTATTTTTATCTATATTTTATATGATAAATGCAATCTTAATTAAGGATATATCTTTTATGTATACCTTTTGTATATATTAACGTAAATTAATATCAAAATCAAGAGCTATAATTTTTGAAAGGAAGAAAGAGGGCAAAGAAAAACTTTAGAAAGTCAATTAAGAAGAAAAAATACGAATGGAACAAATTTAGAAGGGCAAAAAATGTAAAGAGGAAAGTTGAAGAGAGAAAAAAAGGGAGAACTAATAAATAAAGAGAACAAAAAAGCGTGATTTTTGGACAAAGGATTGTTCACTTTTCATTTAATTTGCTTTTTTTAAGGGATTAGTAATTGATATCCTATTTTAATGGAACTATGTGCTATAAATATAAATATCTTCCTGCCATAATTGTAATACCGGAATTCATGCTAAAACTTTATAATATATTTTTTAAAATGTGATAGTTATGTAAAGTAGTAACTTCTGGCAAATAGAAAGGAAAAATACTGGCAACAAAAATGTAATTCAGATTAGTGCTATTTGTTGAGTTAAATTAATGTATCAAGAAACATCCCTCTCAAGAAAAGGTGAAGGCAAAGGGGGTATCCTATCTCTTGCAGAAATTTGAGAGAGGATGAAAAGAATTCTCATTTCAAAATTTGCAACATCCGGTATGTTTAATCCTGTCTAAGAAATATCTTGTAACAAAGCAAATATTTGTAAAAGTTTTGTAGCCTGGGGTCTGATCAAAGAAATTCTACAAAGCAACTTCCTATCTGATTCAATCCATAGTTTGATATAAAATCAAGCTTTTGGTTGCTTCATTGGACCTTTCAAGATCAGCAATCCAAAGATGCCAAGAAGAAATTACAATCATAGTTCCAAGGATCTCGATTTCTGATCATCTTTTTTGGAAGTTGAGAACTTTGACTGATATTGCAAAGACAGAGAAGAAGAGCAAGCTAAATGCAACAAGTATGACAGCTGACCAGGCAATCCACCCAGGTTCAAAACCTAGACTGACCTCCAGATACTCTTTGACAGTGCCTTCAAACCCAGGTCCTGTAATTCGTTCTTCTACATCGCCAAGTTGAGAGCTAATGATGCCTCGTAACGTCCATGCCACTGGGCTGATGTAGTAGAACCATATCCACCATCCAGGGATACTCTGCATGCATAAGATAGAGAAACAACAAAATTCAAAAGGACTAATTGTCATAAAAGATCCAAACACTTGTATAATCCTACTAGCACCGGAGAAAACCATGAGTTTTGCTTTAACAAAGGTTGCAATTTACACTCCATAAAGACTTGCATAATTTGACAAACATGCAGAAATTCTTATGCAATAAGCCAGAGACAGATTCAGGATTTAAACTTAATGAGTTCAACTATTAAGATTTTAGCATTGATTCATTGTACTTTAATTATTATGATCTCAGAATTTAACATTTGTTGAAATTTTAGTGTTACTATGTTTGTTGAACCCGTAGAACAAAATGTTGCATCCGCCACTGCAATAAGCCACAGTACAATTGACAACACTGCAATGCTAAATAAAAAACATAGGCTTTTTAGCAAAAGTATGCAACGCATGCTGCAGAAAACAGTAGTCAAAGCCAGGGGCGGATTTAGGGGGGCGGAAGGGGGTTTCGCCGAAAAATTACACGGTATATATAAGGCAAAATCTGTTTTTTACCTCTATATATTAAGTTTTGAACCCCTTAACACATCCCAAAAGTATAGTATAGTGGTCAAGGGGGTTCAAAACTTTCATAAGGTCATAGGTTCAATTCCTACTAGCTACAAAAAATTATTTTTGAACCCCTTCGTGGAGATCCTGCCTCCGCCACTGGTCAAAGCGTCAGCAAACACGCTGATAACTCCTTCCAAATTCAATTAAAGCTTAACTTTCTCACTTCCATATTGCACTAGATTGCCAATAGAAAGGTCACTTGATGCCACATTAAGATATAATCTCTTCCTGCCAATTAACTCCTCACAGGAAAAAAAGGAAGAAAGAAAAGAGTGGAAGAAATCTCTAATACAAACTACACAGTTGTAGAGTTACTGTATTCAGTAAGCAAAGGAACCACAGTGGACAAACAAACTATGGTTCCAAATTCTTCCTCCTTTGATAATTGTTAGTATAATTTTTACAGCTCCGCTGAATTTTTCTATTTCCCTTCTTTTACAGCAATTCTAAAAATAAATTGTTGCTTATATTTTACAATCAAAATCACCTGCACTTTAACATAATTGGTGATTTTAGGACAGGAATTGTAAAATACGAGTTAACTAACCATATAAACTAGTTTGATTAAAATAGACTGTTTAGAATGAATCGCCTATACAGAACCATTTGAAATCTAATGTGGTGCTTCATCATCCCAAAACATTGTCTTTTCTAAGTGTACTCATGATACTCTTTTTCCTGCATGTGTGTATATGTATATATCCAAACACACACTTTTGGCCCTCGAGTTAAATCCTATAAGCAGACAAAAGAAGTAGGAAGGGTGGTTTTCTTAAGCACACAACTGCTGTAATTTCTGATGAGTGTGTGTTGAGGAAAAGAGTACTCACGGGTGCTGGAACAAGAAAGCCAGACATGAGGTTCCACAGCGAATAGAATGCAGATGAAATGACAGCAGCCAAATGTTGAGTTGGCGTAAGACCAACAGCCATCATGCCGTAAAAGGTGAAATAGCTGAATGTCAGAAACATGAACAGTAGATATAGGAAAAATTTGGCTGCAACATACCAACAAAAGCACGAGTTAGATTATCTGACCACCAAGTACTAACAACAAGGAATTTAACTTAAATTGCTATTAGTGCAGTTCCCATGAAGGACATGGATTAATGAAATTAACATATCGAAATTCAAAATGAGTAACATCAGAGATATATATTAACTACATGAATTGAAGTTAATGGTCGAAATGTCAGAGGAAAGACGTACATCTCATTATGTTTTTCATTGATCACCATAAAAAGGGTTGATACTTCAATGGCTATTTTGTTGCATATGCATCTTTATTTCTTGGTTAACAAGTCAAATTTTGTTCCCTAAATTTCTAAAGAAGAGAGAGAAAAGAGACAAGAGTAAAATCCAAACCTAATTGCTTACCTCAATGCAAAAAGAACTAATGCATGTTCATGGATTTATTTTAATAAATTTCCAACATAAACTGCAGTAACTACTGAAGAAAAAAATCCAGGAATCAAAATAGACAAACATAATAAGCTGCAGACTGCAAAACAAACAGATGGTGTCTGACACAAGGCAAGATAACAGGCCTTTTTCAAGGACTAGTTAAAACTATATTTACATCCTTGGAAATAGGAGATCACATTTTGCATGCTACTTTTGGGAACTCTAAATATTTAGGCATGATTTTTCAAGAATCACATTTCTTTGAAAAGTGGAAAGCAACATTGTGATCCAACTACTGCTTTACATAAAGAAGAATATGAATGTATGGTAAGCATTCCCATTCCTTGGATGTGGGAGATTACCCTTTTTCATACTACTTAACTCCAATATTTAGGCATGATTTTTCAAGAATCACATTTCTTTGAATAACGCAAAGCAACATTGTGATCCAACGACTGCTTTACATAAAGAAGAATATCAATGTATGGTAAGAATTCCTGTAAAACATCAGAAAATGATATATGCAACAATGGTCTTTGATATTCATGTTACACAGATACACTTTCATAGAAAAGCAGATGAAATCCTTGGGGGTTGTTATTCAGCAGAATGGTTTACAGATAAACCAACCAAAACGGCCGCTCAGCCCATTCCTTGAAGAGCTAGGGATAGGTAAGAGCAAAGACAAAATGGAGTTGATCATGAAAAATAACAATTCTTAGTTCGTACCAGGTGTCCTTTCAAAGTTGATCATGAAATATGTAATGACTCCATATAGTAATGTCTGGATGAGGATGTATGGAATCTCGACTAACCCCTGTTTGCCAAAAGAGAAGAAGTTTATTGATATTAGTAATCGATCACATCATCTTTTTCTAAAAACAATTCAATGTCGTGTCTTATTGAGTAGTCCAGAAAATACTAACATACTATATTTATTGCAACTCGAAGCAATTAAGATGCACTTGATGTGAATTGTGTGCTAACCTGAGCTACTGCATATGGTAGGGGAGAGTACATTCCAGCAGCTTTCTCCCTGTAGAAAACTGTTCTCTCAATAGCAACTACCGGCTGTACAGAAGAAGCATTATTGACTCCCAGGAACAAGCATGAAGAATAAAGCGCGCCCATAACAACGAACAAATTCTGAGTTGAGTCCCTGTAGAATCGTTTTTCATGGGTACCACCAGTTAATGGCTTAAGAAATCGTCCAGTAAATTGATACCAATAAAGGATCAAATATTACCAAGATCAATTGCCATTATTCCAAATCTGGAAACTGAAAAACCTATTGGCTAAGACGGCATTTCCAACTTACACATAGTATTCAAAAGAGCAATCCATAACAAAGCAATATAGGGAAGAAACATATAAAGATGACAAGCGAAACTAATATAGCTTATTCATTCAGATTCACCTACTCAAAATGTAAGATTTTATCACCTCAGTTCCACAACCCACCTTAACTAAATAATGCATCTAGTACAAAATATTTTAAACCATCGTGCCCTGATCTCACCACTTAAACCTTTTTTTAGGAGCGCATTGTGTATGTATTTGGTTATAGCTAACTCGTGTTTTCGAAAGAGGGAGGAGCATTTGGTCATCTTCCAAAGTATGTGGCCAAGACCAAGATTAGAAGGGGTGATAGAGGTGTATGTTTGGAATGCAAGGTTATTCCGAGCGAGAAAATAGCGACTCATCATAGACTCTTGGTTATGGACTTACATATTAAGAGGAGGAGGAATAAGAGGGCGTCGTATGGCCAACCAAAGATCAAGTGGGGAGCCTTGACTAAGGATATAGCCCTATAGTTGGTGGGAGAAGTTGCAAGCAATGAAGGCTTGGAGGAGTAGTGGGGACGCGAGTAATATGTGGATTTCGATAGCGAATTGCATTGGTAAAGCTGCTAGAGAGGTGATACAGGTCTTGAAGGGTTACCGTAATGAACACAAAGGGGACTGGTGGCGGAATGGACAAGTCCAAGGAAAAGCGGAAGCCAAGAAGGCAACGTATTTGAAGCTAGTAAAGAGAAAAGACGAGGAGGAGAGGAGTACAAATACGGAAGAGTATAAGAAGACTAATAGCCGGTTTGGCCAAGCTTTTTTGGGCCAAAAGTGCTTTTTTTTTGGCCAAAAGCACTTTTGGCCAAAAATTGAGGTGTTTGGCCAAGCTTTTGGATGGAAAAAAGTGCTTTTGAGGAGAAGCAGAAAAAAATAGCTTCTTTTGATAAGCACTTTTGAGAAAAATACACTTAGAAGCAGTTTTTAAAGCTTGGCCAAACACTAATTGCTGCTCAGAAGTGCTTTTCAAATTAATTAGCCAAACACAAACTGCTTCTCATCAAAAGTACTTTTGAAAAAAAGCACTTCTCAAAATAAGCTGATTTTTGCAGCTTGGCCAAACAGGCTATAAGAAGAGGCGAAGTTAGCCGTTATGGAGGCTAAGAGTGCAACATTTGGACGTTTGTATGAAGAACTTGGGGCCAAAGGAGGGGACAAAAAATTATACAGGCTAGCCAAGGTGAGAGAGAGGAAGGCCCGTGACCTAGACCAATTGAAGTGCATCAAAGCCGAGGATGACAATGTATTTGGTGAATGATGCACTTATTAGATGAAGATGACAGTTGTACTTTCATGGACACTTGAACGAAGAGGGGGATAGGGACATTGTGTTGGGACTTGGAGCACTCCGAGAGTCGCCGAGATTTTGAGTTTTCCGGCGTATTAAGGTTGAAGAGGTTGTGAGGACTATGCACAAGATGAGCAGGGGTAGAGCGATCCGGCCAAACGAGATCCCTATGGAATTTTGGAAGAATGCGGACATAGCAGGTTTGGAATGGCTTACTAAGTTGTTTAATGTTAATTTTAAGACAACGAAGATGCCTGAAGAATGGAGGTGGAGTATGATGGTTCCGATGTAAAAGAATAAGGGGAATATCTACAATTGCAACAACTATAGGGGCATCAAGCTGCTAAGTCACATCATGAAAGTTTGGGAGAGGGTGGTGGAAGTTAGGGTGAGGAGAAGTGTGTCTATTTTCGAGAATCAGTTCGGATTCAATGCCGGGGCGATCGACTACTGAAGCCATTCACCTTATTAGGAGACTGATGGAGCAGTATAGAGAAAGGGAAAAGGGACTTGCACATATTGTTCATTGACCTAGAGAAAGCTTATGACAAAGTCCCCAGGGAGATTCTTTGGAGATGTTTGGAGGTTAGAGGTGTGCCTTTAGCTTATATTAAGGTGATCTAGGATATGTATGATGTCATTAAGACCCAGGTTAGCACGGTGGGAGGAGACTCGAAGCACTTCCCAGTCGTGATGGGATTGAATCAGGGATCCGCGCTTAACCTGTTTTTATGCTCTGGCGATGGATGTTCTGACACGGCACATCCAAGGGAGGTGCCATAGTGCATGTTATTTGCAAATGACATATTACTAATTGACGAGACGCGAGGCTGGAGGTTTGGAGACAGACCTTGGAATCAAAAGGTTTTAAGTTGAGTAGGACTAAACACATAGTACTTGAAATGCAAGTTCAGCGACGTGACTCATGAAGCGAGCGTAGAAGTGAGGCTGGATTCGCAAGTCATCCCTAAGAAAGGGAGTTTCAAGTACCTCAGATCTATAATCCAAGGTAATGGAGAGATTGATGAGAATGTCACACATCGAATTGGAGGGTGTAGATGAAATAAAGGCTCACTTCCAAGGTTTTGTTTATATGAAGGTGCCACCAAGACTTAAAGGTAAAGTTTTATAGAGTGGTGTTTAGATCGACTATGTTGTATGGGGTGGGGTGTTGCCCTGTCAACAACACCCATGTCAAAAAGATGAAAGCAGTAGAAATGAGGATGCTGAGATGGATGTGTGGACATACCAGAAGTGATAAGATTAGGAATGAAGATACTCGAGACAAGGTAAGAGTGAGCCCCGAGGAGGACAAGATGTGGGAAGCAAGATTGAGGTGGTATAGGTATGTGAAGAAGAGGTGCAGAGATGCCCCGATGAGAAGGTGTGAGAGGTTTGCCATGGTGGGGCTAAGGAGACGTAGGGGTAGGCTCAAGAAATATTAGGGAGAGTAATTAGGCATGATATTTGGCAGCTTCAGCTTATTGAGAATATGACTCTTGATAGGAGGGTTTGGAGGTTGGAAATTAGGGTAGAAGGTTAGTAGATAGGCATGCATGTCTTCTTTCATGCCGGTAGCACTAGTAATAGCCTCGTATTTTCATATCTTCTTATCCGCAGATTTCTTTTACTATACGTTGTTTCCTTCGCTTCAATTATTCTATCATATTCTATCACCTTATCATATTTCCATGCTGTTGTTACTGCTTTTTGTTTCTACTCTTTTTCATTTTTCCTTGAGTCGGGATCTATCAGAAACAATCTCTCTACCTTCACAAGGTAGGTGTAAAGTTTGCGTACACTCTACCCTCCGCAGACCCCACTTTGTGAAATTACTTTGGGTTTGCTATTGGTATTATTGTTGTTGCATTGTGTAGGTATTTCTTCGAAGAACCGATTAGGGCTTAAATTATAGTTACCCTTTTCACCGTTAAGAAAAGAGCAAATGAAAAGGAAAACTTCAAAAGTGATAGAGCGACAGCTGCATTACTTCGTCCTTAGGATTGGCAAAAAGTTGTGCAGTTTGTGTAGGTAATTAATCTTATTCACTCAATAGGGCTGTAACTAGAGAAACATAAAAAGTTTATTATGCTACCACTTGTACGGGGACGGTCTATAGATATGCCTATAATTGTAGGGTGAATTTTCACCTCTGAGGGTTCTATAATTGTAGGGTGAAATGGTAGAAAAGCTTCCACAACCTCCTTCAAACTTAATTCTAATCTTCTCAACAAAGTGGAGCAAAGATGCATATTAAATTTGAGCAGCCATTTTAAGTTGACTTTCTGTTTAACCATTACTACTATTTCTCAACTATAACTATGGACCACAAAGTTTTGCAGTCAAGTAGGCTTACTTGGAAAGTTAACCGCTACCACTATTTCTCAACTATAACTATAAAGACTACAAAAGTTTTGCAGTCAAGTAGTTTCACTTGAAGGCTGGGTGTTTTATGTGACTGGCTAGCTATTGAAGCCCTTTCAGGTGCACTAATCCTGGTCCAATAGCTTTCTGAAATCCAGCTATGGAGAAAATATGATGGATCGGACAACTAAGAGCAGTTTCTAGTCACCACTTACACGTCAGCATCGAATGTTGAATTTTTCATCCACTACAACAACGTGGCCCTCGCAATTCATCAATGTTTCTCAAATTTCAAATTCAAGAACTTCTTGCATTTTTACGGATGTCAAGGTGATTGAAACGTCGAATTAAAATTATAAAACACTTCAAGAGGATGATTCCAAGAGAACAAGAAGATAAGGAGGATCCAGTTATTCTTATGCCACATGAATATGTAACTGAAATTAGACATTATGGGATGATAATACTTAATTGTGCCGACGTGAATTCATCGTATAAAAAGGCAATGCACTATATAATATTGGATTGACACATAAAATACATTTCCTTAAAGTACAAGATCTGTCCTAACTTCTAGTTTACTTGCTTGTTTTCTCTCATTATGTTAATTTGCATAGTTCTGCTCCTTTCAATCTGGCAGTCCAACTAGTTTGTCCATAAAAGTTCTATATTTATATCCTTAATAAAAAGAAAAAGAATAGCAACCCTCTTGTTCTCACTTATCCTTCTTCAAGAATCCCCCCGGAAAATAGTATGTAGCGAAAGTTGTTCCACAAATACATCAGAATGAAAAGTGCCCACCCCGTGTCTGCTTTATAGAGACTGAAAGAATTATCCAATAGTTTGCTCAAGATATTTCATAAAAGAAAAGTTACCTTCTCGAACCGACATCCCAAAATACAGAACCAAGAATCAGAGCACTCAATGTTGTGAAGAACAACCTAACAGCATTATAAGACGGACTTCTCCAGTACACTAGATTTTGCTTCCACAGACAGATCCTAAACTGAGAAAGTGCACCTTGACTGTACATGGTGGTGAACTTTAGAGGTTGTGAATTCTCAGGCGGGACGCTCAGATGCTTAATTGAGGCTTCCACCCCCCTATTTTTAGAGAAAGATATAAGTCCTACAAAATTGTAAATAAAGGAAAAAGGAAGAGAGCAATAACTAGTACATTTCAGGTGAAGAAGACATTTGTTAAGATCACCTGAACTGCTCAGAATTTCTGTATATTACTGCAAAATCTTCTCCTATTCTCTCTTCAGCAGCTGGCGTACTTATCTCAAGCATCCAGGTTGCAGGATTATAACCACTAGGAATTGGTGTTATCCCAGGGATACTCTACAAAATATTATCACAAACACGTGCAGCATGAATAATAGATTTAGAGAAGTTATTAACCAAAATAAAGGAACTGCGTCATATAATTGAATTCTAAATTTCTAATTGTTTCTTTTATAAGTACAATCAGATTTTAACTATATCAATAGATGAACTATCTATATACAGAGACCACAATGAATTTTTTTATGTAATTAAATTAGTAGTAAATAATCAAGATTAAAACCGAGGGTAACAGCAGTGAAATGCGGATCAACATCGCTGGGGCACCCCCGCACCTCTACACCAAGAAAAGGTTAGAAGAATCTTTCTCTCAATTTTAAAGTTGTACAGGACACTTTATATCTCTTGAAAGTCGTTTTCCTAGCACAGTTGAATAACTGTACTAAATGAAAGATGGAGGCATAAGCACGTACCTGAAAGTAGTCAATCATAGTTTGCGACTTCTCCCCAAGCTTCCCCCCGTATATTACTTGTCCTCCGCGTTTCATAAGAAGAAGCTACATGTTTTAACATCACATGAGCAGATGCCTGGCGCACCTCATGTAACTTATCTATTTCAGAAATGCCTTGGTAACATACCTCGTCAAATGCTTCAAAAATGTCAATACTTGGCTGATGGATCGTGCAAACAACGGTTCTGCCAGTGTCTACAGTATTACGAACAGTTCGCATTACAATGGCTGCTGCTCGTGCATCAAGCCCAGATGTAGGTTCATCCATGAAAATTATGGAAGGATTTGCGACAAGTTCTACTGCAATTGTCAAGCGCTTTCTTTGTTCTGTTGATAAGCCAGAACTGCCAGGCAAGCCTACCAAAGCATTCTTTAGAGAGTCAAGTTCCACCAAGTCCATTACCTCTTTGACAAACTCCTGGAGAATAAGATAGTCAAATGGGTTTTAGTATTTTAACCAAATAGATCAATCAGAATATATTGAAATTCAGAAGATAAAAATGAAAACTGAACGGTGGTTGCAACTACCTCTCTTTGTTCCTTATTCACTTCTTTGGGAAGACGGAGATAAGAAGAAAACAATAGGGATTCATAAACTGTCACTTGAGGAGAATGTATATCATTTTGTTCAACATATCCTGAAATTCTAGCAAAAGTCTGTTGTTGTTTCGGGTATCCTGATATCCTAATATCACCCTCTATATATCCAGCAGTCTTTCTTCCAGCTAGGCAATCCATCAATGTGGTTTTTCCTGCTCCGCTCGAACCAACCAATGCAGTAAGAACACCGGGAGAGAAAACTCCACTAACATTTGACAGTAGTTGCAGCTTCCTTTCAGGTATTCCTTCTGAACTCATTTCCTGAAAAAAGTATACATAACTTCTGCTAGATATGATGCGATTCAACATGTGCAAGTAAGCAAATTCTTCAGTACGAATACCTTTGGCATGTCAACAAAGTATTTGACATTATGGAAAGTCATTGTCAGTGGTTGGAATGGGAGTATCATCCCCTTTTTTTTTGTCGTCTCCTGGCCAGGGTCTCCATTTGACTCAGAAATCTTACTCTTTCCTGCCAAACATATTATCATAAATAGGTAAGAAATACACATCCAGTCAGCCATGAGAGAGAGGAATACTTTACCATCTATAGTTGATTTTAGACCAACAGCTTCTGGTGGAACAATTGCCTGAGATTTTCTTATTGCTGAAAGAATAAAGAGAGAGAAAAGAAAGTCTAGTAAACACTGCAATAATATGCTGGCAATTCAAAATATATAATACACGGTGTTCAGTATCACTTACGGTTGAGAAAAGTCAAGGCTAGAGTCAGAACCATGTTGAAAAACAAAACGTAGAGCAATAAAGCACCTACTCCCAGCCAATACCAGTTATGGGATGTTGGTAAGCTATACGATTGCAGAACAGCATTCCCAAGAGTAATGTTTCCGGTGGTTGTCTTCTACAAAATTTCAATAAATGGTCCAACTGGTTAAGCTTCTAGAATATATAATAGTTCATTCCTCCTCTTTTTTTTTTTTTTTTTTTTTTTTTTCTGTCTGTGAATAACAAATCCAGTTTTCCCCAGGTATAGAGAGCACACCTCCATCCATCGTGTGGCTGTAAATTCATTAACTGAAATCGCTCGTTGTCCGTAGGACAATGGTGAAACCCAAAATGCCCACACCCACCATGGCTTGATCATTCCTGCAAGGATAGACCCCCTTTCAATAAAAATTACTTCCTGTTATAAATATTTAGAGAAAAGTACAAACTTACCTTTTGGCAGGATAAAACCGCCCAATAAAAATGTGACTAGCAGTGCAGCTGACGCAATTGTATTTGAGATAACTAAATCTCGTGCAATAGAAGCTACTGATCGGAAGAGACCCATTCCCATCTGGTGTACTGCAAATAGTGCAAACAAGTAGCAGAAAAACCTGGAACATAAAGGGGATATAAGTAGGATAAACAATGAAATGTAGCTTTGTCTATATGGGTGATGACAAAAAATAATGAACATGCCAAAAGAAAAAGAAAGAAACTGCACATACCTCCCAGCACCAGGTGCGAAACCTACAGCCCAGTATACCACACAAGACCATACAACAGCTTCAATTACAGAGTAAGGTAAACGCAGAATCCAACTACAGAAGGACCACGCCCATGCAGGATAAAACAAATTATCTCTTTGCTTGTAGAATACTGGGAGGCGGAATATTAAGAGAGGCAGTTCTGAAAATCCATTGAACATCATATGAATCAAGGCGAAAAACAAGCAAGAAAGATACAAGTTGCCATTCACCAAATCTGTGGGGTGTATCCGCGTTTTTAGAAACATTGTGCATGTTACAAATCCAACAAAAGCAACCTGCAAAATATGTAAGAAAAGCCTTTGATACATCAAAATTAAGAGACTAACAACTCTATAGAGACGTTGAAAATGACAAGCTATTGATGCAGGGGCTGATACGGAGTCTAAGAAACAACTTGATGCGCTAATCCAAATCATTAGAAGAATTAGAGCCCAAATGACATCTCCTTTGAAGCTTTGATTTATACCCAACTCGTCTATACTGAATATAAAATTGTGCATCATTGCTTAGAAGTCATACTGGCCTGAAGGACCATGCATACTTGAATACGAGGTATAATGGAGACTCGAACTCTCAACCAGCTCAAGTACTCTGATATTTTCTTATCGCGTTTTAATCTCATAACTTCACGATGAGCATACATCATGAAGTTTCTTGAGAAATCCCTCGGTCTTATTTGGATGCTCTTGTTTGGCCAGCTTGGAGAGCAGAAAATTAAATTAAGAGTCTTGAAAATTGTAGTTAAGATGTGTAAATGATGAGTAGTTTATGGAAGGATAAAAGATAAGTATTACATTAGTTTGATAATTTGAAATTGGAGGCAGGAAATGAAAGTAGGTGACACAGATTTGTGTAAAGAATGTAAGCTTACAAGCATACCTGACATGTTCTGAAGATATAAAGAAAACTATGCCTAGTCATTAGAAGCCACTCTCTCGAGAAACAAGCTTTAAACAGCTCCCATCTGGGAACAGCAAACTTTGTTGTAGATAGAGCTGAAGGATGGCCTTTGGATCTATCATATGGAATAGAAAGGGAGGATTTTAAATCCTGCCCATATCTGGAATTTCTAAACGCTTCAGCTATTGCAGGAACAGGAATGTATTCATATGGTCTGGAATTATCAGCCCAGTATTGTGCCTGATCCTTTCTTGAGGTAACCTGCGAACAAACTAATTTTAAGTACCAAATGCACCCCGGGGCTATAAAGAACCAAATGAAAAGTACCTCTTGAAGAAAATCTGCGACACCCTTACGAGGTGGCAGTCGAAATCCTAATGACTCAAAGAATTCAATAACATTTGCTCGAGGACCATGGTACACGACATATCCTTCAGAGAGTAATACCAGATCATCAAACAATTCAAAAGTCTCAGGTGCAGGTTGAAGAAGCGCCATCAACACTGTTCCTTCCATTAAATGAACAAAATTTCTTATGCACTTGACGATTTGGTACGTTGTAGAGCTATCAAGTCCAGTAGATATTTCATCCATGAAAAGTGTTTTCCTGGGCCCGACAATCATTTCGCCTGTGTATGGAAAACCATTATTAGCAACTGTTCTGTCATCTGGACTGAAATTCCATGTAGCCACGTTACTTTCCTTCCATACGTCCAGAAAATAGGAAGTCTTCTGGGAATATCCCGAAACTATTTACTAACTCAAGCTATCTCACTGAGTCACTCAGGGGCGGATCCAGCGTAGCGGTGGCGGTTGAACCCAATACTTTCGACGCGGAACATAAATTTATATGTAAACTTATTTAAAATAGGAACAAATAGTTGATATGAACCCATAACTTTAACAATATAATGGGTTCAATACTAAAAATTTTACAGGTTGAACCCATAAATTCAAATCCTGGATCCGCCTCTGATCTCACTTACTTCAAGCACCCAACTATTTGAGGAGACATGCCACCTCATAGACAAACCAAATTTATGCATAGGTAATCTTTGTACTGCTCAATTAACACTACTATAAAGAGTCTATGGATGTCAATATTTGCTCTATTACAACCAGATTTTTTTTTTGGGGGGGGGGGGGGGGTAGAGACCTGTCGTAACTCTCTTCCTTTGTCCACCTGAAACTCCTCTCATCATGTCATTGCCAACTATTGTATCTGAACATATATCAAGACCAAGAACTTTCAAGACGTAGTCTGTAGACACGCTGTGCTTCTTACCACCAACAGAAGATGCCTGAACAGTTATTGATTGCAACAAATATGAACATGGAAATGACATAAAAGTCCATGAGAAAACCATATCGTATACATGAATGCTTGGAAGATAGAGAAGCTCAAATCAAACCTTCATATACGCGTCTATTTCAGAGTTTGGACGTATATTCCTTTCCTTCTCTAGACGATCAATGTCTTTCATATAGTCTGCAAGTAAAATAACAGGGCAGGTTTGGGAAGGAAACATGCTATGTCATATTAGAAACACCTTAATTGGCTATGATAAGCAGGCAGATTTGGAGATTTATCAATCACTAATTACATGACAAGAAACAGAATTTACCTTTGCTCTAAATATTCTTTCAATTTCAGGAAACAATCACCATAGATATCTTTGTAATCAAGTGAAGAAGTTTTGTGATGGGTTTAGATTAGATTAGGAAAGATATTATCTGGAAATATAATGCTCTTAAATCTTAGTACACTACTTCCTTTTGTCAATAGAATAAACCGAGTGTGGCAGGGGATTTAGTTACTACTCGTTTCTGTATTTCACCACTAGGCTAAATTATGGAACTAGATAAAAGGCATTGTACATAACAGGCCAAAAAAAGATAAAGAAAAAGAGAAGTTCCAAAAGTACCTATATGTTCAATTCCATTCTCCTTCGATCTAGCTTGTTGCTGTAAAGCCATCACAAATATTGTGTTGCAATAATCTTGTTATCCTTTTATTTTATCTCATGGGTCAAATGACAATAAAGAAGTAACATTTTGACTTCTAGAAATTAGCATATTCGGCTATTTCAGTTCTACATATTTCCTGAACTTCTGTTTAGGAATTAATTTTCTGGGATCTTTTTCCTTTAAGTTATTTCTATTCAAGTTCTAGGGAAGTCAAATACATTTTTAATGTCTTTTTTTTTTGGTGGTGGGGGGGAGGGGGAGGGGGGTAAGTGGCTTTGATCTTTTTCTTATGCGAATGGATTCTGTTTAGTTCGCTTATATTCTTCAAAGCAAGCTGAAGTACATGAAAATGCAGAGAGCACAAAACCAGATAATTTAAAGAAATATATAGAGCACAAGGATATAACATGGTTCAGCAAGCTTAATTGTGCAACAAATTTGTTTACTAAGTGATACTCTTAACAAAGATAATATGAGAGATTTCAGGAAAGCTGTGACACACATCTGCATGAGCAACCAAAATAGAATTGTCAAGTACATGAAGTAGAAATGTTTAGACAAACCTGCAAAACCTTGACTTGCACCTTGGAATCTCGCCGCATAATCTAAGGTTTCTCTTACAGTTAACTCGGCGATATGATTATCTGTCTGGCTTATGTAAGCTGATGTTCTTTGCACGCAAAATTCATCCAGCTTATGTCCATTATACGTAATAATTCCTCTTTTCTGAAACAAAGAGTTACGTAATTATATATGGTATTCTTTTTTTCTCTTTTTTTAATTCAATGGAACACAACGTCTGCACGAGCTCTTTAAAGAAGTAAAGCGAAGTGAAGTTATCTTAATTAAATCGTGCAAGTTAGAAAGGTAGCCTAGGAAGCAGATTATCTCAAAGAAGACATTCCCGTCAAATTAAGCTAACAAAAAACTTAATCCCCCCCCCCCAAACAGACACACACACACAAAAAGCCCCCAGCAAAATTAAGGGAGGGTAAAACATTGCCATGGTAACAGTCAGAAGCCTAAACTTTTCACCATTCTAAATTAATTTTTCGATAAAACATCAAGAAAGCAAAGAGAAAAATAAAGTAGACTTAGCCAGCAACCGCGTTCAAAGAAATCATCACCACGAGTACATTAATTTGAAACTAATAAATTGAATAGAAACACGTAGTTCTGCGCTCATGATAAAATCTCTAGTAATCCTTTGCAAGAAAAAATTTATCCGCACCCGAGGTTTGATCTAAGCAGTCAAGAACAATAAGCATGAAACAGTTGAGAGTGCATGTTACTGTCTACATGAAAAGGACATGCTTCAGCTTTAACTTACATCATAACTTCAAGCTGATTATCATAATGTAAAATTTTCATTCCAATAAGTGATAGTTCATATATACTATAAGTTTTCAACAAAGCATGGAAAAATAAGGACCTCATATTCATATTTGTTCTTTTTGCCAAATCTCCAAAACTCCTACCATTTAGCTCCAAGTTACAAAGTATTTTAGTGATGTATCTTATTAGGTCAATTAAAAATTATACTACAGTTTTGGAGCCACTAATGTTCAAAAGATGATAATCTGAGATGAATATGATTTATACATCTCATTGAGAGTAACTATCTCGAATGTAAGATGTATAAACGAGTAAAAGAGCTTATAGCATCAAGGAATCTTTTCAACAGAACTCAACTTCCATTAAGGAAGACACTGATTATGAAATCTGAAAGTCATAACAAGAGATAGGCTAGTACCGACCTTTAAGCCATTATCAAGCTTCCCTGAAAGCGCTAAAAGCAATGTAGTTTTACCAGAACCAGGAGGGCCCAGGAGCAATGTCATCCTAGCCAGAGCAATACAAACAGATTCATAAGATGCAATTTCTCTTATAGTCAAGTTACTAACTTAAATTGCTATATTTAAATATGTTTAGTACTAAGCTGTTTTCACTTGCAGTTGATCAAGTATAAAATAATACATGGTAAAGTGCAACTATAGGGATTGATGAGAAGATACAAGCGTGGATGATTGATGCTCATAGTTATTTGTGGTACTCTATTGATCCTATGTTGATGGACATGTTTCGGCCATTCCAAACTTGTTATTTGGTTTGGAAAAAGCCCGTGTGTTATACGCTAATGTTATTTTCTTAGCTTTTGTGATGTGGTTTCTCAAAAGACTATTAAAAAAGCAGGAAATGGACATGTCTACTTACTTGGGACAAGTTTAGGAAGTTATAGAGGAGTTCAATAAGCTGATATCAATCACTGCTAATAATGAGAAACAGTTGGAACAACAACAAAAGATGTTCATAGTTCCAAAACGTGTTGGGCTTCCCAGTGAACTTGACGAAGTGCGAGACCAGATTTTTGGTAGTTCAAGTATTCCTATATTAGATGAATTGTTCTCCCGCTTGCTACATCTTACTGCCTAGTCAAACAGTAATCCTCTCGCCAACGGTGGGTTCTCCTGTCGTAGCATCTCAAACCATCGATTCATCAACCAGGCACATAGGGGTGGAGCCGGGGGGAGGGGGGGGGGCAGAAGGGGTAGCCAAACCCCTTTCGCCGGAAAATTAAATTGTGTATATAAGGTCATTTTTTTTTGTATATACATTAGATGTTAAATCCCTTTGGCTTCTTCGCATGTTTACCTTTTTTTATTTTTTGAATTTCTTTGGTGAAAATCCTACATCCACAACTACAGCCACATCATATCCAGGCTGAACAACCTTCCAGATTTCCGGTGCATGTGTTGGTTATAACGAATTTGAAGAATGTTGCTAATAGTAATTAAAAGCTACCAACATAACAACAGTGCTTCTTTCATACACAAGGCAGTTATCAGCAGTAAAAAACGCAATAAAGAAAAAGAAGAAGAAGAAGTCAAAGCTTACCTTCCAGGTTTTACAACACCATTGATGTTATTCAAAATGGTTAGAGAGTGTTTCTTAGGGCGGAATATCCTCAGTCGAGTCAATATATTCTGAAATTCAGAAAATACACTTAGAGAAACTATCATAAGCATTATTAGTCTAAGGTAGAAGACTAACAGAGAAAATTAGTTGCAGGATTAAATGTTTTACCTCAATGACATCGCGGACAGAATTCATTAAAGTAGGCAAAGCTCTGGAGCCAACATTCACATTTGCTGTGATTGTTATGTCCTCGTATCGAACTTCAACTTTAGGAACCTCCAATCCCACACTTTTTCCAGAATGAAAATTCAAAGCCGTTATTAATAAGCTATAAATATTAATATTGCAAGTTATGAAAGTTAGCAAAAAGAATAATAGCCTATCATTACCGTTCCGTTAACTAATTTCTCAAGATTATGCCATCTACGAGTTGATAAAAGTATCTAAAAACTCAATATAATGGTTTTCCTTTCGCCTATTTTGGGGAAATTATCCTAAATATTTTCCGCAGTTCTCATCAAATATATTGGCACTAGGCGGACAAAGAACCAGCCAGCTCGGGGCTTAACGATTTCAGATTTTATTGTTTATCATTTTTATTTTATTTTTTCTCAATTTATTGGCTCTACAAGTTCAATTTATTGTTCTGTATTTAATTCAAGTGCATTCTAATTTAAGTTTTAATTTAAAGTAGCATGTGCTTAAAATCACATTTGTCTTCAGTTCTTAATATGAATATTGATTGTTATATAGTGTGCGCAATTTTGATAGGTTGATTAGATGCTGAAATAATAGATTAAAATTTGAAATTCGACATATATTTTATTTCGAGTGATGATGAATCTTCCTCTAGTTAGATGCACAGAGTATAAAATTATAGAATTCTTTATGCTTCTTGTTTATGTGATCTAATAATATTGTAAAAGCATTGTAACTTAACAATACTTTACATTCAACTTTAATTTCTAAAGTAAATTAGTGATTCACATAATTTCTAAAGCAAATTGTAGTAAAGCTCGATTGAGGTATATGATAAAAATTGCAATTAACGGATGTATTAGATTCATGCAGAAATAACTTATATATATTAAGAGATTGTACGTTGTCGCATAGTAATCAGTCGCTAGAAAGGAAAGATAAATGGATGTATCAGTTGAAAATACCTATCGAGGCGCTCTTTAACGCCGGAAAGCAACTTGTAGTTATCCTGCTCGGAAGTGGCCATTGCTCTATCGACGACAAGCTGGCGTGTATTCCGATCAAGTTTTCTCACATCGACAGTGTCAGTCCTCTCTCCCACGCTGTCGTCAGATTCCTCCGCTGTCCGCTTCACCAAAGCGAGATTCGTTCGCTTCCGCGTCGGCAATTTCTCTAACGCCGCCCACATCAGCTCCTGCTCGTCTTCCGCCACCGACTCCGCATTCGACCGCCGGCCGAAACTCTCCTGTGCTTCCACATCTAATTCAAAGTACTCACTCCCATTCGACGCCGCCATTTCAAAACAAATCCAATAATGATCAAGTTACAAACAGAAGTAGTTTTATGCAGAATTTGAGTAATCTCCCCTGTTTCTCTTACGATTATGTAGACGTAACACTTTTGATCTTACGCAGCTATGCATGTCCAATAGCAGCAATGTGTGTGTGCGCGTGAGTGAAGCAGGAAGAGTTTTACACGATTTTGAAGCCCTATTCGCCAGCTTTTATTTCTCTGTATGCACGGGTGATTACGAGCCTTTCTGTTAAAGCGGGACGTTGTCACTCTTTAAGCTACATTTATGGGATTTCGAAGGATATCAAAATTACAGAGATGTCCTCGGCGAACGAAGCGTAACGTCTGTTCGGGTAGTTACACTGCCCTCTTCTTGCGATCACCATTATTAATACACGTGGCCATTTGCTTCACGTTTCTCTATTTCTTTTTGACAATTTTCTAGAAAGTTGGGAGACCTGATAACAGATTACTCGAATTCCATACCTGCATATTACTACCTAGCGTATGCGAGTATATATATTTTTGGAATGTAAAGGGGTTTTAGTCAGAATTCACACGTGCAAGTTTTCCTGATACATACTTTTTATTTTACTAATTATTATTGATGATGAATCAATATAAAAAAAGAGAGAGGGTGAAACAGACTTTTAATATTCTCTCCGTTCATTTTTACCTGTCCAGTATTCTAAAATGAATTTTCACTTTTACTTGTCACGTTTAGTATATCAAGAGTAGACGATTTCTTTTTTCATGTTATACCCAAATCCATTAAAAATATGCATAAATTAATATGGGTATCATGGTAAATTATGTACTTCATTTATTATTTTTTAAGGAGAGTACAAAGTCTATAGTGGACAAATAAAAGTGAACGGAGGGAGTATAAGTTAGTAGCTCTCTACTAGTGAATTTCATTATATTCTTCTTCACTAGTTTCTGCATGTTAGTTCTCCTTTCTTGGATTTGGAAAATTTGTGGTTATAGATAAATTGCGGTGAGGATTTAAGCAATCTCATCAAATTGTGTAAAGGCTGATAAAAAAAAAAGGCAAGGAATAAAAGGATATTCAGGTTAATTTCATATATTATTATTGAACTTAATTCACTAATATTAATAGTATAGTGACAAAAAAATACTTGTAAACTAGATGCAAATTATTGAAAAGATACAATGACTGGAAAGTCAAATTTCTACACATTTAAGCACCAAATGGTGCTCCTTCAATGTATATAGCACGTCCAAGTTTATAGGAAAAATTTGCGACAGAAAATATCTACTCCATCACTTCCAACCAAAAAATAGACTAGTCATAAGTCATAACCGTTGTATGTTTTAATTTCTTGTAATTACTCCAGCTCTTCTAACTAAAGATATAGACTAGTCTTTGTGTGGGTCCAAATTTGGCCGACCACGACCGATAACGAGTACGACAAGCGATCGGGTAATTCTGAACCTGCGTTCCGAGGGAGACGACCGTAAGGCAAAAGAAGAAACTATACGACCCTTGTAGAAGTGTAAATCTATTAGGGGACATTAAGAATATTTCGTCGAATATTCCTTGTATTGGATTTCTTACAACTCCGAAGGGTTTCTCCCTAGTATTAAAAGGGGAAAAAAGACCTTGTAAGAGGGAGGAACATTCTGGAAAGCTAACTAATCTTGAATGAAAAGAAACTTTGCAACTATCTTCTCCTTACCTATTATTATTATTCTAGAGATTATTATCTTCAGCTACGATTTACTCCTTCATCTTTGATTGATTTGTTCAAAAGGATTTTAACATCTTTAAGTCAAACAATTTGGCGCCGTCTGTGAGGTTTTCTATAGCTGAAACTATAGTTCTCATCTAGATTCCTGAAAGTGATAGTTACTTTTCTTCAAACTCAGTATAAACCAACAATGGCAGGAAAAGAAGCGAGGCTAAAGGCGATAGCAGATGTATCGAATAATCTTCTGAACTCCCTCAACAAAGCCGGCAGAGAAGACGATGAGAATGCAACACCAAGCGCTACACCGGAGGGAGAGATCTCATCTCTTCCACACGGGGATCTAACGATCTTACACGAAAGAGGAACTTCAACATCTACAGCGGGGAAGCCCCACCAGCAGTCAAAAGACTACTAGAAGAATGACTAATGAGTGCTTTGAGCAACATGCTTGAGAAACCCACTCAAGGAGATGTCGAAGACGTGCCACCTACAGAAATTGCAGCTGCCGCCGATGAGCCAAGCACTACTCGAACAGGTACCCGCACTGTTATTAATGCAGGTGACGATGCACTCATGTCCATCTTAAAGAAAATGGAAGAGATGGAAAATGAGAACAAAACACTCTGTGAACAAATGAAGGAACATCAGGAGAGGGTTGATAAAATACCGGGCGCTCTGAAGTTATTACCAAAATGCGACGTGGGCCGATTCGTCGAACAACCATACAACGAAGGGGATGCCCCTCATCCTATTCCAAAAACCTTCAAGATGCCGCCATACTTGAAAATATATGACGGGACCACGGACCCAGAGGATCACCTAATCCATTATGTTACTGCGATAAAGGGCAATGATTTGTCAAAAGAACAGGTACCGTCTGCGCTGTTAAAAAAGTTCGGCGAGACTTTGACGGGAGGAACATTCTGGAAAGCTAACTAATCTTGAATGAAAAGAAACTTTGCAACTATCTTCTCCTTACCTATTATTATTATTCTAGAGATTATTATTTTCAGCTACAATTTACCCCTTCATCTTTGATTGATTTGTTCAAAAGGATTTTAATAGAGCATTGGCGTGGTACTCCCAACTACCGACACGATCGATATTGACGTTCGAAGAGATGGTGGATAAATTCGACACTGCCCATGCAGGAGCGAAGAAGGCCGAGGCTAGGGTCAATGATATCTTCACTGTTAGGAAGACAACGGGCGAGAGACTTCGAGATTTCCTGGCCCGATTCAATAGAGTAAGGATGAGTCTACTGAACGTATCAGAAAGGATGGCAGTAACAGCCTTTCAAAATGGGTTAAACAAGAACGGATCAAAGGCGACCAAAAAATTTCTCAGTAGACTCATAAAGTACCTCCTACCACATGGGAAGAAATTCACAACGCCTATTGCGCCCAGGGTAAGGGCAGACGAGGATGACCTGAACGGGCTGCTTCAGCGATTAACATCAGTCCAAACCAATACCAAGAGAGACCGACGTAACGACGGGCGAAGAGATCAACCACCACGTTTAAATCGAGAAAGGCATCAGCCCTATATCCGAACAGCCAACCCGCCCCCTCCATGACACGTGGATGCCGTGCCACGACACACTGCACCCCTCCGAAATGAAAGAGGTATGCCTCCACTACTATCTACTCATAATTTCTATGTTTCCCTTCAGATATAATGTACGCACTGGAGAAGTTGGGCACGAAGGTACAGTGGCCGCAAAAAATGAAATCGGACCCAAGCACTAGGAGGTCGAACATCCTCTATAAATTCCACCAAGAAAGAGGACACAAGACCGAAGATTGCATAGGTTTGCGGCAAGAAGTAGTCAGGATGTTGAACCAGGGGTACCTGAAGGAACTGCTAAGCGATAAAGGAAGAGCCAACTTTGCTCGAGGACGCGACCTATCTCAAGGACCTCCAAAGCCACCATCACCAGCGCGTACCATACAAATGATCATTGGCGGCGGCGATTACACGATAATCAACCATGTGAAGTTCACCACGATGCGTAAACTCAAACGGACAGTCACCCACGAACGGTATGACGACCTCGAAGATAGTATCATCTTCGATAAGTCAGATATCGATAGTTTGTCTTTCCATCACTATGATGCTTTGGTTATAACTTTATGCATCGCTGACACCGATGTAAAAAGATTCATGGTGGACGATGGAAGCGGCGCGTATTATTCATCCGCGAGTTCTCATGCATATGAGGCTCAAGGATAAAATATACCGCATTGCATAACACTAACGAGTTTAATAATGCAGTAGAGCGAACATCCGGAGAAATAGTGCTACCTGTCCAAGCAGGAGGGGTCACCCTGGAAACAACATTCCACATCATGAACCAGGAAATGGCCTACAACGCCATCATAGGGCGACCGTGGATACACGCCATGCGAGCCGTCCCCTCAAGCTTCTATCAAGTGATCAAATTTCCCACCCCATGGGGGATATTCAGCATCCGAGGTGAGCCACGTACCACCCAAGAATGCTACAGGATCGCCCAAGATTGTACACACACCAAACAACTAAAAGGGGCAACCGCGGAAGCATAGCAGTCAGCTATGTCGGGCACCAAACCCGACATACAAGAAGAGGCCATTAAAGATCCGGACATTGTTGAAGCTTGCAAAGCAACCATAGAAGATCTTGATCCCATCCAGCTAGATAACACCGACCACACCAAAAAGGCTTATGTTGGACATAACCTCTCGGAGCCAGGTGAGTATGTGAGTTTTTAACTAACAATGCTGATTTCTTTGCTTTTTCCCACTCAGATATGCCCGGAATCCCAAAAGAGATCGCCACACACAAACTAAATGTCGATCCACTTTACCCGCCGGTACGACAAATGAGGAGGAAGTTCAATGCCGCAATTAATGAGGTGGTCAGCGAAGAAATTGAGAAATTACTCGCCAACGGTTCCATCAGAGAATCTAAATACCCCCAGTGGGTCGCCAATATGGTCATGGTCAAAAAGAAGAACGGGAAATGGTGAATGTGTGTCGACTTCACCGATTTGAACAAAGCATGCCCGAAGGACTCCTTCCCGTTACCCCACATCGACTAACTTATCGATGCAACAGCGGGGCACGAACTGCTGAGCTTTTTGGACGCATACTCCGGTTATAACCAAATTCTAATGGCTGAAAAAGATCAAGAAAAGACCACTTTCATCGCTCACCGAGGTACATACTGCTATAAGGTGATGCCGTTCGGGCTAAATAACGCAGGGACCACGTACCAAAGGTTAGTCACAAAAATGTTCAAAGAACAACTTGGTAAGTCAATGGAGGTTTACATCGATGACATGCTAGTGAAGTCGGCGAAGAAAGAAGATCACATTGGTCATCTGAAGGAGGCCTTCGAAATACTAAGGCAGTACGAAATGAAACTGAATCCCGAAAAGTGCGCCTTTTTTCGTGACTTCTAGAAAGTTCCTCGGTTTTCTAGTGTCACAAAGGGGAATCGAGGTCAACCCAGACCAAATCAAGGCCATCGACGTAATACCGGAAATACTGACCAGCAAAAAGTAGGTGCAGAAATTGACAGGATGAATAACCGCTCTATCAAGGTTCATTTCACGATCCTTAGATAGATGCCATAAATTTTTCTATATACTCAGGAAAGATCACGTGTTACAATGGAATGATGAATGTATCGACGCCCTGAGAAAGCTGAAGATGTATCTATCCTTACCAGCACTGCTCGTCAAAGAGGACCCAGATGAATGTCTACTTGTGTATCTAGCGGTTTCCGAAGTTGCGGTAAGCGCGGTCTTGGTCCGTGAAAATAAACGTACGCAATCCCCGATTTACTATATCAGCAAAACTTTAATCGACACCGAGACGAGGTACCCTCACCTAAAAAAACTGGCTCTGGCACTGGTCATAGCTTTGCGGAAGCTTAGACCATACTTCTAATGTCACCCCATAAAAGTGGTGACAACCTTCCCCCTAAGGGGTATCCTACATAAACCCGAACTATCGAGTAGACTAGCCAAATGGGCCATAGAACTAAGCGAGCACGACATAACATACCAACTATGAACTACTATCAAGTCGCAGGTGCTCGCAGACTTCGTCGCTAATTTCAGCACGAAAATACTGCCCGAGGTAGAACAGGAAGCACTCCGCACTTCTACAAACACCGACCTCTAGGTCCTCTACACCGATGGTGCCTCTAATACCTCGGGATCGGGACTGAGACTCATCCTCGAGGTACTTACAAGAGAAGTAATTTGCCAATCCATACGATGCCCCGAGATGACTAACAACGAGGCCGAGTATGAAGCTGTGATTGCAGGTTTGAAGTTAGCCCTCAAATATGGCGCTCGACGACTCATCCTCCACTGTGACTCCCAACTCGTGGTGAATCAGGTCACCAGGACTTTCCAAATAAAAGAATAGAGGCTACAAAGATACCAGTCAGAAATCCACAAACTACTGGCAGAATTCGATGAATGCCTTCTCGACCAAATACCCAGGGCGCAAAATATTGAAGCAGATGGCCTCGCTAAACTGGCTGCGGCCACCAAGAATATCAACAAAGAAAACGTGGTCACCCTACTTCATTCCGTGATAGACCACATCGAGGTACATTCTATAAACTTAACTTGGGACTGGCGTAACCGCTTCATAGCCTATTTGCAGGATGGAACGCTCCCGCAAGACAAAGAAGAAGCCAAAAAACTCCGGATACAGGCAGCCCAGTACAGCCTAGTAAATAGTGAACTCTACAAAAGAATGATCGGCGGTCCCCTAGATAAATGCCTTGGGCCACATCAAACGAGGTGAGTACTAGAAGAAGTACACGAAGGACACTGCGGCACCCACACGGGAAATCGTGCCCTCGTCAGATGCCTCATTCGCGCCAAATATTACTGGGCTACCATGAAAAAAGAAGTCGCCGACTATATCAGGAGATATGAACAATGTCAAAAGTACACCCCTATGATACACCAAGCAGGGGAACTCCTTCATTCCGTCAGTTTGCCATGGCCATTTATAAAGTGGGGAATGGACATAGTCGGCCCCCTTCCAGCAGGACGAGGTAAGGTATGCTTCCTTTTGGTTTTAACTGACTACTTCTCTAAATGGGTGGAAACAGGTGCATACACTCAGATACGCAAGCAGGAGGTCATCGCCTTCATATGGAAAAACATTATATGCCATTTTGGCATCCCCAAAGAGATCAGTTGCGACAACGGACCTCAGTTCATCAGGAAAAGAACGACTGAGTTTTTCGAAAAATGGTACATCAAACGGATACTTTCCACGCCATACCACCATGCTGCCAATGGTCAAGCCGAATCTTCCAATAAAGTAATATTGAACATATTGAAAGAGAAACTTGAGGAAGCTAAAGGGCTATGGCCTGAACTACTACCAGAAGTATTATGGGCATACCGCACTACGCCAAAAACCAGCACAGGAGAAACGCTATATTCTCTGGTCTACGGGACCGACGTAGTTATACCCATTAAGGTCGGGGAGCCCAGTTTGAGATACTCCAGCGAGAGCGGAACAGGCAACGACGAAAGTAGGCTACAAGATCTGGATGAGGTTGAAGAACGAAGAGACATGGCTCACATAAGAATGGTAACCCAGAAGCAGCAAGTAGAAAGATACTACAACAAGAAAGCCAAGGTGCGACCACTCAAAGTTGGCGACTACGTCCTCAAGGCCAAAACACAAGCGTCAAAAGACCCAAATGAAGGAAAATTGGGAACGACCTAGGACAGATCATACAGAATAGTAGCAGCAGCAAATAAAGGAGCATTCCAGCTAGAAACAATGGAAGGAAAACTACTCCAAACCAACTGGAACGTTGCGCATATCAAGTACTTTCACTTCTAAAAGAAGGCGTCACCTAAGTCGTACTCTTTTTCCCTTACTCGGGTTTTGTCCCAATCGGGTTTTCCCGAGGAGGTTTTTAACGAGGCAGCAAGGGGGACACCTTAAGAATCGTCATTACCTCGACCCGTCGATATGACCTCCGAAACGAAGTAATGAAACGACTACACATAGATAATCAAATCCCTATTGTATGAACGAAATCAAATTTCCATTGTCTATATGGAATCAAATCTCAATTGTATGTACGTAATCAAATCTCCATTGTATGAACGGAATCAAATCTCCATTGTATGTGCAGAACCTGATCTCCACTAGTCGACATGTGACGTCTTGCTACGGGAACACGATGAAATCTCCAAAAGATATAAGTGCGACCTCGTTTGAGCCACGACGGGACTCTACATCGATGACAGTTCGAAGCAACATCCCAATGGCCAAGGCCATCAACGACAATATAAGTTCGACCTCATTCGAACCACGACGGGACTCTACTTCGATGATAGTTCGAAGCAACATCCCAATGGCCAAGGCCATCGACGACAATACAAGTTCGACCTCATTCGAACCACGAGGGGACTCTAATTCAACGACAGTTCGAAACAACATCCCAATGGCCAAGGCCATCGACTACAATATAAGTTTGACCTCGTTCGAACCACGACGGAACTCTACTTTGATGACAGTTCGAAACAACATCCCAATGGCCAAGGCCATCGACGACAATATAAGTTCGACCTCATTCGAACCACGATGGGATTCTACTTCGATGGAAGGTCGAAGCAACATCCCAACGGCAAAGGCCGTCGACGACAGTATAAGTTCGACCTTGTTTCCAACTACGACGAGATTCTACTTCGACGACAGGTCGAAGCAACATCCCAATAGCCAAGGGCGTTAATAATATCATGTGCGCGATAAGTGCAAAAAAGAAAATAAGACGACAAAAGTAAATTTTACATTACAGCAAAATATCATTTACATTTGCCCCTACAAAAAGGCCCAAGCACGACCCGTGCAAAAATCCCTAAACAAAAGTAAATACAAACCAAGACTACACATCATCCCCAGCGGGGTAAGCATCTTCATATCACGAATCTGAAGCAAGGTGATTCGCGTCTTCAGAGTTGGTGCCATCCCCGTCAGGTGTGAGGGGGTCGTACCCGCATGACTTACGAGCTGCACGAGCTTCGGCGTGCACAGCATGAACCTCCGCCTCAGTATCCCTTCCCTCGGCGTGAAAAGCCTTATACACATCAAGCCAAGCCTCCGCATGGACCCACAACTCATACAAATGGCGGGGCACGACCGGATTAGCTGAGGCATGAGACGAAGAAGGCTGAGAATGTCGATCGCCTCTTCCTCCCTCAGCAAGACCATTTGTCCCTTCAATGCGGCCAACTCCACCTCCAGCTCTTTAACATGCCCTTCGAGCCCTGCAACCTGACGACTAGAGGCTTCCTTCTCCCCAGTCAGTTCCGACCTGGAAATACGGAGGGCATCTTCCAAGATATCGATTCTGAAATAGCTGCCGCCAGCTTATCGGAACTGTTCTTCAGCTCGCCCTTAAGCCCCTCAATCTCCGATACCTTAGCACTCAAATCGGCGGTCAAGTCGGCCACCTTCAGCTGTAAGTCGGCATTCTCAGCTGTCACCCCTATGCTCAATTCGAGCTCGTCCTCCTTCGCCTTAAGGGAGGCCTCCAGTTCACTGTTACGTGGGATGACCTTCACGAGCTCTTCATCCCTCTCCCTCAACTCCTCTATCTTGCGCTCCAACTGGTCCTCCCACTACTTGAGACCCTCACGAAACACCTGAAACTCAGGGTCCTGATGATAAATGTCAGACATCGCCTGATGCTTAGCACGATACTGCTGATACTTGGACGATATTTTCTCATAAAGGCCCATCCCTTTTCTCTCTCGACGCTCCCTCTCAACCTCCAAGACGAGGGTCTAACAAAAGAGAAGGACAGAAATTAGAAACAAAATACAGAATGGCGATTACCGCACCAATCCAACGACAAAAAAGAAAGGAAGACACCTACCTGCAGGGCCATAACAGCGACCTTCTAAGATAACTCCACATCTCTCATCGCCCCAAGCATCTCGCTTTCAGGAGCAACACAAAGTGGAGATAGGGCCGATGCCACCTGCTCGCTGTTCAGCAGCAAGTTGTTGTTCCCCGGAACGACCACATGACGGTCGGATCCGTCCATCCTAACCTCCACATGGGTATGGCGACCCACAAATTCATTAACATCTTCTGGGTCAATATTCGAACCTGAGCCGCCACCCTCAACACAATGCCCTCCAACGTTGGACGACGCTCCACCTTCAATAGAGCGCACTGAACCAGCTCTTGGGATAACTCCTTCCACTTGGGGAGGTCTCCCCGACAAAATGGCATTGGCCATGAATACGGGCACATGGGCTGTCCGGGACGCCCTGCTACCATCAACGTCCATAGCCATTCTCTTCCCCAGCTCCAGCCTCCTCCTCTTCCTCGACAACGGCTAGTCTCTGTTAGAAGATTCATCCAAAGTACGTGAGGCCGGTACCGAAGAGGCCTCTTCTCTTACAACCACAACTCGAGACAGGTCTCCCAATTGAATAGGCTGAGGACAACCCCCACAAATAGATTCACTCAAAATAAACTGCGTATCTGCAGCGGCAACAGCTTGTCGAAAGGCGGGGACTGGCGCCCTCCGCCGAGAAGCCCCTCAACCTGTCATAACAAAGAGTCGTACCATTAAACCGAGTCGCATGGCCAACAAAGTAATAAGAGAGACATTTACCTGATGAAACTTTAGGGCTATAACGCTGCACGAAGTCGGGCCAAGTTCGAGTCTCTGCTGCGTAAGGCAACAGGCATGCTACCCAATCTCTAATACCCGCAATAGGGCGGGGTGGACAACCCATAGCTGCAAAACAGTAGGCAAATGAGCTCTACAGTAAATACAAAAGAGAAAGGACCATAATGGCAGTACTTACGAGTTCTGTTCCACCACTCCGAGAATCTGGCGGAGTCATAAATGACGTGCTCGGTCTTGATAAAGAAGTACTTATGCCAGAACTTGCGGCTCGCCCGGTTGTCCATTCCAACTACCAGCCCTTTCGTACCATGAAGCCTTAAATGCACCATGGTACCCCTGAGGAAGCCAGGCGTGAACAGGTGCAAAAGGTGGTGGATAGAAACGCTACACTCCGCCGAATCTGCATACTTAGTCAATAGCAGAAGCACCTTTAGAGTGTATCGTGAAGGTTGTTCTAGGCAAACTTGATAAAATCTATAGAATTCTTCCGCTAAGGGGAAGAGAGGAAGGGTGTAGCCGATCATAAAAGGATACTCGTAGAAAGCACAGTACACAGGCCTGTGGACGTCCACGTAATCTCTCCCCGCTGGAACCATTTCTATATGAGCAAGAATGCCGTACTTTACACGAAGGGCATCAATATGGACCTGCTCCGTCTCAGAAAATACGGGGTTTGGGGTAGGAGGTGAATCTCTGAGGAAGTCACTCCGGGATGAGGGGTGCCTCGGTAGTAGCTCTTCCACCATAGGAGGGCTGTCACTATCTTCTACTACCACATCTCCGCTATCAGAAGGAGGCACCGTGGATAACAGGGTGGTTTCAGGAACCTCCTCGCGAGAACGATGAGACCTCGGCATAATATCGTATAAAGGAGTATCAACACAAAAGGAGGAAGGAAGAAGAAGCTTCAGCTGAAGATCGAAGGAAGAGCAGAAAGATATGAAAGCAAACAAAGAATAACGAAAGAGGTCTTCAAGAAAGGAATGGCCAAAGTTTTTCAAAAAATCAAATCCATCACCTATTTATAGGATTGGCAGGTGCCATTATCGAGGCGGCAGGCTTTAAAGCAGCACCGGAATCGAAGCACCAAGCCGTCATCCCCCACCTTGAAAATCTACGCAATGATGACGCACGTAAAGCTGATATCATTTCTCGGAGAAGTGTACCACACGCATGTCTTGCTGAGCATGATGACCCCCCTCATTTGCCACGTCATAACGCTTCCACAGGTCAAATTTCTCCAAAAAGAGTGCATGGAGTCCGCTCATCGACGACGCATCCGATCGCGACCCCGACAAGCTGAGGGACTAACTGTTTGGGTCCAAATATGATCGACCACGACCGATAACGAGTACGACAAACGACCGGGTAATTCCGAACCTGCATCCCGAGGGAGACGACCGTAAGGCGAAAGAAGAAACTATACGACCCTTGTAGAAGTGTAAACCTATTAGGGGACATTAAGTATATTCCTTGTATTGGATTTCTTACAACTCCGAAGGGTTTCTCCCTAGTATAAAAAGGGGAAAAAAGACCTTGTAAGAGGGAGGAACATTCTGGAAAGCTAACTAATCTTGAATGAAAAGAAACTTTGCAATTATCTTCTCCTTACCTATTATTATTATTTTAGAGATTATTATCTTCAGCTACGATTTACATCTTCATTTTGATTGATTTGTTCAAAAGAATTTTAACATCTTTTGAGTCAAACAGTCTTACCTTTAGTTATTTTTTTAATCCATCTTTACCAAACTAAACAAAGAATATAGACTAGTTCTACATTTACAATATTTATCCTTTTAACTTTTTCTAAATTTGAGTGATCATAAATTCATTAGAGATTATCTCTTTCTCGTATTGGTACAGTTATAAATGCTATTACTATTAAAGGCGGATTAAAAAAATGGCAAGGAATAAAAGGATATTCAGGCTAATTTCACATATTATTATTGAACTTAATTCGCTCATATTAATAGTAAAGTGACAAAAAATACTTAAAAACTACATGCAAATTATTCAAAAGATATAATGACTGGAAAGTCAAATTTCTACACATTCAAGCATCAAATGGTGCTTATTTAATCATATATAGCACGTCAAAGTTTAAAGGAAAAATTTGTGACAAAGTATATATCTACTCCATGTCACGATCCAGAATTCACACCATCGGAACGTGATGACGCTTAACATTTCACTTGCTAGGCAAGCCAACGTTAGATGTAATTATTAACCAATTTTAACAAGTTTCAAATACGGCATCAATAAAGGAAGAACTGAATAGTTTGAAACAAGGTAAATAAACTAATACGTGACGAAATCTCAATACAAATCCTAGATCTGGTGTCGCAAATACATGAGCTTCTAAATACAAACAATGGTTTGAAATGAATATAACTGTCTGAATCAAATGAACAACTAAAAGAAGTAGAAGGTGACTTCAAAGCTGCGGACGTCGTGCATCCATACTTCAAGTCTCCTCTGGATAGCTAGATCCGAGCAAGTCTACGGAACGCCGCTGAGACCAACTTTGGTATATGCACAAGAAGTGCAAAGTATAGTATGAGTACAACCGTCTTCATATACCCTGTAAGTGTCGAGCCTAACCTTGACGAAGTAGTGACGAGGCTAAGGCGGGTCACTTACATTAACCTGTACGCAATAATGATAATAATAATAGAAAAGACATGAATAGAAGTAAAGCAGGTAACTCATATCAACGAAACTCAAAATCAACCAATAGAGAGTCCCGAATAACCATTCATATAACTCATCTCAACAACTGAGGCCAATCCAACAGTCACAAACAAATATTACTTATCAATATGTTGCGGTATGCAACCATCCCACAATATCAACCTTAGACTATCCATTGTAGTACGCAACCCGGTCCCACCATATAATTATTTGTCAATATCGTAGTCTATCTTTATTCCAATATTTTAATTCATTAGCTTTCACTTTTCGTTGCAGCGTGCAACCCGCTCCCCAAACAAGTTCAATTAACAATAATAACTCAATAATCAAGAATTACAGGAAATCATACATTAGGAGACAAGTGTACGAACAATGGAGGATAACACAATAACCAAGAGACTCGAACTACTCAGATGTCTCAGCTTTACCAACTCTACGGTATCTACTTTTAACAATTCATACAAGTGAAACTACATCAATGAAGGCAATAATTAATATGAAACTATAAAACACAAAGGCATGAGACAATTTATATATACGAGGGGAAAAATGAGACAACTAGCAAGTAGGCATGGAATCAGGGAGGAGATGGACAATTTAATATAAGAAAAATTAAATGGCAAGTAGCAATTATGGCATGGAGTCAAATAGGCATGTAGTAATTAAGGCATTAAACAAGATATACTATGAAGCAATAAAAATAAGGAAGCAAGTAATGTAACAGTTAAGACATGGAATAAGGTAATTAATGAAATGCGGGAAAGCATAAAAATAAGTAATTTGACGGCGTATATACACTCGTCACCTCGCATATACGCCACTACACATGTAATTCATATAGCACATAGATCAAGGATTCCTAATTCCTTCAAATCAAGATTAGACCCAATACTTACCTCACTCCACAATCAACTCAAAGCTCAACCACGGCCTTGCCTTTCGAACAAGCTTCCAAACCAACCAAATCTAGCAAACTATTAATCAAACAATTCAAAATAAGCCTTAGAAACTACCTACGAATGAAAGAGGTTTAATTTAGATCATTATTGAAAAACTTAACAAAAATCAACCCTGGGCTCGCTTGGTCAAAACCTAAGATTCGGATCAAACCCCAGTTACTCATTCACCGCCGAGTCTGGTTACGTAATTTGTTTCGAAATCTGACCTCAATTCGAGGTCAAATCCCCAAATTTGCAAATCCCTAATTTCTACCATGAAAATCCTAGATTTGATGTTGAAATCTTATGAAATGTAACGGGTAATTGAAAGAAAGCAGATTAAAGCCACTTACCAATGAATTTAGGAAGAAAATATCTTGGACAAATTGCCTCTAGGGTGTTTAGGGTTGAGAGTTTGAGAAAAGTGAGCTAATTCCCATTTTTCCCTCTTTTACCCAGCTGCAGTTATCACAATTGCGACACTTAGTTCAAAATTGTGATGATCGCAAAAGCGATCAACCCTTTGCAAATTCGAAAATGTCACTGAGCCTATTGTCGTCGCAAATGCCAATCAAGGCAGTCCGCAAATGCGAACAATACTTCGCAAAAACAAACTAGTACCAAGTCAGTCAGTGGACGCAATTGCGACCAAAACATTCGCAATTTCGAAGATACTGAGTCCGCAAATGCGAAGAATTTCTCGCACATGCGAACTATCCCCAACCCAGCCCATGCTCCCAAATGCGACTCATTGTTAGTAAAAGTGAGATCACAAATATGAGATCTGCAGCCCAGCACCAGAAACTAATTGCATTAGCTATTATCCTAAGTTTGAAACCACTCCGTAGCCTATCTGAAACTCACCCGAGCCCCTCGGGCTCCAAACCAAATATGCACACAAGTATAATAACATCATACGAACTCGCTCGCACGATCAAAACACCAAAATAATACCTAGAACTATGAATCGGACACCAAAATAAATGAAATTTTCAAAGAAACTTAAGAACTTTAAATTTTTCAACAGGACGACTGAGTCACATCAAATCTACTTTGTTTTGCACCAAATTTTGTAGACAATTCATAAATACTGAAATGAACCTATACCGAGTTCCAGAACTATAATCTGAACTTGGTAGCAACAAACTCAACCTACAGTCAAACTTAGGAATTCTTTAAACCTTTAAATTTATAGTTTTCCACAAATTACGTTAAATCAAGTTAGGGACTTCCGAATTAAATTCCGGGCATACGCCCAAGTTCAAATCACGATACAGACCAACTAGGACCGTAAAAACACTAATCTGGGCCTGTTTTCTCAAAACATTGATCGAAGTCAACTCAAATCAGTTTTAAAGTACGATTTCACATTTTCATCAATTTTTCACATAAAAACCTTCCAAAAAAAAGATACGGATTGCGCATGCAAATCAAGAAAGTCTAAACAAAACCAATCAAGGTTTTGCAACACAAAAATAAGGGCAAAAACTAAAAATTACCTATCGGGTCATTAAATTCTCCACCTTTAATACAAACATTCGTCCTCGAACGGACATAGAAAGGTACCTGGACTGGTGAAAATGTGTGGATATCTACTTCACATGTCTGACTCTCCAATGCACTCGAACTCATGGATAACTCATAGACTCAACTACCAGACCTGCCGGGCTAGAATAGCTATTGACTCTTCCTCATAAGTCAAAATCCTTGTCCAATTGGACTGAACTAAAATCTAACACATGGGACGGATCACCGTGATATTTCCAGAGCATGGACACATGGAAGACTGAATGGACTGCTGATAAACTAGGTGGCAATGCGAGCCCGTAAGCCACCTCACCCACTCTTTCAAGAATCTCAAAAGGTCCGATATACCAAGGGCTCAACTTGACCTTTTTTCCAAACCTCATCACACCCTTCATTGGTGAAAATTGGAGCAATACCCTCTCTCCAACCATGAATGCAACATCACGAACTCTATGGTCGGCATAACTCTTCTACCTAGACTAAGTTGTGCGAAGTCGATCTTGAATAATCTTGACCTTATCCAAGCATCCTGAACCAAATCGATACCTAGCACCCGAGCCTCTCCCGGCTAAAACCAACCAACTGGAGAATGACACCGCCTCCCGTACAATACTTCATAGGGAGCCATCTGAATGCTAGACTGGTAGATGTTGTTGTAGGTAAACTCTGCAATCGACAAAAACTGATCCTAAGAACCCCTGAAATCCATAACACAAGCACGAAACATATCCTCCAATATCTGAATAGTGCGCTCGGGTTGTCCGTCCGTCTAGGGATAAAATGTTATACTCATCTCAACCTGCATGCCTAACTCACGCTATACGACCCTCCAGAAGTGCGAGATGAACTGCATACCTGGATCAGAAATGATAGACATGGTCACACCATGAAGACATACAATATCTCAGATTTAGATCTCAATTAACCGCTCTAAAGAATATGTAACTGCCACTAAAATGAAATGTGATGACTTGTTCAACTTGTCCACAATGACCCAAACCGCGTCGAACTTTTTCTGAGTCCGTGGGAGTCCAAGAACAAAACCATAGTGATACGCTCCCACTTCCACTTGGGAATCTCTAGCTTCTTAAGCAAACCACCAGCTCTTTGATGCTCGTACTTAACTTGCTGACAATTTAGACACAGAGCTACAAATGCAACTATATCCTTCTTCATCTTCCTCTACCAATAATGATGCTGCAAGTCTTGATACATATTGGCGGCACTTGGATGAATAGAATACCGGGAACTGTGCGCCTCCTCAATAATCAACTCACGAAGCCAATCCATATTGGGCACACAAATGCAACCCTGCATCCTCAAAACCCTATAATTTCCAACAGTAACCTTCTTGGCACCGCCGTGCCGCACCATGTCCTTAAGGACAAGCAAATGGGGATCATCATACTGGCACTTTCTGATGCGCTTATACAAGGAAGACCGAGCGACTGTGCAAGATAGAATACGATTGGGCTCCAAAATATCTAACCTCACGAATTGATCGGCCAAATCCTGAACATCTGTTGTAAGAGGCCTCTCGCCAACTGGAATATATGCAAGGCTACCCTTACTCATAGCCTCTTTACTCAAGGCATCGACCGCCATATTAGCCTTCACGGGATGATATCTTTCAATAGCTCCAACCACCTCATCTGCCTTAAGTTAAGATCCTTCTGTTTGAACAAATACTGCAGACTCCGATGATCTGTGAATACCTCACACGACACGCTGTAAAGATAGTGTGTCCAAATCTTCAGTGCATGAACAATGGCTGCCAACTCTAAGTCATGAACATGGTAATATTTCTCATGAATCTTCAACTGCCGCGATATGTTTACAATCACACTACCACCCTGTATCAATACTACACCGAGCCCAATACGAGATGCATTACAATATATCGTGTAAGATCCTGAACATGTGGGCAACACCAATACTGGCGCCGTAGTCAAAGCAGTCTTGAGCTTCTGAAAGCTCAACTCACACTCATCCGACCATCTGAATGGGGCACCCTTCTAGGTCAATTTGGTCAATGGGGATGCTATGGATGAAAACCCCTCCACAAACCGACAATAATAACTAGCCAAAACTAGGAAACTCTGGATCTCTATAGCTGAAGTATGTTTAGGCCAGTTCTGGACTGCCTTAATCTTCTTAGGATACACTTTTATGCCCTCTACCGATACAACATGCCCTAAGAAGGCGACTGAGTCTAACCAAAACTCACACTTTGAAAACTTGGCATACAACTATTATCTAACAGAGTTTGAAGTACAATCCGAAGATGCTGCTCATGCTCCTCTCGACTACGGGAGTAGATCAAGATATCATCAATAAATACAATCACAAAGGAACCTAAATAGGCCTTGAATACTCGATTAATCAAATCTATGAATGTTGTCGGGGCATTTGTCAACCCAAATGACATCACTAGGAACTCATAATGCCCATATCGAGTCCGCAAAGTTGTCTTAGGGACATCGGATGCCCTAATCTTCAATTGATGGTAGCCACACCTCAAATCAATCTTTGAAAACACCTTGGCACCCTGAAGCTGATCAAATAAGTCATCAATCTTTGGCAACGGATACTTGTTCTTGATGGTCACTTTGTTCAACTACCGATAGTCTATGCACATCCTCATCGAACCATCCTTCTTCTTACGAACAACACAGGCACATCCCAAGGCGAGATACTAGGTCGAACCCCTTATCAAGCAAAGCTTGCAATTATCCTTCAATTCCTTCAACTCAGGCGGCGCCATACGGTATGGTGGAATAGAAATGGGCTGAGTGCCTAGAGCCAAATCAATATAAAAGTCAATATATCTATTGGGCGGCATCCCATGTAGATCTACCGGAAATACCTCTGGAAACTCACGCACAGCGGGTACTAATCCATGGAAGGAACCTCCGCACTAGAATCACAAATATAAGCCAAATACGCCAAATACCCCCTCTCGACCATATGCCGAGCCTTCACATATGAGCTAAACCTACTGGTTGAGTGTCCAGGAGCCCCCCTCCACTCTAATCGAGGAAACCCCGACATGGATAATGTTACGACCCAACGAGAGGATCATGACTAGCACCCATGCTATACTTGCCGAGCACCAACGTACATTTTATCTAACCTTCCTTTTTATCTTTAAGGGCCGACGAGATCATTATAAATGGTAGATATGGATCATGAACAACAAACAATGAAAGATAATGGAATGAACATACATAACATGGGATGACAAGATTGCCAAGAAAGACTATACAACAAAAATCAGCCGACAAGGCATACCAAAATATACATGAGTCAACACCTGTCTATGAGTCTCTAAAAGAGCATAAGTGCTACAACATTGCCGGAATAGGGCCCCGACATACCCATAATATCTATAACAAAAATGCATACCAAGACCATGGCAAGTCCGAAGAAGGGATCTCGCCAATAACCGCTGAACTGGAAAGCCTACTGTGGTGGGGGAGCTGCGTCTATCTGTCTGTCAGGACTTGCAGCACAACATGCAACATCCACAAATATAAAAGACGTCAGTACGAATAAAGTACTGAGTATGTAAGGCAAGAAATCATAAGGAAGAACAGTAATGTAAACAGGGATAGATAATATACAACCTGTAACATCTGGATACCTCTGAGGGCTACTGACATAAAATGCATGATACATACATATATATACATAAACTTTTAAAACATACGCCTCTGTGGCATCATCATCATCATATAATACCCGGCCGTAATAGGCTCGGTAAAACGTACCCAGCCACTGGAGCTCGGTAAAACCCAACTAATCAGTGGTTGCATAGTAGGTGCCATACCTAGCCGACTATAACATTGCTCAGTAGAGTAAAATAGACACACATATATAGTGCATGTAGGACTCATTGGAATCATATTCTGAACCTTTCGGAGTGCCGTAAGGTCGATATTCTCCGTATACATTATTAGGAATAACTCTTCATCAAGAATCTTATAAGAATCAGGAAGTACCAACAACATTGATAACATAAGAATAAGAGAAGTAGCCTCAACATCAATTGTTCCATAAGAAGGGAAACAATGTAAGTACTGCTAGCTTCTAAGAGTAGAGTACCTTTGGAAGCTCGTTCGTTGCATTATGTACAATCGAAGTAATGCAAAAGAAGGAAATGGATAGACTCACATGCCTTGTATAAGTACTATCCAACCTCAAGCTATGCAAATGTCACGACTCCTTAGTCTACAATAAGAGAAATGGCACTATCGTTATCGTTTAAGCGTCATAACTATTATGTATCAACCACAACCTATTTTACGATGAAACGGACAACACCTCCCCTATATATATGACTTCACACAAGTCAAAACAATCACCAAACTACATAACATACCCCTATCACTTCATACATAACACGACAACCATAATAGTGTCAAACAATCCGAAAATGTTACGACGAACGACCAGCAAACAACCCTGCCATTATGTAGTATTTATCCACACCCTTCCTCCTCTTAACTCCATAAAAATAGTAGCAAAAGAGACAACCCAATAACAACACGAAACAACCCACAAAAAAGTTCCACAAGTTTAGCAACTCAAAATTAATTTTCCAGTTTACTTAAACACATTTCGACTTGTCTTTTCTTTCAAATTGAGAAACACAACCAAAAGTACATAATTATACCACTTATCCAATAAACCAGCCATGAATTTAACTTAAAAATAAGTTCACAACCATCCAACTATGACACAAGAACAAACAACATACCGCTCTTTCGAAACTCTCTAGGTCTATTCTTTACGATCGAGTTACAACTCGCAAACGCATAGATAATGGAAGGAGAAGCATAACCTTACCTTGTACTGAGTATAACCCACGAAACCTGGTCCTTCTTTATCAAAAATCAGTTCCTCAATGCTGCTACAAGAAGGAGAAAGAGAAACTAGCAAGCTGTCCGGACTTTTCGGCACTTGAATCACGTCGTTACACCCGAAATACCCTAGGGTTTGTGTGGGATTTTTGGGTAGGAGTTGCAGGGGTTCAATTTGGTTTTCAAGATCTAAAATATGGGTGAAATAAATGAGTTGATAATCCCTGAAAAGTCCCCTCTTGGCCGACCTTGGGGCTTTTAATTGAGTCCTCCCATTTTGGCAAGTAGGTGATGCACCTACTTGTCACCTACCAATCTATGCAGTGTCGCGAAAATGAACATATGTCTATACTCCAAGATCGTATTGACAAATGGTTTAATGAGTTTGAAACTAGACTAATGGATATTCAATTTTGTGGGCAGATCACCCCATAATTTCAAGTAAATTGGGAGCAAAGCTTAGTAACATTTGACCTAAAGCTGAAGTAAAATTATGAACATAAGTTGCGACAACTTTTGTCGAGTTTTGTTTCATAACTCGTTTGATTTCAAGACTTATGATACAGATATTATATGATTCAAATACCTTAAAATACGACCTCTTGATAATATTAGCACCCCTAGGTTTACCAAAAAATACGGGTTACAACATACTTGATTCGTTTAACTTCTAATACTTGTTAACCACCCTTATACACCTTTGTTTCATTTAAGATCAATAGGATTAACTTCTTATCATCTCAAAGATAATCTCTTCTCAGATTTATGTCGACTAACTTATGCCATGAACCAACGTACGTGAATATGGGTTGTAATACTCTCCCCCCCTTAGGAACATTCGTCCTCGTATGTAAGGGTATATGGGGAGTCTAAATAATTGTGGATTCCAACAGAAATTTGTGGCCGAGTTTCCCCTATAAAATGGACACTAGCAAAACTTGCAAGTAGTTAAGCCCAATGTATGGACTCACAAGGCTATAGAAAACATTATGGATTTATACATTATCTGCATATCACTATTTTATATTAAGGAAGAGTATTCTCAAGCTATTACTTGCCTCATAGAGCCATTTCACCCTCTAATGTGTCATGCGTTCCCCCGACATCCTCGTTATCTTTATTCTGGAACAAGTAAGGATATTTAGACTTCATCTCCTCTTTTGCTTTCCATGTCGTTTCTTCCATATTCTTGTTCCTCCACAATACTTTGACAGAAGCTACATCTTTTGTTCTCAGCTTGCGGACTTGTCGATTTAATATAGCCACTGGCACTTCTTCATATGATAGATCCTCTGTAACTTGTACATCTTTGATAGGGATGACCCGAGAAGGGTCTCCAATACATTTCCTCAACATATATACATGGAGTAACGGGTGGACAAATTCCAATTCGGATGGCAATTCTAACTCATAAGCAACCTATCCAATTCGTCGAAGAATTTTGTACGACCCAATATACCTTGGACTCAGCTTACCCTTCTTCCCAAAATGCATAACACCCTTCATCGGCGAGATCCTCAGGAAAACCTAATCACCAACCTCAAACTCTAGATCATGACGTCGGACATCAGAATAAGACTTTTGCCTGCTTTGCGTCGTCCTCAGTCATTCTTGTATCACTTTCACCTTCTCAATGGCTTGGTGAATCAAATCTGGGCCATATAATTTTGTTTCACCGACTTCAAACCATCCAATTGGTGATCTATATCTTCTCCCGTACAGTGCCTCGTACGGAGCCATTTTAATACTAGAATGGTAGCTATTATTGTAGGCAAATCTATGAGTGGTGGATGATCATCCCAATTCCCCTTGAAATCCAGAACACATGCTCATGGAATATCTTCAAGTGTCTGAATGGTACGTTCAACCTGTCCGTCAGTCTGTGGATGGAATGCAGTGCTGAGATTCACTTGTGTGCCTAAACACTTCTGAAAAGACCTCCAAATTTAGCCGTAAATTGAGCTCCTCGGTCTGATACAATAGATACCGGCACACCATGAAGCCTAACAATCTCCTTGATATACAACTTCGCATAATTTTCAGTCGTGTAAGTTGTCTTAACTGGCAGAAAATGGGCACATTTTGTAAGTCGATCAACTATCACCCAGATGGAGTCAAACTTATGATAAGAGCGAGGTAATCTAATAATGAAGTCCATATTATTCACTTCCCATTTCCAGGTCGGAATCTTTATATTCTGAAGCAATCCACCGGGTTTCTGATGCTCGATCTTTACTTGTTGACAATTAGGACACTAGGCTAAAAATTCTGCAATAGACTTCTTCATTTTATCCCACCAATACTGATCCTTAACATCATGATACATCTTTGTCGAGCCGGGATGAATGGAATATCGGGATTGATGAATCTCAATCATAATCTTCTCTCGCAACCCTGCCACATTAGGCACCCATAATCGGCCCTGGTATCTCAGTGCCCTATCTCCTCCAATCTCGAAAGCCATAATTTTACACTGCTGAATGCTCTCTCTCAATCTTACTAAGGTAGGATCTTCATATTGCTGTGCTTTTACCTCGGCTACCAAAGATTTTGTTGTATTATGTACAGTAACACCTCCGTCATCAGAGTCTAACAATCTGATTCTCATATTGGCTAGCTGATGAAGCTCTTTAGTCAACCCCTGTCTACCTACCTCAATGTGTACTAAGCTTCCCATTGACTTACAACAGAGAGAGAGCGCCTGCCACAATATTGTCTTTACCGGGATGGTATAATATCTTGACATAGTAATCTTTTAGTAATTCAAGCCACCTACGCTGCCTCAAATTCAACTCCTTCTGCTTGAAGATGTATTGTAAACTCTTGTGATCTATGTAGATGTCAACATGGACGTCGTATAAGTAGTGCCGCCATATCTTCAAAACATATATTACTGCAGCCAATTCCAAATCATGGGTCGGGTAATTCTTTTCATGCTTCTTCAATTATCTTGATGCATAAGCAATCACCTTCCCATATTGCATCAATACGCACCCCAAACCTATACTTGAGGAATCACAATATACCACATAACCTTCTATTTCTTCCGCGAGAGTGAGCACTGGCACGGATATCAATCGATTCTTTAGCTCCTGAAAACTTTGTTCACAAGCGTCATACCACTGGAACTTAGTAGCTTTCTGTGTTAACTTAGTCAATGGCGTTTATATAGAGGAAAACCCTTCTACAAACTGCCTATAATATCCTGCTAGCCCCAGGAAGCTGCGGAATTCTGATGGTGTTGTAGGTCTCGGCCAATTCTTTATTGCATCAATCTTTTGAGTGTCGATACTAATACCCTCATCAGATATCACATGGACAAGGAATCCTACTGTGTTCAGCCAGAATTCACATTTGGAGAGCTTAGCATATAACTTACGATCCTGAAGCGTCTGTAATACTATCCGCAAGTGGAACACATGTTCTGCCTCCAAACGAGAATACACCAAAATGTCATCACTGAATACGATCATGAACATATCAAGATAGGGCCTGAATACAGTATTCATGAGATCCATAAAAGCTGCTAGGGCATTTGTTATCCCGAACGACATCACCAAAAACTCAAAGTGCCTATATCTTGTCTGGAAGGCCGTCTTTGGAATATCCTTCTCCTTAACCCTCACCTGATGATACCTTGAATGTAAGTCAATCTTAGAGAATACTTGGCACCCTGGAGTTGGTCAAACAGGTCGTCAATCTTTGGAAGTGGATACTTGTTCTTTATAGTAAACTTATTCAATTGTCGATAATCGATATGCATCCTTAACGACCCGTCTTTCTTCTGCACGAACAAAACTGGTGCACCCCAAGGTAAAATACTAGGCCTAATGAAGCCTTTATCCAGCAAATCCTTCAACTGCGCCTTCAACTCTCGCAACTCTGCCGGGGCCATCCTATATGGAGGAATAGATATGGGTTGAGTGTCAGGAAACACATCAATAATAAACTCAATCTCCCTATTAGGAGGAAGGCCTGGGAGTTCATCTGGGAAAACATCTGGAAATTCATTGGCCACAGGGATTGATTGTAGAGTAGGCGGCTTCGCCTCCGCATCCCTAACGCAAACGAGATGATAAATATAACCTTTTGAGATCATCTTCCTTGCCTTAAGATAGGAAATAAACCTACCTTTCGGCGTAGCAATGTTCCCCTTCCATTCAATGATGGGTTCACCAGGAAACTGAAACCTAACCATCTTCGTACGACAGTCAACATTTGCATATCATGAGGCTAACCAGTCTATCCCTATTATCACATCGAAATCAACCATTTCTAACTCAAATAAATTCGCCGAGGTTTGATGACTACAAATCATCACTATGAAACCTCTATATACCCTTCTAGCAATCACAGAATTTCCTATCTAAGTAGATACTGCAAGTGGTTTACTTATCAATTCAGGTTCAACGCCAAACTTATTAGCCACAAAGGGTGTAACATATGATAATGTAGATCCCAGATCAATCAGCGCATATACATCATAAGAAAACATAGACAATATACCTATAACAACATTTGAAGATGACTTGAGATCCTATTGACCTACTAGAGCATATGTTCAATTTTGAGCACCACTCAAACTCGGCACTGCACCTCTACCTCTACCACGACCTGTCGATTGCTGAAAACCCAGTGCTAGAAGTCGAATTGATGAGGAAGAACCAGACATAAATCCAGTTGGTTGAGCCATGCCACTACCTCCTCTGTTAGGACAATCCCGCATTATATGGCTGGGCTGTCTGCAAGAATAGCATGCATCAGAACCTCGACGGCACAGTCCAAAGTAGGCCTTGACGCACTGATCACAATGTGGTGTTAGGGGTCTCGTCTGACTAGTATCCCTATGATATTGCGAGCAAGATGCCCGCGAACTCTGACCTATACCAGAATAGGTAAATTGATCATATCGAGGCCTCTAAACTGTGGAGGATCACTAGCTATAGGTGGCACCGAACTCCTCGAAGACTAGGGCCTGACACTGCCTCTGAAGTCATCAGAGTACCCTGCAAATCTCGCCCTCTTATTCTGGACCCTATCCTGCTCCATATATTCCCTTTGCTAGTTCTTATGATCCTCTAGAGTCTGGGCATAAGCCTGAATACGGGAAATATCCATGCCCTCCACCAAGGAGGCTATCGTGCACTCATTTATCAGATATGGTCCCAACCCGTTCACGAACATATGCACCCTACACTCATCTCAACCACCATATGAGGAGCATACCTTGCTAAAGAATCAAATTGCATACTATACTCTCGCGCACTCATATTGCCTTGTCGAAGGTTCAAGAACTTATCAGCTCTAGCTCGTCGTATCTCAACTGGCAAGTAGTGACGAAGAAAGGCCTCAGAAAATTCCTTCCACATAGCTAGAGGAACGTTCGAACCCCTGATCTCTCCTAACTATCATACCAGAAAACCGCTAAATCCCGTAGCTGATAAAAACCCAACTCTAGTTCCTCCGTATCACTATTATGCATAACCCACAGTGTACGATGAACCTAGTCAATAAAAGTCTGTGGGTCCTCCTTGGGGTCTGATCCAGTAAACACTGGAGGGTCTAGATTAATAAAATCATGAACTCTCGCACTAACTAGTTTATCAGCAACACCTGTAGTCTGCTTCTAAGCCTAAGTAACTACCAAGCTAGTCAACAATTGCACCGCACTACACATATCCTGGTCTGTGCCAAACGGAGGAACTGGTGGTGCTGGGTGCCTCCTAATATCCTCTGATCCTAATAACCTTTCTTATTATCTTTAAGGGCCGACGAGATCATTATAAATGGTAGATATGGATCATGAACAACAAATAATGAAAAATAATGGAATAAATATAAATAACATGGGATGACAAGACTTCCAAGAAACTACATATAAGGTACGAGCTACCACGCTCCCATGAAAGACTATACAACAAAAATCAGCCGACAAGTCATACCAAACTATACATGAGTCGACACCTGTCTATGAGCCTCTAAAATAGCATAAGTACTGCAACATTGCCGGAATAGGGCCCTGACATACCCATAATATCTATAACAAAAATTCATACCAAGACCACGACAAGTCCAGAGAACGGATCTGGCCAATAACCACTAAACTGGAAAGCCTACTATGGTGGGAGAGCTACATCTACCTTTCTAACAGGACCTGCAACATGACATGTAGCATCCACAAATATAAAGGACGTCAGTACGAATAAAGTACTGAGAATGTAAGGTAGGAATGCATAAGTATGAACAGTAATGTAAACAGAGATAGAGAATATACAACCTATAACATTTGGATACCTCTGAGGGCTACTAACATGAAATGCATGATACATACATATATATACATAAATTTTTAAAATATAGGCCTCTGTGGGCATCATCATCATATCGTACCCGGCCGTAATAGGCTCTGTAAAATGTACCCGGCCACGTGGAGCTCGGTAAAACCCAACTGATTAGTGGTTGCACAATAGGTGCTATACCCGGTCGACTATAGCATGACTCGTTAGAGTAAAATAGATACATATATATAATTCATGTAGGACTCATTAGAATCATATTCTGAACCTTTCGGAGTGACGTAAGGTTGATATTCTCCGTACACGTTATTAGGAATAACTCTTCATCAAGAATCTTATAATAATCAGTAAGTACCAACAACATTGATAACATAAGAATAAGAGAATCAACCTCAACATCAATTGTTCCATAAGAAGGGAAACAATGTAAGTACTGCTAGCTTCTAAGAGTAGAGTACCTTTGGAAGCTCATTCATTGCATTATGTATAATTGAAGTCATGCAAAAGAAGGAAAGGGATAGCCTCACATACCTTGTATATGTACTGCCCAACCTCAAGCTATGCAAATGTCACGACTCCTTAGTCTACAATAAGAGAAAGGACACTATTATTATTGTTGCGTCGTAACTATTATGTATCGACAACAAACTATTTTACGATGAAATGGACATCACCTCCACTATATATATGACTTCACATAAGTCAAAACAATCACCAAACAGCCCAACATACCCCTATCACTTCATACACAACATGACAACTATAATAGTATCAAACAATCCGAAAATGTTACGACGAACAACCAGCAAACAACCCTGCCATTATGTGGTGTTTCTCCACACCCTTCCTCCTGTCAACTCCATAAAAATAGTAGCAAAATAGACACCCAATAGCAACATGAAACAGCCCACAAAACAGTCCCACAGGTTCAACAACTCAAAATTAATTATTCAGTTTACTTAAACACATTTCGACTTATCTTTTCTTTCAAATTGAGAAACACAACCAAAAGTACATAATTATACCTCTTATCCAATAAAACAACCATGAATTCAACTTAAAAATAAGTTCACAACCATCCAACAATGACACAAGAACAAACAACATACCACTCTTTCGAAACTCGCTAGGTCTATTCTTTACGATCGAGTTACAACTCGCAAACGCATAGATAATGGATGGAGAAGCATAACCTTACATTGTACTGAGTATAACCCACGAAACCTGGTCCTTATTCACCAAAAATCAGTTCCTCAATGCGGCTACAAGAAGGAAAAAGAGAAACTAGCAAGCTGTCCGGACTTTTCGGCACTAGAATCACGTCGTAACACCCGAAATACCCTAGGGTTTGTGTGGGATTTTTGGGGAGGAGTTGTAGGGGTTCAATTTGGTTTTCAAGGTCTAAAAGATGGGTGAAATAATTGAGTTTATAATCCCTTAAAATTATCCTCTTGGCCGACCTTGGGGCTTTTAATTGAGTCATCTCATTTTGGCAAGTAGGTGATGCACCTACTTGTCACCTATCAATCTGCGCAGTCCCGCAAAAATGCGAATATCTCTATACTTCGAGATCGTATTGACAAAAGCTTTAATGATTTGGAAACTAGACTCATAGATATTCAATTTGGTGGGTAGATCACCTCGTAATTCCAAGTATATTTAGAGAAAAGCTTAGTAGCATTTGACCTAAAGTTTAAGTAAAATTATAAACATAAGTTTTGACAACTTTTGTCGACTTTTGTTTTATAACTCGTTTGAATTCAAGACTTATGATACGAATATTATATGATTCAAATACCTTAAAACACGACCTCTTGAGAATATTAGCACCCCTGGGTTTACCCAAAAATACGGGTTACAACATACTTGATTCATTTAACTTCTAATACTTATTAACCACCCTTATACACCCTTGTATTATTTAAGACCAATAAGATCAACTTTTTATCATCTCAAAGATAATCACTTCTCAGATTTACATCGACTAACTTATGGCATGAATTAACGTACATGAATATGGGTTGTAATAGCTAAGGTCACCTTGTTGGCATGACAATCCAATATAGCATGATAAGGTAACAACCAATCCATACCCAAGATGATATCAAAATCTACCATATCAAGAAGTAGATGATCTACGCTAGTCTTAAGACCCCCAATAGTAACCACACACAAGCGATAAAAACAATATACAATAATAGAATCTCCCACATGCATGGACACATACATAGGGGAACTCAAAGAATCACGAGGAACAACCAGATTTGAAGCAAAATAGGATGACACGTAGGAATAAGTAGAGTCCAGATTAAAGAGAACTGAAGCATCTCAATGGCAAACTGGAACAATACCTGTGATAATGACATAAGATGACTTGGCCTCAGGTCTAACTGGAAAAGCATAAAATCGGTGCCGGGCCGCACCACTCTGAACTGCTTCTCTGGGACGGACTCTAGTTGGCTGGCCTCCACCTCTAATGGCCTGACCTCCACTTATGGCTACCTGACCCCTACCTTTAGTTGGCTGAGTAGGCGGTGGAGCAACCGGTGCCGGTATGATGGCATGATAACTCCGTTGAGAACTGCTGCTCGACAATCTAGGGCAATACCTCTTGATGTGATCTATGCCCCTACACTCAAAGCACCCCCTCGACTGCTGAGGCTACTGAAATGAGGACTGACCCCAATGGTCCAAATATATGCTGTAGTAACTCTGGAGCGGTGGTGCATTGATAGGAGATGGATGTGTATTGAATGCTAGCTGCTCAAGACAAGACCCATAAGAACCACGACCGCCTGGAGCACTATGGGCTACCTGAAAAGCTGACTAAAACGGCCTGAGAGGATGGCCTCTACCAAAAGAACTTCGGCTTCTAGATGAGGCACCACCAAAACCACTTAAATGACGAGGCCTCTTATCAGACCCGGTCCCCTCTCCTAAGCATGAAATATCTCGATCCATCTGGCAATGTTCACGACCCTCTGAAAAGTAATCTCACCTCCAGCCTCCTTAGCCATCTGTAGCCTGATAATGTAGGTGAGTCCATCAATAAATCTCCTCACTCTATCCTTCTCAGTAGGGAGCAAGATAATGGCATGATGATCCAAGTCCATTAATCGAGCCTCGTACTGGGTAACAGTCATATTACCTTGCTGAAGAGCTCAAACTACCTGCGGTAATCCTCTCTCAGAGTGACATGAATGAACTTCTCCAGAAATAGCTGTAAGAACTGATCTCAAGTAAGTGCAGGCGACCCAATTGGTCTAGTCAACATAAAATCTTTTCACCACCTCTTAGCGGAACCAGTCATCTGAAACACAGCAAAATTGACCTTATTGGTCTCAACTATACCCATGATCCGCAGCACCTCATGGCAACTGTCAAGATAATATTGTAGGTCTTCAGAAGGTGCACTACTGAAATGAATAGGGAAGAGCTTGGTAAACTTGGCCAACCTCACAAGGCCTCAGAAGACATGGTGGGCCTATCACCGGCTTGTGCTGCAACATCCGGCTGAACCACCCCAACTGGATGGGCTGCTGGAGTTTGATACTAGGGAGCCACCAATTCCGGGGTGTGAGTAGCGGGAGTTTGTGCTCCTCCCCTAGCCCGAGAGACGGTTGGTGCCACTGGGAACATACTGGTCTGGGGCACACTCTCCATAATGCCCAACAAATGAACTAGAGCATCCTGAAGCACTGGAGTGGCTATGAACCCCTCTAGGACCTGATATGGTCCGACGGGTACAATATGAGCTGGAACTTCCTCATCAAAATCTACCCGAGGCACCATTGCAGGTGTCGTTGCTTGAGCTCTAGGCTGAGCTCTGCCTCTGCCTCAACCTCGACCTCTACCCCTGATAGAAGCTACCAAAGGGGGCTCCGGTTCCCGTTCTACTATTGATGTTGTGTGTGTTCTCCCCATCTGCGAGAGAACAAGAATAGAACAGTTCAATCATCAATGATAGAATAAAAATCGCACGATAGAGAAGGAAAGAAGTGAAATTTTTCCTATACTCCATAGCCTTAGGAAGATAAGTACAGACGTCTTCGTATCGATCCTGTAGACTCTACTAAGCATGCTCATGATTCGTGATACCTAGGCAACCTAGTGCTCTGATATTAAATTGTCATGACATAGAATTTCCACCATTGGGACCGTGATGGAACCTAACATTTCACTTGCTAGGCAAGCCAACATTAGATGTAATTATTAATCAATTTTAACAAGCTTCAAATATGACGTCAATAAAGGAAAAACTGAATAGTCCGAAACAAGGTAAATAAACTAATAAGTGATGAAATATCAATACAAATCCCGGATCTGGTGGCGAATACACGAGCGTCTAAGAAACTAAAAACAATGGTTTGAAATGAACATAACTATCTGAATCAAATGAATAACTAAAAGAATTAGAAGGGGACATCAGAGCTACGGACATTCTGCAGCCATTCCTCAAGTCTCCTTTGGATAGCTGGATCCAAGCAAGTTTACAAAATGCCGCTAGGACCAACTCCGGTATCTGCACAAGAAGTGCAGAGTGAAGTATGAGGACAATTGTCCCCGTGTACCCTATAAGTGTCGATACTAACCTCGATGAAGTAGTGATGAGGCTAAGGCGGGTCACTTATATTAACCTGTACGTAATAATAATAATAATAATAATAATAACAAAAAAGACATTAATGGAAGTAAAGCAGGCAACTCACAACAACGAAACTAAAAATCAACCAGTAGAGAATCCCGAATAACCAGTCATATAACTTGTCTCAACAACCGAGGCCAATCTAATAGTCACAAACAAATGTTACTTTTATCAATATGTTGTGGTATGCAATCCGATCCCACAATATCAACTTTAAACTATTCATTGCGACGCGCAACCCGATCCCACCATATAATCATCTGTCAATATCATAGTCCATCCTTATTTCGACATTTCAATTCATTAGATTTCACTTTCCATTGCAGTGTGCAACCCGCTCCCCAAACAAGTTCAGTTAACAATAATAACTCAATAATCAAGATTTACAGGAAATCATACATTAAGAGACAAATGTACGAGCAATGGAGGATAACATGATAACTAAGAAACTCGAACTACTCAGATGTCTCAACTTTACCAACTCTACGATATCTACTTTTAACAATTCATACAAGTGAAACTACATCAATGAAGACAACAATTAATATAAAGCTATAAATCAAAAAGGCATGAGATAATTTATATATACGAGGGAAACAAATCGAGACAAGTAGTAAGTAGACATGGAATCAGGGAGGGGATGGACAATTTCATACAAGAAATGTGAAATGGCAAGTAGCAATTATGGCATGGAAGTCAAATAGGCATGTAGCAATTGAGGCATGAAACAAGATATACTATGAAGCAATAAAAATAAGGAATCAAGTAATGTAACGGTTAATACATGGAATAAGGTAATTAATGAAATACGAGAAAGCATAGAAACAAGTAATTTAACAGCGTATATACACTCGTAACCTCGCATATACGCCGCTACACATGTAATTCACATAGCACATAGCTTAAGGGTTCCTAATTCCCTCAAATCAAAGTTATGCCGAATATTTACCTCACTCCGTAATCAACTCAAAGTTCAACCACGACCTTGACTTTCTAACAAGCCTCCAAACCAACCAAATCTAGCAAATTATTAACCAAATGATTCAAAATAAGCCTTAGAAACTATCTACGAATGAAAGATGTTCAATTTAGATCATAATTGAAAAAGTCAACTCCGGGCCCGCTTGGTTAAAACTCGAGATTCGGACCAAACCCCAGTTACTCATTCACCCCCGCGCCCGGTTATGTAATTTGTTTCAAAATCTGACCTCAATTCAAGGTCAAATCCCCAAATTTGAAAAATCCCTAATTCTACCCAAATCCCTACTTTCTACCATGAAAATCCTAGATATTGTGTTGAAATCTTATGAAATATAATGGGTAATTGAAAGAAAGTAGATTAAAATCACTTACCAATGAATTTAGGAAGAAAATCTCTTGGAAAATTGCCTCTAGGGTGTCTAGGGTTGAGAGTTTGAAAGTAATGAGATAATTATCGTTTCCCCCCTCTTTTTCCCAGCTACAGTTATCACAATTGCGATACATAGTTTTCCGTTGCGATGATCGCAAAAGTGATCAACCCTTCGCAAATGTGGAAAAGTCGTTGAGCTAGTTGTCTTCACAAATGCGAAGAGTACTTCGCAAAAGCGAACCCGTACCAAGTCAATTAGTGGTCGCAATGCGACCAAAACCTTCACAATTGTGAAGATACAGTGTCCACAAATGTGAAGAATTTCTTGCAAATGCGAACTCTCACCAACTCAGCCCATGCTCGCAAATTCGACTTATTGTTTGCAAAAGCGAGTCTCGCATTTGGGATTTAGACCTCGCAAATGCAAGATCTGTAGTCTAGCACCAGAAATCAAATGCACCAGCTGTTCTCCTAAGTCCAAAACCACTCCATAGCCTTTTTTCACCAGCTATTCTCCTAAGTCCGAAACCACTCCGTAGCCCATCCGTAACTCACCAGAGCCCCTCGATCTCACTACCCAAATCTGTAATAGGTCGAGACTACACATAACACCGCCGTTAAGGAAGCCAACAAGTGAAACTAATAATTATTTACCCCTTTTTAAACATATTTTAATGAGAAAGTTTCTTCTTCTTAGAGAACAGTTTAAGCTAGATTTCATGTAATTGCGACAAGACTTTTTAAACAAAATACAAATATAATAAGTACATACACTGCTGTGATAGAAATGGCGGGTATAGTAGCACATAAATGCTACAAATTCCCAAAAACCCGATGTCACAAGTACATGAGCAATCTAAAGAATATGCATAACTAATAAAATTAGTATCCGAAAGTAATAGACACGAATAGTAAATAAGGTAGAAGGAGACTCTGGTACTGCGGATCGAAGCAAGGCAAGCAACTCACCACTAAGTCTCCATAGATGATCGGCTACGCGCCCGCGCTACCACAGGTAGAACCTGTCTCAGTACCTGCACGTAAGTGCAGAAGTGTAGCGTGAGTATGTAAAACAATGCGTACCTAGTAAGTATCTAGCCTAACCTTGAAGAAGTAGTGATGATGGGTCGACTTGACACTTACAAGAGGTCAATAATGATAATATAAGTGCATAAAGTAGTCATGGAGAGTATACAATAAATATAAATAAAACAAATAAGAGCAACCATAATAAATCAAATCAAGAGTCTGTATCACATTCCCAACATCTCATAACCAGCCGTGAAGGTGGTAACACAATTATACCCATACCAGAACCCATTTCGATTATTAAGCACGAAGCTGTCGAGGCGAACGACCCAATCCCATAAGAATTAGTGATACTCAATAATGCTGAGGCGAATGCCCGATCCCATAAGAATAGTGTGACCATCACACTACCAAGGCGAAACGCCCAATCCTATAAGAGTGGTGTTGTCATACTACTGAGATGAACGGTCTGATCCCATAAGAATAGTGGTACTCAGTACTACCAAGGCGAACAACCCAATCCCATAAGAGTGGTGTCATTATACTGTCGAGGCGAACAACCTAATCCTATTAGAATAGGGAAATAGACGAGAAGACACGGATTTTCACAGTTTATTAAGTATTCCCCAATTTTCCGAAATAAGAAGGCTAAGTCCATAATTGCAAATCTAAATCCCTAGTCTTAGCTATAATTAAGACAATTAATACGCATGATAAATATAACAATACGATTAAAAACATGACGTGAATCTAAGTCTACCCGGACAAATCATGGAATATAACTACGCACGGACTCTCGCCACCTCGTGCGTATGTAGCTCCCCACACAAGTAACACACAACAATAATACAACTAAGGGGATGAGTTCCCTCCTACAAGGTTAGGCAAGAGACTTACCTCGGTCACAAGTCTTCAGTCCGGCTCTCCAACCTCACTAGAATCGTTCAAACGTCACTGAAGACTCCGAAACTAATCAAAAATCATATAAACTAGTAAATATATGCTCAATGTCCATATATATATTTTTATAGTAGTTATCCAACTCAATTTGGAAGATTAATGAAATTCATCCTAGGCCCACGTGCCTGGATTTCGATAATTTTTGAATATAATTTTTACCCATGAACTCCCAAACTCAAATATATAATTTTCTCCCATTTTCATCACCAAATTCGTGGTCAAATTCCAAATTTACCAAAACACTAGGTTCTTCATAAATCCCATAAGTCTTCACAATTTTTCCATGTTTAATCTACCCAAAATCTGCGTAATTAACTTGAAAATAGGAGGGAGTTACTTACCTTAGGATATTGATGAGAATCCACCTCAAATGTGCTCGCAAAATCGCCCAAGAACAAATGAAATTTGATGAAAAATGGCCTAAGTCTCAGATTAAAAGGCCTCACATCCCAGCAATTTCCTCTTCTACAGACCTTAGGTCGCGCCTGCGGAAAATCCATCGCCGGTGCGGTTCCCACCAAGTTGGCCAAGCCCGCTTCTGCGGAAAAGCATGCACACCTGTGCATCCATGATATTTTCCAAGTCACACCTCTATTCGAGGATATGAAACGGTCGATGCAATAGTAATACCCAACAGAGTCCGGATCGAATTCCACAGGGAGCAATATGAATAGGATAAAGTAGTATATATTTGGACTAAGCACGTGAAGTATCTAAATTGCACTTCCATAAATATGGTTTGTTTTTTCTTCTAAATTTATGCTAAAGATTGCAATTCTAAAAATATGAAACTAGGAAATATTGTTTTGGTTGTTTTTCAAATATTGTAAAAGGCTTAGGGCTATGACCTTCACCTAGGTGTTTGCCTAACGGGTTGTATATTTTAAAGTTTGTTTTGTTGGTTGGGGTGTATTATAGCTATCAACACTCAATTACCCACTCAATACCTCTCAGTAAGAGAGTGATTTTGCCCAATTTGACTTTCTCAAGTCCAAATGGGTATTGAATAAAACAGTTGATAAAATGCTCAAGTAAGGTTTTACTATCTCTAAGTTCAACCCTTTAATTGGGACTGTCAATCTCTTGATTTCCTCCCAAATTCTTGTTATCCAAGTTTTTCTAGACTAAATTTCTCTTTCTCAAGTAGATACCAAGTCAAATAGGCATGAAATAATGTTTGCAACCATTAATTCTACAATAAAAAGCAAGAACAAGGCTAAATAATAAACACTCAACCATAAACAAGCCATAAAGCAAACACCCATTAGGTTTATACACTAGGGTTAAGTCACAACCCTAGTTAAAAATCTAGCTACTGATAATGGGTAATGAAGAAAATAGAGAAGAAAAGATGATAAAACTCATATTCAAAGATCAAAAGATGAAAATCCAATGTTAAATCACTAAAGTAAGCTTAAGTTGCCTAAACCAGTAAGGAAAAATGGCTACAAGAGTTCCAATATTCAAAATTTGCCCTAATTTTGTGAAATTAGTCTATTTACACAAAGCTAGAAATTTCGGACAAAATTGTCCTTTCGTAAGTTTTGCGGCCGCACTATTCAATATGCGGTCCGCACTTCACTTGAGTCTTGACAGGAGCTGGATTCTGTTGCCGCACAATTCTGGATTGCGACCGAATGTCTCTTATTCTGCGGTCCGCGCAAATCTGAGTGCGGCTGCATAGGGCCCTTTTGCGGACCGCACAATTCTGAGTGCGGCCGCATGGCTGACTTATGCGGCCGCACAATAAATGTGCGGTCCGCATTTCCATTAAGTTTGAAATGTTAACTCTCTGAACTTCTACTCTTGGGTATCTTCTGTGGATGCACAATAATTGTGCGGTCCGCACTTTGCACTAAAGCTCTGATGGATTCCCTTTGCATTCTGCGGCTGTAGATGGAATTCTGCGGTCCACACTTGGGCCTTTTGCCTGATTTTTGTCCTTGAGTTTAGATCACTCCTTTTTGAGTTGGATTTCATCTTTGTGGATCATTTCCCAATACTCCTGCAATTAAGCATATTTCATCATTTTTCGGGATTACAATTAAACACTTTTGGACTAAAACGAAAGCAAAAAGGCACTAATAAGTAGTCAAAATCCCTACTTATCAACTCCCCCAAACTTAAGCTTTTGCTTGTCCTCAAGCAATTAAAGTAATTCTCACCTCCACAAGTTAAGATCTATTCTAGCTAATCTAAGGTGCATCAAACACACATCAATTTGGACCAACTATCAACTAAACCACTCGATGATTGCTTAAGTCAACACAAGAGTCAAAAGGTCACTAACTAGAGCTATTTTGTTTTTCAAGAACTTGTTTTTAAATTATAAGCCCATAGTTAAGTGTGTTGGTACCAAGTGAAGCATGCTTGTATCTTCTAGTTTTACTCAATTAGGCCCTCTTATTCATTATTACTACTATTCTTACCTAAACAAAAAACGGACTCATTCCCTTAAGAAGGTTGTCACGCCATCTATCGTTGGGAAGAGTTACCTGGTTCACACAAAACCCACCTTTGGAAAGAACCGTGACATTAAGAAAACCAAAGGCTTATTGATCACTTAAACATGAAAGAAGCTACTAAATTAAAAAGAAGCTATTAAAGTAAATAAGAAGCTATTAGACTAAACATTGACTACTAAGTAATAAAATAAAGAAGCTACAGAATAAACTACTAAAAGCATAAATGAATATACAAAATGAGAGAGGAAGAAAGAAAATATATACATCAATAGAGAAAGAGAAGAATAGAGGAGAATATGCACATAAATAAAAAGGAAAAGAAAATGTTATCAGTTATTACATACCAATGTCAAATGTCACCAAATCAAATAAACTCCACCCCCCAAATAAGAATAAGCATTGTCCCCAATGCTTAACAAAATAAAATCAAGGATGGGAAAGAGTAGAGAGGACTTCTTATGTGGTATCCGTGTCCATAGCAACATTACCACCCTCAGGCTCCTCCAAATATATCTCATCATCCTCTGCTCGGGGAGTATCTCGGTTGGTGACATATGTAGCACTACCTCAGCAGTGTGGGTAGCGAGGTTTGGCTCCTCAGACTGGCCAGCTGGTGCCACTGGTACTGATGGTGCTACTGGCTACGCTGGTGCTGCTGGAGTTGTCTCCATCAGCAAGTCAAATAGGAGATCCCCAACTGCTGCTATCTTGGTCACCTCCCGTATCAACCTATGAAATGAATTATTCGAAACCTGGGATTTCCTCATCTTCTTCACCTGCTTCCCAAGCTCTTCAATTGTTGTTCCATGTGCCACTAAGGTATCCATGATGGTTTTCTAGTTCTCCAGAATCTTCTTGAAAGTCTCCTCCACTGTCGGAGAAATCTAGGGGCTGGGGTAGATGTATGGGTTGTAACAGCACTGGATAGGTCAGACATCTTTGCAATAGCTGTCTACATCTAGTTGTTGAGACTCGCCAGTTTGTGGGAGATTCACAGCGTCGTAAGTGGATAAGTAGAAGATGAAGGCACTGATGATGATGGCTTGGAAGATGGAGGTGGAGGTATGAAAGTTGTACTTCTAGAAGGCTCGACTGTTGTGGAAGGCATGGCTACTGAATCTGCAACTACCACTGGAGGCTCATCAGACTGGCATATGGTAGTAGTTGGCTGACCCTTATTCTTCGGGTTCCTTGGGTCCTTCAAAGAATACCATGTGAAGGGCTGCTTCGCCTAAACCTTTGTATCCAAAGCCTTTGACTCCACTCTCGCATCCGTAAGATACTATGTGATAGTGTTTGGATACGGGAATGAGCTCTCACCATGCCTACTGACCAGAGACATATTGTCCGACATGATGACACCCACATTGATTGGGTACTCGGCCATGATGGAGGCAAATAGGAATGCCTGTGGGACTAGGAGATTGTTTTCATTTCGGCTTGGATCTATTTGACTGCACATAAATGTTTGCCAACCCTTAGCTTCAAAGTTGAGGGTGTTCCGCTGAATGGCAACCCTTGTTGTGATCCATGGTGGTGGTGGTCCTAGAGCTGCTAATATCTCCGCCACCCATGGGCGAACTGCATCAACTAATGCAAACTTCTCCAAGTATTGTACTGGCTCTACATCCTCGATCCCCAAATAAATGTTTAGTGAGGTTTGATCAAATCTGACTTTTAGGTTCCTCACTTTAGTCACCTTAGTCCCCTTTTTGATATGCACCACATTGGCGTAGAATTTCTAGACTATGTGCTCTTTGGCATCCACCACGCTTTGAGTGAACCATGTCTACCCTTTTCTCTCCTGAAACTATCTTGCCACATTCGAGTTGTACCTATCCAATTCCTTCAAAACAAATTGATGCTCAAGTGTGAGCGATCTCTGAGGCCACCACTCTTTTGTTGAAAGTTGTCAGGCTCACAAATCTATCTTCCCAGACTTCTTTCTTCTTCGACCTCTCAAGGCCAGCAACTCGGGTATCTATCTCTCGACCATCATCTGGAACATCATCGTCATCATCAATTGTAGCTGGTGCGGCAGGGGCATGTCAGGAGGAGGGCTCTGAACCCTGGCTATCATCTTCCGAACCCTCAGAAGAGCTAGCTATGGTAGAAGGCTCATCTCTGAGTTGGAACCTCCCTAGGAGTTGCCTTGGCTGTGATTGTGCATCGGGCTGCTCTTGGACTGAATTGCCCTCTGATGCTTCTCTAGACCGGACATCTGAGCTGGATTCAGCAGGCTCTAGGGCTCTCCTAGCTATTGCTTTCTTTGCTGTTACTCTTTGCACTGAGAGTGGTATGTTACCCCTTCCTAGGTCTCGGGAGGGTTCACCCCTCCTTTTAGATGTATCACATCGTCCACATGATCTAACCATTGTCTGCAATACATAGCAACAAGAATCAGTTATAGTTTAAACTTAGAGTATCAGACAGTTGTAGAGGAAAACCAGATTCAGAGTACAGAAGTGCAACCCATACATTTTTGAGTGCGGCCGCAGATAGGAATGTGCGGTCCGCACAATTTCAAGTGCAACTCCACAATTGAAGTGTGGTCCGCACAATTTCAAGTGCAACTCCACAATTGAAGTGCGGTCCGCACAATTTTGAGTGCGGCCGTACAATTTCAGCTTAGAAAATGCAACTCTATAATAACAGAGAATTGGTCAATCTATAGCCGCACACACTTTTCTACGGTCGCGGTTCAATTTCTGCGGACCGCACAATTTGGAGTGCGGTCTGCACAATCAATGCACACCATTTGCCCTAGACCTACAATCTGCGGACCGCACAATATTTTGTGCGGCCGCACAATTTAAAACAAAACGGTAGTAAACTTAGGGTTCCTAACTTTTAGCATGAATTGGACAGGGTAATATCAAGTACACATGATAAACCATTTACCCATTCCCTATATGGCAAGTAGGAAGTTACCCAATACATTAATGCTTAACATTATGATGAATTTTATATTAGGGCTAAAAGTAACTAACTAATTAAGAACAAAATTAAGAAAATTGAAAAATTTTAAAGATGAATTTAACATACCAGTAATTAAATGATGCTAAGGAAGAATCAAGATGATGAAATGAGTGCCAGATGTTTGAGTCAGTTAATTGCAAAATGCTTGCCTTTGTGTTAATATTTAGAGTTCGTAAAGTTTTTCAGTAGTGAATATGCTACTATTTATACTTGACCGATTAGGCAAGGGTTCAAGAGTTTGAGTGCGGTCTGCACAATTTCATGTGCGGCCGCACTCCTTTACCTATTACATTTTTTACCCTTTGATGAATCTACGGTCCACATATTTTTGAGTGGGGCTGTAGATTTTGGTGCGGACCTCACATTTCCATGCACGGCCGCACTTCGGCCATTTCTCTAATAGGCAAACTTCATAGAATGTGCAATTTTGGCTTTCAAGTTGTGCGGCCGCAGATCTCAATCTGTTGTGGCCCTCAAATTTGTGTTGTCCGCACGTTTTCCATACTTAGCCAATTTTTTTCTGGGCACACTCCCTGCAAAGCACATTCATTCCTATAACATACTTCAAAACCAGTTAGCACAAAACAAGACCTATCTAAATAAGAAAAAAATAAAAAGGAAAAGACACATGGGTTGCCTCCCAAGAAGCGCCTGATTTAACGTTACAACACGACGTAGATTACCAATGACCTGATATGAAGAACCCCCACGACGTGGCCATCATCAACTCTTCCCAAATAGTGCTTCACTCAGTGACCATTCACTCTAAACACCTCATCATTTTCATTTTTCAGGTCCAATGCACCAAAGGGTGTCTCACCAACAACCTCAAATGGACCACTCCATTTAGACTTCAACTTTCACAGAAACATCCGTAACCGAGAATTGAACAATAACACAAGATCACCTTCTTTAAACTCCTTGTTCCGGATGTACTTGTCATGTAGGTACTTCATCTTCTCCTTGTATAAGGACGAACTTGTATATGCATGGTACCAGAACTCATCTAGCTCATTCAATTATGCCACCCTAAAGTTGGCGGCGACATTGCACTCAAGATTCAACTTCTTCAAAGCCCACATGGCCTTATGCTCAAGTTCCACTAGAAGATGACAAGCCTTCTTGAACACCAACCGGTATGGAGATATTCCAATCGGTGTTTTGTAAGCCGTCCTATAAGCCCATAAAGCATCATCGAGTTTCTTTGACAAATCTGTCCGGTTAGCATTCACTGTTTTTGACAAAATACTCTTTATCTCTCAGTTGGAGATTTCCACTTGACCACTTACTTGAGGATGATAGGGGGTCATCACTTTATGAGTGACACCATACTTGGTGAGTAAGGTATCAAAGGCCTTGTTGCAAAAATGCGAACCCTCATCACTTATGATAGCCCTTGGAGTACCAAATCTTGTAAAGATGTTCTTCTTCAAAAACGCCACCACACTTCTCGCTTCATTGTTGGGCAAAACAACAACCTCAACCCATTTGGAACATAATCAACTATGACCAAGATGTAGGTGTTTCCACAAGAAATCACAAATGGACCCATGAAGTCAATACCCCCCACATCGAAAATATAAATCTCCAATATGGTAGTAAGGGGCATTTCATTTTTCTTTGAGATTCCACCGGCCTTTTGACATTCATCACAATGCTTGACAAGATCACTAGCATCCTTGTAGAGAGTGGGCTAATAGAAACTGCAACTTAACATTTTGGTCGCCATTCTTGCTCCACCATGGTGACCACCATAAGGTGAATAATGACAAGCCCCAAGAATTTCACTTTGTTCCTCCTCCGGTACGCATCTTTTAATCACTCCATCCGTATAAATCTGAAAAAGGTACGATTCATCCCAATATTAGTCTTGACAATTCCGTTTGAGTTTCTTCCTTTGGTTTGAAGGGAAATCAACCAGAATGATACCACTTACAAGATAGTTAGCTAGATCTGGGAACCAAGGCACCCTATTCATAGGAATAGTCAAAAGTTGCTCATCGGGAAAGGAGTCATTGATTTCAAGGCCATCATGTGGCCTTCCCTACTCCAAACGAGACAAGTGGTCCACCACTTAGTTTTCACTCCCTTTCTGATCTTGGATATCAATGTCAAACTCTTGCAACAATAGTACCCATCTCATCAAACGAGCTTTGGAATCTTTCTTGCTCATTAGATAGCGGAGTGCCGCATGATCCGTATGAACAATCATTTTTTCACCCATCAAGTATGGGCGAAACTTCTCAATAACAAACACAATGGAAAGAAGCTCTTTTTCCGTAACGGTGTAGTTGACTTGGGCATTATTCATTGTCTTTCTTGCATAATAGACCGGATTAAAGATCTTGTTGATCCATTGCCTCAAAACAGCTCCCACCGCTACATCACTTGCATCACACATAAGCTCAAAAGGAACGCTCCAATTTGGAGATGATGGGAGTAGTAGTCAACTTGAGCTTTAGAAACTCAAAGGCTCTCATGAAATCATCATTCAAATGAAACTTGTCATCTTTCTCCAAAAGCTTGAACAACGGGTTCACCACTTTAGAGAAATCCTTGATGAACCGCCGGTAAAACCCTGCGTGGCCTAAGAAACTCTGCAAGCCTTTGACTGAAGTTGGAGGTGGAAGTTTAAAAATCACCTCAATCTTTGCCTTGTTGACTTCAATGCCATTCTTTGAAATCTTGTGGCCAAGGACAATGCCTTCCTCAACCATGAAATGACACTTCTCCCAATTGAGCATCAAGTTTGTTTCTTTACATCTTGCCAGCACTTTGTCCAAGTTTGCTAAACAATCATCAAAAGAATCTCGCCCACCGAAAATTCATCCATGAAAACTTCAAGAAAATCCTCCACCATGTCCGTGAAGATAGCCATCATACACCTTTGAAAAGTCGTTGGTGCATTGCATAACCCAAATGGCATCCGCGAGAATGCCAAAGTACCATAAGGACATGTGAAAGTAGTTTTCTCTTAATCCTCCTGAGCAATAAGAATATGATTTAGCCGGAATACCCATCAAGGAAATAATAGAAAGCACGACCGGCCAATCTATCAAAAAATTTCTCAAGGAAGGGAAATGAGAAATGATCCTTCCTTGTGACTTTGTTAAGCTTGCCATAGTCCATACATACTCTCCACCCGGTACCGTTCTTGTAGGAATCAATTCATTCTTGTCATTAGTGACCACCGTCATGCCCTTTTCTTTGGGACACACTGAACTTGAGAAGTCCATGAATATCGAAAATGGGGTACACAACCTCGGAATCCAACCACTTGATGACCTCCTTTTTGACAACCTCTTGCATGGCTTCATTGAGTCTCCTTTGATGTTTAATAGATGGTTTGGCATCTTCCTCCAAATTAATCTCGTGCCATGCAGAATGCGGGGCTTATCCCCCGAATATTCCCCAAAGTCCATCCAATAGCCTTCTTCCTCTTTTATAGCACCGCCAAAGGGGAATCTACCTGTACGTTAGTCAAACAAGAGGAAAGAATAACTGGTAAAGTAGAAGAATGGCCAAAAATTCATATCGAAGATGTGGAGCCAATGGCTTCAACTCCAAGATGGGAGGCTCCTCAATTGAAGGCTTTGTTGGAGGAGTGGTTCTATTCTCAAGATCCAAGGACAATTTGTGGGGCTCATAAGTGTACAATCTCATCCCTTGCAAAGCGTTCACACATTCCACATAACCCGCCATTTCTTCATCATAACAATTGAGCAAGACAACCTCCAAAGTATCATCAACATTCATCACGACACTTGTTTCATCAATAATCACATCGGTCACCAAGTCCACGAAAGAGCACACCTCTTTGCTATTGGGTTGCCTTACAGACTTACACACATGGAAAACCACTTTCTTATCACCAACCTGGAAAGTAAGTTCTCTGGCTTCAACATCAACTAGAGCCTTCCCCATAGATAGGAAGGGTCTCCCGAGAATGATCGACACCTCATAATCAACCTCAGAATCATGAATAACAAAATCCGCCGGGAGAATGAATTTATCAACACGAACCAACACATCATCAATGATACCCAATGGTCTCTTCATGGTACGATCCACTATTTGTAATCTCATGGATGTGGGTCTTGGTTGCCCAATTCCTAAAGTCTTGAAAACCTAATAGTGCATCAAATTGATACTTTCCCCAAGATCACAAAGAGCTTTAGTAAAGTCGACACTCCCAATGGTACAAGGGATAGTGAAAGCACCAGGATCTTCCAATTTAGGATCCATTGAGTGCGTGATTGCACTCACTTAATGAGTCATCTTTATAGTTTCACAATTCATCGACCTCTTCTTTGTCACCAAGTCCTTCATGAACTTTGCATAACCAGGCATTTGCTCCAAAGCCTCAACTAATGGCACATTAATAGATAGACTCTTCGTCATGTCAATGAACTTTTTGAATTGGTTCTTGCCATTTTGCTTGGCAAGCCGTTGAGGGTATGGAGGAGGAGGCCTTGGAATTGGTGCCTTAGCCTTTGGCACTAACGGTTCCGGTATGTCAACAATGTGCTCCCTAGACGGGTGCACTTCCTCATGAGTCTCCTCCACATTGTCATCAATATCAATTCTCACTTCATCATTTGCTTGCACTTCATTGCTTGGCATCTCATCTTCTTGTACCACTTGCTCATCATCTACAATTTTCTTTTGACTTGATGTGGTTGCATACCCACTTTTTTCACTCCTTGTAGTAACGTACATGGCATATCCCGTATTGTTCCCATCCTTTGGTTTCACCATCGTGTCACTTGGTAGTGCCCCCTTAGGATGAGTGTTCAAAGCTTGTCAGGTTTGCCCCAATTGAACTTCCAAATTGCAAATTGAAGTGTTGTGAGAGGCTAGTCGAACATCGGAGTCGACATTCTTCTCCATAATTTGTTTGAACATGTTCTCAATTCGTCCCATCTCATTGTTGGAAGAACTTGGACCTTGGGAAGGATAAGGAGGCGGGTTGCTTGGTTGTTGATACATCGGAGGCCTTTGAAAACACGACCCCGATTCCCTTGGTTATTGTTCCACCATCCTTGATTGTTAACTCCCCAATATCCTTGACTATTGCCACTCTAGTTGCCTTGGTTATTTTGACCATTCCGATTTCCTTGATTATTTTGATTGTTCCAATTCCCTTGGTTATTACCACCATTCCAATTACCTTGATTGCTAGAATTTCAATTCCCTTGATTTCCTTGATGTCGCCATTATTGTTGATTCAGGCCTTGAGAGTTGTTTTTCCCCTTGGAAGTTGTTCACATATTGTGCTTCCTCCTCTTGTTCATTGTACGACTCATCTTGATCAAATTCACTATCATCTTGCATATAATTTTCCACACGGTTTTGCACTTGTGGACCCTTTTGCCTTCTCTTGTTTACCATCATACTAACTCCCTCCATTGCATTGACTTTATTAGGACCTTGCACTTGTGGAAGTTGAGCCTTGGCTATTTGATTCATTGTAGTGGTCAACTCAGCAATTGCTTGCCCATGATCATGCAATTCTTTATGCAAGTGAATCACATTTTGATCGCCTTGAGCAATATTTGCTCTACTTTGCCATGCCGATGATGTATCCACCATTTCATCTAGAATCTCACAAGCTTCCGCATACGACGTTGTCATGAACTTTCCATAGGCAAGTTGGTTGACCACGCATTGATTAGTAGTATTGATCCCCATATAGAAAGTTTGTTGAATCATAGCCTCCGTTATGTCATTGTTTGGGCAATCTTTCACCATAGTTCGGTACCTCTCCCATATCTCGTGCAAAGTCTCATTGGGTTATTATTTGAATGCTAGAATCTCATCTCTAAGAGTCGCCATACGCCCGGGAGAAAAGAACTTGGAAATAAATTTCTCCGCCAATTCATCCTATGTATGGATAGAATGATTTGGCAACCTTTATAACCAATCCAAGGCCTTCCCCTATAGAGAGAAAGGAAATAGCCTCAACAGTAAAGCATCCTCGGAGGTGTTTATCTATTTACTCACCCAACAAGTGTCCACAAACCCCTTCAAGTGTTTGTACGTATTTTGATTCAGAGTCCCAATGAAGAAACTTCGTTGCTCTAACAATGTGTGCATAACATTTGTGATTTGAAAGTTGCCCGCCTGAATGTGGGGCGGGACTATGGAACTTACATATCCTTCATTCGGTAACACCCGGTGTGGAGCCACTTTTGTGGAGGTGGGGGTGGAACGAGAACATTGTCTTGAGGCGGTCGACCTCATCTATTTGCTTGAGGTTCAAGAGGAACCTCTTAAACTTGATCATCTTCCACGTCCACATCCCCCTTAGGCATGTTTCCAATAGGATCATTGTTGTTGAGAGCCATTGTTTCACCTACAATTGTTTCACCAAAAGTTTTGGTAACATGGAAGGAAAAGAAAACAATAAACACACAAAACCAAATATATAGCTAAATCCTTTTTTAACTCCCTGGCAACGGCGCCAAAAATTGATCTCGTCCAAGTCACACCTCTATTCGAGGATATGAAACTGCCAATGCAATAGTAATACCCAACAATATCGGGGTCGAATTCCACAAGGAGAAATATGAATGGGATAAAGAAGTATATATTTTGACTAAGCACGTGAAGTATCTAAATTGCACTTCCACAAATATGGTTTGTTTTTACTTCTAAATTTATGCTAAAGATTGCAATTCTAAAAATATGAAACTAGGAAATATTGTTTTGGTTGTTTTTAAAATACTGTAAAAGGCCTAGGGCTATGACCTTCACCTAGATATTTGCCTAATGGGTTGTATATTTTAAAGCTTGTTTTGTTGGTTGGGGTGTATTATAGCTATCAACACTCAATACCTCTCGGTAAGAGAGATTTTGCCCAATTTGGCTTTCTCAAGTCCAAATGGGTATTAAACAAAACAGTTGATAAAATGCTCAAGTCAGGTTTTACTATCTATAGGTTCAACCCTTTAATTGGGACTATCAATCTCTTGATTTCATCCCAAATTCTTTTTAGCTAAGTTTTCCTAGACTAAGTCTCTCTTTCTCAAGTAGAGACCAAGTCAAATAGGCATGAGCTAATGTTTGCAACAACTAATTCTACAATAAAGAGCAAGAACAATGCTAAATAATAAACACCCAACCATAAACAAGCCATAAAGCAAACACCCATTAGGTTTACACACTAGGGTTGAGTCACAACCCCAGTTAAAAACCTAGCTACTCATAATGGGTAATGAAGAAAATAGAGATTAAAAGATGATAAAACTCATATTCAAAGATTAAAAGATGAAAATCCAATATTAAATCACTAAAGTAAGCTAAAGTTGCCTAAAGCAGTAAGGAAAAACTGCTACAGGAGTTCCATTATTCAAAACTTGACCTAATTTTGTGAAACTAGTCTATTTATACAAACCTGGAAATTTCGAACAAAATTGCCCTCGAAGGTTCTGCGGCCGCACAATTCCATGTGTGGTCCACACTTCACTTGAGTCTTGACAGGAGCTGGATTCTGCAGCCGCACAATTCTGGATTGCGGCCGCATGTCTCTTGTTTTGCGGTCCGCACAAATCTGAGTGCGGCCGCATAGGGTCCTTCTATGGACCTCACAATTCTGAGTGGCCGCGTGACTGACTTCTATGGCCGCACAATAAAGGTGCGGTCCGCATTTCCATTAAGCTTGAAATGTTAACTTTCTAAAATTTTCCTCTTGGGTAGCTTCTGCAGCCGCACAACAATTATGCGGTCCGCACTTTGCACTAAAGCTCTGATAGATTCGGGCTATGAGGATGATGCCTTCGGACTATGATGCCTTCGGACAATGTGGTGATGTTTCAGCTCATAAAATGAAAATATGCAGCGGTATCGATCATTTGGCAGAGGGAACATGGGATGCTTAGTCATATGCGAGAACAAAACAAAGCAGCTCTTAGCCTTGTATGTGATGAGGGCGGTGTTTAACCCTATGCTGAGAAAGGTAGTGTTTACCCTTATGCAACAATGGAGGAAATGCTTAGCCTTATGCAAATATAACGGAGATAGTGCTTAGTCTCATGCAAAGTAAGGCAATATTTAGCCTTATGCAATAACGGAGGAAGTGCTTAGCCTCATGCAAATGATGAGGGCAATGCTTATCCCTATGCGGAGAAAGGTAGTGTTTAGCCTTATGCAATAGTGAAAGCGATGCTTAGCCTCATGCAATGTAATGGAGACAGTGCTTAGTCTCATGTGGAGGAAGGCATTACTTAGCCTTATGCAATAATGGAGGTACTTCTTAGCCTCATGCAAAGAATGAGGGCATATGCAGAGAAAGGTATTGTTTAGCCTTATGAGATAATGGAGGTAGTGTTTTTCCCTATGCTGAGAAAAGGTAGTGTTTAGCCTTATGCAATAATAGAGACGGAGCTTAGCCTCATGTATAGTACATGAGACAGTTCTTAGTCTCATGCAAGGGAAGGCAGAGTTTAGCCTTATTCGATAATGGAGGCAGTACTTAGCCTCATACAATTCAATGGAGACAATGCTTAGTCTCATGCGGAGGAAGGTAGTGCTTAGCCTTATGCAGAGAATGAGGGAAGTACTTAGCCCTATGCAGAGAAAGGTAGTGTTTAGCCTTATGCGACAATGAGGCAATGCTTAGCATCTTGCAAAGAATGAGGGCAATGCTTAGCCCTGTATGAAGAAAAGGTAGTGTTTATCCTTATGCAATAATAGAGGCGATGCTTAGCCTCATGAAGAGTACGGGAGACAGTACTTAGTCTCATGCAAGGGAAGGCAAAGTTTAGCCTTATGCGATAATAGAGGCAGTGCTTAGCCCTATGCAATGTGATGGAGACAGTGCTTAGTCTCATGCGAAAAAAGGCTGTGTTTAGCCTTATGCAATAATGAGGGCAGTTCTTGGCCCTATGCAATGTGATGGAGACAATGCTTAGCCATATGAGAGGAAAGGGAAGGCTAAATATGAGAAAGAAAAGTGATTCTTAGCTTGTCGCGTTTGTGCTTGGTGACTTTTGTCGGTGTGAAGATAGCATTCTTGTTATATATTCATGGACTTGATTGCTATGTCCGTTATACCTGCATCCGAAGAAAAATCGTGAGTTTTTGGGAGGAAAGGTTGGTCTGTGCTTTTGATTCCTCATTTGGCCTTTGATCCTTGTCTTGACATTTTGTTCGAGTCACCCTAGGTAACAATGGCTATCATATAAATGAAATTTTCGAAAATATGTATTTGTGATAAATTACTTGTAAGGAATGCATTCATTCAAAATATGTGATGATGTATAAAAGCAAATAACTTCGTTGAACCGTAGACTGTGATTTGCTTTGAGACATTGCAACCTTCTTATCTCCGAATTTTGAGGACGCACTCAAAATTCTGCCCCAGTTTAAATCTATACTCCCGACGATACATTTCTTAGCGATCCTTGATGTAACGAGATTGATGAAAACTCAAAACTTGCCCTGGTTCTTGACCATAGAGGGGAATGAAAATTGTATTATAATGTGACTGAACCCATAGGCCGCCTATGTATCCCCACTTAATCGGGAATCGGGTCAAGCATAGTTCATGTTACATCAAAAGAAAGTGCACACATAACTTCAAACATAATATCTCTTGATGACGTCTGAATTGATAGGTTTTGGACATATTTCTCTATCCATCTCTACAAGTATAAGTGCTCCTCCTGTCAGTGCTCGGTGAACCGGTAAAGGCCTTGCTAGTTAGGTGAGAATTTTCTTTTTGCTTCGTCCTAATACGGGAAAATCTACTTCAACACTAATTTCCCCGGTCTGAATTTCCTTGATCTAATATTTTTATTGAAAGCTCTTTCCATTCTATTCTATTAGAGTTGACGATGACACACTGCGTTCATCCTCTTACCTTCAATTACAGCCAATTGCTTATACTGGCTCTGTGTCTATTCGACATCGCTGAGTTCGGCCTCCTGTATGATTCTTAGGGAAGGAATATCAACCCCGGCTAGTATAACAGTTTCAGTACCGTAGACCAGGAGATAGGGGTTGCCCCAGGTTACGTACGAACTGTGGTGCGGTACCCGAGCAGAGAAAATTGTAGCTTCTCATGCCATTGTTTGTAGTTATTACACCATTTCCTTAATATCTTCTTGATGTTCTTGTTGGCAACTTCTATGGCTCCATTCAATTGCATCTTATATGATGTAGAATTTTGGTGCTTGATCATGAATTTTTCACTCATGGATTTCATTAGATCGTTTTTGAGATTGGCGGCATTGTCGGTAATAATTGACTCAAGTACTCCAAATCGACAAAATATGATCTCGAAAGAGATCTTCTACAACCTTCTTAGTCACATCTTTATAAGAAGCGGCTTTGACCCATTTTGTGAAGTAATCTATAGCCACGAAAATGAATTTGTGCCTGTTTGAAGCAGCGGGTTCAATTGGTCTGATGACGTCCATGCCCCTAGCAAAGAAAGGCCAGGGTGAAATCATTGCATTGAGTTTGTTGGGTGACACCCGTATCATATCAGCATGTAGTTTGCATTGGTGGAACTTTTGAACATATTTGATGCAGTCTGTTTCCATAGTCATCCAGAAATACCATGCCCTTAATATCTTCTTGGCCATAACGAACCTGTTCATGTGAGGTCCGTAAGTTCCGACGTGTATTTCTTCAAGTAATCTAGATGCCTCTTTGGCATCGACACGTCACAGCAATCCTAAGTCAGGAGTCCTTCTATACAGAATTCCTCCGCTCTGAAAGAAATGGTTGGCCAATCTTTGAAGCGTGCACTTCTGAGTCTGTGTAGCATTTCCTAGGTATTATCCTTTCTTCAAATACTCCTTAATATCATGAAATCAGGGATTTCCATCAAACTCTTCTTCAACATGAGCACAATAAGCTGGCTGCTTACGAATCTCTATTGGGATATGATCAATGAAATTCTTGTCTGAATGTTGTATTATGGAAGACAAGGTAGCCACCGCATCTGCGAACTCATTTTTAATCCTCGAAACGTGTTTGAATTCTATCTTTGTGAACCTCTTGATCAAATCTTGTACACAATGCAAGTATGGTAATATTTTAGTTTTCTTGGTAGCCCATTTTCCAAGTACTTTGTGCACCAACAGATCTGAATCTCCGATTACCATCAACTCTTGAATATTCGTGTTGATGGCCAATCTGAGTCCCAAGATGCAAGCCTCATATTCTGCCATATTGTTTGTGTAAGGGAATCTGAGCTTTGCAGATTCCTGATAATGTTGACCGACTTTTGATACTAAAATAGCTCCAATGCCCACTCCCTTGAAGTTTGCGGCTCCATCGTAAAACATCCTCCAACTATCGTATGTTTCGACAATATCTTCTCCTACGAACATTACTTCCTCGTCAGGAAAATATGTCTTCAATGGTTCGTATTCTCCGTCTACGAGATTCTCTACCAGGTGATCGGCCAATGCATGCCCCTTGACTGCCTTCTGAGTCGCATAGATGATGTTGAACTCACTTAGCAATATTTGCCACTTTGCTAGCATACCTATAGGCATAGGTTTCTGAAAGATATATTTCTACGGATCCATCCTCGATATGAGATATGTGGTGTAGGCGAAGAGGTAGTGCCTCAATTTCTAGGCTATCTATGTTAGGGCACAACAAGTACATCTAGCAAAGAGTACCGAGCTTTGTAAGGTATGAACTTCTGACTCAGATAGTATATCGCCTGATCTTTTCTACCGGTTTCATCATGTTTCCCCAAGATGAAACCAAAGTTCCATCTAGCATGGATAGGTACAGAAGTAAAGGTCTTCCCAGCTCTGGTGGGACCAGCATGGGCAGCTTAGACAATTACTCCTTGATTTTATCGAAAGCCTTTTGACATTCTTTGGTCTAGATTGCCGCAGCATCTTTCCAGCATGTCCCAGAAAGCTCATCACATCCTTTTTGTTCTTTGGCAGTGGCAAGTCCTGAATGACTTTGATTTTTGACGGGTCTAGCTCAATAACGCGGGGACTGACGATGAAACCCATCAACTTCCTAGTAGGTACTCCAAAAACACATTTTGCAGGATTTAGCTTTAGGTTGTACTTTCTAAGTCGGTCAAAGAACTTCCTCAAGTTTTCTATGTGATCCGAACTCCTCTTAGATTTGATGATGATGTCATCCACGCACACCTTTATTTCCTTATGTATCATATCGTGGAAAAGAGTAGTCATGGCCCTCATGTAGGCATCCCTAGTGTTCTTCAAACCAAATGGAATCATTATGTAACAATATATCCCCTATGGCGTGATGAGGGATGTCTTTTCGGTGCCTTCTTCATCCATCCAAATCTGGTGATATCCTACAAAGTAATCTACAAAGGATTGGATTTCATGCTTGGCATAGTTGTCGATCAATATGTGTATGTTGGGAAACGAGAGATCATCCTTAGGACTTGCTTTATTATGATCTCGATAGTCAACACACACCTTGACCTTACCATCCTTCTTTAGAACTGGTACGATGTTGGATAACAAAGTTGGATACTCGACCACCCGAAGGACTTTGACTTTGATCTGCTTGGTAACCTCTTCCTTTATTTTCAGACTTATATTTGGCTTGAATTTCCTGAGCTTTTGCTTTACCGGCAGACACATGGGGTTGGTAGGTTGCTTGTGAGCCACTATGGATATGCTTAACCTAGTCATGTAATTGTAGGATCATGCAAAAATATCCTCATATTACTTTAGAAACCTGATATACTCTTCCTTCTCTAATGGCGATAGATGAATGTTATGCAAGTTTCTTTAACTGTTTCAGAATCACCTAAGTTAACTGCCTCAGTTTCTTCCAAATTGGACTTTGGTTTGTTCTCAAAATTCTCTACTTCTTTGACAATTTCCTCAGGTATTATATCATCTTCCAAATCTTCCGAATCAATTTTCTTATGTTGCGTTGTCTCATTACATGTCACATTCGTAGGTTCATCAGGATATGTAATAATTATGCTGAAAAAGAATGTAGAAAGATAATAATATAAATAAACGAAAAGCAATAATTCATTAATAAAACTTAAAATTTTCAACATGTACGACTCAATGTCTCGATTAATTATTTCCAAACAAAACACTGGAGATGTCTTAAATGCCCAAAAATAATTTTAAAAATAAAATCATGCTAGTTCTGCTAAGGCTACCTAGGTGCTCACCGAGCTTGGGATGGTGTAGCAGTCCAGTTCCTAAGAACAACTCTTTCTCCCACTATCTAAATGGTAAGGTCTTCCTCCTCCTCCTACTCTAAGATTGCACTGGAGTCCAAATCTTCCACGTCCAGAAACGGCTTCCTCATACTGGCCAAAACCTCATCTTCCTCGGATGCCCAAATTATATTAGTCTGGCAGAATGTCTGGTGCAATGGTGGTATGGGTTGTTCTAATAGATAGTAAAAGTCACGCCATGGAGGTATCCAATCCTTATATTCTTGCACAGTATATTCATACTCGAGACCAAAACATGTGACATGATATTGTGGTTGTATCGGCTCCGTGATCCCTTGAAGCTTTGGACCAAGTCCCTTGCCTGGTTCATACCCTAACCATAATAATATACTTTCTATCTTGTTGCTTCACCATCGCCCCTTCTCGATTGTGTTTGCCCGCTCAATGTTGTGGTATGTTTCTCTTCCAAATTTCCTCCTGTTCTCGATAGCTGACACACTCTAGTTGGTGTAGATAGGGTTGTTTTCATCTCCGTGAATAATCGCCTCTTGATGATTTCACTCGAACTTCACAGCCTGGTGCAGAGTAGAAGCGACAGCCCCAGCTGCGTGTTTCTATGGTTGCCCTAGTAACAAGTTATAGGTGGCGGATATGTCTAGCACCTGGAATTCAACGTCGAACCAGGTCGGGACCAGCTGTAGATCAAGGTTAATTTTTCCGATAGTGGCTTTTTGAGACCCATCAAACTCCTTCACGTCCATACTTCCCATTTGTATCTCATACATGCCTATACCTAGTCTTTTCAAAGTAGTTAGTGGGCATATGTTCAGAATCGAACACCCGTCTATCAAAACTCTAGAAATGAACTTGTCTTCATATTGCACAGTGATGGGCAATGTTTTATTGTGACTCAACCCCTCCGATTGTAGCTCATCTTCGTGGAAATTAATCTTGTGACTCTCCAGTATCTACCCTACAATATTAGCCATCTCCCCACTAGTGATACCGGTGGGCACATAAGCTTCACTTAACATCTTCATCAAAGCATTCTTGTGTGCCTCTTAGTTTTGTAATAGTGATAAGATAGATATCGGGGCGAGAGTCTTATTTAGGCGATCGACAACAGAGTATTACCTCGCCTGTATCTTCGTCCAAAGATCATCAGTGTTTATCTCTACTACATGTGGTTTTAGTGAGGCCTCTTTACTTGTTCCTCCAAGATTTTCTGGCGTGTAAACCCTGTCGGTTCTGGTCATTCCTTATGCCGAACCTATCTCTTCCATTTTGGCGTGAAATCCTTGCCTCTGCCACATAATCCCATAGGACATCATTAGACTTAGAAGACGGTGTTGGAGCTACCATCACAGTGAAAGGCGTAGCTACCTCGACCTCGAATGGTGCATAGGTTTGCACCAAAATCGGCGAGAGGGTGCAGGAGAAGTTTTGGGAGCTTCCCCCTGTCGAATAAGTCCAATGGATCCCTCATGATCCCATTCTTCATCAGTTTCTATCACATTCACTCCCTCACCCCTGTGGTTAGGAAGATGGTTATTGCATAAATTTGGCGCGAACTCTTTTGCTTGTATAACTTTGGTTTCAATCAACATCTGGATCTTATCCTTCAACATGTGGTAGTCCTCAATAGTATGACCGTTTATGCCCTTATGGTAGGACATTGGTTCTAAGGAGATTAACATGAGAGTTAAGGGCATGAATTGGTTCTAAGGAGATTAACAAGTGACAATTACATGCTCGTGGGACTCTGCTTGGGATAAATACCACAACAGCCTTCCCAAGAAGAACATAGAATGTAAGGCAACACATAACTAAGAATTGTATGCTAATTTAGAAAAAGCAAAAGTTCCACTATGAAAACAAATTAAAGAAACTTAGAGTCAACAGTATCACAAACTCAACACCACAATCAATCAATAAACAAGTACTTAATACAAATTGATCACATATAACAAGTTCAATTATGCACATCAAAGACTCCCTACTCATTAAACTCGAGCAAACCTAGTACTAGCAGATATGAGTCTACGAAATAGGATGGTAGTAAGGAGGGAAACTATAGTAAGTGTCACGCCCCCTCTTTTCCTCTGCGGAGAAAGTTTGGGTTCTGACATTCATGGGGGGTAATAACTCATTTCCTTTTGGGATTTGGGTATTTGAAGAGTCGCCACCTAACGGATTATGGTACGTTAGGGCACCTAGAACGATTAACTCTTAGACTAGTTTGCATTACTAGAGATTTAGGGTAAGGGCTCGAAATAACCTTGAGGGAAAGGTGTTAGGCACCCCTCTTGGTCCACAACGGTGGGTCCCGACCGAACTTATACTTATGAATTAGTCCTAACAAATAATTGCAAATAAAAGCATGTTTGGACATTGTATGACAAAGAATTTGAACAAGTTGCATATAAAAAGTAAAGTTTAATCATCGGGAATTGGAAAAAGGGGTCCTAGGTTGGTTAGCATAGAGATCACCCCGCACAATTCCCGGTAAACACTCCTCGATGAGGGGCTACACGTGACATTAGCGCGTATTCATCATACCCTTACTACCCAACCCCCCCTTGGTCACAGCATAAAGTGTTCTAATAACCTTAAAAATGTCTTATGCGTGCACTACTCGTCCCTTCCTCGTGGCCCTGGAGGTATTTTAGGACCTCTACTTTTGGACAGTTCTAGACCTTCCTAAGGTTTTAAAGGATAAAAGTCTAGGCGTCAATCAAGAATAGTTAGGACTGCATTTAAAGGGAAAAAGTTATAGGCCCACAGTTACCTCCACAAATATAACAAATAAATGCACGTCTTCAAACAACAGTCAGGTATTTAAGAAAAGATCCTAGAACATGATATCTAGGTGAGCAGGGATTATACAGTAGTGAATTAGGACAAAGTGTCAAAATCCTATGTAGCTTGCCTACTGATTTAAACCTGTTAAATCTGGACAAATTTAAATAACCAAAGCACAGTTTCAGAGTTGCAGAATTTAAAGCACCCTATAGGCTTGCCTAAATGCAGAACAGTAATGTCCTAAGAGCATGATATCTACATTGATGCAGTAAAACAACGAACAGTTTTAAACGGATACTTGAGATCCTATAGACATGTTTTCTAGCGATAGTAAATTAAGGCAGTGTTTGAAAACTCATTAAAGAAGCGGACAGCGAATTAAACCAGTTCAAAAAGGAACTAACATGGATTAAACTGATTTGTTTAACTCAATTGATTTTAAGCTCTATAGGCAGGATTTCTACTAGAATTGATTTTAATTCCTATAGGCATGGTATCTAATTGTTAAGAGCTGATTTTGGAACTTATAGACATGATTTCTAGTAAAAACAAATGTAAATACATGTTTTAACAGAAAACTTAATCACTTTACACTCTATAGGCATGATATCTAATTATAAAGCCATTTAGATCCTATAGGCACGATTTCTAATTATAAAGTTGATTTTAACCCTATAGACATGATTTTTATTATTGAAACCTTTTAAATCCTATAGGCATGGTTTCTAGTATGGTGAAGCAAAGATAGCAAGTACATTAACACAATCCTATAGGCATGGTATCTACCCGAGTTACTCCACAGATATGTAACTACCCACCCCTTTTCCACTAATCACCCCAATGTTGTTTACAAATAATTATTACAGACCAGCTGAATAAATTACATAAACAATAAAGAAAATAAGAAGTTAACTATAGGGAGCCTGAAGCAGGCCCAAATGACTTTCCCAAACCTCCAACAGCCTCAAATGCCAAGGTTCCATATCTTGTCTAGGTATGTCAGAGTTCCCTAAGGACCTCAAGGATACCGGGCAGTACTCACACCTAGACTTTTCTCAAATAAGAACTGATTTAAGTGCAGTGTGGAAAGGTCAGCTCTGACATGCCAGAGTTCAAAGAAATCTCAAGGATCTCAAGGTAGTATTCATGCCAGAGGAGCAGAACCTAACATTCTAGGAGTAGTGTGAGAGTGCTTGACATAGTTTTGTTTTGAAAATAATACAGAGATGACTTCAGAAGTAGGAAAGTTTTTAAAAAAATAGGGAATAACTTAGTGGTAGAAGACAACAGACAATGAGTTGGTCATAAGAGACATTCAGATTCAGGAAAGGATCACTTAACAAACAGATCTCACGTGAGAATGGTGGCACATAAGAATCACATTAGGGTACATGGATAGGGATAAAGGAAACATATATTCACAATCTGCATATAGCACTTAGGATCTTGGGGATTTTAACAGGTTAGCCATGCTAGGCAAAGAAATAAGCAGGAAATAGTGCATACATTGAACATGGCAGAAATTTAGACATGCTAGGCAAGGAAATAAGCAAGAAAGAGTGCAGAATGTAAAGAACACATTGAACGGGCAGATTTTAGACATGCTGAGCAAAGAAGTAGGCAGGAAATTGAACTCATAATTGATGAACAAGTGCAAGAATGAAAACACATAGGGTTTGAATCTCAAAACTTACTTAGAGACATACCAGTTGAAGAAAGGTGCAGAATATAAAGCAAATGAAGTTTCAATATCTAGCCTTGGATTTCAGCCGGCTAGATTAACACGTATCACAAATAGCAGAAGAGAAAGAGAACTTTTAACGTGTAAGTGTGCTTTTTGTGAACTCAATGTTCTGTCTAATGAGAGTAGAAGAAAGCATAAATATAGTAGTTTAAAATCTAGGTAAATAAGGTAAGAATCAAATTGTTCAGTAATTAGAGAATCTCGGAATCAATTAAAGTAGAATCAGTCCAAGTCTTCCCTTAATTAAGGGAGTCATTTCAAACGGTAAAGAACAGGTACCAAATAAGGAAAGATTTCAAAGACCTAGGTATAGAATAGGCAATTAGTGGTAGATACATAAAGTTCTAATTAAGGAAATAACAGTAAGAATCAAGTAATAAAGCAGACAAGGTAAGGAAAAATTAATTAAGGCAAGCAAATCAATCAAATCGAGTAGAAAGGTAAGAATCAAAAGTTTTAAGGGAAAGTGTTCAAATCAACCCAAGAAATAAGGAATTTAGAATATTCAGTGGTTCAATCAAAAAGAAAGTCATGAAAAGAGTCAGCATGTTTGGCATATAAATAAGGTAAAACATGGATAGTCAGGATTCAACATATAACTTTAACAAAACAAAAGTTAAACAATACTGATTCAATGAGAAAAATACAGGTCTTGGTGTGAATAGACAAGATGAACACAAGCACATAGAATCAGTGAAAGCTCAAACTAAGAAACTCAGTAGAAACATATTAAGGCCAAAAAGTTACGAGAAATTACAAGAACTCAAAGCAAGAACCAATCAGATATACTAATACTCAGAAACCAATCGAAGAACCCTAAAAATTAGGGCTTTTAGCACAGACGGGTTAGTGATGCAGCATGTTCATAAAATTAGTCAAAATGTATGAGAATCAGAAGTTTAAACACAAAGAATCATTAAACAAAGTTTAAAAGAAATTCCGGAAACCCTAATTTTAGAAAAAGATAAAAAATCACTTGAAATCATACGATTCTTGTAAAGAATCTTAAGGCTATTGTAAAACACACAAGAAACAAACTCGAATCATCTTAGATCTGTACAGATCTAGGAGGTTTGGAAAAGAAATTAGGGTTTCGAAGAGAACCATACAGAGATGAAGAAACATACTGAAAAACCCTTAGATCGTAGCTAATATAGAACGATTTCACTCGAAATCACACTGGAACGGCCAAAAACAGGCGAGAGATGAACCCTAGATGCAAGTCGACATGGCCCTGGTCCCTTGGGGGCCTTAGAGATGGCAAGAATGACATGAGAGAAGCCACTGGAGGCCTGAGAGATGGTGAGAGGTCACCGGAGATGGCCATAGATAGGGTTAGTATTTGTACATTAGGGTTTAGGTTGAGAGAGTTTGAAGGCAGAAAGGATTAGGTGATAGCGGTATAAGGTGTAAAATGAATTAGGTTAGAGGGGTTTGGGGAAGGGATTACTTAAGTTAATTAAGGCAAGGTTTAATCAGCGCCCTTGATCAAAATTGATCAACGGCCAGGATTTAGCCAGAGTTGGGTCAGGTTAGGTAGTGGTTTGGGCCTGGGTAATTTAATCCAAAAATTGGGCTGGGTATTGGGGCTGAAATTGAAATAAATTAGGCCATATTTTAAATAGCAATTTTCAGTACTATATAATTTATAAAAATGCTAAAATGATTTCCAAAAAAATATTTCATGTACTAAAATGATTAAAAATAGTTGTTTAACACTTTAAAAATATAAAAAACCAATTTATGTATTAATATCGTAATTATGCATTAATATGGCTAGTATTGCAAATATATGAAAATTAACCTAAAAATGTATATGCAATTATAAAAAATGTACTAAAATATTTCAATAATATTTTGGCATAAATATAGAATTTAGATGACTAAGTCACCACAAAAATAATTTGAAGGATAATTATTGGAAATTTTATAAATAAAAAGGGAAGAAATAAATCAATTTGAAGCCTTTAAAATTATAGAAAAAATTATAGAAATGCTTATGCATGCTTATATATGCATATATACTATTTTGGAAGTATATATATGTATTAAAAATATATAAGAAAAAATTGGGTATCAGCAGTAAGGATTGGGGTTCACAAATGGTAGAGTAGCATGCTTGTCTGAAGAGTTCAGAGTTTATATAGACATGATCAAGTAACAAGTTATGCCTGAATGACTTAGCATAGATAAGTACCGTCGAGCAAATTCTGGGCATGAGTAAGTATCTTAAGAGTTCTACTACAAATTCAGATCAAGGCATGGGCAAGCAACAAACATAGGAAACTCAAATGTCTATGAAGTGAGCAGGTTCAAGATGGTCAAAGTTATACATAATGAGAAGACATCCAACTATAGGATTGAGGCAAGTTTAGATGCTAGAGAATACAAGATCATAGACTAACTTCAAGGCAGATAGGATTGCAAACAAAGGTAACAACATATTGAAAGCATATTGGTTCACAAAATTCGAACAAGCATGGATATTCAGAGTATGACCACAACTAAAAAATAGAATTTCAAGAGTCAAGGTACTTACCAGTTGTGAATTAAATGAACAAGAAAATTAATCTCCAATAATAACTCAATTAGCAATATTAAGGAGAGAACAACAGGACTCCTAGAATCTCAGTGCGTCAGAGTTCCCAAGAGTTTCGAATGAACCCCGTGTAGTGCTCACATTGAAAAAGGAGCAACAATTAAATTTTGGTGGCCTTGGATTTCAACCGGCCAAGGTTTCAAATTTTAGAATAGTAGAATGAGTGATAGTGAGAGAATAATAGTAGTACTTGTCTTAGAGGGGAAATGTAAAAGGGGGTTTATATAGTAGTAAAAAATCAACACACAAATAAGGAAATATAATCAATCGAACATAAACAAGAAAAGAAGAACATGCAAAAATCAATTTCGGATTAGGTGAGAAAACCAGGTAAACCCTAGTTTGACAAGGATAAAAAATTAGACATAGATCTTTGGTGAAACGAACCCTCATAGCCCTGCCATGAATGTATACAGATAAAATATCATCCAGAACTCGAGGAGTGTACCCAATTTCCCTTGATTTGGAGACTGGTACTTGCCAAAAATGGGAGAGTACTAAGTAACACCATATTCGTTTAAGTAACAATGAGGTAACGCGTAAAAGATAAGTAAATCACGGAAGGAATCTATGATTTGATCGGATTCAGAGAAGATTATAGGGAGGCAGCTAGGGTTTCTGATAAAGGGAGAGGGAGAGTGTTTAGGGTGGCTGTCTTAGAGGAATGGGTGTTAGGGTTTGGGGTTGGGTAGTTTAAAGAGGGGAGATGGATTGTGAGTTGTTGATAATCTGCGATCAACGACTAAGATAAAAGGAAAGAGTGGAACGGGTCAACAGGAGTGGGTTGCGACTGGGTTTAATAAGGGTGTCATTTGGTTAAGGCTATGTTACAACCCATATTCACGTATGTTAGCTCATGCCATAAGGTAGTGAACGTAAACCCTTGAAGAGATTATCTTTGAGATGATAAGAAGTTAATCCTATTGGTCTTAAATGATACAAAGGTGTATAAGGGTGGTTAACAAGTATTAGAAGTTAAAAGAATCAAGGATGTTGTCAGTCGTATTTTCGGGTAAACCTAGAGGTGCTTAATATACTCAAGAGGTAGTGTTTTAAGATATTTGAATTATATAATATCCGTATTATAAGTCATGAAGTCAAATGAGTTATGAGACAAAAGTCGACAAAAGTTGTCACAACTTAGGTTCACAATTTTACTTAAACATTAGGTCAAATGTTACTAAGCTTTTCTCCCAATTTACTTAGAATTATGGGGTAATATACCCACAAAATATGATATCTATGAGTCTAGTTTCCAACACATTAAACCGTTCATCGATACGATCTCGGAGTAGAGAGATATTCGCGTTTTTGTGAGACTGCGCCAAACACCTCTATATGGGGCCCACTTAGGCGGTTTATGACATTTGGGTATATATATGATGCCTCCAACCCGTTTTAAGTCATCTTTTTTACGATATTCAGACCTTAAAACCCTAGGATCACCCTTTCAAGGTTCTCTCAAGATTCAAGACCCAAACAAAGGGCAAACAACACAAATCAAGTGTCGGGAATCCCGTGGCGCTAGTAAGTTTCTTTTTCTTCTTGTTGTTGCTCATTTTTGTGTTGTTCCAGCTCGTGTGGGGGGTTGTTTTAAAAGGTTTATGTTCTGTAAATACTCCCTCAAGTTCTTAATATCAACCCTTGGAGATTTCAAGCCTTCTAAAGTGATTTTAGTGCCGAAACACACTAATTGATTGCTAGTTTCGCTTTCTTGTTGTTGTGGCAGCATTGGAGGGATATTTCATGGAAAATTAAGGTCAAATTGGAGTTTTTATTTCTGTATAAAGGTAAGGAACCTCTTAATCTATATGTATTTAAGATTATCCAAGTATCGGCTACGTCATTGAAGCTAGAACTTGTAGAATATATATCGAAAGGCTTCGTAGTAATGTTATCGGTTGGTGGACTGTTTGGGGAGGTTCAATATGATTAACATTGATGTTGTTTGGACTGTTTGGTGATTTTTTTCACTTGTGTAAGTCATATAAATAGGGGAGGTGCTGTCGGTTTCATCATAAAATAGGTTGTGGTCGGTACATAATAGTTACGACGCTTAAACGTTAACGATAGTGTCATTTCTCATATTGTAGACTAAGGAGTCTTGACATTTGCATAGCTTAAGGTTGGGCAGTATATACAAGGTATGTGAGGCTATCCCTTTCCTTCTTTTGCACGACTCCGATTATACATAATGTAATGAACGAGCTTCCAAAGATACTCTACTCTTAGAAGCTAGCAGTACTTACATTATTTCCCCTCTTATGGAACGATTAATGTTGATGTTGCTTCTCTTATTCTTATATTATCAATGTTGTTGGTACTTCCTAATTCTTATAAGGTTCATAGTGAAGAGTTAGTCCTAATAACGTGTACAGAGGATACCGACCTTACGTCACTCCGAAAGGTTTAGAACTTCATTCCATGAGTCGAGCATGCAGTATTATATATGTATTTATTTTACTCTACCGAGCCGCACTATAGTCGGCCAGGTACAACACCTATTGTGCAACCACTGATTAGTTGGGTTTTACCGAGCTCCACATGGCCGGGTATGATTCTACCGAGCCTTATGATGGCCGAGTATGTTTTTACCGAGCCTATTACGGCCGGGTATGATATAATGATGATGATGCCCACAGAGGCGTATGTTTTAAAAGTTTATGAATATATACATATGTATCATGCATTGCATGTCAGTAGCCCTCAGAGGTACCCAGACGTTACAGGTTGTATATTCTCTATCCCTGCTTACATTACTATTCGTACTTATGGTTCCCTACCTTAGATACTCAGTACTTTATTCGTACTGACGTCCTTTTATTTGTGGACGCTGCATGTCGTGCTGCAGGTCCTGATAGACAGGCAGGTGCAGCTCCCCCACCACAGTAGACTGTCCAGTTCAGCGGTGATTGGCGAGATCCCTTCTCCGGACTTGCCTTGGTCTTGGTATGCAATTTTTGTTATAGACATTATGGGTATGTCGGGGCCCTGTTCCGGCTATGTTGCAACACTTATGTTCTTTTAGAGGCTCATAGACAGGTGTCGGCTCATGTATAGTTTGGTATGCCTTGTCGGCTAGTTTTTGTTGTATAGTCTTTCATAGTAGCGTGGTAGCTCATACCTTATATGTAGTTTCTTGATTGTCTGGTCATCCCCTGCTATGTATGTTCATGCCGTCATATTTTATTGCTGGTTGTCCATGATCTAGGTCTACCATTTATATTGATCTCGTCAGCCCTAAAAGATAATAATGAAGGTTAGATGAAATGTACGTTGGTGCTCGGCAAGTGTGGTCGGGTGCTAGTCATGGCCCTTCAGTTTGGGTCGTGACAAACTTGGTATCAGAGCAAGTCTGTCCTAGGGGTTGTCTATGAGCCGTGTCTAGTAGAGTCTTGATTATGGATGTGTAGCGCGCCACATTTATAATCAGGAGGCTACATGACATCTAGGGTTGTTACCTTCTTCCTGAATCTAGATTTTGCGTAGAGTTGAGTCGTAAGTGTTTGTCTCTAATATTCACCTTGTTTTCTTTCAGTGATGCCTTCGACTAGGAAGCAAACGATTAGTAGACGGCTTAATACAGCAGCATGAGAGGGTACCAGTCAGGTGACCCAAGCCAGAGCAGGACAAAGTGAGGCTTAGAGTGAGATGCCCTCTCATACCTCATCTACTCCGTCTCCTCCAGAGGATATTAAGAGGCACCCAGCACCTCCAGTTCCTCCATCTAGCAGTACAGACCAGGATATGCAGAGTGCTTTGTAGTTGTTGACTAGCTTGGTAGTTGTTCAGGCTTAGAAGCAGAATACAGGTGCTACTAATAAACCAGTTAGTATGAGAGTTCGTTATTTTATTAATTTAGATCCTCCAGTGTTTACCGGATCAGACCCCAAGGAGGACCCGCAGATTTTTATTGACCAGGTTCATCGTACACTGCGGGTTATGCATGCTAGTGATACAGAGGCAGTAGAGTTGGCTTCTTATCGGTTACAGGATTTAGCGGTTTTCTGGTATGATAGTTGGGAGAGATCCAGGGGTCTGAACGCTCCTCCAGCTGTGTGGAAGGAATTTTCTGAGGCCTTTCTTCGTCACTACTTGCCAGTTGAGATACGACGAGCTAGAGTCGATAGGTTCTTGAACCTTTGACAAGGTAATATGAGTGTGCGAGAGTATAGTATGCAGTTTGATTCTTTGGCAAGATATGCTCCCCATATGGTGGCCGAGATGAGTGATAGGGTGTACTGTTCGTGAATGGGTTGGGACCACATCTGATAAATAAGTGTATGATAGCCTCCTTGGTAGAGGGCATGGATATTTCCCGTATTCAGGCTTATGCCCAGACCCTAGAGGATCGTAAGCGCCAACAGAGGGCTGATAGGGAGCAGTATAGGGGTCAGCATAAGAGGGCGATATTTGGAGGGTATTCTAATGACTTTAGAGGCAACGTTAGGCCCCAGTCTTCAAGGAGTTTGGCGCCACCTGTAGCTAGTGCTCCACCACAGTTTTAGAGGCCTCGATATGATCGATTTACCTATTCTGGTCTGGGTCAGAGTTCGCGGGCATCAGGCTCGCAACATCACAGGGATACTAGTCAGACGAGACCCCCAACACCATGTTATGATTAGTGCGGCAAGGCCCACTTTGGACTGTGCCGTCGAGGTTCTGATGCATGTTATTCTTGTGGACAGCCTGGCCATATAATGCAGGATTGTCATAATAGAGGAGGTGATGGTATGGCTCAGCCGACTAGATCTGTTTCTGGTTATTCCTTATCAGTTCGACCTCCAGCACGGGGTTTTCAGTAGTCGAAAGGTCATGGTAGAGGTAGAGGTGCAGTTTCGAGTTCGAGTGGTGCTTAAAATCAAACCTATGCTCTAGTAGGTCGACAGGATCTCGAGTCATCTCCAGATGTTGTTACAGGTATATTGTCTGTGTTTTCTTATGATGTATAAGCGCTGATTGATCCGGAATTTACATTATCATATGTTACACCCTTTGTGGCCAATAAGTTTGGCATTGAACCTGAATTGATAAGTAAACCCCTTGCGGTATCTACTCCGATAGGAGATTCTGTGATTGCTAGAAGGGTATATAGAGGTTGCACTGTGATGATTTATAGTCGTCAAACCTCGGCAAATTTATTTGTGTTAGAAATGGTTGATTTTGATATGATAATGGGAATGGACTGGTTGGCCTCATGCTATGAAAATGTTGACTGTCGTACGAAGATGGTTAGGTTTCAATTTCCTGGTAAACCCGTCATTGAATAGAAGGGGAACATTGCTACACCGAAAGGTAGGTTTATTTCCTATCTTAAGGCAAAGAAAATGATCTCAAAAGGTTACATTTATCATCTTGTTCGTGTTAGGGATGCGGAGGAGAAGCCGCCTACTCTACAATCAATCCCCTTGGTCAACAAATTTCCAGATGTTTTCCCAGATGAACTCCCAGGCCTTCCTCCTAAAAGGGAGATTGAGTTTAGCATTTATGTGTTGCCTGGCACTCAACCGATCTCTATCCCTCCATACAGAATGGCCCCGGTAGAGTTGCGAGAGTTGAAGGTGCGGTTGAAGGACTTGCTGGATAAGAGCTTCATTATCCCTAGCACTTCACCTTGGGGTACACCAGTCCTATTCGTGCGGAAGAAAGACGGGTCGTTGCGGATGTGTATCGACTATCGACAATTGAATAAGTTTACTATAAAGAACAAGTATCCACTTCCAAGAATTGATGACCTGTTTGACCAACTCCAAGGTGCCAAGTAGTTCTCCAAGATTGATTTACGTTCAGGGTATCATCAGGTGAGGGTTAAGGAGAAGGATATTCCAAAGATAGCCTTCCGGACAAGATATGGGCACTTTGAGTTCTTGGTGATGTCGTTCGGGCTAACAAATGCCCCAGCAGCTTTTATGGATCTCATGAATATTGTATTTAGGCCCTATCTTGATGTGTTCATGATTGTATTCATTGATGACATTCTAGTGTATTCTCGTTCGGAGGCGGAACATGCAGGCCACTTGCGAATAGTATTACAGACGCTTCAGGATCATAAGTTATATGCTAAGCTCTCCACATGTGAATTTTGGCTGAACTCTGTAGCATTCCTTGGCCATGTGATATCTGACGAGGGTATTAGTGTCGACACTCAAAAGATCGATGCAGTAAGGAATTGGCCGAGACATACAACACCATCAGAAGCCCGCAGCTTCCTAGGGTTAGCAGGATATTATAGGCGGTTTATAGAAGGGTTTTCCTCTATATCAGCATCATTGACTAAGTTAACACAGAAAGCTACCAAGTTCCAGTGGTCAGACACTTGTGAACGTAGTTTTCAGGAGCTGAAGAATCGATTGACATCCGCACCAGTGCTCATTCTCCCTGAAGGAACAGAAGGTTATGTGGTATATTGTGATGCCTCAGGTATAGGTTTGGGGTGCGTATTGATGCAGCGTGGGAAGGTGATTGCTTATGCATCAAGACAATTGAAGAAGCATGAAAAGAATTATCCAACCCATGATTTGGAATTGGCTGCAGTAATATATGCTTTGAAGATATGGCGGCACTACTTATACGGCGTCCATGTTGATATCTACACAGATCACAAGAGTTTACAATACATCTTCAAGCAGAAAGAGTTGAATTTAAGGCAGCGTAGGTGGCTTGAATTACTAAAAGACTATGATGTTGAGATATTGTATCATCCCGGTAAAGCCAATGTTGTGGCAGACGCTCTCAACCGTAAGTTAATGGGAAGATTAGTACATATTGAGACAGGTAGATGGGGGTTGACTAAAGAGCTTCATCAGCTAGCCAATATGAGAATCAGATTGTTAGACTCTGATGACGGAGGTGTTATTGTACAGAATACATCAGAATCATCTTTGGTAGCCGAGGGAAAAGCAAGACAATATGAAGATCCTATCTTAGTACGATTAAGAGAGAGCATTCAACAGTGTAAAAGTACGGCTTTTGAGATCGGAAGAGATGGGGCACTGAGAAACCAGGGCCGATTATATGTGCCTAATATGGCAGAGTTGCGAGAGAAGATTATGAATGAAATTCATCAATCCCGATATTCCATCTATCCCAGCTCGACAAAGATGTATCATGATGTCAAGGAGCAGTATTGGTGAGATAACATGAAGAAGTCTATTGCAAAATCTGTAGCCCAGTGTCCCAATTGTCAACAAGTAAAGATACAATATCAGAAACCCGGTGGATTGCTTCAGAATATAGAGATCCGACCTGGAAGTGGGAGGTGATTAATATGGACTTCATTATTGGATTACCTCGCTCTTATCATAAGTTTGACTCCATCTGGGTGATAATTGATCGACTTACAAAATGTGCCCATTTTCTGCTAGTTAAGACAACTTACACGGCTGAAGATTATGCGAAGTTGTATATCAAGGAGATTGTTAGGCTTCATGGTGTGCCGATATCTATTATATCAGATCGAGGAGATCAATTTACGGCTAACTTTTGGAGGTTTTTTCAAAAGGGTTTAGGCACACAAGTGAATCTCAGCACTGCATTTCATCCGCAGACTGACAGACAGGCTGAACGTACCATTCAGACACTGGAAAATACGCTACAAGCATGTGTTCTAGATTTTAAAGGGAATTGGGATGATCATCTTCCACTCACAGAATTCGCCTACAATAATAGCTACCATTCCAGTATTAAAATGGCCCCATACAAGGCACTATATGGGAGGAGATGTAGATCACCAGTTGGATGGTTCGAAGTTGGTGAAACAGAATTATATGGGCCAGATTTGATTCACCAAGCTATTGAGAGGTTAAAGTGATACAGGAGCGATTGAGGACGGCACAAAGCAGGCAAAACTCTTATTCTGATGTCCGATGTCGTGATTTGGAGTTTGAGGTTAGTGATTGGGTTTTCCTGAGGATATCACCAATGAAGGGTGTTATGTGTTTTGGTAAGAAAGGTAAACTGAGTCCAAGGTATATCGGGCCGTATAAAATTCTTCGACGAATTGGACAGGTTGCTTATGAGTTAAATTGTCATCCGAATTGGAATTTGTCCACCCGGTATTCCATGTATCTATGTTGAGGAAATGTATTGGAGACCCTTCTCGAGTCGTCCCTATCAAAGATGTACAAGTTACAGATGACCTATCATATGATGAAGTGCTAGTGGATATATTAGATCGACAAGTCCGCAAGCTGAGAACAAAAGATGTAGCTTCCGTCAAATTATTATGGAGGAACAAGAATATGGAAGAAATGACATGGGAAGCAGAAGAGGAGATGAAGTCTAAATACCCGTACCTATTCCAGAATGAAGATAACAAGGATGCTGGTGGAACACAGGATACATTGGAAGGTGAAATGGCTCTATGAGGTAAGCAATAACTTGAGAATACTCTTCCTTAATACAAAATGGTGATATGCAGATAATGTAAATATCCATAATGCTTTGTGTAGCCTTGTGAGGCCGTAAGTTGGGCTTAACTTCTTGCAAGTTTTGCTAGTGACCATTTTATAGGGGAAAATTAATCAAAAATTTCTGTTGGAATCCACGATGATTTGGACTCCCCATAGACCCTTACATTCAAGGACGAATGTTCCTAAGGGGGGAAGGGTGTTACAACCCAAATTTACGTATGTTAGCTCATGCCATAAGGTAGTGAACGTAAACCCATGAAGAGATTATTTTTGAGATGATAAGAAGTTAATCCTATTGGTCTTAAATGATACAAAGGTGTATAAGGGTGGTTAACAAGTATTAGAAGTTAAAAGAATCAAGGATGTTGTCAGTCATATTTTCGGATAAACCTAAAGGTGCTTAATACACTCAAGAGGTAGTGTTTTAAGGTATTTGAATCATATAATATCCGTATTATAAGTCTTGAAGTCAAACGAGTTATGAGACAAAAGTCGACAAAAGTTGTCACAACTTAGGTTCATAATTTTACTTAAACATTAGGTGAAATGTTACTAAGCTTTTCTCCCAATTTACTTAGAACTATGGTGTAATCTACCCACCAAATTGAATATCTATGAGTCTAGTTTCCAACGCATTAAACCGTTCATTGATACAATCTTGGAGTAGAGAGGTATTCGCATTTTCGTGAGACTGCGCCAAGCACCTCTTTACGGGGCCCACTTAGATGGTTTATGACATTTGGGTATATATATGATGCCTCCAACCCGTTTTAAGTCAGTTTTCACGATATTCAGACCTTAGAACCCTAGGAACACCCTCTCAAGGTTCTCTCAAGATTCAAGACCCAAACAAAGGGCAAACAACACAAATCAAGTGTCAGAAATCTCGTGGCGCTAGTAAGTTTCTTTTTCTTCTTGTTGTTGCTCATTTTTTTGTTGTTCCAGCTCGTGTGGGAGGTTGTTTTAAAAGGTTTATGTTCTGTAAATACTCCCTCAAGTTCTTAATATCAACCCTAGGAGATTTCAAGCCTTCTAAAGTGATTTTAGTGCCGAAAAACACTAATTGATTGCTAGTTTCGCTTTCTTGTTGTTGTGGCAGCATTTGAGGGATATTTCATGGAAAATTAAGGTCAAATTGGAGTAGTTCTTTCTATATAAAGGTAAGGAACCTCTTACTCTATATGTATTTAAGATTATCCAAGTAGCGGCTAAGTCATTTAAGCTAGAACTTTTGGAATATATATCGAAAGGCTTGGTAGTAATGTTATCGGTTGGTGGACTATTTTGGGAGGTTCAATATGATTAACATTGATGTTTTTTGGACTGTTTGGTGATTGTTTTCACTTGTGTAAGTCATATAAATAGGGGAGGTGTTGTCGGTTTCATCATAAAATAGGTTGTGGTCGGTACATAATAGTTACGACGCTTAAACGTTAACGATAGTGTCATTCTCCTATTGTAGACTAAGGAGTCTTGACATTTGCATAGCTTGAGGTTGGGCAGTATATACAAGGTATGTGAGGCTATCCCTTTCCTTCTTTTGCACGACTCCGATTATACATAATGTAATGAACGAGCTTCCAAAGATACTCTACTCTTAGAAGCTAGCAGTACTTACATTATTTCCCCTCTTATGGAACGATTAATGTTGATGTTGCTTCTCTTATTCTTATATTATCAATGTTGTTGGTACTTCCTAATTCTTATAAGGTTCATAGTGAAGAGTTAGTCCTAATAACGTGTACAGAGGATACCGACCTTACGTCACTCCGAAAGGTTTAGAATGTGATTCCATGAGTCGAGCATGCATTATATATATGTATTTATTTTACTCTACCGAGCCGCTCTATATTCGGCCGGGTACGGCACCTATTGTGCAACCACTGATCAGTTGGGTCTTACCGAGCTCCACGTGGCCGAGTATGATTCTACCGAGCCTTATGATGGCCGGGTATGTTTTTACCGAGCCTATTACGGTCGGGTATGATATGATGATGATGATGCCCACAGAGGCGTATGTTTTAAAAGTTGAATATATACATATGTATCATGCATTGCATGTCAGTATCCCTCAGAGGTACCCAGACGTTACAGGTTGTATATTCTCTATCCCTACTTACATTACTGTTCGTACTTATGGTTCCCTGCCTTACATACTCAGTACTTTATTCGTACTGACATTCTTTTATTTGTGGACACTACATGTCGTGTTGCAGGTCCTGATAGACAGCCAAGCGCAGCTCCCCCACCACAGTAGGCGGTCCGATTCAGCGGTGATTGGCGAGATCCCTTCTTCGGACTTGTCGTGGTCTTGGTATGCATTTTTGTTATAGACATTATGGGTATGTCGGGGCCCTGTTCCGGCAATGTTGCAGCACTTATGTTCCTTTAGAGGCTCATAGACAGGTGTTGACTCATGTAAAGTTTGGTATGCTTTGTCGGTTGATTTTTGTTGTATAGTCTTTCATGGTAGCGTGGTAGCTCGTATCTTATATATAGTTTCTTGATTGTCTGGTCATCCCATGTTATGTATGTTCATGTCATCATCTTTTGTTGTTAGTTATCCATGATCCATGTCTACCAATTCTATTGATCTCGTCGGCTCTAAGAGATAATAAAGAAGGTTAGATAAAATGTACGTTGGTGCTCGGCAAGTATGGCCGGGTGCTAGTCATGGACCTCCAGTTTGGGTCGTGACAGGCTAAGGGTTATTGGGATAAGGTTTTGAGGTCTGGGCTGGTTGATTGGGTCCGAAATTTGGCCTGTTTCGGGCCAGATTTTAAATAAAAAAAATTACGGGAAAAATAAATTAAAAAAATAGTTAAATAAATATAAAAAATGCTATTTATGCAACTTAATATTTTTATAATAATATCTACAGATTATAAAAATATAAAAAGTTATTTTTACCGTAAATAAAAAAATGCAATTAAATGTAAAGTATAGGTTATTATTGCAAAAATGTGTAAATAGCTCAAAAATGCAAATGTATTTATATGAAATGAATTAAAATATTATAAAATATGCATGTGGGTATAAATAAAAATTTGAATGATTAAATTACAAAATAATTTTAAGGGATAATTAATAAATATTTAAATAATTTAGATGCAAGAAAATCAATTTTAAGCTTTAAAAATTATAAAAAATATTTATATGACCCATGTAAATTGGGTAATGGTGCAAAGTGACATTTTGAAAGTATATGGAATACTTATAAACATGATGAAAAAGTTGGGTATCAACACCAAACTCAAATTTTGAGCTCGATAGCTAAAGTCAACCTACTGTCAAATATTTCAACTTCCAATTGCCAAATTTTGGAAAATCAACACAAATCACCGTACGAGCTCCCATAATCAGTTACGGGCATATGCCCATGTCAGAAATCATGATAGAAGCTATCAAAGCCATCAAAACACAGCCTTGGGATCGTTTTCATAAAAGTCAAAGTTTGGTCAATATTTCTAATTTAAACTTCTAAGTCAAGAATCGAAGGGTCCCAATCAACCCGAAAGCTTCTCGAAACAAAACTAACCAACCCTGCAAGTCATAAAATCATAAATACACATGTGTGAAGCATAAAAAGGGGTAATGGGGCACAATTACACAAAATGACTGATTGGGTCGTTACACCGGAAAGGACACATACTCATCACTCTCGACAAGATGGAAATCATGTTTACTTTTAAATGTTTTTTGAGCCTGAGTGGACATTAGAAGCGTGTTTATGAAATAAGTGATTGCAATCTTAATTGCACCTTTATCACACTGCCATTTCTTCTTCTCAAAACAATCAATAAGTGACTTCTTTGACACTGTTTAAAACCAGAAAAATAAGTATCCACCAACCTATTGGGTCTACTGAAGTTACCCTTACAATACCAAATTCCCAAAGACCAAAACGTAAAACACATTGATCATTCAATTTCACATAAACTGATCATACTTATCTTGAACCAACTCCCTAAACATTAAAAAATGAATCAGTTGTGCCTAGATAGCAATTCGAGGTAAATCAAGGAAATAGCCAAAACAGTTTTCCCTAAACATCCAGAGCTGGACATCAATTGTAACAACCCGATCGGTCGTTTTACTTACTAGATCCTCGTTCACCTAAGTAAGACTCTCTATATGTGTTTTTACTATTTTATGACTTGTGGGGATGGTTGGTTTAGGTTTAGAAGGGTTCAGATTGAATTAGGAATAATTAGTTCCTTATTAGTGGCCTATGATGGTCAAAGTTGACTTGAGTCAACATTTCGAGTAAGCAATATTGGAATTGTGATTTGATAGCTTCAATAGGTTCGTATGATGATTTTAAACTCAGGCATGTGTTCAGATCGGGGGTCGGGTGATTCGGGAGCATTTCAGCGCTTAATGTTGAAAGTTGGTTCATTGAAGGTTTTCTAGTTCTTTAAATTTGGTTTGGAGTAGACTTTTGAGTTATCAAGGTTCGTTTGGGATTCTGAGCTTGGGAATAATTCCGTATGGTGATTTATTACTTGAATGCAAAATTTTGGGTGATTTTGAGGAGTAAAAGTATGATTCAGCGCATTCGGAGCTAGTTGAGAAATTTGAAGTTCAAAGTTGATTAGATTTGGTTTTAGGGTGTGATTATTAAATTTGGTGTTGCTTTACACGTTTCATGGGTTCAAAAAAGTCCGTATTATGTTTATTAGACTTCTTGGTGCAGTTGGACGGGGTCCCAGGTGGCTCGGGTGTGTTTTGGACCACCTGGAGCTAAGTCCAAAACTGTTGCATTTGTTGCTTCTGGTTTCCATCTTCGTGAACATGGAGACTTCCTCGTGTTCGTGATGAAGGAATGGGGTTGGGGAAAATTTTCTTATATGTGTTCGTGTAGAGAATCTCACGATTGCGATGCTCTAGGCCATTGTTCATTGTGTTCACATACTTGTGCCTGCATTCGCATAGCAAAAGTTGGGTCTGGGGGTCGCTGGCCAATTGCCCTTTGCATTCGCGAAGGTAGGTCCGCGTTCGCGAAGCATTGGTCAGGCAAGCCTTCACGATCGTGGGGCCATCTTCGTGTTCGCGCAGTACATTTTCTGGGGCCTGGTCAGTTTGCCTTCGCGATCGCGAGGCCTCTTCCGCGATCGCGAAGAATGATCACTAGGCAAAGACTTTATTAAAAATGGGACTTTAGCCTCTTTTGTTCATTCTCATCTTGTGGCCAATTTTGGAGCTTTTTGGAGAGGGATTTTCATCTAGTATCTTGATGTAAGTGTATTCTATACAATGTGAATTTAATACATAGATTATGGGTAGATCTTAAGATGAAAAGTGGACTTGGGAACGAGGTAAGTCTCTTTTCTAACCTTGTAAGAGAGAATTAACCTCATAGGTGTTTAAACTGTTATTTGCTACTAATTATGGGTGCTATGTATGCACGAAGTGACGAGAGTCCGTGCGTAGCTAAAATTCATGTTATGTCCGGGTAGACATAGGCCTTTATTATTCTATTATTTGAACTCAACTTGCTAGTTTAATTGCTTGAATTAATAAGTAAAATTTCGTTAAAGATTATGTTAAATCGAGCTACATTACTTAGAGATTTGGCGGAATGTTTAATTATTGATGAAAATTTATGTTCTTTAATGGGCTTACCTTGGAGTTGTAAATAAAAATTCATAATCCGAAGAGTTTTCCTATTCCTGTGGATCGGGCCGAATGCCTGTCAATATTTATATATATTATGGGATACATCCGTGGATTGGGCCATACGACCTCGGTAGTGTATGTACACGATTATTATGGATCGGGTCATACGACCTCGGCATAACTCATGCATGTTGTCACTCGGAGTCTGATTATACTTGATATGTCTCTCATGACTTGAGAATTTATAAATACATGTTGTCCCCTCACTCGTTGAGATTATCACGTGATATTTGCAAATTTTTAATTGGTATTGTTGTTAAAGAATTATTTAATTGTTGCCTCGTAATCCATTATTGATATTGGATCTCATGCCTATTTAATATTCTTGTACATTATGTATATTGCCCATTAGTAAGTATCGATGTCAACCCCTCATCACTACTTCTTTGAAGTTAGACTAGATATGCATTGGGTACATGTTGTTTACGTATTTACGCTACATGTTTGCACATATTGTGCAGGTTGTGAGGCAGGTGCATCTGGAGTTCGTCCAGACGTGCATCCCCAATACCCCGAGGCTTAGTGCTGAGCCTCTTATCATGTTCTATTCTGCAACACCGGAACCTTCTCTTGACATGTTTTATCATTTCTGTCTATTTTATTTCAAACAGTAGTTCTTAGGGAGTATTGCATATTCTACCAAATATTCGTGCACTTGTGACACCGGGGTTTGGGAATTTTAGTAGACACTCATGGATTTTGATTATTTAACACACTATCTTACTTCTACATTTAGTTTATGCTTTACCTTACTATGCTCACTTACTATTTGTAACACACTCTTATGGGATCGGGTCATTCATCTCACAGTATCATATTCTTATGGGATCGGGTCGTTCGCCTTGGCAGTATCATGTGTTGCACTCTTATGGGATTGGGCCATTTGCCTCGGCAACTTCATGAGACACTCTTATAGGACCGGGTCGTTCACGTCGGTAGAATCGTGCGTAATATTTGACAAAAAGCCAGTGTATCCGCGAGTTTTCCTGATTTGAGTTGTGATGACCCATCTGGTGGGGACCATTTTATATATACTCCAGTTGAAAAGGTAACCGATAATTAAGAGCTTGTGTTTACTGTTCAGAGGAGGATCGTACCATGTACCTATATTTTTTTACATTATTTATTTATCATGTCTCATACTTGTTTGCTTTTTACTGTACTTGATATATCGGACCACTAGTAAGTGTCGATGTTGATCCCTAGTCACTACTTCTCTAGGGTTAGCTAGATACTTACTGGGTACGTGTTGAATTACGTATTCATGATACACTTCTGCACTTATTGTGCAGGTATATATTTCTTATGGTCTTTTGGATGGAAAGGCACATCTATTGCGAGGACTTTACGGTGAGCTACATCCCATATTACGATCCGCAGCATACGGAGTCTCCATCAGAGTTATTTACATTTTTCTGTCTAACTTGTATCCCCGACTGATGTTGTAATATTATTGTACCTTCTAGTAGATGCTCATACTGGGTTTTGGGGGTTGTTCTAGAAATTGTTTATAGATTGTTTTGTATTGAAACACTTTTACATTATATTTTAATTAAACTGTACGTGACTCTGAATTATTTTTAATTCATTTTCCTCTCTATCCAATAAAGATTCAATATTTTAAAGTACTAAAATGAATAAATAAGTATGGGCATGCCTAACGGCGACGTTGGGAGCCATCACGACCTATAGTGGATTTTGGGTTGTAACAACTTGGTATCAGAGCATTAGGTTCACTTAGGTCTCACGAGTCATGAGAAAGTCTAGTAGAGTCTTGCGGATCGGTACGGAGACGTCTGTACTTATCTTCAAGAGGCTACATGGCTGTTTGGAGCACTTTCCTTCTTGATTCTTCGTCGTGCGATTTGATTCAATTGAGGCTTATGCCTTCATTTCCTTTCTACTAATGCTTATACGATGTGGAGTGCTTGCTATCAATTAGGCACCGGAGAGCTGTGAAGATACAACAGATACGGTGCTGGATACTTTTCCTGTGGATGCGGGCAGATCATTATCGCCACCTTGTTGAGGAGTATTCTATCTTTTTTGCCCAGTGTTGGTATTGCCTACAATCGAGATTTGACATCTCCGAATTTGGTGGAACTCTTTTAATATTATGGTATCGCAGTCCTTGATTGAATGCATTGAGGCCTATCGGCATGGGGATCTTCATTTGTTTGCCTCTAGGCACGCTGTTGTGAGATGGTACCTAAGAAGAAGTTATCAGAGATGGTTGTGTGTTGCGACTTTAGGATCGAATTGGTGTTCCAGTGTTGATGGTTCGAGGGAGATGATCTCTGAGGTGGTTTCTATGCTTAGGAATTTTGAACGTGGCGAGAAGGGCTTGATAACATGTTGTTGGACCTTCAGGTGATGTTGATGAATGAAAGGATTTTTATGGATGGCGGATTAGTGTGGGCCCAGGGAGGTTAGTTGATTTCGTGATGAATGCAACTGTAGCAATGAAGTTAGAGGAGGTCGAGATGAGGTTATACATGTGGGCTATCTCCTGTGAGTAGGCTAACGCTTGCGTGATTTTGATAAGGTTCCTACGAAGAGTTCTACTCTCTTCCCAACAGGGGATGAATGTACTGCGAGGTGAGTTTGGATCGCTTAAAAAAAAGGGAATTCTGGTTAGAAGATCGAGTGTAAAATTGTGGCGGGTAATTCAGGATGTGTTATGATTAGTCCAATAAACAATTATGAGGAATTTAGTGGAGCAATAGTGTGGGATCATGGTAACTGGGAAGAAGAGGTCGTTGTGTGGTTTGGATTTATGTGGTTGTAGCATAAAGCTAAGTAGAGGAGCCCAGCGTCCATGAGAGAGTCACGCGGTAATGTGCTTGTGTAGTTTCTTGGTATTGGTGCATTGGTGGATTAGTTATGACTAAGAGGAAATTTGACGTATATGTGTTACATTTCACCTTATTGATTCATGTGCAGATGTTGGGGATGATTTAGAATGTATGCTTCTTGTGAATGTGATGTACAAGGAAAAGAATTCATCCGATTGCATCTTTGAAAGTGTTCAGGTGCTAGCAGAGCACTAGAGTTTGGCTATATATTCAGGACCAAGTGAGAGTTGGTGACTCTAAATAATAGTTCTAATAGGTTCGAGAATTTAAGTGCGGTGTTCAAAGATTTTGGGTTCATATGTGGCTAGGGACTGGGTTTTGTAGCAGAGTGTGAAGAACACTTGGGGAATTTCTATGTTATCATCGGGTCTACGGTGCATTGTTAGGGAAATGGGAGGAACAACTTTGGATTTGCAAGAGGTCTTCCAGAATGTGTGTATCAGTGGGAGGTACTATTGAGTGCATAAGGAGGTTATAAGATGGCTGATGGGTATTGAGGCGATGTGGTCTCGTGATTTGGGTCACTCGGGATGAATGTTGTTTGAGGTCCATTATGTGTTTGAGTAGAACTATTATTCGAAGGCAAGTCAAGAGTAACTTGGTTTAAATTGGGCCAGTTAGCAAAAATTCAAACCAGCATGGTTGTGGAAATGATCAGTTCCTTCGATATGGTGAAGTATACAGGTGATCTGTGGCTGCACGTACGGGCTTGACAGCAATTGTAAGCTTATTAATTTGGAAGTATTTGATTCTGATGACCTTGTTTTGTGTAAATGAATCCTGAAAGAATTATGGTGGTTTAGACCACAACTTGAGGTTTGATTTTCTACGGTTATGGGAATTAGGTGGCGTGCTGCAATTGTTCTTCTGAAATAAGTGGATTAAAAGGGGTTCTAGCCGACGAAGTGTTTATTCTACTGGTGGTTCAGGGGTTATGATGAAATTCTCTCGTAGCGGCATGTTAGGTGCAGTGAGCAGTAGGGAAATTGGGAGTTGAAGACCAAAGTTGCAGTTTGGTTTTGATAATAATGTCACGAGCTCGGAGGGGATGGGGAAGATTTCAGATGTTCAGAGTATGCTAGCACCAATTTCAGGAAGCCTAAGGATGGCTTGTTTTGTGGAAGAAGTGTCGGGTATAGAAATGCGGAAGCTTGACTAGCACTATGTAAATATTATGTTCGATGGCCATTAATGTTCAGATTTTACTACCTAGTGCGAATGGTTATGGGGGTACATCCCACGAGAAGATTGTATAAGCATGAAGTGCTAGTTATTCGATTGTTAGAGATTTAAAACAGGTATGGAAATTTTTGTACTGTCGCCAATGGGAGAGGTTATGACTGGGACGCGCTCTATTCCTTTGTTTGTGGACTATGTATTTGTTCCGGATTTGACGGCTGCTCTTATGTGTCATGAATAGGGTCATTGTGTATCCTTGGAAGGTTAGTGGCCCGGTATGGATGATCGGAGTCGGCTTGAGGTCCTCTAGTAGACTTAATATGAATGTATGCTCTATATCAGATAAGGTTAGATGTGTTCATTTAGCATAGCACTGATTCTGGAGGAGCTTTCGGGTGTTGGGCGTTATTCATGTCGTCAGCTATTCTCTGTAATACTATATTATGCCATACCGGTTGTGAGACAACTTGATTATCCGCACGTGTGTTGTGGTCTGGTGTAGCTTGTCGTTGTTGCACTTTAGTCGTGCTTGAGTTTTTGTAGTGCGTGGCGCTAACCATCTCCCCAAAGTCGTATTTATACACTTGGCGTGCTTGTGGTCAATATTTGGGCATTCCATAGGTAGGAGCATTATGGCCCGATGGGTATTTCCTGATTGATTGTGATATGTGGATCGGGTGGCACGCCGCCATGGGTATGATATTTGGAACGGGTTGCATGCTGCAACAGTATCGTGTGTGGATCGAGTTGCACGCCGCAACAGTGAAATGTTGAGTACGATTCCCTATACTTATTTTGTGTATTTTGTTTCTCACTCTCCGAGAAAGATTCATAGCATATGTTCAGCCATTTTAGTCATTACGCGAGCTGGGTAGTTCTTTTCCAAAGTTCATTCTTCCTTATGTCATATTCGAGTTGTATTTTGTTTGCACATTGATGGCGTCATGTGAGATTTTTGGCGGTGTTTGAGGTGGCTTATTGCCCGACAACTTGTATTGGGTGAGATGAGGTAATTAGACCTGAAATTAGTGCAATCAAATTTATATAAGGTATATTAGAGGGGAAATGTCACTATTTAGTTCAGAATGAGGTAACGGTTCTTGTCAAGCATAGAACTCTGTGAGTTATTAATATGATCAGTGGTTATGAGTTCCTGCACATCTCTTTCATCGTTGCAGTATTGTTAGGGTTGAGACCGGGCTTATATATGTTATGAGGTATACTACGGGTGTCGGGTTAGTGAATTTGTAGTTGTGTGTTTGGAGGAAGCTACCATGGGCAAGTGAGTTATGCGATGCATTTTGTGATGTCAGCTTAGGTGCATGATCATGTGTTGGTTCAGCGTGTAAAGATTGATACGGTGCTTGTATATTAGAATCCGGTCTTGTGGAGAAATTCGGAGGTCACAATTTGGTCCTAAGGCTTGTTGGCTAAACGAAAGGGAGGATCTTCAGTTTGGCTCGAGCTAGCGTATTCACCTGGGTTGTGGTGGCACAGGTAGATGCACAAGGTGTTGAGTAGTGGTTTTACAGCAACTACGGAGCCGTTCTTGGCACGTTCGAGGACGAAAATATGTTTAAGTGAGGGAAAATGAAATGACCCGACCGGTTATTTTGAGCTCTAGCATGTCGTTATGCGGTTTGAGGCCTTGAGTAGCTTCAATTCATGTATTATGACTTGTACATATGGTCGGAATTGAATATCAGAAAGTTCAGAGTTTCTCGAAAGGAAAATTCTCAATTCGGAAGCTTTAAGTTGGAAGAGTTGACTAAGTTTTGACTTTTGAGTAAACGATCTCGGAATCGGGATTTGAAAGTTCCAATAGGTTTGTATGATGGTTTCAGACTTGGGCGTATGTTCGAGTTGAGTACCGGGTGCTCCGGGACCATTTCGACGCTTATTATGGAAAGTTGGCATTTCGAAATTTTAAGGATTTCTTAAGTTTGATATGAAGTGAATTTTGGTGTTATCGATGTCCCTTTGGAGTTCCGAGCCTTGGGATAGGTTCGTAGAGTGATTTATGACTTTTACGCAAAGTTTGGCGTCATTCCGAAATATTTTGATATTATTCGGATGCGTTCGTCGATGTTTGGAAGTTTGAAAGTTTAAAGAAAGGTTTTGGCCATTGATTCATAAGATCTGATTTTGTTGATGTGATTTTAGGCCTCGAATAGGTTTGCTATATGTTTTGGAACTTATTGGTATGTTTGGATGGGGTCTTCGGGGCCTCGAGTTTGATTCGGATTGGGATCGGAGTGAGAATTTGGCCTTAAGCAATTTCTGGTGATAGCAGATCTGGTGTAACCACACTTGCGAGGATTTGGCCGCAGGTGCGGAGCCGCAGAAGTGGCCAAGGGGGTCGCAGAAACGGTTATGGGCGAGCTGGCAGTGGCCGTAGGTGCGAGACTACTTCCGTATCTACGAGCTCGCAAATGCGGGCAATGGAGCGCAGAAGCGAAGAGACGAGGAGGCTTGGTTTTTTTCGCAAATTCGAAGGTTCAAGCACAGGTGTGCTTTCGCAAGTGAGAAGGGCATTCCACAGAATCAGAAAGGGTCTTGAGATAAAGAAGCGCAAAACCGGAGGAATTCCATAGAAGCGAACCCTTGTCCACAAAAGTGAAGTGTTGGAGACAGGGGGTGTTCACAAATGCGATGTTTGGACCGCACCTGCGGGAACAACAGATGCGGTCAGGTGATTGCATGCGCCGGTTCCCGCAGGTGCGATGATAGCTGGGCATAATGCTTTGTTAAGTACGTGGGTTTGGCATTCATTTCATTTCTTCCATGGGATCCGGCCTTGGAGCGATTTTGGAGCACCATTTTCATCGTCAATCATGAGGTAAGTGAATTCTATAAGTTGTGAGTTAAATATATGAATTTAGGCTTGTAAATTCATGAAATTTTGTAGAAATTGTGGAGCTTTAGAAGAAAACCTAGAATTTGATATTTCTGAATTATTACCACGAAATTGGATGTGAAATTTGGAATAAATCATATCACTACAACAAAAATGGTCTTTGACGGCAATTATATAGTGGCAATAAATTAGTTGCCGCTAATTTGTTCTCCACAGGTAGGGGTGTTCATGGTTCAGTTTGGATCGATTTTTCCCTAAAAAGAAACCAAACCAAGTAAGTCGGTTTTTCAAATATTAGAACCAAACTAAACCAATTAAGTCGGTTTTTTCTTGATTCGGTTTATGTCAGTATTTCGATTTTTCGGTTATTTGTCGGTTTTTTTTAAATATAAGACATACACTACCAAACACATATTTCGGCGACCACATTTTCAATGAAACACTATCAAATCGATTGCCCTTTGAGAAATCTATTATTTACCAAGAGGTATTGATGATAATTGAATCAAATAGTGATGAATAATTTAAGGACTCAATTAAAAATATATTATTTTTAACATGAAATAGATTCTTACACTTAACAAAAGAAAACTACCAATCAAACTAGAATATAAAGGTAAAGACCTGTACTAAAAGTGCAAACGATTAACATTTACAATAAATTTTTTGAAACTTTGTATAAAAGTATACATATATATAGGTGTAATAATAAATTTAAAATAGCGACTCCTATATTCGGTTTGGTTCGGTTTTTTTTATTAAAACCAAAACCAAACGAAATTTGATCGGTTTTTAAATTTCAAAACCAAAAACTAAACCAAACCAAAAAGTATCGATTTTTTTGGTCGGTTTGGTTTGGTTCGAGTTTTCGGATTTTTATGAACACCCCTATCCACAATCAATTATTACCGGCATTTGAACATTTGCCGGAAAATTATGCTTGTTTAGCGGAAAATCAAAATAATGGCCAGCAAAAAATGTGCACAACAGAGTACTTATTTTAAGTTTTGACCTCCCTCCAAATATTTGGTAAAAATTAGTGTATTAATTTTTACTTCCCTCCAATTATTTCATCAATGAAATATTCCCTCTTTTGCCGCACACATATTCACCCACAATTTCCCAAAGGATTCTTCTATGCCACGGTAAGTCATAGAAGAACTAGGGTTTCTTGATTCATCTATCGCATTGTCGTCTCTCTCACTACACCAGCCAATATCACTTAGTAATCTCTCTCTACTCTCTCTATTTCTATCTCTTTTTCTTTAGGTATTAATTTCTTATTGTTGATGGCCGTTCTAAAATCTAGAAGTCACAAATAAACTTCAAAATTGATAGATACAAGTAAATATGCATTTAATTTGGTCATGGTAAGTACAATTTATATACCAATAATTACCTTCATTTTATTGTAGGAGAATTTACTTCTTTTTTCCCAGACAAAAATAAAGCAGTGATGGTGAATCATTTGTATATAGATTACAATTGGTATTTCACGGAGATTTTTGTTGGAGCAATTTTTCCTTTTATGTTACCATGGCATTATTGTAAGGTAAACTAGATTTCCTTGTGGTAATGTTTCTTTCACATAAAAGTTTTTTCTAAAAGATGGATGTTTGAAAATTAGTAAATTTCTTTCATTATAGTTTTTCAACAAAAATAATATTTTCCAGTGTAAACTTGGAATGAAATTGGTCACTTCACTGTTAAATTTGAAAAATAAATATACTCTAAATTTGTCTAATTACATAACTAAATCGTTTAAAGCAATTGTTTAACCTGTTACTAGTATTTTTTTTTATATTTAGAAAATATATAGTTGTAGTTATCCTCATGTTCATATGACAAAAACATTCATTTTAACATATTAGTCAAATTCATTTAGTTTGAGTTTTAGAAATAGGAAAGTCAAGCATGTTGGAACATATGAGAGTATTACCCGAATATTGAAATGGGTATAGAGACTTATGTACTCATTTGATAGAAATTTTACGTGTTTTCTTTTGGTTATTTAGCCCAATGTGAGATTTAAACTTGTTAGTTTCATTATCTTTCAGTTTCAGGCCCTACGTGAAGTAGTTGAAGAAGAGGGAGAATGGTGGAAATTCGGATATGAGAAATCATAAGTATCACTGAATTCTAAGAAAGTGATTCCTCCTTATTGCTGTATGAGGTACTCTGGCTTTTCTATAAGCTTATGCTTATATGTCCAAATGACTGTTAAATCTATTTATCGGTAATAAACCAAGTCTATATTCTCTCACATCTAAAAGTATGCATAGTAATTTTAGTTATAAGATGATTTGGTTAGAATACTTTTCACTTGGTTGACTTCGGTTGAATTAGTTTCAAGTATCATGGATGCATCTATCAAGCCTGTGTACAAGGTTTTGCAGATATTCTTTTAGTAAATATTATCGATCTATCTTACTATGAAGTGGCAGATCTGGAACTGCTTGAAAAAACGAACTTTGTCTGTCCCTATTTATGTGATGCACTTTCCTTTTTAGTTTGTATAAAAAAGAATGATACCTTATAATATTTAGAAATAATTTAATTTTAAACCTACCATTTTACCCTTAATGAGATGATATATAGCCACACAAATATCTATGACATATTTTATACTACAAATTTCGGAAGTCTTTCTTTCTCAAACTTCGTGCCTAGTCAAAGTGCATCACATAAACTAGGATGGAGGAGTAATTTATTATATCGTATGTCTAATTATATTATTTTGTTGAAGAATTCCTCAATTGAAAAGGATTAACATAATTTTGCTAATGTTTGCAGGATGTTAAGTTGCTTTTCAGTTACATTACTATTTGCATTTTCCTAAGTTATCGTACATTTTATGTGCTTTTGGTTATCTTTGGTTCGTGCGCATATGAGTCCTGTGTGACAAGAAAGTACCACCGAAACTTAAAGGAAGACGCTGTCACTTGGAAGTAACATAAGAATTAATAATTTCATCATGAATTCCTTTTAAGCTTTACTACTAATATCAGAGGTGAGAACAAGATAAATTTTTCATGAAAATTCAGTGAATATGTTGCATTCTTGTCTTTCTGTGGTAAGATATGAAAGGATTAATTTAGCTTTGCTTAAGTAAGTAGTTAGTAAATATGTTGCATTCTTGTCTTTTGTGGTAAGATATGAAAGGAATAATTCAGCTTTATTTTTATACTGACTTAGTACCATCTTGGTAGTAGGATATTATTAATTAATTACCTTTACTTATCAATTTTAGTTTGGTGGTTAGCTATTTTGATCATTCTCCATATGTGTGATGAGATTCAATCTTGTTTTGCTCTTCCATCAGATTGACTTTTTCTGCTAGTAAATATGTTTTCATGACCTGAAAACCGTGTTTGTGAAGTTGCAGTTTATTGATCTTGTAGTATATTCAATAGATATATAGCATCTGCTTGCTACTAAGAAACAATTAATATTTAAGTCATAGCAAGTTGAACTTGATGTATTTGATTTGTGAAGTTTTCATTTGTTAGATAATATTCATACTGAAGATCATGACAATACACTTTGTCTGCAGATCATGGACGTGCAAGCCTAGATAAATCACAAAAAATATTGATGCAACTAACGCAAGGGATCATGGGAACTTCAATGTCATGACCAAATTCTCTTTTAGTGAACAAATTGTCACTCTTTTATTAATATTTCACTGAACCATAGTCATATTTAGTATGCTAATTGTTCATTTATGAATTTCAGATCTGGTTTCAAAAATGCATTAATAGCATGCACAAAACTTGTATCATGTTGGTGCAATTTGAGAAGTTGATCTAGTGAAATGTAGCTCATTATCCTGGTGCATAATAAGGTTTGATCTGGTGCAATCTAGCCCATCATTTCGGTTTACAAATGGATCTTTAAGCTTGTGCAAGTACGTGTGGCACATATGGAAAACTTCCATATGATCAAGGAATGAAGAAATTTGTTAGACGTGAAAATGTATTGGATTCAAATTATTTTCCTCCTCTTATGTATTTACACTTTCAAACGATAAATTAGCAGTTGTATTTGTTTTGAATGTAATGAAATACATTTTGCTTCAATGGATTTGACATTAGCATGTTTTATTTTATAATTTTTTTTTGTCAACTATAGAAAAGCTATTAAGGATATCAATAAAGAAAAGTTTAAGAGTAGTATTAGTCACCATTACAACTGCCTAAAATAATTCCTCTTTCACATCAATTAATTGATCTTTAGCGGTAATAATAAATGCCACTAAATGTATAAGCTAGCATATATTTTAGGCAGATTTAGTGACTATTGGAATTGCCCGTAAATAGTTGCCATTAAAAATAATGACCTTTAGCAACAATAAATGGTGTCTTTACGTACAATTGGTAAAATTGCCGCTAAAATCTTTAGCGATGCTGGATACAACGGCAAAACATCAATAGCTGGTAAAGGTATTAGCGGCAATTATTATTGCCGCTAAAAAGAAAATAAATTGCCGCTAAAGATCATTTTTGTTGTAGCATATATTTGAGTTCGTAACATTATGGGTAAAGTTTATCTTCGACAATTTTCAGAACCTGGGCATGTGGGCCCGATAGTTGACTTTGTTGACTTTTCAAGCGGAGTTAAGAATTGTTATAAATTAATTAATTATTATATTGGAGTATATTTTTATTGGTTTTCATGATTGTTTGACTAGTTTTGGATTTATGGGCATTTGGTTTGAAGTGTTAGAGAGGCATTGGAGCCAGTTATGGAACTTCGGAGCAAGGTAAGTCTCCTGCCTAACCTTGTGAGGGGAAATTACCTCGTAGGTGTTATTCTTGTTATATACTACATGTTGTGGGAGTTGCGCACGTATGAAGTGACGGGTGTCCGTGTGCATGCTAGAATTCCTGATTATGTTCGGGTAGATTAGGATTCTTGTCATGCTTTATTTGTACTAGTTGAGTTATTCTTGCCTGCTTAGTTACTTGATTTCGCATTACGACCTGAGACTAGGCTTGCGTAGAGTGATGGGCTCGCTATTGTAAGAGATTTGACGAGCTACTTGATTAGCCGCGGAATAATTGTGCTTCCCTTACGAATTTCTCTCGTGTTGTGCGTTTTCATCGAAAAGCTTCTTTAAATTTCATAACTCACACGTATATTCGAGTGGGGTCAAGGACCCGTTAAAGTATCATAATCTTATTGGATCGGTCGTTTTCCTTGGCAGGATATTGTAACACACTCTTATGGGATCGGGCCGTTCGCGTCGGCAATATCATATTCTTATAGGATCGGGCAGTTCGCCTTAGCAGAATCATGTATCACACTCTTACGGATCGGGCTGTTCGCCTCGGCAAAATCGTGCGTAATATTTGAGAAGAAGCCAGTGTATCCGTGAATTTTCCTGATTTGAGTTGTGACGACCTATCTGGTAGGGACTATTTTATATATACTCTAGTTGAGGAGGTAACCGATAATTGAGAGCTTGTGTGCTACTGTCCAGAGAAGGATCCTACAACGTACCTATATTTGTTTACATTATTTATTTATCATGTCTCATACTTGTTTAATTTCTACTTTACTTGATATATCGGACCACTAGTAAGTGTTGATGTCGACCCCTCGTCATTACTTCTCCGGGGTTAGGCTAGATACTTATTGGGTATGCGTTGATTTATGTACTTATGCTACGCTTCTGTACTTATTGTGCATGTATATATTTCTTATAGTCTTTTGGATGGAAAGGCACATCTATTGCGAGGACTTTACGGTGAGCTACATCCCATATTACGATCCGCAGCATACGGAGTCTCCATTAGAGTTATTTATATTTTCCTTTCTAACTTGTATCTCAGATAGATGCAATATTATTGTACCTTCTAGCAGATGTTCATGCAGTTGTGACACCGGATTTTGGGGGTTGTTCTAGAAATTATTTATAGATTGTTTTATATTGACACACTTTTACTTTATATTTTAATTAAACTGTACGTGACTCTGGATTATTTTTAATGCATTGGCCTCTCTATCCAATAAAGATTCACGGCCTATAGTGGATTTTGGATCGTGATAGAACGAATGGGCGGTTGATGCATATATAGCAAGGGTGCCAAAAGGGATCCAAACCCCTTTGATCCGTCCAATCCGCCCGAGTTTTAATGGGTTGGGCATGAGCTACTTTAATAATGGACTAAGTTTTGGTACAACCCAATTAAACCCATTTATTTTTAGTAGCCCAAATCAGCCCATGATTTCAGCTCAAACTGACCCATGAATAGCAATTGCCCTTTAAAGCTTCTACGAGAGTGTTTGGTTGGTGAGTGAAAAACTATAGTGTTTGGTTGGAGAGTCGAAAATATTTTTTTAGGAAAATAATTTTATATGCTACTCTCCTCAATCCCCTCCACCCAAATCCTCATGTTTCTAGCCCCTTCTCCTCCCCCTCCTATATCCAACGTTTTCAGGACTCTATTTTTCTTCAACAATTCAATTATTCTTTTAGAAATTCTCAAAAACCCACTAATGTGCTGCTTTATTTTTACAAAAGAATAACGTTGAAATTTGAGCTTCATAACTAGAAAGAAAATACTATTTTTCTTGTTGAAACAATATAAAAGTACTTTTTCTACAACATGAAAAGAAAGTACTATTTTTGTTAAAATAAAAGAAAATATTTTTTCTACGACATAAAAAGAAAGTACCCATTTTGTGAAAAAGAAAATAGCTTTTTATATTATGAAAATAAAGTACTTATTTATTGAAATGAAAGAAAATATGTTTTTCACATCATAAAAAGAAAATACTCATTTTGTTGAAATGAAAAAGAAAATAATTTATCTACAATATGAAAAGAAAGTAATCTAAATAATATTTCTATTTCGGGTGGGGGTGGGGGTGGGGTTGGGGTGGTGGGAGGTGGGTTGGGGTGGGTAGGAAGTACTATTTTTTTATTATTCTGATCTTTGTTAGTATTATAAGATAAAGAACTATCAAATAAAGTTCTAAAATTGAATTGAGAAAAGAAATCATTAGGCATGAATTGATATTTATTTGAAAACATAAGACACGAAGCAACAGGAAAAAAGAAAATAAAAATTCACCATCATAAACCATTCCATAACGATATTTATGAAAAATAAAAATAAAAATCATTGTTATATATGTGGGAATATTTTATATATACTTGTTTAAAAGTTGAGAATATTGCAATGATTTGGGTTACAACCACTCATTGTTTAGCCCATCTTGACCCATCTTATGTTCCGGGGTGGCTCAAGTATATTCGCGGCCTAAAGCCAAAGTTTAATGTGAGGCCTAAATTTTTAAAAGAAAGTTATACGATATGTTTTTATTTAAAGTCTATTTTTCTAGATTTTTGAGATACAAAATTGTTAATAATCTTTTTTATAATCAATCTTCCCTAATAATTCATTTTTAATTGATAATATAGCCAACTCAATTAATCTTTCTTGAGATATTGTTAATTTTAAATAAGATTTTGTCGAGCAATAGAAGTATAGTACTATTAGAAGCTTAAATTTCTTGGAGAAAGAACGTGAGTAAGAATATTAAAGAGAAAGACAACAAATATATTGGGTTTTCTGAAATATGAAGAGATCGAGAAAAGAAAGATTGACTTGGACAAATTAAGAAAGGAAGAGTAAATTTTTTACACGTTATCTAAAGAGGAGTAAGAAGTGAAAAATTAAAACTTTGGAAAAACTATTCATCCACTCTTGTTTAAGTACGTCAAATTATTACATTATTTATGTATCTAAAGAGTTTTTTTCCTTTTATATTAAAAACTCTACTTTTGTATTAATAGTACTAAATATTATTTTTTAAATACCTATAAACCTATTATTTAAAAAAAAAAAATAGGGCAGAGTTGTAAGGCACTAGCCTTACTACTCAACACATTAGAGTCGGCCTTGCTTATGTTAACCCAAGCGAACTTTAGGCAGAGTTGGGCAATGACTCATTTAATGAGTCAATCCATCTTGACCAACCCAAATCACTACATAAAAGGGAAGATTTTTACCTTTTTTAGAATTGTACTTCGGGGAAAATTTCCCTACTATATAAAAGGGAAGTCGATTATTCATTAAACACATTGTAATACGCATACAAAGGCAATATACATCTATTTTTCCCTATTTCTAAAGCATTGTTCCAAGCCTTTGTTTTGGTTCATAAGTTCTTCATAAGCATTGGTTCGAAATCGAAGGCGAGCTTCTCGTTAAGCCTTTAACCGAGCTCGGATTCATTATCATTATTGGCTTGGATATTTATTCTAATTTGTATGTGCTTACCTTATGTTATTAATTATTTGTATTAAACGGTTCCATAAATTCTTAAAATCGCGTACAAATTCAATTGTTATCTATTTTTAGGGGTAAACACTGCTGTTCTTTTTCTGACTGTGAACAACTGATTGAACCAAGTAGGGGGGAAAACTTGGGAATGAGATAGAAAAAGATGGAACGTTTTTTGGCTAATAATGATTTTCAGTGATCAATACTTAACCTATAGTTTAATCACCATGTAAATATAATATGGATCACTTGTCTATCTACTTTCCTTTTTATTTTGGGGTCTGGTCAACAAGAGTCACTTGCTGGAGATATTTTTTTTTTTTTTGGGGGTGGGGGTGGGGGAAGGGGGGTTGATGAGAGATTATTCACTCATACTGAGAGAAAATTTGATTTTGTAGTAGATGAGAGATTGTTCACTCATACTGAGAGAAAATTTGATTTAGAAAATATAATATGGATCACTTGTCTATCTACTTTCCTTTTTATTTTGGGGTCTGGTCAACAAGGGTCACTTGCTGGAGATATTTTTTTTTGTTTTTTTTTGGGGGGTGGGGGTGGGGAAGAGGGGTAGATGAGAGATTGTTCACGCATACCGAGAGAAAATTTGATTTTGTAGTCAATTATAAATGTTATTTTAATTATATTAATTTTTATAGGAGTAAGTCAAATGTAAATTTCTCTTATAAAATTATTTTTTTATTTATAGGAGTAAAATTAGTTTTTATTCTTCCCCCTCGTCTTCTTCCTCTTCTTTCCCGTCTTCTTCTTCCCACTCTTTTTAAGTCGGGTGCCTATTGAAAATAACATTTTTATTTTTACTAAGTAGGGGTAAGGTTTTCGTACGCACTATCCTCCCTAAACTCTATTTGTGAGAATATACATGAGTTTGTTGTTGATTCTATTAATTAATATAGAAAAGAAAAGGCAAATCAATGATATTATGCCAAGTGCCAAAACAACGTATCCACACGTGTCAAGTTTTATGACAAAACTCCAATAACTTTGGAGATTCAAAAAATTTTGAAAATAGAAAAAAACTTACCAATTCAGTTATTCACAGCTTGGTCCCACGTTTTTGGGCAGATCTTTTTTAAAACTAAAAAAAAAAATATAGTTACTCCCATTCCAAGAAATAGACTCCAATTCCAATTCCCACGCCAATTCGCATGTTATTTAATTAGACAGAGAATTTTAAAATTGGACGCTCATGTTTTTTCATTAGCTTTTTTATTTAATTTATTATAGACCTGAAAAATTATTATCTTATTTATAAATAAGATAATTGCCGCAAATACCAAAAAAAGTATTTTACCTTTACGAAGTAACTTGTGAAAACTGAATGACCGTGTTACAAAGTCTTACTTTAAAAGAGTAGTTTCCAGGATAAAACAACCTAATTTTCCAGATCTATTGCGAGAAAAAAACTTGCCACAAACATCAAATTTACCTCGCAACTTTATTGATCGTCTCAGAAACGTTTAGATTTGGGATTTCTTCTTGATTCTTTGTGTTAGATTCAATTTGCAATTACTTCTGTTTCTTTTTCCAATTTGTTGATTAGTGACTGTTGTTTATGTCCATGTTGCCTAAACGTTTGATCAGATTTGGATAATGATCACGGTAAAATGATTATAGGTATCTTCCCATGGATTAATTTCATGATTCTTATTCTATTTGGTAGATTTGCGTGGATGCAAATATTGAAGGAATCTCCGTGGACGGCGAAGAAATGCTCCCAAAGAGGCGCTACACTGAGATCAGTATTAGTGAGAAAGAGAAAAGCAATTTCATGGCGACTAATATTTATGGCAAACACAGTAATATTTTTTCACTATTGTCACGACCCTAAAATCGATCCGGTCATGATGGCGCCTATCGTGAAACTAGGTCAGCCGACACAACTCCCGAATTAACCATTTAATCAATAACAATCATTTTCAAGCCTTTAATTAATTAGATATCTCATAATGTAAGTCTAAATGACAATGCAGAATAAATACACAAGCTCGATATCGGGGTGTCACAAGTCACGAGCATCTACTAAGGTCTTAATACAACAAAGATTCTAAAAATGTACTAGATACAGTCTAAGGAAGACAAGAGGGAGAAAAACAGTGATGCGAACGTCGGGCAGCTACCTTGCCAACTCCGATGACTCTGCCACTGAGCAATCAAAACCCGCTACCGGGTTCAGAAATACCTAAATCTGCACACAAGGTGCTGAGAGTAATGTGAGTACGCCAACTCAGTAAGTAATAAAAGTAAATGAAAACTGAGCAGTAAAAAAATACGTAAAACACAGCATAACGCTACAACAAATGCACCTTTCCAAAACAGTACAGAAATCGTTTTCTTCGTAAATCAAGCTCAGTTTCAGTAAAGCTTTTTTTAAACAACTTTCAATAGTTTCAAACGAGTGATAAAAACAATGAGTAAAAACGATAGAAACGTAAACAGCCCCTCGGGCAAAATATGTACCATAAACCGCCCCTCGGGCATAATATCAACAGAACCAGCCCCTCAGGCTACCTCACAATCACTCGTAATCAGCCCCTCAGGCATACCATGAAACAAGAACCGCTCCTCGGGCAAACACGGATCAAAAATAGCCCCTCGAGCATCAATATGAAACATCAGTCCCTCGGGCTACAACATATCACTCACACTGGGTACACTTGCTTACTAGGGGTGTACAGACTCCTTGCCCCTTATGGCCCAAGCGCAATAACAAGCCATCTCGTGGCATAATCAAACAGGCTCTCGGCCTCATATCAAGCCACCTCGTGGTGAAACAAATCAGGCCCTCGGCCTCATAATCATAAATCAGTACCACACTGCTGCGGCGCGCAGCCCGAACCCATAATATCCTCACAACACAGGCCCTCGGCCTCACTTAGTCAGAAATCTCTCATGCCACTCGGGCAACAGTAAAACATGATGCTCAGCCCAAAATATCATTTAAAATATCAAAACAGAGTAAATATGGTTGAGTTATGAAAATAGTAGAATACAGCATGACTGAGTACAAATATGAAGTAAAAACAGTGAGGAATAGAAGTAAAAATCCCCTAATGGTCCAAAACAATTGGCACAAATCCCAAATATGGCATTCAACCCAAAACATGGTAATAATTTCCAAACACAATGATATCAAACAATTTTCAATCAAATACGTGACTTAACAGTCATACAGTACGGACTAAGTCACAATCCCCAACGGTGCATGACTCCACGCTCGTCATCTAGCGTGTTGTCACCTCATAGAAGCACAACAATGTGAAATATCCGAGGTTTCATACCCTAAGGACAAATATTTACAATCATTACTTACCTCTATCCAGTCCAAACTCTAGCCCGCGATACCTTTGCCTCTCGAATCGGCCTTCAAATGCTCCAAATCTAACAAAAGTCAGTATATTATGATCAATATACGCTAAAGGAACAAAGCCCAAGCGAAAATAATCAAATTAACTCAAAAATCCCGAAATTGGCTCAAACCCGGCCCCCGAGCTCACGTCTCGAAATCCTATAAAAATTACAAAACTGAAAAATCCATTCGCTCACGAGTCTACCCATATCAAATTTACAAAAATCCGACATCAAATGGTCATCCAAATCCCTAAAATCAACTCTCCAAACCTTCTTCCATTTTTCCCAATTTTCACCTGAAATTCCCAAATTAAATGATAAGAATCAAGACATAATCATGAGATTTAACCAAATTTGAGTGAAGAATACTTACCCCAATCAATTCTCTGAAAATCCCTTCAAAAATCGCCTAACTCCGCCATAGCTCCAAAAATGCAAAAATGGGAGAAATCATCGAAATAGAGTACTTTATAATCTGCCCAGACATTTACCCTATGCTATCGTAGACAAACCAATGCGATAGAAAAACACAAATTTTTCCAGCCCTTCTTTTACCCTATGCGATCGCGACCATTCCCACGCGATCGCGTAGAACAAATTTTTTCCAACAGCCTTCTCCAACTCTTCCGGATAAACTCTAGTATAATGATCATAACTTTGTATACAAAACTCCAAATTACAATTGGTTTAACTTTTTGAAAACTAGACATCAAGGGAAACAAATTTCATTTTTGAATCATCTTCCAATTCCTTAGAGATTGTGAGATATAAGCTTCCAAAGTCGGGTCAGTGCAGCAGAGATTTTACTCTATGCGATCGCGGGAGTACTTACGCGATCGCATAGCACAACTTCATTTTTCCAAATTTTCTCTATGCTAAAGCGGTCAGATCTATGCTAACTCACTGTACACCCCTGAAGCCAAAAACCAGCAACTAGAAATGGCCTAAAAATGATTCGAAACCACCCTGAAACTCACCCGAGGCCCTCGGGACCTCAACCAAACATGCCAACACATCCCATAACATCATTAAAACTTGTTTCAACCTTTGGAAAGCTCAAAACAACATCAAAACATCGAATCACCCTTGCATTCAAGCATAAGAATTCCAAACCTTCCGAATTCGATCAAAACGTCTATCAAACCTTGTCCGAATGACCTGAAATTTTGCACACACGTCACAAATGACACAACGGACCTACTCTAATTTCCGGAATTTCATTCCGACTCCAATATCAAAATTTCCACTGCCAATCGGAAAATGCCAAATTTCCGATTTTGCCAATTCAAGCTTAAATCTACCACGGAGCTCCAAAATACATTCCGGACGCGCTCCCAAGTCCAAAATCACCTAACGAAGCTAATAAAATCATAAAAATCCAAATCCGAGATCGAATACTAAAAAGTCAAAACTTGGTCAAACCTTTCAAATTTAAAACTTCAAACTGAGAATTGTTCTTCCAAATCTATTCTGATTATCCTAAAAACCAAAACCGATGATTTACATAAGTGATAATACAGCACACAGGGCTAGTCATGCCTGAGAATTGGCGAGCGAAATGCAAAAGCTCAAAACGACCGGTCGGGTCATTACATCCTCCCCCACTTTAACATACGTTCGCCCTCGAACGTGCCCAAAGTTGCTCCGAAGATCATCAAATCGCTGTGTAACCTTACCATGCACATACCCGGGGGTGATCCCACGTCACCCTATCTCATATAGGTCCGATAACACTATGTAATTGAAATTTTGCAATCCAACCTAGCCCGTAAACCTTAGAACCACATTTCCAAAACATCTACAATATCAGAATCTCACATCTATACTCTGAATAAGTCCGAACCAGCTGTAACAAACCATACCTGCAACCTCAGATGTAATTACATGATATACCACATAGCTCAAACTCTCGTAGCGATAACTTCTGATCACAGCAGTTGCTTAGAACAACTGAATATCGATAATAAACCTCTTATCAAATAAAGCCTCATTCCAACACTTCCGTATACTTCCAATGATAAATGAAACACATAGAAAGTCATAACCATTACTCAGATCAACCATTCGTGAAGCTACTTCTCCTTTGGCAAGGACCATAGCTAATTTTTGATTAGCTAATTTTTGAGTCGAACATCCATATTATCTTTCCGACATGCTGAAACTGAATCCGTTCGTATTCACTCTAGATCCCAATGATTTCATCTAATCCCACACAACTACTCCGGTTACATGACACATCAAAACAATCTAAAGCCACAACTTGTGCAATCCGCGCACCAATAAGCAATAATCCGATCGTACTCAAATCATGAAAATGACTCAAATGAGAGAGATGTACCGCAAGCTCACCAGTATCACCACACACAATGTTGAGAAACCGTCACACATCGTAGAAACATAACATACAAATCTAACCCGAAGGATCATATCTCCACATAACTTCGCTGCAATGCGCGACCCTATCCAAACACTCGTCCACATGAAATACCTCAAGTCACTATGCTCAAAATTGACAACCACGCGCAATTTGATGTCTAGAACCAAAGCAAATCATCATAACCACGACGAAGCAATTGACATAACATTACACAAACCCGAAAGGACACAACCGATACGCCATCCACCGAGCTACACCCAATACTCTTCCCACTCGAATTCCACTGAGAGACCCCAATTAAAACCGCACCACATGTGCCTAACCAACAAATCCCAACGCCTCACAACACGTAAAGGTAACTCATAGATCTCCCCAGGTCACTAATAAGCTCAAAAACAATTGAATCAACACATCCCTCAACAATACAACTCGGAGTCAACCAAGCCGACTCAAGTTAGAACACACATCCACATTGTCCTACCAATGAACCCCTTATCAAGGAGTCCCTGAAGCTGCTCCTTCAACTCCTTTAACTCTGCCGATGCCATACGATACTGTTCCCGGCACCCAATCAATACCAAAATCAACAACTTTGTCCGATGACATGCCCAGCAACAAGAAACACATTCGGAAGAATCCCTCATCACCGGAACTGAATCAATGGTAGGAGTCTCTGCACTGACATCCATCACGGAGGCCAAATAAGAGAAATAACCCTTCCCATCCATCTATTGGGTCTTCAAAAATGAAACCACTCTACTGAAAACATAATCCATCAAACCTCGTCACCCAATCTGTGGCATTCCGGTCATAGCCAACATTGCTGCCCTAGCGTAACAGCCTAGAATAACACAACACTGAGACAACCAGTCTATGCCCAATATCACACCAAAATCTAGCATACTAAGCAGCAAGGATCCACTCAGGCCTCCAAACCTCTAATACTTACCACACAAGACCGATATACGCGGTCCACAACCACGACCTAACCTGTTTATGAGAACTCCTTGTCTCCAAATCCATACCGCACGCAAATCACCATATTCGATCCCAACTTCACCGTCCGAATATATAACACACCTATAATACCTAATCATCCCATGAGAGGTACTTCTATAATTCTTCTGTGCCACCAAGCAAACTCGAATATCAACAGTCGATCCAATAAGAGAGTGTCGCAATACTAATGAAGTATCATTAACTCAATCGCATTGCCCTTTTTCTGAAACGTATACCCTCATCAAGCCACACCAATTAGTAATATCATTTCCCAAATCATCTGAAGCTGCCCGTGCCGCCTAAGAATTTTATGACCTTCCTTTTAGAACTGAACCGTGACCTTACACATGCAAATCTCAATCTTACACCACATACCGCATATACCATACCATCCTAGGATAGACATGAGAACTTTATATCCCTTCCGAGCCATAAGCAACTACATACTCAACTAGCCAAGAACTTTCCATTGATCCCATCTAGAAGAAAACCGCTATACATCCCATGCTCCTCACGCTCGTAGAAAATATACACCTCTAACCATGGTAGAAACCATTAGGAACTCTCCAAATTCCATTTGCACAAAACTAAACTGCCAGACTGAGTCCTTCTAACTCAACCAAGCTACGCAGGCCACTAAAACCCAAGATCATTATCAAGAAACACCTGCAGAAACTCATTACCTCGTAATCATCCAAAGAACTAATCATATCCTTACCATGCCGATCCGGCCTACTACCAAGCTATCCTATTGATCCTAGTTCCTTCTAAATTTCCTTCAAATTGATACTTCTCCTTGCCATAATCCCATAATTCCTCAATCCAGACTCATCACACGAGACCCAAGCATAAAACCACATCGTCTAAGGCTCACTAGTAGCTGAATACTCTCTCAAATATCCCCAAAAACACCAGATTCAAAATGCTTACCTTGAAGAGACTTCCTGCGAATCTAAAGCCATTGCCTTCACCTTCCTGATACGATGTGTAGAATCCATGATGATATAGAAATGCCACAAGCCTTGTCACCCTCCAATGTAAACCCCTATTTCTAGCCAAATATACATCCTGAAGATTCCCAATTACTACATGTAGATCTTGAATCCTTCAAAACCATTCTCGGGAGTTATCCACTCTGCTCAAACCTCAATTAGACTGACCAAATGAACCGGTCAACTCGTGCCACATTAGTGCATCAACACCTAAATAAGTAACCCCACTTTAATGCAACGAAACAAATTCATGTTCTATGCACCGTACATCCTTTACCAATAACAACTCAAGTCATTCCATGATTCTCATACACCCATAAAGCATAACAAACCTTTTATTGAAATTTCCTTTACTCGATCCATCCTCGGTCTCAACCTCCGTAAGCCATAACTGATTCAACTGTACGCCTCAAACTGGAACCAACATAGCACATAACCGCGCAATCAATTAATCAATAGTAGACTCCCCACTTGGCTCAAAGCCATAGATCAAAACATACAATAACTCATAATGCATATACTGTATTACTGCCATAATACTATAGTAAGATTAGACTCAATCATTCATAAGCTCGTGCAACACAGACCATCTAGTATTTCAAATCTTCTGCAAATGTCGCGTTCACCCTTGTAACAGTCAAGCCCACTCTCTTAAGTGACCCAAATTTAAATTGCAACATATATATTTCACTTGTAAAAAAGATCTTCCAACAGACAACATAAGGATCGCACATATATATTTCGACGTCGTTTTTCAAGTATAAATGGTATTACATTAAGCAAATGAGCTCCGATTTTTTTTTATTGAAGCATTAGACCCGTATCGTAATTATGGAGCCATAGCAAAAAGACCGTCGAATTTGGACATTGTATGAGAATTTTATGGTCATTTTACTAAGAATTGGGTTGTCAGATTTTTTCAGATTAATTACGAAATTGCCACAGAATTCGTATTTAAAAGCTGCACTATTTTTAAATATTGAAACCAACATATCTCCTTCAATATAAGGTCAAATGGAGTGATTCAAGAGCCTAACTTAAATAAAATTTTACAAGGAATCCATTGGAGATATTAAAAGTGAGTTTTGGGATCATTTGATATGAGAATCGAGGCACAATAGCTAGCAGAAAAATATATAAAATAAGGGTTTGTTTATTTGCTCATATTTTGAGTTGGGGAGCTCAGATTTGGGCGATTTTGGAGGCGATTTTCACCATATGGATTGGGGTAAGTGTTCTCTACTTGGTTTTGGTTAAATTTCATGAATCCATCTTCATTTTTGGCATATGATTGATGATTTCAAAGTGAAATTTGGGGGGGGGGAGGGGTTTGCCTAAAGTTTCATAAAGTGAATTTTTAAGTTTTGAACAACGATCTGGAGTCAGAATTGGATTAAACTAGTATGGTTGGAATCATAAATGAATGGGTTCTTGGATTTTGTGAGTTTTGTCGAGTTTCGAAATGCGGGCCCAGGTTGGGTTTTTGGGCCGATTATGAGCTTTTGATTAAAGATTCGACTTTTTCGATTGGGATTGGTTCCTTTAACATTGTTTGATGTATTTGAGTTATTTGGACCCTTAGGGATTTTTCTTATTATCCTCTCATTATTTTTTATTTAAGATCTATACTCAGTCATGCTGTGTTTATTGATTTCATAACTCAGTCTTTATTACTCCGTTTTGATGCATAAAATGATATTTTTAGCTGAGCACCCTGTTTTACTGATAGCCCGAGTGGCTTGAGAGGTTTCTGATTGAGTGAGGTAGAGGGCCTGTATTGTGAGGTATTATGGGATCGGGTTGAACGCCGCAGCATGTTGTTATTGATTCATAATTTTTGTGGGGCCGCGGGCCTGATTGATTTATGCCACGAGGTGTCTTGTTATGAGGCCGAATGCCTGATTGATTTATGTCATGAGGTTGCTTGTTATAGCGCTTGGGCTGTAGGATCCCCTTTAGAGTCTGTACACCCCCAGTGAGCGCGGGTACCCTGAGTGAGTGACATGATGTTTTGCCTGAGGGGTTGTTCTTGATTCATGTTGTGCCCGAGAGGCTATTTACCAGCGATTGTGAGGTAAGGCCCGAGAGGCTGTATATGAGTGACTGTGAGGTTTGCCCGAGGGGCTGTTCATGGGTGATGTTCACCGAGGGGTTGTTCTTGATTTATGTTGCTCGAGGGGTTATATACGAGTGAGTTTTGCCCGATGGGCTATTTATGTCTTCATCATTTTTACTCACTGTTTCATTGGTTCGTTGAAAACTGTTGAAAGATGTTTTAATGGTTTTACTAAAACTGGATTTAAATGAGCTGAGTTGATTCAAAACCCTGATTTTAAAATCATACTGTATTTTACCGAGATTTCATGATATGAACTGTATATGTTTTATTGCTCGTCAATATTGCTCAGTTTGTATTTACTTTTATTACTTACTGAGTTGGCATACTCACATTACTCCTTTCATCTTGTGTGCAGATCCAGGTATTTCTAAACCTGGTAGAACGTGTTGATTACTCAGTGGCAGGTCCATCGTAGTTAGTAAGGTAGCTACCTAGCGATCGTAGCCTGATTTTCTCCCTCCTTATCCTCCCTTAGTTGTATTCAGTTATTTCCAGGCTATGTTAGTCTTGATATTGTCAGACAGTTGTAGTAGATGCTCATGACTAGTGACACCCCGATGTCGGACTTTCCGCACTGTTGTTTTGATTTAAACTCCTTATGCAGGTTTATTGTTAAATAGCTTTGGTTTTGTCTTAAAATGAAAATATTGATTGGTTTTGGTAGTGTGTCGGCGTGCCTAGTACCACGTTAGGCGCCATCACGACAGGGTTAGTTTTGGGTCATGACAAGTTGTTATTAGAGCCTAGGTTACATAGGTCTCACGAGTCATGAGCGGGTTTAGTAGAGTCTTGCGGATCGGTACGAAAACGTATGTACTTTTCTTCGAGAGGCTGCAGAACCTTTAAGAAAATTCCACATTCTTGAAAACGTATTGTGCGTTATTGATTCAGCTTGAAGCGTAACTCCTTGAATTCCTTTCACATATTTGTGTGCACACATGAGCGCTCGGTATCAGCTGTGCATCGACAGCTTGTGTGTCGATTTTGGGCCAGTCTGGAGGGCTTGAGGCCGGGTTTTGACTGTAACTTGAGCATTGAGATTCCGATTATGTGAGCATGTGCATTTGGGACTTATATGCCCGTTTGTGACCTTATTGGTGGGATTTGTGACTGGATGACTATGAGGTGAGTATGATTTGATTGCGAGATGTGTTCAGGTTATTCGAATATGACAAGAAGAGTTTGTTGGAGATATAGCAAGGACTATTGGGTGCTTGACTTCTGTCTTGAGTTGGCGTATGGCCTCGAGCTATGGGTGTGTTGAAGGACCTCTCATGTAGTTTAGTTATGAAGTGGAGTAGATCTTTGTTGATACCCAATTTTTTTTATATTTTTTTATATGCATATATACCTTCAAAATAGCATATACATGCATATATAAGCGTGCACAAGATTTTTATAATTTTTCCATAAATTTAAGGATTTAAATTGATTTATTTCCGTCCCTTTTATTCATAAGACCCAAATAATTATTTCCCAAATTATTGTTATGGTGATTTAGTCATTTAATTTATATATTTATATATTTATGCCAAAATATGGTTAATATATTTTTTATGCATTTTTATAATTGCATTTGATATTTTTCAAGCTAAATTGCATATAATTGCAATATTAGCCCATTTAATGTATAATTATAGTTTATATGCGTAAAATTGGTTTCCTATATTTTTAAAATGTTAAATACCTTTTTTAAATCATTTTGGTACATAAAATTATTTTCCAGAAATTATTTATTATTTATTATAAATTACATAGGGGGAAAGTGACTATTTAAAATATAGCCAGATTGGCTTTCAATGGTAGCCCAAATCGAACCCCAACCCCAGCCCAATTTCAAATTAAAACACCCGACCCAAGTCCTAAATCCGCCTACCCGACCTAAGACCCGCTAAATCCTGGCCGTTGATCTTTTAGATCAACGACCCTCATAATTCCTTTCCTTTTTAATTCTAACTACACCCTCATTTCCAAATACCACCGCCTCTGTATCCTCTCTTCTCAACCGCCCAACCTAACCCTAGCTCCCTTCAACCACTGCCTCCTTCTTCGGTCTTCTCCGGTGACCAACCCTCAACTCCTAAGCCTCTAATGGCTCCTTTATTGCCATGCTCATTTTCTCTGAGGCCTTCAAGGGCCCTGGGCCACTCCAGCTTGTATCTAGGGTTTTCTATCTGGCTGTTCATGGCTACTCCAGTGTGATTTCAAGCAAAATCACACTGTATTTGTTACGATCTTTGGGTTTCTAAACATGTTCATCCATCTCTACTTGGGTTTCTTCTAAAAACCTAATTTTTGTTTAAAACCCCTAGATCTATACGATTTTTAAATAATTTGAGTCTGTTCTTTTGATTTTTTACACTGTTCTTGAATCTCTTTTACAGAAATCATCGATTTCAAGTATTTTTTACCTTCTTCTCAAACTAGAGTTTTCGGAACTTCTTCTACACTTTGTTTAAACCGATTCTTTATGTTTAAACTTCTATCCCTTGCATATTTTGACTGATTCTATGATTTTACTCCTTTTTCAACTCGCTTATGTTAAAACCCCTAATTTCTTAGTTCCAATCTTGGGTTTCTGAGTTTTGTTTGATAACGTGTTCAGTTAATCTGTATGTTTCTATGATTCTATGAATTTGCCCTATGTTTGCTTGTTAGGGTTCCTAATTGTGGTTATCCCTGCCTATTGTGTGATTTTGCCCTATTTTGTTCACCAATGTTCTGAGTCTTCACTTCTCCTACTTGTATCATGCTTAGCTTACTAGTTTAGACTATGCTCTACAAGAGTCCCTAATTTTATATATATGATTCTTGTCCTACTCGACCTCTTGGGGTTCTGGTTTTGCTTACCATGTGTTTGTTCTTATAAAGTGGTGCTAAATCAGTACTATCTTCTATTTTTGAATCCATAAATCTTTGTGATTGGTCCTTCACTGATTCCGCATGATATCTCTACTAATTTGTACGTTGTAGAATATTTTCTGACCTTATTCTATGGTCAATTATGCTATTAATTGATTTCTTAAGTCTTTCCTTGATTGAAATATGTTGAACCTAGCCTCTATTACATGTTGTGTACTTGTACTATGCAGAAAATATTTCCTTATTTGTCATGTTCAGCCTTATATAATTTCCTTCCTTATTTGTCATATGTCTATTACCATTTGAAGTTAACTCCTCAATTAAAGGGAGTACTTACCTTGATTTCTTGACTGACTGATTCTGAGTTCCATAATTACTGATGAACTTTGATTTTTACCTTATTTTTCTACATGCTTTCAAACTATATACACACACTCTCTTATCAGCACAAAGACACGAACACTCTTGGTTCAAAACTCTATCTCGCACACTTAAAATTTTCTGCTCTATTTTGTGCTACTTGCTACTACTCTAAGTTAGTCGGCTGCAAGCCAAGGCTAACCATTGTGTTCTCCTGCTCTTTCACTTTGCTTACTGTCCTCTTTACTGGTATGTTCTAGTTTTAATTCAAAGTTCTAACAACAATATAATTCTTTTATTGTTTCAGTTCATCCTGTTTCTAGTTTGCTTCTATTTATGGTTTTGTTGTGAAACTTGTAGTTGATGTTTACATTATTAGTACTCCCCTTCCTTAAGAACAATGTATTACCTCTCTGTGTTGTTTCTGAACATGTCTGCACCAATTATCTCTATGTGTTTACCACCATATGCTCCATGTATACCCAAAATCCCTATCACCCCTGTATGTGAGTTTGTTCTTTATGTCTGATTCTGTGACTATGTCTGGTCAGCTGTTTCTGAGCACGTCTATACCAATTCCTAGACCTTTGCTTGTGTCCTATGTATCCCCAAATCCCTTGACCCCTGTTTTGACTACTAAAACTTGCTTTGGTTCTGTGACTAATGGCTGTGTATGAACCTGGCTTAAAGGTGACTACTCCACTCTTTTTCAAACTGCCCATGTTGTGTTACTGAATTACTTTCAAACAAACTTCTCTTTTAATGCAGTTTTTCATTAAAACCTTTCAACTTGTGTCAAGCACTTTCACTCTACTCCTAAGTCAATAAGTTCTGCCCCCTCCAGTATATGTACTGCCTTGAGATCCTCTTGAGAACCCTCTGAACTCTAGCATACTAAGGCTGGCCCTTCCACACTGCACTTATTCAATTTTGGTTACCAAGTCTAGGTGTAAGCACTGCTCGGGATCCTTGAGATCCTTAAGGAACTTTGATGCACCTAGACTATTATTTTGTCTCTAGAATTGAGGCATTTGAGGATATTAGAGGCTTTGGAAATCTGGGCTTAATTGAAGGCTCCCTATAGACTAGCTTCTTATTTTCTCATTTACTTATGTAATTCACTCACATGATCTGTAATAACTTGTAAACAAATATTGGGATAACTACTGAAAGGGATGGGTAGCTACATGTTTATGGGATAATACAGGTAGAAATCATGCTCATAGGAATTTACGACAGGTTAACATTTCGACCAGATCGAAATAACACCCTTAAAGCCAAAGGTCATCGCCAAAAAAGAAGAGTTCGACCTCGTTCGAACCACGACGAGTTACCATTTCGACCAGCTGGAAATAACACCCTGACGGCCAAGGGCCATCGCCACAAAAGAAGAGTTTGACCTCGTTCGAATCATGACATGTTAACATTTAGACCAGCTCGAAATAACACCCCTATGGCCAAGGGCCATCGCCAGAAAAGAAGAGTTCGACCTCGTTCGAACCACGACGGATAAACATTTCGACCATATCAAAATAACACCTCTACGGCCAAGGTCCATCGCCAAAAAAGAAGAGTTCGACCTCGTTCGAACCACGACGGGTTAACATTTCGACTAGCTCGAAATAACACCCCTATGGCCAAGGGTCATTGCCAAAAAAGAAAAGTTCGATATCGTTCGAACCACGACGAGTTAACATTTCGACCAACTCAAAATAACACCCCTATGGCCAAGGGCCATCGCCAAAAGAGAAAAGTTCGACCTTGTTCGAACCACAACGCGTAAACATTTCGACCAACTCGAAATAACACGCCGACGGCCAAGTGCCATCGCCAAAAAACAAGAGTTCGACCTCGTTCGAACCACGACGGATTAACAATTCAACCAGCTCGAAATAACACCCCGACGGCCAAGGGCCATCGCCAAAAAAGAAGAGTTCGACCTCATTCGAACCACAACGGGTTAACATTTCGACCAACTCGAAATAACACCCTTATGGCCAAGGGCCATCGCCAAAAAAAAGAGTTTGACCTCGTTCGAACCACAACGGGTTAACATTTCGACCAACTCAAAATAACACCCCGACGATTAAGGGCCATCGCCAAAAATGAAGAGTTCAACCTCGTTCGAACCACGACGGGTTAACATTTTGACCAGCTTGAAATACCACCCCGACGGCCAAGGGCCATCGCCAAAAAAGAATAGTTCGACCTCGTTCGAACCACGACAGGTTAACATTTCGACCAGCTCGAAATAACACCCTTATGGCCAAGGGCCATCGCCAAAAAAGAAGAGTTCGACCTTGTTCGAACCATGACGGGTTAACATTTCGAGCTGGCCAAGGGTCGTCACCAAAAAAGAAGAGTTTGACCTCGTTCGAACCACGATGGGTTAACATTTTGACCAGCTCGAAATAACACCCCAATGACCAAGGGCCATCGCCAAAAAAGAAGAGTTCGACCTCATTCGAAATACGATGGGTTAACATTTCGACTAGATCGAAATAACACGCCTACGGCCAAGGGTCATCGCTAAAAAAGAAGAGTTCTACCTCGTTCAAACCACGACGGGTTAATATTTCGAACAGCTCGAAATTACACCCATACGGCCAAGGGCCATCGCCAAAAAAGAAGAGTTTGACCTCGTTCGAACCACGACGGATTCAGATTTTGGCCAGCTCGAAATAACACCCCGACGGCCAAGGGCCATCGCCAAAAAAGAAGAGTTTGACCTCTTCGAACCACGACAGATTAATATTTCGACCAGCTCGAAATAACACCCCTATGGCCAAGGACCATCGCCAAAAGAGAAAAGTTCGACCTTGTTTGAACCACAACGCGTAAACATTTCGACCAACTCGAAATAACACGCCGACGGCCAAGTGCCATCGCCAAAAAACAAGAGTTCGACCTCGTTCGAACCACGACGAGTTAACATTTCGACCAGCTCAAAATAATACCCCGACGGCCAAGGGCCATAGCCAAAAAAGAAGAGTTCGACCTCGTTCGAACCACGACGGGTTAACATTTCGACCAGCTCGAGATAACACCCCGACGACCAAGGGCCATCGCTCAAAAAGAAGAGTTTGACCTCTTCAAACCATGACGGGTTAAAATTTTGGCCAGCTCGAAATAACACCGCAATGGCTATGGGCCATCGCCAAAAAAGAAGAGTTCGACCTTGTTCGAACCACGAAGGGTTTACATTTCGACCAGCTCAAAATAACAACCCTAGGTCCAAGGTCCATCGCATAAAAAGAATAGTTAGACCTCGTTCGAACCACGATGGGTTAATAGTTTAACCAGCTAAAAATAACACTCCGACGGCCAAGGGCTATCGGACAAAAGGAAGTGTTCAATCTCATTCGAACCAAAACGGGTTAACATTTTGACTAGCTCGAAATAACACCCTTATGGCCAAGCGCTATCGCCAAAAAAGAAGAGTTCAACCTCGTTCGAACCACGACAGGTTAACATTTCGACCAGCTCGAAATAACACCCCTTTAGCCAAGGGCCATCACCAAAAAAGAAGAGTTCGGCCTCGTTCGAACCACGACGGGTTAACATTTCGACCAGCTCGAAATAACACCCCGACGGCCAAGGGACATCGCCAAAAAAGAAGAGTTAGACCTCATTCGAAAACGACGGGTTAACATTTCGACCAGCTCAAAATAACACCCCCACGGCCAAGGGCCATCGCCAAAATATAAGAGTTTAACCTTGTTCGAATCATGACGGGTTAACATTTCCACCATCTCAAAATAACACGCCGAAGGCCAAGGACCATCGCCAAAAAAGAAGAGTTCGACCTCGTTCGAACCACGACGGGTTAACATTTCGACTAGCTCGAAATAACACCCCTATGGCCAAGGGTCATTGCCAAAAAAGAAAAGTTCGACCTCGTTCGAACCACGACGAGTTAACATTTTGACCAGATCAAAATTACATCCCTATGGCCAAGGGCCATCGCCTAAAAAGAAAAGTTCGACCTTGTTCGAACCACAACGCGTAAACATTTCGACCATCTCGAAATAACACCCCGACGGCCAAGGGCCTTCGCCAAAAAAGAAAAGTTCGACATCATTCGAACCACGACGGATTAACAATTCAACCAGCTCGAAATAACACCCCGACGGCCAAGGACCATCGCCAAAAAAGAAGAGTTCAACCTCGTTCGAACCACGACGGGTTAACATTTTGACCAGCTTGAAATAACACCCCGACGGCCAAGGTCCATCGCCAAAAAAGAAGAGTTCGACCTCGTTCGAACCACGACGGGTTAACATTTCGACCAGCTCGAAATAACACCCTTATGGCCAAGGGCCATCACCAAAAAAGAAGAGTTCGACCTCGTTCGAACCATGACGGGTTAACATTTCGAGCTGGCCAAGGGTCGTCGCCAAAAAAAAAGAGTTCGACCTCGTTCGAACCACGATGGGTTAACATTTTGACCAGCTCAAAATAACACCCATATGGCCAAGAACCATCGCCAAAAAAGAAGAGTTCGACCTCATTCGAAATACGACGGGTTAACATTTCGACCAGATCAAAATAACACGCCTACGGCCAAGGGACATCACTAAAAAAGAAGAGTTCGACCTTGTTCAAACCACGACGGGTTAATATTTCGACCAACTCGAAATTACATCCATACGGCCAAAGGCCATCGCCAAAAAAGAAGAGTTCGACCTCGTTCGAACCACGACGGATTAAGATTTTGGCCAGCTCGAAATAACACCACGATGGCTAAGGACCATCACCAAAAAGTAAGAGTTCGACCTCGTTCGAACCACGACGGGTTAGCATTTCGACCAGCTCGAAATAATACCCCGACGGCCAAGGGCCATCGCCAAAAAAGAAGAGTTCGACCTCGTTCGAACCACGACGGGTTAACATTTCGACCAGCTCGAGATAACACCCCGACAGCCAAGGGCCATCGCTCAAAAAGAAGAGTTCGACCTCTTCAAACCATGACGGGTTAACATTTTGACCAGCTTGAAATAACACCCCGACGGCTATGGGCCATCGCTAAAAAAGAAGAGTTCGAACCACAACGGGTTTACATATCGACTAGATCAAAATAACAACCCTAGGTCCAAAGTCCATCGCATAAAAAGAATAGTTCGACCTCGTTCGAACCACGATGGGTTAATAGTTTAACCAGCTCAAAATAACACCCCGACGGCCAAGGGCCATCGGCAAAAAGGAAGAGTTCAATCTCATTCAAACCACGATGGGCTAACATTTCGACCAACTCGAAATAACACCCTTATGGCCAAGGGCTATCGCCAAAAAGAAGAGTTCAACCTCGTTCGAACCACGACAGGTTAACATTTCGACCAGCTCGAAATAACACCCCTACAGCCAAGGGCCATCACCAAAAAAGAAGAGTTCGGCCTCGTTCGAACCACGACGGGCTAACATTTCGACCAGCTCAAAATAACACCCCGACAGCCAAGGGCCATCGCCAAAAAAGAAGAGTTAGAACTCATTCGAAAACGACGGGTTAACATTTCGACCAGCTCGAAATAACACCCCCACAGCCAAGGGCCATCGCCAAAATATAAGAGTTTGACCTTGTTCGAACCATGACGGGTTAACATTTCCACCATCTCAAAATAACACCCCGACGGCCAAGGGCCATCTCTAAAAAAGAAGAGTTCGACCTCGTTCGAAACACGACGGATTAACATTTCGACCAGCTAGAAATAATACCTCGACGACCAAGGACCATCGCAAAAAAAAGAAGAGTTCGACCTTGTTCGAACCATGACGGGTTAAAATATCGACCACCTTGAAATAACAACCTTATGGCCAAGGGCCATCACCAAAAAAAAGAGTTCGACCTTGTTCGAACCACGACGGGTTAACATTTCGACCAGTTCAAAATAGCACCCCGACGGCCAAGGGCCATCGCCAAAAAAGAAGAGTTCGACCTCATTCAAACCATGACGGGTTAACATTTCGACTAGCTCGAAATAACACCCTAGACGGCCAAGGGCCTTCGCCAAAAAAGAAGAGCTCAACCTCATTCGAACCATGACGGGTTAACATTTCGAGCTGGCCAAGGGTCGTCGCCAAAAAAGAAGTTCGAACCACGACGGGTTAACATTTTGACCAGCTCGAAATAACACCCCTATGGCCAAGGGCCATCGCCAAAAAAGAAGAGTTCGACCTCATTCGAAACACGATGGGTTAACATTTCAACCATATCAAAATAACACGCCTACGGCCAATGGTCATCGCTAAAAAAGAAGAGTTCAACCTCGTTCAAACCACGGCGGCTAATATTTTGACTAGCTCGAAATAACACCCATACGGCCAAGGGCCATCGCCAAAAAGAAGAGTTTGACCTTGTTCAAACCACGACGAATTAGGATTTTGGCCAGCTCGAAATAACACCCCGACGACCAAGGGCTACTGCCAAAAATGAAGAGTTTGACCTATTCAAACCACGACGGGTTAACATTTTGACCAGCTCAGAATAACACCCCGATGGCCAAGGGCCATAACCAAAAAAGAAGAGTTCGACCTTGTTAGAACCATGACGGATTAACATTTCGACCATCTTGAAATAACACCTCGATGGTTAAGGGCCATCGCCAAAAAATAAAAGTTCGACCTCGTCGAACCACGATGAGTTAACATTTCGACCAGCTCGAGACAATACCCCGGCAGCCAAGGGCCATCGCTCAAAAAGAAGAGTTCGACCTCGTTCGAAACACGATGGGTTAACTTTTGACCAGATCGATATAACACCCCTACGGCTATGGACCATCACCAAAAAAGAAGAGTTTGACCTCGTTCGAACCACGACGAGTTTACATTTCGACCAGCTCAAAATGACACCCCTAGGGTTAAGGGCTATCGCATAAAAAGAATAGTTCAACCTCATTCGAACCACGACGGGTTAACATTTCGACCAGCTCGAAATAACACCCCGACGGCCAAGGGCCATCGCCAAAAAAGAAGAGTTAGACCTCATTCGAAAATGACGGGTTAACATTTCGACCAGCTCAAAATAACACCCCTACGGCCAAGGGCCATAGCCAAAATATAAGAGTTTGACCTTGTTCGAACCATGACGGGTTAACATTTCCACCATCTCGAAATAACACCCCGACGGCCAAGGGCCATCGCCAAAAAAGAAGAGTTCGACCTCGTTCGAAACATGACGGATTAACTTTTCGACCAGCTAGAAAAAACACCCCGACGACCAAGGGCCATCGCCAAAAAAGAAGAGTTCGACCTCGTTCGACCCACGACGGGATAACATTTTGACCAGCTCGAAATAACACCCCTATGGCCAAGGGCCATCGCCAAAAAAGATGAGTTTGACCTCGTTCGAAACACGATGGGTTAACATTTCGACCAACTAGAAATAACACCCCTACGGCCAAGGGCCATCGCCAAAAAAGAAGAGTTCAACCTCGTTCGAACCACGACGGTTTAACATTTCGACCAGCTCGAAATAACACCCTTATGGCCAAGGGCCATCCCCAAAAAAGAAGAGTTCGACCTCGTTTGAACTATGAGGGGATAAAATCTCGACCAGTTTGAAATAACCCCCTAATGGGCAAGGGACATCGCCAAAAAAAAAGAGTTCAACCTCGTTCGAACCACAACGGGTTAACATTTCGACCAGCTCGAAATAACACCCTTATGGCAAAGGGCCATCGCCAAAAAAAAGAGTTTGACCTCGTTCGAACCACGACGGGTTAACATGTTACACCCCAAGTTTTCATACGTGAGAGTACGTCGTAAGTCATTGATGTAAGCTTGGAAATGAGATTATATTTGGAAGCAAATAAAGTAAGTTAATCATGTTACCTTGGAGGTTACAAATATTTAAGATCATGAATAACGAGTACCAAAAGGGTTGGAAATCTTAGAAGCTAAACCAATTGAAGAAAATAAGTTTCGTCAAAAGTCGACAAGTTTGGAATGTTATAGCATCTACTTTGGGGTGAGACTAGGGTTCTTAACATGATAAGGAGGTTATTATACGAGTTATTTTAGTCGTATGATATTCATTTTCTACATTTTGAAGGCAAGCAAGTTGTGGAACAAGAGTTGGCAAAGGTCATCACAAGTTACATTCATAAATTTGCTGAAATTTAGGTCAAATGTATCTAAGAATTTCTCCAAATATACTTGTAATAATGGGTTTTTCTACCTATTAAATTGAAGATCTACGAGTCTAGTTTCTAACTCATTAAACCGTTCGTCAATACGATATCGGAGTAGAGAGATATTCGTATTTTCGCGAGACCGCGCAAGCAGCTCCCAATGGGACCCACTTAGGCGGTGGTTGACCTACTTCAATTTATAAACGATTTGGACGCCTATTTTTGCTCATTTTTCAACTAATATTCGTCTCCAAACTTCTCCTAACCCTCCTAAACATATACCACAAGGGTTTGAAGTGATTCCAAAGTGATTACACCATATTTCAACATCAAAACTTAGTTCTAGTGAAGAACAACACCTCTTTGAGGTTGTGTTGTCATTGAGGATTGTTGTGGGCTGTATTTGGATGAAATTCCAAGTTTTTGCTGCTGTCTAAGGTGAGTATAACAGCCTACTAATTGTGCTTAATCTTGCTTGTATGTTGGTTAAGTTGTTAGGATGATAAACTACAAGATAATACTTGGATTAGCTTAAGTCACTTCTATGGTGTTGTATTGCTATTAAGGGTTGTTGTAAAATGAATATAACTTGGATTTTGACTTGAAGTTACTGTAGGAGGTATGTATATTGTGTTCTTGCTTGTGCCTAAGGTTATCTTGATATTGATTAAGTTAAATGGATGGGCTAGACATGAACTAGTGAATAAAGTTGCTAGTTGGGGATAGTTGAAGTTGTGGATTATTTTCGTTGTTATAAATATATGGTATAAGGCTGGAATCATTGATTAATGACTTCATTATCAAGTTAATGATACTTTTATGTTGAAGTAAGAAGTCTATAAGGATTGATAAGGGGTATACGGATTCCAATCGGAGCTTGCCGCTCGTCGTAATGTAGTTGTGACTTGTTGTTGTTATATGGTGTCTTGATATTGATAATTATGTATTGATGGATTGCTCTGGTCATTGTTGTTTGTATATGGTATTGGAGGAGGCCCTTGTTACAAGGGAGATGCTGCCAAAATTTACGTAAACGAGCTACTAGCTTAAGTTATAGACTTAGCCTTTGCTCAGCACTGATTTTGAATCTCCTTATACTATGATAGATTGAGTTGACTTGTTTGAAGAGTTGCTTGGAAGTGATTAAGGACTCAACGGGTTTAAGGTATGTTAAGGCACTTTCTTCTTTCTTTTGGCATGATCTAAAGTGAAATGAATACGCTACTTCATAACGGATCTACTCCTAGCAACTAAGGTTGTCCATGTTGTTCTTTCCTTATAAAATTATTCTAAGCAAGTGTGTATGATCCTTGAATCCTACTAAGGTTCATATTGAGGGTATGGATGTCCATAGTGTTCTTAAGTCACTCCAAAAGGTTTAGAAGGTGATTTCATGAGTCTAGCATGCATTATATATAGTATCTATTTTACTCTACCGAGCCGCTCTATAGTCGGCCGGGTACGGCACCTATTGTGCAACCACTGATCAGTTGGGTTTACCGAGCTCCACGTGGCCTGGTACGATTCTATCAAACCTTATGATGGTCGGGTATGCTTTTACCGAGTCCTCTTTGAGGCCGGGTACGATATGATGATGATGATGCCCTCAGAGGCGAATGTTTTAAAAAGTTTATGTATATATATGTATTATGCATTTCATATCAGTAACCCCCAGAGGCACTCAGATGTTACAGGTTGTATCTCCTCTATCTCTCTCTTTACATTACTGTTCTTGTTTAAGCTTTCCTGCCTAACATACTCGGTACTTTATTCGTACTGACATCCCTTTTGCCTGGGGACGCTGCATTTCATGCCCGCAGGTCTCGATTGATAGGTTGACAGTCCTCCTAGTAGGCTATCAGCTCAGCGAAGGTGTTGGTGCACTCCACTTGCTCCGGAGTTGCCTATTTGGTCAGTATGCTTTGGATATGTATTGATTGGTATGACGGGGCCATGTCCCGACCTTTATGATTTTATGTACTCTTAGAGGCTTGTAGACAGATGTCAGGTGTATGGATAATCGTATGGCCTTGTCGGCCTATGTTTCGAGTTTACTAATGGTCATGTCGGCCTTATAGGCCCGTATGTCACATATATTAGTTTGTATATCATGTTGGGTCTTCATATGTTGAGTATTCCCTTATGTTTTATTCTTGTTATCTCATGACGGGTTTTCTGGCTCATTTACTCATGATAACATGTTAAGAAAGATATGTTACGTTGGTACTCGGTTGAGTAAGGCACCGGGTGCCCGTCGCGGCCCTTCGGTTTGGGTCGTGACAGAAGTGGTATCAGAGCAGTTCTGTCCTAGGGAGTCTACAAGCCGTGTCTAGTAGAGTCTTGTTTATGGGTGTGTTGTGCACCACACTTATAAGCAGGAGGCTACAGGGCATTTAGGTCTGTCACTCTTTCTTCTTACTCTAGATCGTGCAGTAGAGCTCAGTTGTAAGAATTCAAACTCCTAAATTCGACTTTAGTCGTAATACAACGATACCTACATCCACAAAGACAGTTGGTAAGAGATTGCATGTGGATGTGGAAGAGTTGAGTCAGAGGAACTCGATTTCACATCATGCTTATGATGAGTAAATATGAGGTCTTCAACAGATCATGTGTGTACTAAGATGTGTATGCTTCTTAATAAGGAGCCTTAAGGCACGGATATCTATTCACGAATATGGTGAAAATCTATGAGGAATTCAGAAGCTAGATACAAGTTTTAACAAGTAAAAGAAGTAAGGTGAAGAGGGGTACGAGGCACCCAGATAATGAAGATTATCAATATTTTCAAATCAGGCAGAGAAATATAAGCATTTTGGTACCTTCATCAATGACAGAGGTAAGTACAATTGGCCACACCCATCTCAGTTATGTTCTATGGGAGCTAACAGATATTATTTAAGAGAAAGATGGGATATCAGGATCCAGTTGGAGTTAGAGTAACCCAAAAATTGTGGATAGGTTGTTATCATTAACTAACGTTTCCGAAAGATGGTGCAAATGTGGTAATAGATCTCCTTCTAAGACACCCAGATGGTGAACTCTATAGTAGTACAATCAGATACGAATACTAGAATATTCAAAAATTTCAGAAGATAGGCAGTGGGATCCTAGAAGGGATAAATATTTACCTTAGTATGACTCTAGCCCCGAGTAAAAAAAAAGAATGTTAAGCATTCCCAATAGCCAGTGAAATGAAGCTAGGGGAGCTTATAGGGAAAGAACTTTTTGTTGAAGTTTTCAGAATAAAGTGATAGACAAAAAAATATTATCTGGAGAATAAGAAGAAAATAAATGAAGCATCATGAGTAAGATGTGATATATGGGTGATAACAGTAACTCAAAATATGACACGATGACAGAGTCTATAGTCAAGTGAAGGAAAATACAAGAGGTGACAAGCCTTAAGGTAATAAAAGAGTATAAGCCATAAAGTCATATTCTTATTTCGAGAAATGAGATGGTGACTTCAACGTGATTACCAGGAGGAAAGGTTAGACCCCAGAGTAATAAAAATCAGTATGGGTTGGTGAACAAGATAAACTCGAACATGAATTAGGGACCGGATGATTTGATAATAGTCGACATCGTGAGAATTTCAAAGATCGTGCTCCAACAATAATAGAATAGACAAAAAACGAATAACCTTTAAAGGTTATTTAGGAAGTCGCTTACCTAAAGCAAGCACTCTGAGCAGAGTTAACCTTAAGGGACTAAGTGTGCCAGTTACCGTAGGTGTCACCTTCGTGCGTAAGAAATTTAGTTATCCCTGGTACAGAAGGTTACCATAAGGTGATTAAGGTTCATTGATAATGTGAAAAGACGCCGAATATGAAAAGGTAAAACAACTATAGGTAGATCGTCGTAGTACTAAATCTTAGTACTCCCCTAAAGGGGGGAATATGGTGTGATATGATATTAAGTTGGAGTTAAATGGTTCAGTTAACTATGGAATGGTAAAGAAAGAATGTGGTAAAAAGGAGAAAGGGGTGATGTTGCATTTATTCAGTTCCTGCAGATATGTTGCGACTCCAGAACATTATACAAGCACGACACCGGAGAGAGGCAGTAAACGTTTCCGGCCAGGATGTTATTGATAAATAAGTGTGAATGGACACTTGATACATCAGGAGCTAGTGGAGAGAGATAAGTTAAGACAAAGGATATATCCCAAGAGGGATTATGCAGAATATATATATATATATATATATATGAGAATGGACCAACGAGTAATTAGTAGTTGATTCAGGAAGAGCCCAGTTACGTCTAGACAAGAGGTCATAGATAAATCAATAGATCATGCAAGATAAATGTAGTGAATCGCAGCATAGTGAATTCAGTCTCGCAGATACGAGATCACAATCATTTGAAAAAAATTTCAGATAGGAGTTGAGGCAGTTAAAGGTACCATTTTTAAGGTTTATGAAAATAAGAGAGAGTGCCACTAAGGAGACGATAAAAATTTGAGCTTAGAAGTAACCCTACGAGCACAAAGGCATAAATTTATGTAACTAAGGATTATTATAGGCGAGTAAGAATAACGAAAATTACCTTCGGGTGTACGATATATCAAGCTCGCAACTTTACAAGAGCCAGAAGGTCTCCCTAAGTACTACAATGAAAGACTAGCTGAGGAAATAAGGAAGAAGGTTTCCACCTAAGCATAGTGAGCTAAAGAGTAAATGATCCTGTAACAACAGTCTCACTACAATATTGTATACACTCCATAAGAAAGTGGCACCTATCATGGCTAATGAATGGTAAAAAAAAAGCCATCAAAGGTGATGTTTGAGATCATATGAGGTACATGAAATTATAGTATTCGTGGGCAAAACGATAAGCCAAGTATTCATGCAACAAGTGATAAAACGACCAGCAAAAGTAATTGCTTACATTTAAGGACAAGTGAGAAGGCACAAAAGGAAATTTATGGTGCTAGCAAGTTAAAGTAAGGTTGTGAGTAGTATAAATAGATCGGTGTAGGTCCTAAGGTAAAGTATTATAGAGCAACAAGGTTTTAGGTAGATAGGAGTAAGGATATGAAAATGTGAGTGAGAAGGTGACGAGAATATGTATGTCCTCGGGATTAAACCCATCAAAACAAGGGAGCTGATGATTTCCATATGTAATAAAAAGCTCGGTACAGCCTTAATGAACACAGAGGAGTCTGAGACTAGGTGCATTTAGAAGAGATGGAATGCTGCCCTGGCAGTAGAATAAGGGTGTAATTGTGATAGATAAGAGGATGATGCTTAGGCCTTTGATTGAGTAATGATTTAACGAGAAAGGGATTTCATTAATTGCACGGGATTAGAATACCCCCATAAGATGAATCGCGTTGGGATGCAATGAAATACGGTTATTGAAGTATAGTATTATCCCTAGGTGGATCAGGAAAATCACTTCATATGTTCCCCGATAAGATGTGAGCCCTAGTGACAGTGTATTACGTAAGAGGTTGCAAGTTATCAGTGATAGATTATAGATCAACATTAAGGTGAATAAACAATAGATGGGTACAAGTTCCAAAGTTCGAGATGAGATTTGTTTGTTATTCTTAGATGAATAATAATGAGGAAGCACTAAAGGACTTAGATTTATACATATAGGATAAGCAGCGAGAGAGTAACCTGGAGTTGGGTAGCAAACCTCGGTAATAATAAACCGAAGTAAGTTTTATGGTATAGTATAACCTACCTAGATGTAGTAAATCCATAAGTATAGATATACAAGGCTATGAAACAAGAGATAGAAATAGTCTTAAGTTCGATAAAGTACCAAGCGAAAGACATCAGTACACCTATAGATGCCTAGAGGGACAACTTGTCATAATTCTGTATATGTTCATAAAGTGAGGCTTAGAGATTGGCTAAAAGATGGAGGAAAAAGAGAAGACGAGTCGCTAGGCGCTCATACAAGGACACAGTCGTACATACTGCATGACATAAGGTAGCAAATGTTACGATGTTGGAAGAATTCCGACCACATGTCATGGCGTGACAAAGAGGCCTAAAAGGGGGGAATGCCCAAGCATTTGGATTTATTCACAAAACAGTTGCTTAGATGGAAAGATGAGCATTAAAGTATTCGTAAGAGCCATAGTTTATGAAACTGATAAGCGCATCAGTCAACATTCGAGGACGAATGTTCCAAAGGGGGGAATGATGTTACACCCCAAGTTTTCATACGTGAGAGTACGTCGTAAGTCATTGATGTAAGCTCGGAAATGAGATTATATTTGGAAGCAAATAAAGTAAGTTAATCATGTTACCTTGGAGGTTACAAATATTTAAGATCATGAATAACGAGTACCAAGAGGGTTGGAAATCTTAGAAGCTAAACCAATTGAAGAAAATAAGTTTCGTCAAAAGTCGACAAGTTTGGAATGTTATAACATGTACTTTGGGGTGAGACTAGGGTTCTTAACATGATAAGGAGGTTATTCTATGAGTTATTTTAGTCGTATGATATTCATTTTCTACATTTTGAAGGCAAGCAAGTTGTGGAACAAGAGTTGGCAAAGGTCATCACAAGTTACATTCATAAATTTGCTGAAATTTAGGTCAAATGTATCTGAGAATTTCTCCAAATATACTTGGAATCATGGGTTTTTCTACCTATCAAATTGAAGATCTACGAGTCTGGTTTCTAACTTATTAAACCTTTCATCAATACGACATCGGAGTAGAGAGATATTATTGTTTTCGCGAGACCGCGCAAGCAGCTCCCAATGGGACCCACTTAGGCGGTGGTTGACCTACTTCAATTTATAAACGATTTGGACGCCTATTTTTGCTCATTTTTCAACTAATATTCGTCTCCAAACTTCTCCTAACCCTCCTAAACATATACCACAAGGGTTTGAAGTGATTCCAAAGTGATTACACCATATTTCAACATCAAAACTTAGTTCTAGTGAAGAACAACACCTCTTTGAGGTTATGTTGTCATTGAGGATTGTTGTAGGCTGTATTTGGATGAAATTCCAAGTTGTTGCTGCTTTCTAAGATGAGTATAACAGCCTACTAATTGTGCTTAATCTTTCTTGTATGTTGGTTAAGTTGTTAGGATGATAAACTACAAGATAATACTTGGATTAGCTTAAGTCACTTCTATGGTGTTGTATTGCTATTAAGGGTTGTTGTAAAATGAATATAACTTGGATTTTGACTTGAAGTTACTGTAGGAGGTATGTATATTGTGTTCTTGCTTGTGCCTAAGGTTATCTTGATATTGATTAAGTTAAATGGATGGGCTAGACATGAACTAGTGAATAAAGTTGCTAGTTGGGGATAGTTGAAGTTGTGGATTATTTTCGTTGTTATAAATATATGGTATAAGGCTGGAATCATTGATTAATGACTTCATTATCAAGTTAATGATACTTTTATGTTGAAGTATGAAGTCTATAAGGATTGATAAGGGGTATACGGATTCCAATCGGAGCTTGCCGCTTGTCGTAATGTAGTTGTGACTTGTTGTTGTTATATGATGTCTTGATATTGATAATTATGTATTGATGGATTGCTCTGGTCATTGTTGTTTGTATATGGTATTGGAGGAGGACCTTGTTACAAGGGAGATGCTACCAAAATTTACGTAAATGAGCTACTAGCTTAAGTTATAGACTTAGCCTTTGCTCAGCACTGATTTTGAATCTCCTTATACTATGATAGATTGAGTTGACTTGTTTGAAGAGTTGCTTGGAAGTGATTAAGGACTCAACGGGTTTAAGGTATGTTAAGGCACTTTCTTCTTTCTTTTGGCATGATCTAAAGTGAAATGAATACGCTACTTCATAACGGATCTACTCCTAGCAACTAAGGTTGTCCATGTTGTTCTTTCCTTATAAAATTATTCTAAGCAAGTGTGTATGATCCTTGAATCCTACTAAGGTTCATATTGAGGGTATGGATGTCCATAGTGTTCTTAAGTCACTCCAAAAGGTTTAGAAGGTGATTTCATGAGTCTAGCTTGCATTATATATAGTATCTATTTTACTCTACCGAGCCGCTCTATAGTCGGCCGGGTATGGCACCTATTGTGCAACCACTGATCAGTTGGGTTTACCGAGCTCCACGTGGCCGGGTACAATTCTACCGAACCTTATAATGGTCGGGTATGCTTTTACCGAGTCCTCTTTGAGGCCGAGTACGATATGATTATGATGATGCCCACAGAGGCGAATGTTTTAAAAATTTTATGTATATATATGTCTTATGCATTTCATATCAGTAACCCCTAGAGGCACGTAGATGTTACAGGTTGTATCTCCTCTATCTCTCTCTTTACATTACTGTTCTTGTTTAAGCTTTCCTACCAAACATACTCGGTACTATATTCGTACTGATGTCCCTTTTGCCTGGGGACGCTGCATTTCATGCCCGCAGGTCTCGATTGATAGGTTGACAGTCCTCCTAGTAGGCTATCAGCTCAGCGAAGGTGTTGGTGCACTCCACTTGCTCCGGAGTTGCCTATTTGGTCAGTATGCTTTGGATATGTATTGATTGGTATGGCGGGGCCCTGTCCCGACCTTTATGATTTTATGTACTCTTAGAGTCTTGTAGACAGATGTCAGGTGTATGGATAATCGTATGGCCTTGTCGGCCTATGTTTCGAGTTTACTAATGGTCATGTCGGCCTTATAGGCCCGTATGTCACATATATTAGTTTGTATATCATGTTGGGTCTTCATATGTTGAGTATTCCCTTATGTTTTATTCTTGTTATCTCATGACGGGTTTTCTGGCTCATTTACTCATGATAACATGTTAGGAAAGATATGTTACGTTGGTACTCGGTTGAGTAAGGCACCAGGTGCCCGTCGCGGCCCTTCAGTTTGGGTCGTGACATAACATCTCGACCAGCTCGAAATAACACCCCGACGGCCAAGGTCCATCGCCAAAAAAGAAGATTTCGACCTCGTTCGAACCACGACGGGTTAACATTTCGACCAGCTTGAAATAACACCCCGACGGCCAAGGGCCATCATCAAAAAAGAAGAGTTCGACCTCGTTCGAACCATGACGGGTTAACATTTCGTCAAGCTCGAAATAACACCCTAACGGCCAAGGGCCATCGCCAAAAAAGAAGAGTTCGACCTTGTTCGAACCACGACGGGTTAACATTTTGACCAGATCAAAAAAACATCCCAACGGCCAAGGGCCATCACTAAAAAAGAAGAGTTCGACCTCGTTCAAACCACGACGGGTTAACATTTCGACCAGTTCGAAATTACACCCATACGGCCAAGGGCCATCGCCAAAAAAGAAGAGATCGACCTCGGTCGAACCACGATGGATTCAGATTTTGGACAGCTCGAGCCAAAAAAGAAGAGTTCGACCTTGTTCGAACCACTTTCGACCAGCTCAAAATATCACCCCGACGTCCAAGGGCCATCACCAAAAAAGAAGAGTTCGACCTCGTTAGAACCATGACGGATTAACATTTCGGCCAGCTCGAAATAACACCTCGATGTCTAAGGGCCATCGCCAAAAAATAAGAGTTCGACCTCGTTCGAACCACGACGTGTTAAAATTTCGACCAGCTCGAAATAACACCCCGACGACCAAGGGCCATTGCTCAAAAAGAAGAGTTCGACCTCATCAAACCACGACGGGTTAACATTTTGACCAGCTCGAAATAACACCCCGGCGGCTATGGGCCATTGCCAAAAAAGAAGAGTTCGACCTCGTTCGAACCATGACGGGTTTACATTTTGACCAGCTCAAAATAACAACCCTAGGGCTAAGGGCCATCGCATAAAAAGAATAGTTCAACCTCATTCGAACCACGATGGGTTAACAGTTTGACCAGCTCAAAATAATACCCCGACTGCCAAGGGCCATCGGCAAAAAGGAAGAGTTCAACCACGTTCGAACCACGACGAGTTAACATTTCGACCAGCTCGAAATAACACCCTTATGGCCAAGGGCCATCTCGAAAAAAGAAGAGTTCCACCTCGTTCGAACCACGATAGGTTAACATTTAGACCAGCTCGAAATAACACTTCTACGGCCAAGGGCCATCACCAAAAAAGAAGAGTTCGACCTCGTTCGAACCACGATGGGTTAACATTTCGATAAGCTCGAAATAACACCCGTACGGCCAAGTCCATCACCAAAAAAGAATAGTTCGACCTCGTTTGAACCATGACGGGATAACATATCGACCAGATTGAAATAACACCATGATGGGCAAGGGCCATCGCCAAAAAAGAAGAGTTCGACCTCGTTCGAAACACAACGGGTTAACATTTCGACTAGCTAAAAATAACACCCTTATGGCAAAGGACCATCGCCAAAAAAAATGAGTTTGACCTCGTTCGAACCACGATGGGTTAACATTACGACAAGCTCGAAATAACACCTCGACGGCCAAGGGCCATCACCAAAAAAGAAGAGTTCAACCTCGTTCGAACCATGACGGGTTAACATTTCGACCAGCTCGAAATAACACACTTGTGGCCAAGGGCCATCGCCAAAAAAGAAGAGTTCGACCTTGTTCAAACCATGACGGGTTAACATTTCGACCAGCTAGAAATAACACCCTAATGGCCAAGGGTCATCGCCAAAAAAGAAGAGTTCGACCTCGTTCGAACCACGATGGATTAAGATTTTGGCCAGCTCAAAATAACACCCTGACGGTTAGGGGCCATCGCGAAAAAAGAAGAGTTCGCCCTCGTTCGTTCCACGACGGGTTATCATTTCGACCAGCTCAAAATATCACCCCGACGGCCAAGGGCCATCACCGAAAAAGAAAAGTTCGACCTCGTTCGAACCACGACGAGTTAACATTTCGACCAGGTCAAAATAACACCCCGACGGCTATGGGCCATTGCCAAAAAAGAAGAGTTCGACCTCGTTCGAACCACGACGGGTTTACATTTAGAACAACTCAAGATAACACCCCTAGGGCTAAGAGCTATCGCATAAAAAGAATAGTTCAACCTCGTTCGAACCACGATGGGTTAACAGTTTGACCAGCTCGAAATAACACCTCGACGGCCAACGGCCATCGGCAAAAAGGAAGAGTTCAACCTCATTCGAACCACGACGGGTTAACATTTCGACCAGCTCGAAATAACACCCTTATGGCCAAGGGCCATCGTAAAAAAAAGAGTTTGACCTCGTTCGAACCACGACGGGTTAACATTTCGACCAACTCGAAATAACAAACCGAAGGCCAAGGGCCATCGCCAAAAAGAAGAGTTCGACCCCGTTCGAACCACGACGGGTTAGTATTTCGACCAGCTCGAAATAACACCCCGATGGCCAAGGACCATCACCAAAAAAGAAATGTTCGACCTTGTGCGAACCACGACGGGTTAATATTTCGACAAGCTCAAAATAACACCCTTATGGCCAAGGGCCATCGCCAAAAAAGAATAGTTTGACCTCTTTCGAACCATGACGGGTTAACATTTCGACCAGCTCGAAATAACCCCCTAACGGCCAAGGGCCGTCGCCAAAAAAGAAGAGTTTGACCTCGTTCGAACCACAACGGGTTAACATTTTGATCAGCTCGAAATAACACCCCTATGGCCAAGGGCCATCGCCAAAAAAGAAGAGTTCGACCTCGTTCGAAACACGATGGGTTAACATTTCGACCAGATCGTTATAACACCCCTACGGCTATGGGCCATCGCCAAAAAAGAAGAGTTTGACCTCGTTCGAACCACGACGGGTTTACATTTCGACCAACCAAAATGACACCCCTAGGGCTAAGGGCTACCGCATAAAAAGAATAGTTCAACCTCGTTCGAACCATGATGGGTTAACAGTTTGACCAGCTCAAAATAACACCTCGACGGCCAAGGGCCATCGGCAAAAAGGAAGAGTTCAACCTCGTTCGAACCACGACGGGTTTATATTTCGACCAGCTTGAAATAACACCCTTATGCCAAGGGCCATCATAAAAAAAAAGAGTTTGACCTCGTTCGAACCATGATGGGTTAACATTTCGACCAGCTCGAAATAACACCCCGAATGCCAAGGGCCATCACCAAAAAGAAGAGTTCGACCTCGTTCGAACATTGACGGGTTAATATTTCGACCAGCTCGAAATAACACTCTGATGGCCAAGGGCCATCGCCAAAAAAGAAAAGTTTGACCTCATTCGAACCACGACGGGTTAACATTTCGATAAGCTCAAAATAAGACCCTTATGGCAAAGGGTCATCGCCAAAAAAGAAGAGTTCAACCTCATTCAAACCATGAGGGGTTAACATTTCAACCAACTCAAAATAACACCCTAACGGCCAAGGGTCGTCGCCAAAAAAGAAGAGTTCGACATCGTTCGAACCACGATGGGTTAACATTTCGACCAACTCGAAATAACACCCCTACGGCCAAGGGCCATTGCCAAAAAAGAAGAGTTCGACCTCGTTCGAACCACGACGGGTTAACATTTCGAGCAGCTCGAAATAACACCCTTATGGCCAAGGGCAATCTCCAAAAAAGAAGAGTTCGACCTCGTTTGAACTATGACGGGATAACATCTCGACTAGTTTGAAATAACACCCTAATGGGCAAGGGCCATCTCCAAAAAAGAAGAGTTCAGCCTCGTTCTAACCACAATGGGTTAACATTTCGACCAGCTCGAAATAACACCCTTATGGCAAAGGGCCATCGCCGAAAAAAAGAGTTTGACCTCGTTCGAACCACGACTGGTTAACATCTCGACCAGCTCGAAATAACACCCCGACGACCAAGGGCCATCGCCGAAAAGGAAGAGTTCAACCTCGTTCGAACCACGATGGGTTAACATTTCGACCAGCTCGAAATAACACCACGACGGCCAAGGGCCATCACTAAAAAAGAAGAGTTCGCCCTCGTTCAAACCACGACAAGTTAACATTTCGACCAGCTCGAAATAACACCCTTATGGCCAAGGGACATCGCCAAAAAAGAAGCGTTCGACCTCGTTCGAACCATGACGAGGTTAACATTTCGACAAGCTCGAAATAATACCCTAACGGCCAAGGGTCATCGCCAAAAAAGAAGAGTTCGACCTCGATCGAACCACGATGGGTTAACATTTAGACCATATCGAAATAACACCCTAACGGCCAAGGTCCATCACAAAAAAAAAGAATTCGACCTCGTTTGAACCACAACGGGTTAACATTTCGACCAGCTCGAAATAACACTCATACGGCCAAGGGCCATCGCCAAAGAAGAAGAGTTCGACCTCGGTCGAACCTCGACGGATTAAGATTTTGGCCAGCTCGAGCCAAAAAAGAAGAGTTCGACCTCGTTCGAACCACGACGGATTAACATTTCGACCAGTTCAAAATATCACCTTGACGGCCAAGGGCCATCACCAAAAAAGAAGAGTTCGACTTCGTTAGAACCATGACGGATTAACATTTCGACCGGCTCAAAATAACACCTCGACGTCTAAGGGCCATCGCCAAAAAAGAAGAGTTCGACCTCGTTCGAAACACAACGGGTTAACATTTCGACCAGCTCGAAATAACACCCTTATGGCAAAGGGCCATCTCCAAAAAAAATGAGTTTGACCTCATTCGAACCACAACGGGTTAACATTTCGACCAGCTCGAAATAACACCCCGTTGGCCAAGGGCCATCGCCAAAAAAGAAGAGTTCAACCTCGTTCGAACAACGACGGGTTAACATTTCGACCAGCTCGAAATAACACCCTTATGGCCAAGGGCCATCGTGAAAAAAGAGTAATTCGACCTCGTTCGAACCATGACGGGTTAACATTTCGACCAGCTAGAAATAACACCATAACGGCCAAGGGTCGTCGCCAAAAAAGAAGAGTTTGACCTCGTTCGAACCACGATGGGTTAACATTTTGCCCAGATCGAAATAACACCCCAACAGCCAACGTTCATCACTAGAAAAGAAGAGTTCGACTTCATTCGAACCACAACGGGCTAACATTACGACCAGCTCAAAATAACATCCATACAGCCAAGGGTCGTTGCCAAAAAAGAAGAGTTTGACCTCGTTCGAACCACGATGGATTAAGATTTTGGCCAGCTTGAAAAAACACCCTGACGGCTAGGGGCCATCACCAAAAAAGAAGAGTTCGACCTCGTTCGATCCACGACGGGTTATCATTGCGACAACTCAAAATATCACCCCGACGGCCAAGGGCCATCACAGAAAAAGAAAAGTTCGACCTCTTAGATCCACGAGGGATTAACATTTCGACCAGCTCGAAATAACACCTCGACGTCTAAGGGCCATCGCCAAAAATAATAGTTCGACCTCGTTCGAACCACGACGGGTTAACATTTCGACCAGCTCAAAATAACACTCCGACGGCTATGGGCCATTGCCAAAAAAGAAGAGTTCGACCTCGTTCGAACCACGACGGGTTTACATTTCGACCAACTCAAAATAACACCCCTAGGGCTAAGGGCTATCGTATAAAAAGAATAGTTCAACCTCGTTCGAACCACGATGGGTTAACAGTTTGATCAGCTTAAAATAACACCTCGACGGCCAACGGCCATCGGCAAAAAGGAAGAGTTCAACCTCATTCGAACCACGACGGGTTAACATTTTGACCAGCTCGAAATAACACCTTTATGGCCAAGGGCCATCGTAAAAAAAAAGAGTTTGACCTCGTTCGAACCACGACGGGTTAACATTTCGACCAGCTCGAAATAACAACCCGAAGGCCAAAGGCCATCGCCAAAAAGAAGAGTTAGACCTCGTTCGAACCACGACGGGTTAGTATTTCGACCAGCTCGAAATAATACCCCGACGGCCAAGGGCCGTCGCCAAAAAAGAAGACTTCGACCTCGTTCGAACCACGACGGGTTAACATTTTGATCAGCTCGAAATAACACCCCTATGGCCAAGGGCCATCGCCAAAAAAGAAGAGTTCGACCTCGTTCGAAACATGATGGGTTAACATTTCGACCAGATCGATATAACACCCCTACGACTATGGGCCATCGCCAAAAAAGAAGAGTTTGACCTCGTTCGAACCACGACGGGTTTACATTTCGACCAGCTCAAAATGACACCCCTAGGGCTAAGGGCTATCGCATAAAAAGAATAGTTCAACCTTGTTCGAACCACGATGGGTTAACAGTTTGACCAGCTCAAAATAACACCTCGACGGCCAAGGGCCATCGGCAAAAAGGAAGAGTTCAACCTCGTTCGAACCACGATGAGTTAACATTTCGACCAGCTCGAAATAACACCCTTAAGGCCAAGGGCCATCATCAAAAAAAAGAGTTTGACCTCGTTCGAACCACAAGGGGTTAACATTTCGACCAGCTCAAAATAATACCCCGAATGCCAAGGGCCATCGCCAAAAAGAAGAGTTCGACCTCGTTCGAACCATGAGGGGTTAACATTTCAACCAGCTCAAAATAACACCCTAACGGCCCAGGGTCGTCGCCAAAAAGAAGAGTTCGACCTCGTTCGAACCACGACGGGTTAACATTTCAGCCAACTCGAAATAACACCCCTACGGCCAAGGGCCATTGCCAAAAAAGAAGAGTTTGACCTCGCTCGAACCACGATGGGTTAACATTTCGAGCAGCTCGAAATAACACCCTTATGGCCAAGGGCAATCTCCAAAAAAGAAGAGTTCGACCTCGTTTGAACTATGACGGGATAACATCTCGACCATTTAGAAATAATACCCTAATGGGCAAGGGCCATCTCCAAAAAAGAAGAGTTCAGCCTCGTTCGAACCACAACGGGTTAACATTTCGACCAGCTCGAAATAACACCCTTATGGCAAAGGGCCATCGCCAAAAAAAAGAGTTTGACCTCGTTCGAACCACGACTGGTTAACATCTCGACCAGCTCAAAATAACACCCCGACGACCAAGGGCCATCGCCGAAAAAGAACAGTTCAACCTCGTTCGAACTACGATGGGTTAACATTTCGACCAGCTCGAAATAACACCACGACGGCCAAGGGCCATCGCCAAAAAAGAAGTATTCGCCCTCGTTCGAACCACGACAAGTTAACATTTCGGCCAGTTCGAAATAATACCCTTATGGCCAAGGGCCATCGCCAAAAAAGAAGCGTTCGACCTCGTTCGAACCATGACGGGTTAACATTTCGACAAGCTCGAAATAACACCCTAATGGCCAAGGGCCGTCGCCAAAAAAGAAGCGTTCGACCTCGTTCGAACCACGATGGGTTAACATTTTAACCAGATCGAAATAACACCCCAACGGCCAAGGGCCATCACTAAAAAAAAGAATTCGACCTCGTTCGAACCATGACGGGTTTACATTTTGACCAGCTCGAAATAACACTCATACGGCCAAGGGCCATCGCCAAAGAAGAAGAGTTTGACCTCGGTCGAACCACGACGGATTAAAATTTTGGCCAGCTCGAGCCAAAAAAGAAGAGTTCGACCTCATTCGAACCACGACAGATTAACATTTCGACCAATTCAAAATATCACCCTGACGGCCAAGGGCCATCACCAAAAAAAAGAGTTCGACCTCGTTAGAACCATGACGGATTAACATTTTGACCAGCTCAAAATAACACCTCGACGTCTAAGGGCCATCACCAAAAAAGAAGAGTTCGACCTCGTTCGAAACACAACGGGTTAACATTTCGACCAGCTCGAAATAACACCCTTATGGCAAAGGGCCATCTCCAAAAAAAATGAGTTAGACCTCTTTCGAACCACGACGGGTTAACATTTCGACCAGCTCGAAATAACACCCCGTCGACCAAGGGCCAACGCCAAAAAAGAAGAGTTCAACTTCGTTCGAACCACGACGGGTTAACATTTTAACCAGCTCGAAATAACACCCTTATGGACAAGGGCCATCGCGAAAAAAGAAGAGCTCGACCTCGTTCGAACCATGACGGGTTAACATTTCGTCCAGCTAGAAATAACACCATAACGGCCAAGGGTCGTCACCAAAAAAGAAGATTTTGACCTCGTTCGAACCACGATGGATTAACATTTTGACCAGATCGAAATAACACCCCAACGACCAAGGTTCATCACTAAATAGAAGAGTTCGACCTCGTTCGAACCAGAACGGGCTAACATTTCGACCAGCTCAAAATAACATCCATACAACCAAGGGCCATCGCCAAAAAAGAAGAGTTTGACCTCGTTCGAACCACGACGGGTTTACATTTCGACCAGCTCAAAATGACACCCCTAGGGCTAAGGGCTATCGCATAAAAGAGAATAGTTCAACCTCGTTCGAACCACGATGGGCTAACAGTTTGACCAGCTCAAAATAACACCTCGACGGCCAAGGGCCATCGGCAAAAAGGAAGAGTTCAACCTCGTTCGAACCACGACGAGTTAACATTTCGACCAGCTCGAAATAACACCCTTAAGGCCAAGGGCCATTATCAAAAAAAAGAGTTTGACCTCGTTCGAACCACAATGGGTTAACATTTCGACCAGCTCAAAATAATACCCCGAATGCCAAGGGCCATCGCCAAAAAGAAGAGTTCGACCTCGTTCGAACCATGAGGGGTTAACATTTCAACCAGCTCAAAATAACACCCTAACGGCCAAGGGTCGTCGCCAAAAAGAAGAGTTCGACCTCGTTCGAACCACGACTTGTTAACATTTCAGCCAACTCGAAATAACACCCCTACGGCCAAGGGCCATTGCCAAAAAAGAAGAGTTCGACCTCGTTCGAACCACGACGGGTTAACATTTCGAGCAGCTCGAAATAACACCCTTATGGCCAATGGCAATCTCCAAAAAAGAAGAGTTCCATTTCATTTGAATTATGACGGGATAACATCTCGACCAGTTTGAAATAACACCCTAATGAGCAAGGGCCATCTCCAAAAAAGAAGAGTTCAGCCTCGTTCGAACCATAACGGGTTAACATTTCGACCAGCTCGAAATAACACCCTTATGGCAAAGGGCCATCGCCAAAAAAAAGAGTTTGACCTCGTTCGAACCACGACTGGTTAACATCTCGACCAGCTCAAAATAACACCCTGACGACCAAGGGCCATCGCCGAAAAAGAAGAGTTCAACCTCGTTCGAACCACGATGGGTTAACATTTCGACCAGCTCTAAATAACACCACGACGGCCAAGGGCCATCGCCAAAAAAGAAGTATTCGCCCTCGTTCGAACCACGACAAGTTAACATTTCGGCCAGTTCGAAATAATACCCTTATGGCCAAGGGCCATCGCCAAAAAAGAAGCGTTCGACCTCGTTCGAACCATGACGGGTTAACATTTCGACAAGCTCGAAATAACACCCTAACGGCCAAGGGCCGTCGCCAAAAAAGAAGAGTTCGACCTCGTTCGAACCACGATGGGTTAACATTTTAACCAGATCGAAATAACACCCCAACGGCCAAGGGCCATCACTAAAAAAAAGAATTCGACCTCGTTCGAACCATGACGGGTTAACATTTTGACCAGCTCGAAATAACACTCATACGGCCAAGGGCCATCGCCAAAGAAGAAGAGTTTGACCTCGGTCGAACCACGACGGATTAAAATTTTGGCCAGCTCGAGCCAAAAAAGAAGAGTTCGACCTAATTCGAACCACGACGGATTAACATTTCGACCAATTCAAAATATCACCCTGACGACCAAGGGCCATCACCAAAAAAAAGAGTTCGACCTCGTTAGAACCATGACAGATTAACATTTTGACCAGCTCAAAATAACACCTCTACGTCTAAGGGCTCGTTCGAAACACAACAGGTTAACATTTCGACCAGCTCGAAATAACACCCTTATGGCAAAGGGCCATCTCCAAAAAAAATGAGTTTGACCTCTTTCGAACCACGACGGGTTAACATTTCGACCAGCTCGAAATAACACCCCGTCGACCAAGGGCCATCGCCAAAAAAGAAGAGTTCAACTTCGTTCGAACCACGACGGGTTAACATTTTGTCCAGCTCGAAATAACACCCTTATGGACAAGGGCCATCGCGAAAAAAGAAGAGTTCGACCTTGTTTGAACCATGACGGGTTAACATTTCATCCAGCTAGAAATAACACCATAACGGCCAAGGGTCGTCACCAAAAAAGAAGAGTTTGACCTCGTTCGAACCACGATGGATTAACATTTTGACCAGATCGAAATAACACCCCAACGGCCAAGGTTCATCACTAAATAGAAGAGTTCGACTTCGTTCGAACCAGAACGGGCTAACATTTCGACCAGCACAAAATAACATCCATACAACCAAGGGCCATCGCCAAAAAAGAAGAGTTTAACCTCATTCGAACCACGATGGATTAAGATTTTGGCCAGCTCGAAATAACACCCTGACAGCTAGGGGCCATCACCAAAAAAGAAGAGTTCGACCTCGTTCGATCCACGACGGGTTATCATTGCGACAGCTCAAAATATCACCCCGACGGCCAAGGTCCATCACCGAAAAAGAAAAGTTCGACCTCGTTAGAACCATGAGGGATTAACATTTCAACCAGTTGGAAATAACACCTCGACGTCTAAGGGCCATTGCCAAAAAATAAGAGTTCGACCTCGTTCGAACCACGACGGGTTAACATTTCGACCAGCTCGAAATAACACCCCGACATCTATGGGCCATCGCCAAAAAAGAAGAGTTCGACCTCGTTTGAACCATGACGGGTTTAAATTTCGACCAGATCAAAATAACACCCCTAGGGCTAAGGGCTATCGCATAAAAAGAATAGTTCAACCTCGTTCGAACCACGATGGGTTAACAGTTTGACCAGCTCAAAATAACACCTCGACGGCCAAGGGCCATCGGCAAAATGGAAGAGTTCAACCTCGTTCGAACCACGACGGGTTAACATTTCGACCAGCTAGAAATAACACCCTTGTGGCCAAGGGCCATCACCAAAAAAGAAGAGTTCGACCTCGTTCGAAACACGATGGGTTAACATTTCGAGCAGATCGATATAACACCCCTACGTCTATGGGCCATCGCCAAAAAAGAAGAGTTTGACCTCGTTCGAACCACGACAAGTTTACATTTAGACCAGCTCAAAATAACACCCCTAGGGCTAAGGGCTATCGCATAAAAAGAATAGTTCAACCTCGTTCGAACCACGATGGGTTAACAGTTTGACCAGCTCAAAATAACACCTCGACGGCCAAGGGCCATCGGCAAAAAGGAAAAGTTCAACCTCGTTCGAACCACGACGGGTTAACATTTCGACCAGCTCGAAATAACACCCTTATGGCCAAGGGCCATCGTCAAAAAAAAGAGTTTGACCTCATTCGAACCACGATGGGTTAACATTTCGACCAGCTCGAAATAATACCCCGAATGCCAAGGGCCATCGCCAAAAAGAAGGATTCGACCTTGTTCGAACCTTGACGGGTTAATATTTCAACCAGCTCGAAATAACACTCCGACGGCCAAGAGCCATCGCCAAAATAGAAAAGTTTGACCTTGTTTGAACCACGACGAGTTAACATTTCGACAAGCTCAAAATAACACCCTTATGGCCAAGGGCCATCGCCAAAAAAGAAGAGTTCGACCTCATTCGAACCATGAGGGGTTAACATTTCAACCAGCTCGAAATAACACCCTTATGGCCAAGGGCCATCTCCATAAAAGAAGAGTTCCACCTCGTTCGAACCACGACAGGTTAACATTTAGACCAGCTCGAAATAACACCCCTACGGCCAAGGGCCATCACAAAAAAAGAAGAGTTCGACCTCGTTCGAACCACGAGGGGTTATCATTTTGACCAGATCGAAATAACACCCATACGGCCAAGGGCCATCGCGAAAAAAGAAGAGTTCGTCCTCGTTTGAACCACGATGGATAAAGATTTTGACCAACTCGAAATAACACCCCGACGGCCAAGGGCCATCGCCAAAAAAGAAGAGTTCGACCTCGTTCGAACCACGATGGGTTAACATTTCGACCAGCTCAAAATATTACCCCGACGGCCCAGGGCCATCACCAAAAAAGAAGAGTTCGACCTCGTTAGAACCATGACGGATTAACATTTCGACCAGCTAGAAATAACACCTCGACATTTAAGGGCCATCACTCAAAAAGAAGAGTTCGACCTCTTCAAACCACGACAGGTTAACATTTCGACCAGCTCGAAATAACACCCCATTGGCCAAGGGCCATCGCCAAAAAGAAGAATTACACCTCGTTCGAACAACGACGGCTTAACATTTCGACTAGCTCAAAATAACACCCCTTATGGCCAAGGGCCATCGCCAAATGAGAAGAGTTCGACCTCGTTCGAACCATGACGGGTTACCATTTTGACCAGCTCGAAATAACACCCTAATGGCCAAGGGTCATCGCCAAAAAAGAAGAGTTTGACCTCGTTCGAACCACGATGGGTTAACATTTTGACCAGCTCGAAATAACACCCCTATGGCCTAGGACCATTGCCAAAAAAGAAGAGTTCGACCTCGTTCGAAACACGATGGGTTAACATTTCGTCCAGATCCAAATAACACCCCATACGGCCAAGGGCCATCGCTAAAAAAGAAGAGTTTGACCTTGTTCGAACCACGACGGGTTAACATTTTGACCAGCTCGAAATAACACCCCGACGGCCAAGGGCCATAGCCAAAAAAAGAAGAGTTCGACCTTGTTCGAACCACGACAAGTTAACATTTCGACCAGCTCGAAATAACACCTCGACGGCCAATAGCCATCACCAAAAAAGAATAGTTCAACCAAGTTAGAACCATGACAGATTAACATATTGACCAGCTCGAAATAACACCTCGACGACCAAAGGCCATCACCAAAAAATAAGAGTTCGACCTCGTTCGAACCACGATGGATTAACATTTCGACCAGCTCAAAATAACACCCCGACGGCTAAGGGCCATTGCTCAAAAAGAAGAGTTTGACCTCTTCAAACAACGACGGGTTAACATTTTGACCAGCACGAAATAACACCCCGATGGCAATGGGCCATTGCCGAAAAAGAAGAGTTCGACCTCATTCGAACCACGACGGGTTTACATTTCGACCAGCTCAAAATAACACCCTTAGGGCTTAGGGACATCGCATAAAATGAATAATTTGACCTCGTTCGAAACACGATGGGTTAACAGTTTGACCAGCTCAAAATAACACCCCGACGGCCAAGGGCCATCGGCAAAAAGGAAGAGTTCAACCTCGTTCGAACCACAACGTGTTAACATTTCAACCAGCTCGAAATAACCCCTTTATGGACAAGGGCCATCGCCAAAAAAGAATAGTTCGACCTCGTTTGAACCACGACAGGTTAACATTTCGACCAGCTCGAAATAACACCATTATTGCCAAGGGCAATTACCAAAAAAGAAGAGTTCAACCTTGTTCGAACCACGACGGGTTAACATTTCGACCAGCTCGAAATAACACCTGTACGGCCAAGGGCCATCGCCAAAAAAGAAGTGTTCGACCTCGTTCAAACCATGACAGGTTAAAATTTCGACTAGCTCGAAATAGCACCCCGACGGTCAAGGGCCATCGCAAAAAAAGAAGAGTTCGACCTCTTTCGAACCACAACGGGTTAACATTTCGACCAGCTCGAAATAACACACCTACGGCCAAGGGCCATGGCCAAAAAAGAAGAGTTAAACCTCATTTGAAAATGACGTGTCAACAATTCGACAAGCTCAAAATAACACCCCTACGACCAAGGGCCATCACCAAAATAGAAGAGTTCGACCTTGTTCGAACCATGACGGGTTAACATTTTGACAATCTCGAAATAACACCCCGACGGCCAAGGGCCATCGCCAAAAAAGATGAGTTCGACCTCGTTCGAACCATGACGGATTAACACTTCGACCAACTAGAAATAAAACCTCGACGTCCAAGGGCTATCGCCAAAAAAGAAGAGTTGGACCTCGTTCGAACCACGACGGGTTAACATTTCGACCAGCTCGAAATAACACCCCGACGGCCATGGGCCATCACTAAAAAGGAAGAGTTCGACCTCGTTCAAACAACGACGGGTTAACATTTCGACTAGCTCGAAATAATACCCTTATGGACAAGGGCCATCGCAAAAAAAGAAGAGTTCGACCTCGTTCGAACCACGACGAATTAACATTTCGACCAGCTCATAATAACAACCCAACGGCCAATGGCCATCACCAGAAAAGAAGAGTTCGACCCCGTTCGAACCACGAAGGATTAACATTTCGACCAACTCAAAAATAACACTTCAAAGGCCAAGAGCTGTCGCCAAATAAGAAGAGTTGGACCTTGTTCGAACCACGATGGGTTAATATTTCGACCAGCTCGAAATAACACCCCGACGGCCAAGGGCCATCGCCAAAAAAGAAGAGTTCGACCTCGTTCAAACCACGACGGGTTAACAGTTTGACCAGCTTGAAATAACACCCCGACGGCCAAGGGCTATCGACAAAAAGAAGAGTTCGACCTCGCTCGAACCACGACGGATTAATATTTCGACCAGCTCGAAATAAGACCTCGAAGGCCAAGGGCCATTGCCAAAAAAGAAGAGTTCAGCCACGTTCGAACCACGACGGGTTAAATTTTAGACCAGCTCGAAATAACACCTCGACGGCCAAGGGCTATCACCAAAAAAGAAAAGTTCGACCTCGTTTCAACCACGACAGGTTAACATTTCGATCACCTCAAAATAACACCCTACGGCCATCGCTAAAAAAGAAGAGTTCGACCTCGTTCGAACAACAACGGGTTAGCATTTTGACCAGCTCGAAATAACACCCCGACAACCAAGGGTCATTGCCAAAAAAGAAGAGTTCGACCTCATTACAACCTCGACAAATTAACATTTTGACCAATTCGAAATAATACCCCGACGGCTAAGGGCCATTGCCAAAAAAAAGAGTTCGACCTCGTTCGAACCACGATAGGTTAACAATTCGACCAGCTCAAAATAAAAACCTGACAGCCAAGGTCCATTGCCAAAAAAGAAGAGTTCGACCTTGTTCGAACCACGACGGGTTAACATTTCGACCAGCTCGAAATAACACCCCGACGGCCAAGGTCCATCGCAAAAAAAGAAGAGTTCGATCTTGTTCGAATCATGACGGGTTAATATTTTGACCAGCTTAATATAACACCCCTACGACCAAAGGCCATCGCCAAAAATGAAAAGTCGGACCTCATTCGAACCAAAATGGGTTAATATTTCGACCAGCTTGAAATAACACCCCTACGGCCAAGGGCCATTGCCAAAAAAGAAGAGTTCAACGTCGATTGAACCACGACGGGTTAACATTTCGAGCAGCTCGAAATAACACCCTGACAGCCTAGGGCCATCGCCAAAAAAGATGAGTTAGACCTCGTTCAAACCACGACGAGTTAACATTTCGACCAGCTCGAAATAACACCCCCACGGCCAAGGTCCATCGCCAACAAAGAAAAGTTCGATATTGTTTGAACCACGACAGGTTAATATTCCGACCAGCTTAAAATAACACCCCGACGGCCAAAGGCCATCGCCAAAAAGGAAGAGTTCGACCTCGTTTGAACCACGACGGGTTAATATTTCGACCAGCTCAAAATAACACCCCGACAGCCAAGGGCCATTGCCAAAAAAGAAGAGTTTGGCCTCGTTCAAACCACAGCGATTTAAATTTTAGACCAGCTCGAAATAACACCTCGACGGCGAAGGGTCATCGCCAAAAAAGAAGAGTTTGACCTCCTTCGAACCACGACGGGTTAACATTTCAACCAGCTCAAAATAACACCCCGACGACCCTTGGCCGTCACCATAAAAGAAGAGTTCGACCTCGTTCGAACCACGACAAGTTAACATTTCGACCAGCTCGAAATAACACCCCGACGGCCAAGGGCCGTCGCCAAAAAAGAAGAGTTCGACCTCGTTACAACCACGATGAATTAACATTTTGACCTATTCGAAATAACACCCCGACGACCAAGGGCCATTGCCAAAAAAACAGAGTTCTACCTCGTTCGAACCACGACGGGTTAGCATTTCGACCAACTCAAAATAACACCCCTACGGCCAAGGGCCATCGCCAGAAAAGAAGAGTTCGACCTCATTCAAACCACGACAGATTAACATTTCGACCAGCTCGAAATAACACCCTTATGGCCAAGGGCCATCGTCAAAAAAAAGAGTTTGACCTCATTCGAACCACGATGGGTTAACATTTCGACCAGCTCGAAATAATACCCCGAATGCCAAGGGCCATCGCCAAAAAGAAGGATTCGACCTTGTTCGAACCTTGACGGGTTAATATTTCAACCAGCTCGAAATAACACCTTTATGGACAAGGGCCATCGCAAAAAAGAAGAGTTCGACCTCGTTCGAACCACGACTGGTTAACATTTCAACCAGCTCAAAATAACACCCTTACGGCCAAGGGCCATCGCCAAAAAAGAAGAGTTCGACGTCGTTCGAACCACGAAGGATTAACATTTTGACCAACACGAAAATAACACCTCGACGGCCAAGGGCTGTCGCCAAAAAAGAAGAGTTGGACCTCGTTCGAACCACGATGGGTTAACATTTCGACCAGCTCGAAATAACACCCTGTTGTCCATGGGCTATCGCCAAAAAAAAAAGTTCGACCTCGTTCGAATCAGGACAGGTTAACATTTCGACCAGCTCGAAATAACACCCCGAAATCCAAGGGCCATCGCCAAAAAAGAAGAGTTCGACCTCGTTACAACCACGACGAATTAACATTACGACCAGCTTAAAATAACACCTTGACGGCCAAGGTCTATCCCCAAAAAGAATAGTTCGACCTTGTTCGAACCACGACGGGTTAATATTTCGACCAGCTCGAAATAACACCCCGATAGCCAAGGGCCATCGCCAAAAAAGAAGAGTTCAGCCTTATTCGAATCACGACGGGTTAAATTTTAGACCAGCTCGAAATAACACCTCGATGGCCAAGGGCCATCACCAAAAAAGAAGAGTTTGACCTAGTTCGAACCACGACGGGTTAACATTTCGACCAACTCGAAATAACACCCTACGTCCAAAGGTCATCGCCAAAAAAGAAGAGTTCGACTTCGATCGAACCACAACAGGTTAATATTTCGACCAGCTCTTAATAACACCCCGACAGCCAAGGGCCATCGCCAAAAAAGAAGAGTTCGACCTCGTTACAACCACGACGAAATAACATTTCAAAAATTCAAAATAACATCCTTACGGCCAAGGGCCATCGCCAAAAAAAAGAGTTCGACCTCGTTCGAACCACGATGGGTTAACTATTCAACCAGCTCAAAATGAAACCCCGATGGCTTAGAGCCATCGCCAAAATGAAGTGTTCGACCTCGTTCGAACCACGACGGGTTAACATTTCGACCAGCTCAAAATAAAACCCTGACAGCCATGGGCCATCGCCAAAAAAGAAGAGTTCGACCTTGTTCGAACCACGACGGGTTAACATTTCGACCAGCTCGAAATAACACCCCGACGGCCAAGGGCCATCGCCAAAAAGAAGAGTTCGATATTGTTCGAACCACGACGGGTTAATATTTCGACCAGCTTAAAATAACAGCCCTACAGCCAAGGGCCATCACCAAAAAAGAAGAGTTGGACCTCGTTCGAACCACGACTGGTTAAAATTTCGACCAGCTTGAAATAACACCCCTACGGCCAAGGGCCATCGCGAAAAAAGAAGAGTTCGACCTCGATTGAACCACGACGGGTTAACATTTCGAGCAACTCGAAATAATACCCTTATGGCCAAGGGCCATCGAGAAAAAAGAATAGTTCGACCTCGTTACAACCACGACGAATTAACATTTCGACCAATTCAAAATAACGTCCCGACGGCCAAAGGCCATCGCAAAAAAAAAAGAGTTCGACCTCGTTCGAACCACGATGGGTTAACTATTCAACCAGCTCAAAATAAAACCCCGATTGCTTAGAGCCATAGCCAAAAAAGAAGTGTTCGACCTCGTTCGAACCACGACGAGTTAACATTTCGACCAGCTCAAAATAAAACCCTGACAGCCAAGGGCCATCGCCAAAAAAGAAGAGTTCGACCTTATTCGAACCACGACGGGATAACATTTCGACCAGCTCGAAATAACACCCCTACGGCCAAGGGCCATCGCCAAAAAAGAAGAGTTCGATTTTGTTCGAACCACGACGGGTTAATATTTTTGACCAGCTTAAAATAACACCCCTACAGCCAAGGGCCATCACCAAAAAAGAAGAGTTGGACCTCGTTCGAACCACGACGGGTTAAAATTTCGACCTGCTTGAAATAACACCCCTACGGCCAAGGGCCATCACCTCGACGGGTTAACATTTCGAGCAGCTCAAAATAACACCCTTATGGCCAAGGGTCATCGAGAAAAAAGAATAGTTCGACCTCGTTCGAACCACGACTAGTTAACATATCGACCAGCTCAAAATAACACCTCGACGGCCAAGAGCCATCGCAAAAAAAGGAAGAGTTCGACCTCGTTCGAATCACGACGGGTTAACATTTCGACCTGCCCGAAACAATACCCTTTTGGCTAAGGGCCATTGCAAAAATAGAAGATTTCGACCTCGTTCAAACCACGACGGGTTAACATTTCGACCAGATCCAAATAACACCCCTACGGCCAAGGGCCATCACTAGAAAAGAAGAGTTCGACTTTGTTCGAACCATATCGAATTAACATAATGACCATCTCGAAATAACACCTCAACAGCCAAGGGCTATCGCCAAAAAAGAAGAGTTGGACCTCTTTCGAACCACGATGGGTTAACACTTCGACCATCTCAAAATAACACCCTGACGGCCAAGGGCCATTGCCAAAAAAGAAGAGTTCGACCTCGTTTGAACCACGGCGGATTAACATTTTGACCAGCTCGAAATAACACCCCGACGGCCATGGGCCATCACGAAAAAATAAGAGTTCGACCTCGTTCGAACCTAGACGGGTTAACATATCGACCAGCTCGAAATAACACCCTGATAGCCAAGGGCCATCGCCAAAAAAGAAGAGTTCAACCTCGTTCAAACCACGACGGGTTAACATTTCGACCAGCTCGAAATAACACCCCGACGGCCAATGAACATCGTCAAAAAAGAAGAGTTCAACCTCGTTCGAACTACGACGGGTTAATATTTTGACCAGCTTGAAATAATACCTCGATAGCTCAGGGCCATCGCCAAAAAAGAATAGTTTGGCCTCGTTCCAACCACGACGGCTTAAATTTTCGACCAGCTCGAAATAACACCTCGACGGCGAAGGGCCATCGCCAAAAAAGAAGGGTTCGACCTCGTTCGAACCACGACGGGTTAACATTTTGACCAGCTCGAAATAACACCCCGACGGCCAAGGGCCATCGCTAAAAAAGAAGAGTTCGACCTCGTTTGAACCACAACGGGTTAACATTTTGACCAGCTCGAAATAACACCCCTATGGCCAAGGGCCATCGCCAAAAATGAAGAGTTTGACCTCGTTCGAGCCACGACGGGTTAACATTTCGACCTGCCCGAAACAATACCCTTTTGGCTAAGGGCCATTGCAAAAATAGAAGATTTCGACCTCGTTCAAACCACGACGGGTTAACATTTCGACCAGATCCAAATAACACCCCTACGGCCAAGGGCCATCACTAGAAAAGAAGAGTTCGACTTTGTTCGAACCATATCGAATTAACATAATGACCATCTCGAAATAACACCTCAACAGCCAAGGGCTATCGCCAAAAAAGAAGAGTTGGACCTCTTTCGAACCACGATGGGTTAACACTTCGACCATCTCAAAATAACACCCTGACGGCCAAGGGCCATTGCCAAAAAAGAAGAGTTCGACCTCGTTTAAACCACGGCGGATTAACATTTTGACCAGCTCGAAATAACACCCTGACGGCCATGGGCCATCACGAAAAAATAAGAGTTCGACCTCGTTCGAACCTAGACGGGTTAACATATCGACCAGCTCGAAATAACACCCTGATAGCCAAGGGCCATCGCCAAAAAAGAAGAGTTCAACCTCGTTCAAACCACGACGGGTTAACATTTCGACCAGCTCGAAATAACACCCCGACGGCCAATGGACATCGTCAAAAAAGAAGAGTTCGACCTCGTTCGAACTACGACGGGTTAATATTTTGACCAGCTTGAAATAATACCCCGATAGCTCAGGGCCATCGCCAAAAAAGAAGAGTTTGGCCTCGTTCCAACCACGACGGCTTAAATTTTCGACCAGCTCGAAATAACACCTCGACGGCGAAGGGCCATCGCCAAAAAAGAAGGGTTCGACCTCGTTCGAACCACGACGGGTTAACATTTTGACCAGCTCGAAATAACACCCCGACGGCCAAGGGCCATCGCTAAAAAAGAAGAGTTCGACCTCGTTTGAACCACAACGGGTTAACATTTTGACCAGCTCGAAATAACACCCCTATGGCCAAGGGCCATCGCCAAAAATGAAGAGTTTGACCTCGTTCGAGCCACGACGGGTTAACATTTCGACCAGATCAAAATAACACCCTTACGGCCAAGGGTCGTCACCAGAAAAGAAGAGTTAGACTTCGTTCAAACCATGAAGGATTAACATTTTGACCAACTCAAAAATAACACCTCGACGGCCAAGGGTTGTCGCCAAAAAAGAAGAGTTAGACCTCGTTCGAACCATGATGGGTTAATATTTCGACCAGCTCGAAATAACACCTCGATGGCCATGGCCCATCGCCAAAAAAAAAGAGTTCGACCTCATTCGAACCACGACGGGTTAACATTTCGACCAGCTCGAAATAACACCCCGAAAGCCAACGGCCATCGCCAAAAAAGAAGAGTTCGACCTCGTTACAACCATAACGAATTAACATTACGACCAGCTTGAAATAACACTCTGACGGCCAAGGTCCATCCCCAAAAAGAAGAGTTCAACCTCGTTCGAACCACGACGGGTTAATATTTCGACCAGCTCGAAATAACACCCCGATGGCCAAAGGCCATCGCCAAAAAAGAAGAGTTCAGCCTCATTAGAACAACGATGGGTTAAATTTTAGACCAGCTCGAAATAACACCTCGACAGCCAAGGGCCATCACCAAAAAAGAAGAGTTTGACCTAGTTCGAACCACGACGGGTTAACATTTCGACCCGCTCGAAATAACACCCTACGTCCAAAGGCCATCGCCAAAAAAAAAGAGTTTGACCTCGTTCGAACCACAACGGGTTAACATTTTGACCAGATCGAAATAACACCCCTATGGCCAAGGGCCATCGAGAAAACAGAATAGTTCGACCTCGTTCGAACCACGACTAGTTAACATATCGACCAGCTCAAAATAACACCTCGACGGCCAAGGGCCATCGCAAAAAAAGTAAGAGTTCAACCTCGTTCGAATCACGACGGGTTAACATTTCGACCAACCCGAAATAATAGCCTTATGGCCAAGGTCCATTGCAAAAATAGAAGATTTCGACCTCATTCAAACCACGACGGGTTAACATTTCGACCAGCTCAAAATAACACCCCTACGGCCAAGGGCCATCACCAGAAAAGAAGAGTTCGACTTCGTTCGAACCACGACGAACTAACATTTCGACCATCTCTAAATAACACCTCAACGGCCAAGGGCTATCGCCAAAAAAGAAGAGTTGGACCTCGTTCGAACCACGACGGGTTAACACTTCGACCAACTCAAAATAACACCCTGACGGCCAAGGGCTATTGCTAAAAAAGAAGAGTTCGACCTCGTTTGAACCACGACGGATTAACATTTCGACCAGCTCGAAATAACACCCCGATGGCCATGGGCCATCACCAAAAAATAAGAGTTCGACCTCTTTCAAACCAAGACGGGTTAACATATCGACCAGATCGAAATAACACCCCGATGGACAAGGGCCATCGCCAAAAAAGAAGAGTTCAACCTCGTTCAAACCACGACGGGTTAATATTTCGACCAGCTCGAAATAACACCCCGACGGCCAATGGCCATCGCCAAAAAAGAAGAGTTCGACCTCGTTCGAACCACGACGGGCTAATATTTTCACCACTTGAAATAATACCCCGATGGCTAAGGGTCATCGCCAAAAAAGAAGAGTTTGGCCTCATTCGAACCACGACGGCTTAAATTTTCGACCAGCTCGAAATAACACCTCGACGGTGAAGGGCCATCGCCAAAAAAGAAGAGTTCGACCTCGTTCGAACCACGACAGGTTAACATTTTGACCAGCTCGAAATAACACCCAGACGGCCAAGGGCCGTCTCTAGAAAAGAAAAGTTCGACCTCGTTCGAACCACGACGGGTTAACATTTTGACCAGCTCGAAATAACACCCCTATGGCCAAGGGCCATCGCCAAAAAAGAAGAGTTTGACCTCGTTCGAGCCACGACGGGTTAAAATTTCGACTAGCTCAAAATTACACCCTTACGGCCAAGGGCCATCGCCAGAAAAGAAGAGTTCGGCCTCGTTCGAACCACGAAGGATTAACATTTCGACCAACTCGAAAATAACACCTCGGCGGCCAAGGGCTATCACCAAAAAAGAAGAGTTGGACCTCGTTCGAACCACGATGGGTTAACATTTTGACCAGCTCGAAATAACACCCCGATAGCCATGGGCCATCGCCAAAAAAAAAGAGTTTGACCTCGTTCGAACCACGACGTGTTAACATTTTGACCAGCTCGAAATAACACCCCGAAAGCCAAGGGCCATCGCCAAAAAAGAAGAGTTCGACCTCATTACAACCACGACGAATTAACATTTCGACCTGCTTGAAATAACACCCTGACGGCCAAGGTCCATCCCCAAAAAGAAGAGTTCGACCTCATTCGAACCACGATGGGTTAATATTTCGACCAGCTCGAAATAACACCCCGACGGCCAAGGGCCATCTCCAAAAAAGAAGAGTTCAGCCTCATTCGAACCACGACGGGTTAAATTTTAGACCAGGTCGAAATAACACCTCGACGGCCAAAGGCCATCACCAAAAAAGAAGAGTTTGACCTAGTTCGAACCACGACGAGTTAACATTTCTACCAGCTCGAAATAACACCCTACATCCAAAGGCCAACGCCTAAAAATAAGAGTTCGACCTCGTTCGAACCACAACGGGTTAACATTTCGACCAATTCGAAATTACGTCCCGACGGCCAAGGGCCATTGCCAAAAAAAGAGTTCGACCTCGTTCGAACCACGATGGGTTAACTATTCAACCAGCTCAAAATAACACCCCGATGGCTAAGAGCCATTGCTAAATAAGAAGAGTTCGACCTAGTTCGGACCACGACAGGTTAACATTTCGACCAGCTCAAAATAAAACCCTGACAGCCAAGGGCCATCGCCAAAAAAAAGAGTTCAACCTTGTTCGAACCACGACGGGTTAACATTTCGACCAACTCGAAATAACACCCCGACGGCTAAGGGCCATCGCCAAAAAAGAAAAGTTCGATCTTGTTCGAACCACGACGGGTTAATAATTCGACAAGCTTAAAATAACACCCCTACGGCCAAGAGCCATCGCCAAAAAAGAAGAGTTGGACCTCGTTCGAACCACGACGGGTTAATATTTCGACCAGTTTGAAATAACACCCCTACGGCCAAGGGCCATCGCCAAAAAAGAAGAGTTCGACCTCGATTGAACCACGACGGGTTAACATTTCGAGCAGCTCGAAATAATACCCCTATGGCTAAGGGCCATCGAGAAAAAAGAATAGTTCGACCTCGTTCGAACCACGACTAGTTAACATATCGACCAGCTCAAAATAACACCTCGACGGCCAAGAGCCATCGCAAAAAAAGGAAGAGTTCGACCTCGTTCGAATCACGACGGGTTAACATTTCGACCAGCCCGAAATAATACCCTTATGGCCAAGGGCCATTGCAAAAATAGAAAATTTCGACCTCGTTCAAACCACGATGGGTTAACATTTCGACCAGCTCAAAATAACACCCCTACGGCCAAGTACCATCACCAGAAAAGAAGAGTTCGACTTCGTTCGAACCACGACGGATTAACATTTCGACCATCTCGAAATAACACCTCAACGGCCAAGGGCTGTCGCCAAAAAAGAAGAGTTGGACCTCGTTCGAACCACGACGGGTTAACACTTCGACCGGCTCAAAATAACACCCTGACGGCCAAGGGCCATTGCCAAAAAAGAAGAGTTCGACCTAGTTTGAACCACGACGGATTAACATTTCGAACAGCTTGAAATAACCCCCCGACGGCCATGGGCCATCACCAAAAAATAAGAGTTCAACCTCGTTCGAACTAAGACGGGTTAACATATCGACCAGCTCGAAATAACACCCCAATGGCCAAGGGCTATCACCAAAAAAAATAGTTCAACATCGTTTGAACCTCGACGGATTAACATTTCGACCAGCTCGAAATAACACCCCGATAGCCATGGACCATCACCAAAAAATAAGAGTTCGACCTCGTTCGAACCAAGATGGGTTAACATATCGACCAGCTCGAAATAACACCCCGATGGCCAAGGGCCATCGCCAAAAAAAAAGAGTTCAACCTCGTTCGAACCACAACGGGTTAATATTTCGACCAGCTCGAAATAACACCCCGACGGCCAATGGCCATCACCTAAAAAGAAGAGTTCGACCTCGTTCAAACCACGACGGGTTAATATTTTGACCAGCTTGAAATAATACCCCGACGGCTAAGGGCCATCGCCAAAAAAGAAGAGTTTGGCCTCGTTCGAACCACGACGGCTTAAATTTTCGACCAGCTCGAAATAACACCTCAACGGCGAAGGGCCATCGCCAAAAAAGAAGAGTTCGACCTTGTTCGAACCACGACGGGTTAACATTTTGACCAGCTCGAAATAACACCCGACGGCCAAGGGTCGTCGCTAAAAAAGAAGAGTTTGACCTCGTTCGAACCACGACAGGTTATCATTTTGAGCAGCTCGAAATAACACCCCTATGGCCAAGGGCCATCGCCAAAAAAGAAGAGTTTGACCTCGTTCGAGCCACGACAGGTTAACATTTCGACCAGCTCAAAATAACACCCCTACGGCTAAGGGTTGTCTCCAAAAAAGAATAGTTGGACCTCGTTCGAACCACGGTGGGTTAACATTTCAACCAGCTCGAAATAACACCCCGACGGCCATGGGCCATCTCCAAAAAGGAAGAGTTCGACCTCATTCGAACCACGATGGGTTTAAATTTTGACCATCTCGAAATAACACCTTAATGAACAAGGGCCATCGCAAAAAAGAAGAGTTAGACCTCGTTCGAACCACGACGGGTTAACATTTCGACCAGCTCAAAATAACACCCCTACGGCCAAGGGCCATCGCCAGAAAAGAAGATTTCGACCTCGTTCAAACCACGAAGGATTAACATTTCGACCAGCTCGAAATAACGCCCCGACGGCCATGGGCCATCGCCAAAATAGAAGAGTTCGACCTCGATCGAATCACGATGGGTTAACATTTCGACCAGCTCGAAATAACACCCCGAAAGCCAAGAGCCATCGCTAAAAAAGAAGAGTTCGACCTCGTTACAACCACGACGAATTAACATTTCGACCAGCTCGAAATAACACCCTGACGGCCAAGGGACATCGCCAAAAAGAAGAGTTTGACCTCGTTCGAACCACGACGGGTTAATATTTCGACCAACTCAAAATAACACCCCGACGGCCAAGGGCCATCACCAAAAAAGAAGAGTTCAGCCTCATTTGAACCACGACGGGTTAAATTTTAGACTAGCTCGAAATAACACCTCGACGGCCAAGACCATTACAAAAAAAGATGAGTTTGACCTACTTCGAACCACGATGGGTTAACATTTCGACCAGCTCGAAATAACACCCTACGGCGAAAGGCCATCGCCAAAAAAGAAGAGTTTGACCTCGTTCGAACCACAACGGGTTAACATTTCGACCAGCTCGAAATAACACCCCGACAGCCAAGGGCCATCGCCAAAAAAGAAGAGTTCGACCTCGTTACAACCACGACAAATTAACATTTCGACCAATTCGAAATAACGTCCCGACGGCCAAAGGCCATCGCAAAAAAAAAGAGTTCGAACCACGATGGGTTAACTATTCAACCAGCTCAAAATAACACCCCGATGGCCAAGAGCCATCACCAAAAAAGAAGAGTTTGACATCGTTCGAACCACGACGGGTTAACATTTCGACCAACTTGAAATAAAACCCCGACAGCCAAGGACTATCATAAAAAAGAAGAGTTCGACCTCGTTCGAACCACGACAGGTTAACATTTCGACCAGCTCGAAATAACACCCCGACGGCCAAGGACTATCATAAAAAAGAAGAGTTCGACCTCGTTCGAACCACGACAGGTTAACATTTCGACCAGCTTAAAATAACACCCGTACGGCCAAGGGCCATCTCCAAAAAAGAAGAGTTGGACCTCATTCGAACCACGACGGTTTAATATTTCGACCAACTTGAAATAACACCCCTATGGCCAAGGGCTATCGCCAAAAAAGAAGAGTTCAACCTCGATTGAACCACGACGGGTTAACATTTCGAGCAGCTCAAAATAACACCCCTATGGCCAAGGGCCATCGACAAAAAAGAATAGTTCGACCTCGTTCAAACCACGACTAGTTAACATATCGACCAGCTTAAAATAATACCCCGACGGCCAAGGGGCATCGCCAAAAAGGAAGAGTTCGACCTCGTTCGAACCACGACGGGTCAACATTTCGGCCAGCTCGAAATAATACCCTTATGGCCAAGGGCTATCTCCAAAAAATAAGAGTTCGTCCTCGTTCGAACCACGACGGGTTAACATATCGACCAACACTACATAACACCCCGATGGACAAGCGCCATCGCCAAAAAAGAAGAGTTCTACCTCGTTCGAAGCACGACGAGTTAACACTTCGACCAGCTCAAAATAACACTCCAACGGCCAATGGCCATAGCTAAAAAAGAAGAGTTTGACATCGTTCGAACCACAACGGGATAACATTTCGACCAACTCGAAATAACACCCTGACAGCCAAAGGCCATCGCCAAAAAAGAAGAGTTCGACCTCGTTTGAACCACGACGGGTTAACATTTCGACCAGCTCGAAATAACACCCCGACGGCCAAGGGCCATCACCAAAAAAGAAGAGTTCGATCTTGTTCGAACCACGACGGGTTAATATTTCGACCAACTTAAAATAACACCCGTACAGCCAAGGACCATCTCCAAAAAAGAAGAGTTGGACCTCATTCGAACCACGACGGGTTAATATTTCGACCAACTTGAAATAACACCCTTATGGCCAAGGGCTATCGCCAAAAAAGAAGAGTTCAACCTCGATTGAACCACGACGGGTTAACATTTCGAGCAGCTCAAAATAACACCCCTATGGCCAAGGGCCATCGACAAAAAAGAATAGTTCGACCTCGTTCGAACCACGACTAGTTAACATATCGACCAGCTTAAAATAATACCCTGACGGCCAAGGGCCATCGCCAAAAAAGAAGAGTTCGACCTTGTTCGAACCACGACGGGTTAACATTTTGGCCAGCTCGAAATAATACCCTTATGGCCAAGGGCTATCTCCAAAAAATAAGAGTTCGTCCTCGTTCGAACCACGACGGGTTAACATATCGACCAGCAGGAAATAACACCCCGATGGACAAGGGCCATCGCCAAAAAAGAAGAGTTCTACCTCGTTCGAAGCACGACGGGTTAACATTTCGACCAGCTCGAAATAACAGTCCGACGGCCAATGGCCATCGCCAAAAAAGAAGAGTTTGACCTCATTCGAACCACAACGGGTTAACATTTCGACCAGCTCGAAATAACACCCCAACAGCCAAGGGCCATCGCCAAAAAAGAAGAGTTCGACCTCGTTACAACCACGACGAATTAACATTTCGACCAATTCGAACTAACGTCCCGACGGCCAAGGAAAATCGGCAAAAAAAAAGAGTTCGACCTCGTTCTAACCACAATAGGTTAACTATTCAACCAGCTCAAAATAACACCCCGATGGCCAAGATTCATCGCCAAAAAAAAAGAGTTCGACCTCGTTCGAACCACGACGGGTTAACATTTCGACCAACTCGAAATAAAACCCCGACAGCCAAGGGCCATCACAAAAAAGAAGAGTTCGACCTGGTTCAAACCACAACGGGTTAACATTTTGACCAGCTCGAAATAAAACCCCGACGGCCAAGGGCCATCGCCAAAAAAGAAGAGTTCGATTTTGTTTGAACCACAACGTGTTAATATTTCGACCAACTTAAAATAACACCCCTACAGCCAAGGGCCATCGCCAAAAAAGAACAGTTGGACCTCATTTGAACCACAACGGGTTAATATTTCGACCAGCTTGAAATAACACCCCTACGGCTAAGGGACATCGCCAAAAATGAAGAGTTCGACCTCGATTGAACCACGACGGGTTAATATTTCGAGCAGCTCGAAATAACACCCCTATGGCCAAGGGCCATCGACAACGACCTCGTTCGAACCATGACTAGTTAACATATCGACCAGCTCAAAATAACACCTCGACGGCAAAGGGCCATCGCCAAAAAGGAAGAGTTCGACCTCGTTCGAACCATGAAGGGTTAACATTTTGACCAGCTCGAAATAATACCCTTATGGCCAAGGGCCATAGCAAAAAAAAGAAGAGTTCGACCTCGTTCATACCACGATGAGTTAAAATTTCGACCAGCTCAAAATAACATCTCAACGGCCAAGGGCTGTCGCCAAAAAAGAAGAGTTGGACCTCATTCGAACCATGACGGGTTTAATACTTCGACCAGCTCGAAATAACACCCTGACGGCCAAGGGCCATTGCTAAAAAAGAAAATTTCGACCTCGTTTGAACCATGACGGATTAACATTTCGACCAGCTCAAAATAACACCCCGACGGCCATGGGCCATCACCAAAAAATAAGAGTTCGACCTCGTTCGAACCACGACGGGTTAACATATCGACCAGCTCGAAATAACACCCCGATGGCCAAGGAACATCGCCAAAAAAGAAGAGTTCAACCTCGTTCGAACCACGGCGGGTTAACATTTCGACCAGCTCAAAATAACACCCCGACGGCCAATGGCCATCGCCAAAAAATAAGAGTTCGACCTCGTTCGAACCACGACAGGTTAATATTTTGACCAGCTTGAAATAATACCTCGACGGCCAAGGGCCATCGCCAAAAAAGAAGAGTTTGGCCTCGTTCGAACCACGACGGGTTAAATTTTCGACCAGCTCGAAATAACACCTCGACGGCGAAGGGCCATCGCCAAAAAAGAAGAGTTCGGCCTCGTTCAAACCACGACGGGTTAACATTTCAACCAACTCGAAATAACACCGCGACAGCCCTTGGCTGTCGCCAAAAAAGAAGAGTTCGACCTCGTTCGAACCACGACGGGTTAACATTTCGACCAGCTCGAAATAACACCCCGACGGCCAAGAGCCGTCGCTTAAAAAGAAGAGTTCGACCTCGTTCGAACCACGACGGGTTAACATTTTGACCGGCTCGAAATAACACCCCTATGGCCAAGGGCCATCACCAAAAAAGAAGAGTTTGACCTCGTTCGAGCCACGACAGGTTAACATTTTGACCAACTCGAAATAACACCCCGGCGTCTAAGGGCCATCGCCAAAAAAGAAGATTTTGACCTCATTCGAACCATGACGGGTTAACATTTCGAATAGCTCAAAATAACACTCTGACGGCCAAGGGCCATCGCCAAAAAAGAAGAGTTCGACCTCACTCGAACCACGATGGGTTAACATTTCGACCAGCTTAAAATAACACCCCAACGGCCAAGGGCCATCGTCAAAAGGAAGAGTTTGACCTCGTTCGAACCACGACGGGTTAACATATAGTCCTTAGCTCGAAATAACACCCCTACGGCCAAGGGCCATCGCTGAAAAGAAGTATTTGACCTCGCTCGAATTACAACCTTCGGCCTCATCCGAATCAACATTTGGCGACCTCGCCCGAATTCACATTGGTTGACCTCGCTCGAATCAACATTCGGCGACGTCGCCCGAATTCCCATTTGGCAACCTCATCTGAATTCCCATTCGGCCTCCTCGCCCGTCTAGATCCGAGGACGTGAATGACCTCCTCCGTTGCCGCCATCCTTGCCATAGCCGCCATCCTGGCCTCGACGGCCTTCTCCAACTCTACCGTCTTCTCGATCAACTCATCACTCGAGTCATTGGCCCTGATCTAACTCAGCTCAAGTTCAACCCGCAAGGATACCACTTTGACCTAAAGTTCGGCACCCTCAGCCACAATCCACACTAGTCGACCTCTCCATCCGAATTTCTCGAACTACGATTAATGAAGTCCGCTCACCGAGCTCAACCAAAAGATGACCTCAATAAGCGGAGGGACTAACTGTATGGGTCAAAATCAGATCAGAGAATTCGGCACGCGGAGACAATAGGTCGAGGTCAGACAGTCATCAATCAGGCCGAGGTCGGACAGTCATCAATAAGGCCGAGGTCGGACAATCATCAATAAGGCCGAGGTCGAATAGTCATCAATCAGGCCGAGGTCGGACAGTCATCAATAAGGCCGAGGTCGGGCAGTGATGAAACAACTAGTTTGTTTTGGAAGCCTCAAAGGGAATATTCTATTGAATATTGCCTCTAGTTGTACTTTTTAGGATTTTCCATGGGTACCCATTATAAATAGGAAGAGAGGACTTCCCAAAAAGGGGCTCTCTCCCTCTCTCTAAAAAATAGGTAAACGCACCCCTTTAAAGAGATTAGAGATCTGTTATCTCAGACCTTCATGAGAACCAAAAAGGGTTCTGAGGTTCTTATATTTGTCTATCATTCATCTTTATCAAATAAAAGAGGATCCGCCTCACTCAAAATTGGTGACTCTTTTCCTTTATTTACATTTTTTTTGTCATTTAATGTTACTTAATGTATCTCTCTTTATGCTATTAAATCTGGCCATAATCACTGCCAGCATTTATACAACTATGTTTTTCTATTCATATTATTCATTTCAAATATAGAATTAATAATCCTTAACTAGAATTTATCCTTTATCCTCTTATTTAATTAGTTTAACAAAAAAAGTTTACACAAGTGAAGAAAAGAAAAATGCCTATAAGCTATAACATCTGCATGCGCTAATATCTTTATTTTTATATTACTCCCTCTGTTCCAGTTTATGTGAACCTATTTCCTTTTTGGTCCGTTCCAAAAAGAATGACCCCTTTCTAAATTTGGTAACAATTTAGTTTAATCTTATAATTCTACCTTTAATGATAAGCTTTTATAACCACAAATTCTTATAACATCCGCATCCGCATGACTTGCTTAGGACCACAAATTCCAAAAGTCTTCATTTTTTCTTAAACTCCGTGCACAGTCAAACAGGTTCACATAGATTGAAACGGAGGGAGTAACAAGGAAGAAAGTAGATACGTAAAAAATTTCATTTTAGGAGCCAAAAGAAGTGGCGAAGAAGTTATGGCGACTCCATACACCCAAGTCCTTCCCCTTCCACGTCACCAACACTTTCCAAAACCGAACCCATATTCCATAACTGTCACCAACGACCGTTACTTCGCGAATCATCCACTGGTGTTACTCATTGATAAATGTCACAGCATCAAGCAACTCAAACAAATTCATGCCCGCATGCTCCGAATTGAGCTCTTCTTCGACCCATTTTCAGCTAGCAAATTAATCGAAGCCTCTGCGTTATCGCATTTCTGCAGTCTCAATTATGCCCAGAAAGTGTTTGATCAAATTCCTCAACCAAATCTCTTCTCTTGGAATGCGCTTATTCGTGCCTATTCTTCTAGCCAGGACCCCATTCGAAGTCTCTTAATATTTGTTAATATGCTTTGTGAGGGTCGTGACTTTCCCAGTAAATTTACTTACCCATTTGTGATCAAAGCATCTGCCAAGATGAAAGCTTTTCGATTCGGGAAAGGACTTCATGGGATGGTAGTTAAGGGGGGATTTGGTCTTGATCTATTTGTGCTTAATTCATTGATTCATTTTTATGCTGATTGTGAATGTTTGGACGCGGCTTACTTGGTTTTTGAGAATATGCAGACAAGGGATGTTGTTTCTTGGAATACAATGATATTAGGTTTTGCTGAAGAGGGTTATGCCAATGAGGGGTTGAAGTTGTTTCATCGGATGGTGGATGAGAATGTGAAACCTAATGATGTGACAATGATGGCACTTTTGTCTGCTTGCGGTAATAAGTTGGATTTGGATTTTGGTAGATGGGTGCATGCGTTTATTGAAAGGAATGGGATTAGGGAGAGCTTAACTTTAGATAATGCGATTCTTGATATGTATATGAAATGTGGGAGCATTGAGGATGCTGAGAGATTGTTTAACAAGATGGGGAAGAAGGATATTGTTTCTTGGACAACAATGCTTGTTGGGTATGCAAGGGCGGCAAATTTTGATGCAGCAAGAAGTGTTTTAAATACCATGCCTAGCCAAGATATTGCTGCTTGGAATGCTCTTATCTCAGCTTATGAGCAGAGTGGTAAACCAAAGGAGGCTTTGGCTGTTTTCAACGAGTTGCAGCTCATCAAGAAGGCAAAACCTGATGAGGTAACGCTTGTGTGTACCCTATCTGCGTGTGCTCAGTTAGGTGCAATTGATTTAGGTGGATGGATCCATGTGTATATAAAGAAGCAAGGAATAAAATTAAGTTGTCACCTCACTACTGCACTGATCGACATGTACTCCAAGTGCGGGGACGTGGAGAAAGCACTTGAGGTGTTCCATTCAGTCAACGTGAGAGATGTGTTTGTGTGGAGTGCTATGATTGCTGGCTTGGCAATGCATGGGCGTGGCAAGGATGCGATAAGTTTGTTCTTGAAAATGCATGAAAATAATGTCAAGCCTAATTCTGTCACACTCACAAATGTATTATGTGCTTCCAGCCATTCAGGGTTGGTGGAGGAGGGGCGAGCAATTTTTAACCAAATGGAGACTGTTTATGGGATTGTGCCTGGTGTAAAGCATTACGCTTGCTTAGTTGATATACTTGGCCGTGCAGGTGAATTGGAAGAAGCTGTGGAGCTGATAAAGAATATGCCAGTAACCCCTGGTCCATCAGTTTGGGGTGCCCTGCTTGGGGCATGTAGATTATATGGCAATCTTGAACTAGCTGAACAGGCTTGTAATCAATTAGTTGAGTTGGAACCTGAAAATCATGGTGCCTACGTACTTTTATCCAATATTTATGCAAAATCAGGGAAATGGGACGAGGTTTCTATGTTAAGGAAGCTTATGAGAGAATGTGGATTGAAGAAAGAGCCAGGTTGTAGCTCAATTGAGGTCAATGGTATTGTTCATGAGTTTCTGGTGGGAGACAATACTCACCCTCTGTCACAGAAAATCTATGCAAAATTGGATGAGATTGCAGCTAGACTGAAGTCTGTAGGTTACGTTTCCAACAAGTCTCAAGTACTGCAACTTATTGAAGAAGAAGATATGCAGGAGCAAGCCCTAAATCTTCACAGTGAGAAGCTAGCTATGGCATTTGGACTTATCAGTGCGGCTCCATCTCAACCAATTCGTATCATGAAGAATCTACGTGTTTGTGGGGACTGCCACACTGTTGCCAAGCTTCTCTCCAAGCTTTATGATCGAGAAATACTATTGAGGGATCGCTACCGATTCCATCATTTTAAAGAGGGGAATTGCTCATGTAAGGACTACTGGTGAGTGTTAGACTTGACTATATAGTGACCTGTAGAGTGAGGTGATGTTCATTTTTTAATATATTGCCTCCCTGTGGAGCTAATAGCTCAGGTAGGGCATTTTAGATGATTGGGGATGCATTGTAATTAACATGTAGATGAAACATAATGCAGACTAGAGACACCAATATAAGAGCTGTAATAAATAGCAATCAAGGTTATTTCATATGCTAAGTTTACCTCAAACCTTCAAATATTGGATGATTATTAACTTGCCTGAGTGCATAACATTCATGTCGATGCAAAAGTGAAACAAGAAAAGGAAAGTGCCAAAGAAGGTAAAGTAGCATAGGTCAAATTGTACTTTTGTCCCGGATGGATCTCTATTCCCATGGAAGTGGAGGTTGGAGGCAGCTAGTAAGCGAAATAAGTCCAGTTACAAACTGTCAAGTACATTACTATTCACCTTTTCTTGAGCTCTTCACTTTCTTTGAATGAACTAAAGTTTTGCTTAACTTGTCTCTGATTGAAATGAGATCCAAAATAACCCGCCCCATGTTCGTTCTGGCTAGTGGAGCTTCCTCTGAACAAGCAACTCCAGTGGTAAGAATAGAAACCAAGCACTCAACAATTTCACTTTTGAAGTCACTTCTGCAGCTGAGTATATCCGTAAGATCCCCTGGTTCTTTGTCATATAAAGTAGTTTGATCCACAGCATCCATCACTTTACCAGGCAATGCATGCTTAACAAAGCTGTGAAGATTTTCATTCTCCTCCAATAGTTCACTGGTTGGTCTTCTCCCCGTGAAAATCTCCAATAAAAGAACCCCAAAGCTATAGACATCTCCTTGACTTGATACTTGACTACCCATGCCATATTCTGCAAATTTTGATGTATTAGAGAAGGCGTTTCATAGCTATATCAGAGATTCCACACATTTCTAAAGGAAATACTTCAGCAATACAGATCACTCATATCAATTTTCTGATAAGGGAATTATTAATGATGTCAAATACTCCAAAAAGCTGAGGCTTGTTATTCTGGTCGTAAAAAAAATACGACTTGTCACAAATATTGTTAAGAGAAGAAACATTGTATGTAACAATAGCGCAAAAACAGGAAGTATAGATCCGGTCTCTCTTAACAAAATATAAAGTAGCTGAAGTAAATTGTTAGTATGTTATGGAGATAAAAGGGGTTCAGATAGTACATAGAGCAAGTTCTCAAATATAGTACTTACCTGGAGCAGCATAACCTATTGTGCCTTTAATCCTAACAGAGCTGAATTGATTTACATCAGCATCTTGACCTGAGTCAGACAGGAATCTTGCCAAACCAAAATCGCTTACAAGAGCAGTCAGATTGCTGTCCAGAAGAACATTGCTTGGCTTAAGATCACAGTGAACTATAGGTGTATGACATTGACTGTGAAGATACTGCAATGATGAAGCCACATCTATTGTGATGTTTAATCTGTGTAAGATACACTCAATCTCTTCTGCGGCATCTCTCCCTCCTTCCGGTGTAACCACTCGTCTAGACTCCCATTTTCCATAAATGGATAAACCAGAGCTTTGAATTCATTTCCATCAAAATTAACACTTGAGCAAACAGTTAAGATCCTCACCAGGTTCCTGTGCCTTATGTTCCTCAAGGCTTCGCATTCAGCTAAAAAGCTTTTCGAAGCACCCCTTTTGTCAAGTTTGAGTACCTTTATTGCAATAATTGTTCCTTCTTGAGAAAGACTCCCTCTGTATACAGAGCCAAAACTTCCTGATCCTATCAAGTTATTTGAAGAGAACCCACCAGTTGCTTTTAAGAGATCCTCATAGGAAACTCGTGTATCCTTCCCCAACAGAAGATGTTGAGCTAGGCCTCTGCTTCACTTTTTGCTTGCAGCAAAATAAAAGTAGCAGCAATAAAGTTAAGCATGCAGCAATAGCACCAAAAGTCAGTGCTATAATGAGGGCAATGTGCTTCTTCGGTCTTTTATTAGCTTTCTTGAGACATGGATGCAGATGCAGCTCTTTGATTCCCCCACAAAGATTTATATTTCCCATAATTTGAACTCTACTTGCATCAGCAAAAACACCTTGAACCGGCACCTCTCCATCAAGGTGGTTAAATGACAAGTTGAGATTCTGTAAAGAGAAATGCTGGGCAATACTGTTGGGAATGTTGCCTGACAAGTTATTACAGGAAAGATCAAGATGCAGAATGTTTTTCAAATTATTCAGAGGAGGAATTGTTCCTTCAAAGAGGTTTCCCTTCATGAAGAGTACTTCAAGGGATGAACAACTGTCCAGTGTGTGTGGAATTTCACCAGATAATTTGTTGTTTGATATGTCAAGTGCAGCAAGATTGGTCAGATTACCTATTTCCACGGGCAAGGGACCACTCAGAGAGTTATACGACATGTTAAGGAGTACCGATAAGGAGGAGAGTGCTACGACTTGTTTTGGTATACTACCACCAAGTTTATTCTGGGAAATGTCTAAGGTTTGGAGAGATGTACAATTTCCTAAACTTGAAGGTATGGTTCCTTCCAAGCTATTGTCCTGCAAATAAATGTGCAGCAATCCTGTGATGTTTCCCAAGGAAGAGGGGATATTTCCTGCCAACTGATTTGATTCCATGTGGAGATTTTTCAAGTTTGACAACATTCCAATAGAATCAGGAATGCTACCATTGATAAGAGTTCCTTTGATGTTAAGCACATCCAAATTGACAAGGTTGGAGATCTCTCAAGGTATGGTTCCACTTATCCTGTTGTTCCCAATCAGTAGTTTTATCAAAGTTGTCGAGAGATTAGTTATAGAGTAAGGCAAAATACCTCCAAATTTGTTGTCAGCAATGTCCAGGAACTCAAGCTTTCTGCAACTGGTTAAAGCATTTATGAAATTTAGATCATCAGGTGCACCACTTCCAAGCTGGTTACTGCGAACATTAAGCCAGAGCAGATTCTTGAGGTTGCCAAAACTCAACGGTATATTTCCCGTGAAATTGTTCGTAGGAATATCAAGCCTCAGAAGATCTGAACAATTGGACAATGAAGCTGGTATTGAACCAGTGAAGTAATTGTTGGCCAAATACAGATTCTGAAGATTTGGGAAGGCAAGGCCAATATCTGGTCTAAGAACACCTCTAAACTTGTTAAATGACAAGCTTATGAGTATAAGAGACGAAAGGTTACAAAGTACAGGGGGAAACTCTCCAGACAGAGTGTTGACTGATGCACCAAAAATTGTCAATCTTCGCATATTGGCCATTGTATCAGGTAATTCACCTACCAAGTCATTGTAGGAAATGTAAAGCTCTCTCAGAGATGTAAGATTTCCAATAGAAGATGGAATATTTCCTGTGAGATTGTTATTCTTGAGGTATAACATTTCCAGCTTTGTCAATGAACCAACTTCATCAGGAATGTGTCCTTCAATGCTATTATGGTCTACAATAAGGTTAACAATGTTAACACAACGAGACAGGGTTAACGGAATTTCACCTTCAATGAAGTTGAAGCTTAAGTTTAAGGTTTTAAGTCTGATCAATTGGCCAATTTCTGGAGGGATTACACCATGCAAGGAGTTGTCTGATATATCAAGAATTCGGAGAAATGAAAGATTGCCAATGCTAGGTGATATACTGCCAGCAAATCTATGGCCATTGAGATTTAAGGAAATGACCCTTTGATGTTTATGGCCACATGAAACACCAGGCCACTTACAGACATTGAGAGTGGCATTCCAAGAATCCATGAGTCCTTGAGGATCTTCAATTATTTTGGACTTAAATTCAAGCAATGCAAGTTTGTCTGACTGATTCCCAAGTATGCCTGCTGATGCATACTGTGGAAAAGTTAAGTATATAAATATGAAGAGAATAGCATGGAATGACAGAAAGAAGAGAGAGCTTAAACGAACAAGACTAGTTTGAAGCTCCATTTAGGAATTGGGAATGTTAGGTGATAGGAAATGATGGTGGGATACGACTGAGTGGCAGTTGATTCTGCAATTTATAATGAGTTCACTATGCCTTCTGTAGGAGTGTAGGATACCAAATTGTTTGAAATAGGATCAGTTGTATAGATTCTTTTTCAGTATTAGTGCAATTTAACCTATTATATTAGGTTAAGTGGAGTACCATTTTTATCATAAGGACTTACGTACATGTTACTATCTTATAAGTGACCTATTATTTAATTGTATTATACAACTTAAACTCCATAAAAGAGAGACACGAGAAGGAAAAAGAAACTTCCTTAGCAAATCAAAATGTGCAGTAAATATTAGGCTGGAGATTTGCGGATCAAACATGGTACCACCCTTGAGTCAAAGTATGTCCATTGACTTTAAGTAGTCCGCAGTTGTAGACTTTGTAGTAAAACAACAAAGAGTCACTTATATAGTTTGTCTCAGCTTTTTATGTCCAAGGAATGGCAGCCAATGGATTCAGTGGATCCTTGAATTATGAGATGAGTAACAGTGAGTTTGACATTTGACATAAGAAAGTGAGCTTCCCTGATCTCTACGGCACATATAGGAGAAGGGGAAGGGAAAGTGGAGGAGGGATTACCATATTTGGAATCTTTATTGGTTCACCATTAACAAGTAAAAAGTGTAAAATTTACTGATTCTTCAAGAAATTCTGCGTGTAACAATTTGTCTACTCTCCAAATTTACAGCAATTAAGCGAATATATGATATTGTTATTATTTAATACTGGTAATTAATTAATACATATTCTTACTTCAATTTTATCACTTAGTTATAGCAAATTATTGTATATAGTATAAATACTATGTAGGGGTTAAGAAAATACTTTTTCCGTTCTAATTTATGTGAACGTAATTGACTTGATATCGAGTTTAAGAAATAAAATAAAGACTTTTAAAACTTGTGGTATTAAACAAGCTATAATATTTGTGTAGTTATAGTTCTTTTGAAACTTGTGGAGTTAAACATGTCAAAATATTTGTGTGGATGTAAGAGCTTTTTCTTGAGGATAGAATTGAAAGTTTAAATTAAATTCTTTTTAAATTAAAAAAAAAATTATTTTTGTTTTGGAATAGAGTAAAAGAAAATAAGTTGTGAAAAAAAAGGACCGACTAATAAATGATTGTGACTTGTTGAGGAAGGGTATGAATTGTGAAGACTTTTTATAGTCTCATTTTCCGGCTTCCCTTGATCGGTTGAGCGTGACAGTTATAAAACTACTAGTGGCATATCAGTCTACTGGAGTTCATTTCCGTGTTGGTATCCCACTCAGTGTTGAGGCATGTATTTACTTACAACTAGTATAGTACTCGTGCGATGCGCGAAAAATATTAGAGAAAAAATTATAATAAATTATTATCGTACTTGCTTGACTACCTTATACTTTTATAATTTGATGAATTGTAAAATTTAAACCATTTGATCCACGGTCGTTGATGATAAGGCAACTAATGTAGGAAAAACTATTTTATACACTCTAAATTGCCGAAAGATCTTGTGTTATGTACAATGACATTCAAATATAATTTAACTTACTATGATTAAGAGATTTTATTAAGTAAAAGCATGCATTTATAATAAGAACTAAGTAACAGAAGTGCATCACATATAAAGTATTTAATAATTTTTTATAAATATTTGATGCTAATAAGTTTTCACCCAAATATACAGAGTGCAAAATATAAATAAAACTAAGTGCTACTTTAATTCCAACTTGTTTCTGCCTCCAAAGAAAGCATGCATTAAATCCTTCAACGTATGCCAAGGAAGAAGCCCATCATATCCCTCAAAACACAAATCCCCTCCCTAGATAACTTAGTCTCGTAGCTTTTTTGAGAAGTTTTTATTAAGATTGCACATCTTTCCTTTCCTATAATTCAATATATAAATCAAGTTCTTTGGGGGGGGGGGGGGTAGGGGAATGGCTTGGATACAATGGACTTCCTTGGAGGCTTTCTTTTAGAAATCACTATCTTCTCAGGATAAGAATCATAAACTGCACGAACCTGATTTCCACTACATACTACAATCTTCCTTGTCGTAATTTCAGTTTTTAGAACTCCGAGCCTAAGAAACTAAAAGCAAAATTAAATAAAATTATATTATTTGCTCTATTCTTCCATGTGAGTTCAGCATGAAAACTATATATAGCTTCACCAGTAACATACCAAGTAACATACCAACCCCCTTTGTTGATAAATAAAATCACATTTATAGTTTAGAATGGCGTAGCTAACAAGTAAAGTTTAGCTCACCTTGGATATTAGTAATTCAAAAAATAATAAGAATTACGCCGCAAGTTGGGCCTTGACTATATGAATCCTCGCTAACTCAAGTCCTATCTTCCATTAACTTGGAAGCCACCCATCTTATCCCATCTTCAAATGTGTTCCCTAGCACATTAAAATAAACCAATTACATTTGTTATATAACAATCTCCATTTACTATATTACAAAAAAATATGAAAATCTAACTAACACACTTACCTGACAACGGATCAACAATTTAAGAGTATAAAAGTCAAATTATTTTTTTTAATTCAAATGTCAGAGAACATCTCATAACTTACAAAAGAATTACTCTCCTACCCATGTATTCTGAAAATAATTCACAAAAAAGGGGCTTTATTATCTATTATCAATAAGTAATGTTACTGAAGTAACTATGACCATCACATTTCTTCTATCAGTATGACTCTCATAGAAATTGAATATCGAGGCACATACCAAAACAAAAAAGAATGTAACTATGATTGAGGGACAATTGGAGCTTATTCATGAGTTGCAACCACAGGTTTAACCTCATTTTCAATCTAGATTTTCAATTGGTCTATGATAGAGTCAAGTAAGGTCATTGAGAGGTAGGGAACGATCCATATACATCCAATTGAGCTACCGCAAAAAGTACAAAAAAAATCCAAAAATAAAAAACAACAAACACAAAATTATAAGTTCTTATCTTCTTGAATTTAGAAGTAAATGCAAAAAAAAGAGAGGAAAAAGACAGAGAGCGCAACAAAGAAAACCTAAGAAAAATTTGAAGAAGACGAATGAACAAAAAAAACACTCCAAGTCCTTGGAGATCTTATATTACATATGTTTTATAATATTCATTTGAATTCTCTCAATCCTGAAATTGATAGGATGATAAAACCCAAAGTAGTGATGAAAGGAATAGAAACTTCAATAAATTTTGTCTATATCGCTGGATGTCAACCAAAGGTGAACCTTTTTAAGAACTTTTATAGTAAGCTTATAGAATATTTAGTACTGGTTCAGCTCTTTGTTGCTTACTGTTTCGGCTCCAGCATTCCGTCCAGGCGAGTCTTATATATTTCTTTTATACCTTGCTCAGTGAAATTCTATTATATTTTATTTGATCATTGAAATACCTTTTTCTTAAACTATGGATATATGACATGAAAAATACATTTAGAATATATTTTTATTTTTTTGCAGAAACTAAAGGGGAAAATAGTTCAAATTTGTCAAATTTTACATCCTTATATATAGAGAATTCTGATGGGAGGTAAGAACTAATAAGTTCCATAAATTTTTAGCCTAAAAAAAATTATATTATGGGCATGCAATAATCTTTTTCGTATAATATTACCCGCATTGAAATGAAGATTTATAAAGAAGAGATCTTACCAGATTATTACTTTGAAGATATTGACAAAAAGTTCAAAACTTAGACATGGAACCACAACAAAAATATAGGTAAGAATTTGACGAAGAACAAAACGTCAATAATCGTATTATAGCAGTGGCTGATTAGTGATTCAGATAAGCATTTTATCTTTACATGAAATTATAGAAAAAACATAAATAACATTATTCTCACAGCCTACCCTCCACAATAATACTACCTAAAGGATGGTATGCAATATAATTAAGGGAAATCTATAACGTAATACAAAAAAGTTATATGATTTTGAAATTATAGTTTATGTAAATCTAAGCTATGTTCTCCAATGATCCGCCATGATTTATATGTTAACATCAAGTTCATTAGACAAAAAAAAAAAAGACAAAAGAATTACAACGGAAATATGATAGCAGTAGAGAAAAACATTACCAAGTCAATTTGCAATACCAATTTAAAAGTACACCTCACATTAGGAGCTTATACCTAGGGCATTCTAGGTGGAATTTTAATATCTCGGCTGGTTATTGTTCCGCTATTCATATTGTTAGGTTTCACATTGTGGATCTAGAGATCTCCTTTCTTATTCTACATTTCTTTTCACTACTTTTCTTTAGTAGGTGAAACTTCCAATTGTGTCAAGTTGATGCATAAACAGTTCAATATTCAAAGACCTGTTACAAAAAATAAAGTCCCAAAAGCTAAAACATTCATTTATCTGGAATATTACATGATGACTAACATCATATTCAGAACCACATAACCCTTCAATTCTCTCATCCATCACTATGGCTATGCAACAGGAACGACTACAAAGGCATTTTTCTGCGTTTTAAGTAGTACTCTATGCCCATCTGTCCATTATTCCAATAAAAAGGTAACATTAGGAAAAAGCAAGATTCAATTTGACTAGCAAAACAGTCATTTAATTAACCATATCTATCACTATATATTGTCATGTCTAATTAGTCCCTTCAAAAATAAATATACTGCTGAAATAAGTGTCCTTACTATCTAAAACTACAAAATACTTCCTTTACTTTGAATTCAAGATTTAATTTGTGTTGCGGCCAAACGCACACGCAAGTATACGCGGTCGTCAAGTAATAAAGTGACTAAAAGTCGGATGTCGAACCCACGAGGACTTATGATTAACTATTAACTAAATTAGACTATCCTAATTATCTAAACAAGGATTAAACATAGAAGTATTTGATTCTAATCTAATTAAAATAAAGAAAAATAAATAATGAACTTTGAACAAAAGAAGAGCATATTTTTATGATATCAATGTAATGAAACTGATCTAGGGCTATGGGCTATCTAACATTCCTATTGTATTCTTCAATTGAATTGACTAACTAATTTATCTAGTTTATTGGTTGACAGGGTTAATATTGCTCATAAGAATCTGTCGAGTTCTTACTCGCCTATTCAAGATAACCTAACGCCTATATTTCTATGGAGTTAGAATCAACAAGAACGCATTTATAATTCTTGTAAATCAACCAAGCAAGGCAATTAGATATATGTCTATCCTAACTGCGAATCCGTTATCCCATGCCCAGGTTCAAGAACTTTCTCTACTCAATATTATATGCAATCTAGAATTCTCACTTCCGAGTTCAACTCTAGATTCGTAGATAATATTCAATTGGTGATCAAGCAATCAAATAATTAAGCACAGGATTGAATAAATAAACCAATACGATAAATCAAAAAAGCAAAATCAATATTCGAATGTCACGACCCAAAACTAACCATGTCGTGATGGCGCCTAACGTGGTACAAGGCAAGCCGACACACTACCAAAACCAATCAATATTTTCATTTTTAAGACAAAACCAAAGCTATTTAACAATAAACCTACATAAGGAGTTTAAATCAAAACAACAGTGCGGAAAGCTCGACATCGGGGTGTCACTTGTAAAGCCCAAGAAAATTTTGCTAAGTAATTTAAGATTTCGTGGAGCCAAGGTAGGCTAATTATTTTATTTTGTGTGCCAGTGCGGATTCATGATATAATGGATATCAATTGGATATGTTAATAAGCGTATAAGTCATATTATAAGTGATTTGGGGTCTAAGGAGAGGCCTAAGTCTAAGCCAAGTTGGAAAATTTCTTAATGGACTAAAGTTGTGAATGAGTACGCACAAGACCTCACTTTGGACAATCATATCTCCAGTTATATAAGGAGTTGTGTGATACACAACCTATAAAATTAAATATCTTTGAGTCTATTTTCCGACGCATCAAACCGTTCACCATTTGGAGGTGTATACAGAAGGTTACGACCATTTTACTGTGCATCTATCATATATGCGCCCAGGTGCGCGGCTGAAGCACGGCCGCACATATTGGGAAGTATTCTGCCTTTGAGCGCGGCCTTAGCGCGTCCATTAGAGCGGGCGCGCTAGTAGCAGACCTCTAAATATACCTAAGGATGGGAAATGAGAGGATTTAAGTCATTTTTCAAGACTAGGGCATCCTCTCCATCCCCAATCCAACCAAGGCATCCAATTGCACACCTAAGGTGAGTTTTTAAGTGTGTTTTCATGATGATTTCACTTCTCAATCACTAGTTACAACATGATTTTGATTGAATTTCATAGGATTTCTTCAAAATCTCAAGAACACCCCAAAGTTGTCTTTCAAGATTTGGTCTACAAGAGGTAATCTTTTACCCTTGGACTTACATATATGGATATATTATGGGAATATGAGTATGAATTATGTATTGGAACTCTTGGTGTGGTGTTTGGAAGCCATAAGTTCCCAATATAAATACATAATTATTGTAGAAATTAAAAGGTGATTATTTGATAGGATTTGTTGGTTGGGTGTGAATGGGTGGTCATACATATGTTTTTGGAAGTTATAAAATTGGTTAGGAATGATGGTAGAATAAATTGTTGGTTAATGGTGATAGTTGGATGAACTAATACTATGGTTATGAGATGTAAAGATCTATACCTACAAGGTGTTTGATAATATACCTAAATGACTTAAGTTATGAAATTTGTTACAAATATTGGCCCAATTGAATGTTGTATTGTAGATTGAAGTTGCTTAAGTGCATTGGATCATTGTAGTATCATTAAGGGGCAAATTTCAGGTATGTATGGCTAAAACCCCGTCTCTTAGAAATTGAGCTTCCATGGTGCCCGTGTAAATGTTGTAAGTTCGAAACGTGATTGATGCAGTACTTGTTATGTTAAGTGAATTATTGCTGTGAAAATGTATGTGGTAGGTACTTCTTCATATGCTTAATGTGTTATTCTTTATAAATGGAGGATGTGTGGAGAACATGATCTATGTGTTAAATGCCTAAATGTCATGCCAAGGTTACTTTGGGACTAATGTGCCAAACTTGATGAATTCCTCTCTATGCTTATGATTTAATTGCCTTTGTATGCGCCTATGATCTTAAGTGGCAAAGTAAATGTTGAAAATGGGAACAATGTGAAACGTGAATTATGGAATGTGAAAATTGTGGCCCCAAGTGCCGATAAACTAATACATGTGTAACCAAAGAATTGAGTGAGAGGAATAATGGAAAATGTTAACGTCTCGGGGAGGCGGCTTAGCCGATCGGGCCGTGATCGGACACCATGATATATACACATGGTGGTAATGTATTGATGATTGAAACTGGAAAGTGTGAATGAAATAATGGTAACGTCTCTGGGAAACGGCTTAGCCGATCGGACCGTGATTGGACTCCGCTCAAAGAAGCGTGGCAAAGTGAATAATGATGCAACAGTGTGGGATGCTCCAATATAAAATTTCAGAAACTATGTGAAAATCATATGAACCTCCTTATATTGTTGACATGGTGCTTATTTAAAACTTTGTTGTCTTTATGATTTCCTCTTTATTCTTTTATGAAAGTTCTTTCTAACTAGATGGTGTTTAGTTATACATACTAGTGTTATTCGATGGCACTAACGTCCCTTTTGCCGGGGGCGCTACATTTTTTTTAAATGAATGTAGGTGGCTCCATAACGGATAGTGCCGATTGCGCGTAGCGGAGCATCCTCCTCTCAAAGTCTTGGTGAGCCCCTTTCTCCTTCAAGGGGGTTATGTTGTACATCTTTTGCTATAGATATCCACTTTTGAGGTATAGCCGGGGCCTTGTCGTCGGTATTATCATACTTGTCTTTTGCATCATTAGAGGCTCCGTGGACATATGTATGGGTTATGTACGGGTGTTGGATGGGTCTACGAACTATGTTGTAATTATAGCTCTCGCTTATCTAAAGTGTAATTGTATGGGATCTTGGAAACTTAACTACGGTTTAAGGTTATGATATAAAATGAACTAACCGTATTTAATGTACTATCTTTCCTATTGTCTAAATAAATGAAAGCATGGCTTCCTTATTCTTATTGAGATGGGTAGAAAGTGTTTGATAAGGCTTGCTCAGTTGGGTTCACTCGATTGAGCGCCAATCGCCGATCGCCCCTCCCGAGATTTTGGGGCGTGACAAACTTGGTATCAGAGCCTAAGGTTTTAAAGTGTCTTAGGATGTCTCGGAGCCATGTCTAGTAGAGTCCTTCTTATCAGTGTGTTGTCGACCACATCTATAAGTTGGAGGCTACTTGGGCATTTAGGAATAACACCCTTCTTTGATATTCTGGATCGTGCGGTACAACTTGTTATGAAACTATTCCCTCTCTTATTAGTGCATTGTCCTATCTTTCAGTAAATGGAACCTAAGAAGAAATCGAGAACTGGCCAAGAAGCCAATGCTACCTCAGGAGTGGTTGATGATACACTGCTTGACACTGCGGGTGAGGGTAGTCGCCATGCTATCACCCTGCCTGGTTCTTCTATTCTAGAGCAGACTACCCCAGTTCCTACACTTACGGAGGTTACTACTATCCCTCCTATTGATACTCCTATTCCACATCCAGCCCCAGCTTCCGGTTATGGTATTTCTGATGGGGATCTTAGGGGAGCTATTCAGATGTTGACCCAGCTAATGGCCTCTCAGGCCCAGAGGTCAAATGTTGTGCCTAGTTCATCCAGCCAGCAAGGGGATTCCAACAGTTCTAGGGTGAACAAATTTCTTTAGTTAGACCCTCCAGTATTTACGGGTGCCAATCCAGAAGAAGACCCTCAGGATTTTATTGATGAGATCCATAAGACCCTCAGGGTTATGCGTTCAACGGAGACAAAGGGAGTAGAGTTAGCTGCCTACCATCTGAAAGGGTTGGCCTATTCATGGTTTGAGTTGTGGGAAGAATCTCGTGAGGAGGGGAGCCCTCAGGCGAGGTGGAGCGAGTTTGCTGATGCCTTTATAGTTCATTTCCTGCTTGTCGAGACAAGGGCAGCCCATGCAGCAGAGTTTGAGAATTTAAAGCGGGATAGCAGAAGTGTGTGGGAATACCATGTGGAGTTTGCTCGCCTGTCTAAATATGCTATTCATATGTTGCCCACAATGGGGGCTAGGGTGCATCGGTTTGTTCAGGGTCTCAATCCTTTAATTATTAATGAGGCTTCTACAGCTGCATTGAATTCTAACATGAATTATGGGAATGGGGACATTTGCTCAGGCCACAGAGAATCGTAAATTGAAGAACAGAATGGAGAGAGAGGGTAACAGAAGGACCCGGTCTATGGGCAACATGGGTGAGTCATTCGGTGGGGGAAGATCAGCTTTCAGGGGAGGATCATCAGGGCCGTCCCAGTCTATTGCACAGTCTTCAGCCAGTGCACCGCCATCAGGGCCCAGCCAGCAGCAGCAGTGGAGTCGTTTCAAGCCCAGTAAGGGCAACAGAGGATCCTATCAGTGGGGTCGGTCAGGAGAGAGATCCCAGCAGCAACAGAGGTCTCTGTACCCCAAGTGCGGGAAGATGCACTTAGGGATTTGCTACTTAGAGTTACCTGTATGTTATGGATGCGGGATGAGGGGCCACATTCAGAGGCATTGTCATACATCCCGCCAAGGGAGTGGGTAGGGGCACAACACAATCATCTTGTCCAGCAGCTGCTACATCCTCAGCCCCCTCTCCAGCTCGAGGTGCCCCAGCACCCGCAGGGCGTGGTGTAGCTAGGGGTGGTGCACAGAGTTCAGGAGGACCCAGCCGATTCTATGCTATGAGTGGTCGCCAGACTACAGAGGCTTCTCCAGATTTTGTTACAGGTATTCTGACTGTCCAATCTCATGATGTGTATGCACTTATTGACCCCGGTTCTACCTTGTCCTATGTTACCCCTTTTGTTGCTATGGAATTTGGGATAGAACCGGATCAGCTTCATGAGCCATTTTCGGTGTCTACTCTGGTGGGTGAGTCTATTACGGCTACTCGAGTTTATAGAGGTTGTGTTGTTACGATACGGGGTAGGGATACCATGGCCGATCTTATTGAATTAGGGATGGTCGATTTTGATGCAATAATGGGAATGGATTGGCTTTATTCATGCTTTGCCAAACTTGATTGTCGAACTAGAACCATAAGGCTTGAATTTCCTAATGAGCCCATTATTGAGTGGAAGGGAGATAATGTAGTGCCTAAAGGTCGGCTTATTTCTTACCCTACGGCCGCGAAGATGATCAAGAAGGGGTGTATCTATCATTTAGTTCGGGTTACAGACACCAATGCCGAGGTGCCTATCCTTGAGTCCGTGCCAGTTGTGAATGAGTTTCCGGATGTCTTCCTAGATGAACTCCCTGGAATTCCTCTAGACAGGGAGATTGATTTTGGGATTGATGTGATGCCAGGCACGGAGCCTATACCAATTCCACCTTATAGAATGGCATCGGCAGAACTGAAAGAGCTAAAGGAGCAATTGAAGGATTTGTTAGAAAAGGGTTTTATCCGGCCGAGTGTGTCACCATGGGGCGCATCGATCTTGTTTGTAAGGAAGAAAGATGGGTCGTGTGACGACCCAAAGGGGGTCATCACCTGTTTCTAATTGAAATCTATCTCCGATTCCCTAAAAACCTCATTTAGAATCGCCTCGATTTGTGTGCGCAGTCCGGGCGCGTAGCCGGAAAGCTTAAACGTGAAATCTTGTGAAAATTTCTAAGTTTTTACCTCGAAATGAATAAGTTTGACTCCGGTAAACATTTTGGGTAAACGAACCCGGACCCGTGATTTGATGGTCCCGGAGGGTCCGTAGGAAAATATGGGACATGGGCGTATGCCCGGAATCGAATTCCGAGGTCCCCAGCCCGAGTTATGAATTTTTAAGTGAAATTATTCTCTAAAAATGTTTAAAGAAAATGGAAATGAAATCTGATTAGAAAGCAATGGTATCGGGCCCGTATTTTGGTTCCGGCGCCCGGTACGAGTCTTATATATGTTTTGAATCACTCCTGTAAAGTTTGGTCAAAGACGGACGTCGTTTGACGTGATCCAGACCCAAATTGGAAAAAAAGTTGATGTTTAAAAGGAAATCTGAGAAATTTCACGGATCTTGAGGCTCAATTCGATGTTCATGATGTTATATTGGTGATGTTATCACACGAATATGTTCGTAGGGTGTTTTTGAGGTAGTGTGCATGCTTGGTTTAGAGTTTCGAGGGCTCGGGTGAGTTTCTAGTTGGTTCCGGGATGCCTTAGGCTTTAAAAGATCAGATGTTGCAGGTTCAGGAATTTTGACAGGTCTCTGAACCCTTTTGCACGGCCCGCAAGGAAACGCGTGCGGCCGCGAAGGGGCCAGCGCGGCCGCGGTCGCCTTTGCGCAGTCCGCGGTGGGTGTTGCGCGGCCGCGGTCGGCTTTGCGCGGTCCGCACGGGGCATAGATCCGCAGGCCTTCAGGAAGCCTCTGCGGCCATGGTCCTTCTTGCACGGTCCGCGGTGGGAACTTCAGAGGGGTATAAATACCCGTGAATTTCAGTTATTTTACACTTTTCAAAACCCCAAAACATAAGAGGCAATTTTCCAAACAACTTTTCTTCTCCGAAACAATTGGTAAGTGATTTCTAACTTATTTTCTTCACTTCTTAACATTCTTTTAACATGATTTCAATTTCAAATCAAAGATTTTCATGGGGAAATTGGGTGATGTGGGTAGAACCTAGGTTTTTATAAAATTAGGGATTTGGACCTCAATTTGAGGTTCGATTTCAAAACAAACCATATATTTGAATTTGTGGGGGAATGGGTAATCGGGTTTTGGTCCGAACCTCGGGTTGCGACCACGTGGGCCCGGGGTGAATTTTGACTTTTGGGTAAAACTTTGGAAAACTCATTTTCATGCATTGGGGTTGATTCATTTAGCATTTATTAATGTGATTAAGTAACTTATGACTAGATTCGAGTGGATTGGTGGTGGAATCAAGAGGTAAAGCTATAATTGAGACTTGAGTGGTGTTCAAGGCATCGAGGTAAGTGTTTGGTTTAACCATAGCTTGAGGGATTAAGAGTTGAGTCTTATTTGCTACTTGCTTCTTGTTGAGTACGACGTATAGGCATGGTGACGAGTATCTATACGTTGGTGTCAAGCATGACCGTGGGTCTTAACTTAAAAGTTGTTATGTTTTTGAATGACACCTTGTATACTTTAATTAATGATCCTCTATGATTAAGTATTTCCATTAATTGAACTGAGTACTAGCAAAGTGAGATTGGTTATAACTGATTCTCCCTTGCCGGGATGACTACTTCGATATCCTTGTTCCCTTGCCGGGAAGTTATTATATTCCCTTGCCGGAATTTCTTGTGATTGTGTGATGAAATGGGAGTGGGTGGTACGCCTACTACAAGATATGATGAAATGGGAGTGGGTGGTACGCCTACCACAAGATATGATGAAATGGGAGCGGGTGGTACGCCTACCACAAGATATTATGAAATGGGAGCGGGTGGTATGCCTACCACAAGATTGATGAAATGGGAGCGGGTGGTATGCCTACCACAAGATTGATGAAATGGGAGCGGGTGGTATGCCTACTACAAGACTGATGAAATAGGAGCGGGTGGTATGCCTACCACAAGATATTATGAAATGGGAGCGGGTGGTACGCCTACCACAAAATATCATGAAATGGGAGCGGGTGGTACGCCTACCACGAGATAGAATGAAATGGGAGCGGGTGGTACGCCTACCACGAGATATGAGAAATGGGATCGGGTTGCACGTCTGCAACAAGAGGAGACTGAAAGTGAAAGTTGCCTTTATTTTCTTCATTTGTGATAGAAGTTATAGTGCTAGCTTCCTTATTATTCCCTGTTATTTCTTTTAACTGCTATCCCCGAAGCATGTTCCCCTTCCCCAGCTTTAACTTCTTATTACTTGTTTACTTTTCCGCCATATATTATATAACTGTACAGGTTTATCTGGAGTCTGGTCCTAGCCTCGTCACTACTTCGCCGGGGTTAGGCCAGGCACTTACCAGCACATGGGGCTGGTTGTGCTGATACTACGCTCTGTGCTCTTTTTCACAGATCCAGGTTTTGGACAGCAGCAGTAGCGCGGGAGCTAGCCTTCAGTCCAGTGAGACACTAAGGTAGCCTTGCAGGCATTCGTAGGTCCGGTGTCTCCTTTATCTTTTATTTCCGTCTGTTATCTCATATATTCGAGACAAACAGTTTATATTTTATTTCAAACGGTTGTATTTAGCACTCTTAGAAGTTCGTGAGTAATGTGACACCAGTTCTTGGGTAGAGGCATATGTTGATTCTCGCATTATTGTTCAGTTTTCTTTAAACTTAAGTCTTCCGCCTATTTATTTAATTCCGTTGCTTTCATGCTATCACTGATCTTTGTTAATGAAGTAAGAAGTTAAGGATTGGCTTGCCTAACTCTCATTAGTAGGCTCCATCACGACTCCAGAGGGTGGGAAATCCAGGTCATGACAGGTCGCTACGGATGTGTATTGACTACCGGCAACTCAACAAGGTCACAATCAAAAATAAATATCCTCTACCAAGGATAGATGACTTGTTTGATCAATTCCAAGGTGTTGCGTGTTTCTCAAAAATTGACTTGTGGTCTGGGTATCATCAATTGAAGATAAGGGAACAGGATATTCCAAGAACAGCTTTCAAGACTCGGTATGGGCACTTTGAATTTATTGTGATGTCTTTTTGGTTAACAAATGCCCCGGCAACTTTCATGGATCTTATGAATCGAGTCTTCAAGCCTTTTCTAGACTCCTTTGTGATAGTATTCATTGACAATATTCTTGTATATTACCGAAGTCGAGAAGATCATGCTAACCATCTCAGGGCAGTTCTGCAGACTCTTCAGCAACATCAACTGTATGCAAAATTTTCGAAATGCAAATTCTGGCTTGAATCCGTTGCATTCTTGGGTCATGTCGTCTCCAGGGAAGGAATTATGGTTGATCCTCAAAAGATTGGAGCAGTGAGGAATTGGCCCAGTCCTACCACTCCAACAGAGATTCACAATTTCTTGAGTTTGGCTGGGTACTATAGGAGATTTGTGGAGGGGTTTTCTACTCTTACCTCTCCATTGACTAAATTGACCCAGAAAGTAGTTAAATTCCAATGGTCCAATGCTTGTGAAAGGAGTTTCCAAGAATTCAAATCAAGACTGACTATAGCTCCAGTATTAACCCTGCCAGAAGGTACAGAGGGATTTGTGGTAATTGCGACGCTTCAAGGATCGAGCTTGGGTGTGTGTTAGTGCAACACGGCAAGGTTATAGCCTACGCTTCTAGGCAACTTAAGAACCATGAAAAGAACTATCCAACCCATGACTTAGAGCTTGCGGCAGTGGTGTTTGCACTAAAGATTTTGCGACATTATTTGTATGGGGTGCATGTGGATGTATTTACGGACCACAAGAGCCTTCAATATATTTTCAAGTAGAAGGAGTTGAATATGAGACAAAGAAGATGGCTAGAGTTACTCAAGGACTATGACATTGATATTCTCTATCACCCGGGAAAGGCTAATGTTGTAGCGTATGCTCTTAGTCGAAAATCTATGGGGAGCTTGGCTCATTTGGAGGCATATCAAAGGTCGTTGGCTAGGGAGGTTCACCAGTTGGCTAGTTTGGGAGTTCGCCTGGCGGACTCTATTGAAGGAGGAGTGATTGTGTAGAATAGGGCTGAATCATCGCTTGTGACGGAAGTGAAATAGAAGCAATTCAACGATCCATTGTTAGCACAACTGAAAGAGGGGATTCATAAACACAAAACCACGGCTTTTTCCATTGGCATGGATGATGGTACCCTACGGTACCAAGGCCGCCTATGTGTTCCGGATATTGACGGTCTTCGGGAAAGGATCATGGCATAAGCTCACACTTCCAAGTATTCCATGCGCCCAGGTTCTACAAAAATGCATCATGATCTCAGGAAAGTTTATTGGTGGAATGACATGAAAAGGGATGTGGCAGACTTTGTGACTAGATGTCCGAACTGTCAGCAAGTGAAGGTCGAACATCAAAGACCTGGTGGATTGGCTCAAAGCATACAAATTCCAATATGGAAATAGGAGATGATCAACATGGATTTTGTGGTAGGGTTGTCGCGCACTCCGCGCAAGTTCGACTCAATTTAGGTGATCGTAGATCGGCTCACGAAATCAGCACACTTCTTGCCAGTTAAATCTACCGACACAGCGGAACAGTATGCTCAATTGTATATCAAAGAAATAGTCAGGTTGCATGGCACTCCAGTCACAATCATTTCAGATCGAGGGGCTCAATTCACAGCCAACGTTTGGAAGAAATTTCAGCAAGGCTTGGGCACGCAGGTAAATCTCAACACAACTTTCCATCCTCAAACCGACGGGTAAGCAGAGTGGACTATTCAAATGCTTGAGGACATGTTGCGTGCTTGTACTCTTGATTTCAAAGGTAGTTGGGATGACCATTTGCCACTCATAGAATTTGTTTACAACAATAGCTTCCACGCTAGTATCCAGATGGCACTATTCGAGGCACTGTATGGTAGGAGATGTAGGTCTCTTATTAGGTGGTTCGAGGTTGGAGAAGCAGAATTGATAGGGTCGGACCTCGTGCATCAGTCCATGGAGAAAGTCAAGATTATTAAGGAGAGGTTAAAAACTGGTCAGAGTCACCAAAAGTCTTATTCGGACATTCGTCGCAAAGATTTGGAGTTCAAAGAAGATGATTGGGTATTTTTGAAGGTTTCCCCCATGAAGGGCATCATGCGATTCGGGAAGAAAGGGAAATTAAGTCCGAGGTATGTCGGTACATACAGGATCATTCAGAGGATCGGTCAGGTGGTATAAAAGCTCGAGCTGCTACCCAAGATGTCATTGGTACATCCGGTCTTCCATGTGTCTATGTTGAAGAAGGTCGTGGGAGATCCATCCTCTATTGTGCCAATTGAAGCTATTGAGGTTAATGAAGAACTATCTTATGAAGAAATTCTTGTTGCCATTCTTGATAGGCAAGTCCAGAAATTGAGAAATAAGGAAATTGCCTCTGTAAAAGTGTTATGGCGGAACCAGCAGGTTGAGGAAGCCACTTGGGAAGCCGAGGAAGAAATGAGAAAGAAGTACCCACATTTGTTTGAATAGTTATGTAATAGCTTTTATGCATTTGGTTCCTATGAACTCTTATCTTTTGATTTGATCTATGTTAAACTATTCCATTTTGGTTATATATGTTGCCTATGCGTCCATGGTTGGTGTTGTACAAGTTATTTTATGTCTATGGAACATGTATATGTTGTTAGGATATGTATCCGGGGCCCTTTGACCGGTGGATAGTCCTAGTTACAAGGGAAACTCTACCGAAATTTCTGAAAAATTTGGGAGTTAGTCAAAATTTTGCAGTTTGAGAAAGGAGATAAGTTATACTAAGTATTTGCGGATTGACTCCAATTATCATTTGAGGACGAATGATCCTAAGCGGGGGAGAATGTAAAGCCCAAGAAAATTTTGCTAAGTAATTTAAGATTTCGTGGAGCCAAGGTAGGCTAATTATTTTATTTTGTGTGCAAGTGCGGATTCATGATATAATGGATATCAATTGGATATGTTAATAAGCGTATAAGTCATATTATAAGTGATTTGGGGTCTAAGGAGAGGCCTAAGTCTAAGCCAAGTTGGAAAATTTCATAATGGACTAAAGTTGTGAATGAGTACGCACAAGACCTCACTTTGGACAATCATATCTCCAGTTATATAAGGAGTTGTGTGATGCACAACCTATCAAATTAAAGCTCTTTGAGTCTAGTTTCCGAGTTCCTCATTTGGAGGTGTATATAGAAAGTTACAACCATTTTACTGGGAATGTGTCATATGCGCGCCCAGGTGCGCGGCTGCGCATATTGGGAAGTATTCTGCCTCTGAGCGCGGCCTTAGCGCGTCCATTAGCACGGGAGCGCTAGTAGCAGACCTCTAAATACACCTAAGGATGGGAAATGAGAGGATTTAAGTCATTTTTCAAGACTAGGGCATCCTCTCCATCCCCAATCCGACCAAGGCATCCAATTGCACACCTAAGGTGAGTTTTTAAGTGTGTTTTCATGATGATTTAACTTCTCAATCACTAGTTACAACATGATTTTGATTGGATTTCATAGGATTTCTTCAAAATCTCGCGAACACCCCAAAGTTGTCTTTCAAGATTTGGTCTACAAGAGGTAATCTTTTACCCTTGGACTTACATATATGGATATATTATGGGAATATGAGTATGAATTATGTATTGGAACTCTTGGTGTGGTGATTGAAAACCATAAGTTCCCAATATAAATACATAATTATTGTAGAGCTTAAAAGATGATTATTTGATAGGATTTGTTGGTTGGGTGTGAATGGGTGGTCATACATATGTTGTTGGAAGTTATAAAATTGGTTAGGAATGATGGTAGAATAAATTGTTAGTTAATGGTGATAGTTGGATGAACTAATACTATGGTTATGAGATGTAAAGATCTATACCTACAAAGTGTTTGATAATATGCCTAAATGGCTTAAGTTATGGAATTAGTTACTAATATTGGCCCTATTGAATATTGTATTGTAGATTAAAGTTGCTTAATTGTATTGGATCATTGTAGTATCATTAAGGGGCAAATTTCAGGTATGTATGGCTAAAACCCCGTCTCTTATAAATTGAGACTCCATGGTGCCCGTGTAAATGTTTTAAGTTCGAAACGTGATTGATGCAGTACTTGTTATGTTAAGTGAATTATTGTTGTGAAAATGTATGTGGTAGGTACTTCTTCATATGTTTAATGTGTTATTCTTTGTAAATGGAGGATGTGTGGAGAACATGATCTATGTGCTAAATGCCTAAATGTCATGCCAAGGTTACTTTGGGACTAATATGCTAAACTTGATGAATTCCTTTCTATGCTTATGATTTAAATTGCCTTTGTATACGCCTATGATCTTAAGTGGCAAAGTAAATGTTGAAAATGGGAACAATGTGAAACGTGAATTATGGAATGTGGAAATTGTGGCCCCAAGTACCGGTAAACTAATACATATGTAACCAAAGATTTGAGTGAAAGGAATAATGGAAAATGGTAACATCTCGGGGAGGCGGCTTAGCCGATCGGGCCGTGATCGGACGCCATGATATATACACATGGTGGTAATGTATTGACGATTGAAACTGGAAAGTGTGAATGAAATAATGGTAACGTCTCCGGGAGACGGCTTAGCCGATCGGGCTGTGATCGGACTCCGCTCAAAGAAGCGGTGGCAAAGTGAATAATGATGCAACAGTGTGGGATGCTCCAATCTAAAATTTCAGAAACTATGTGAAAATCATGTGAACCTCCTTATATTGTTGACATGGTGCTTATTTGAAACTTTGTTGTCTTTATGATTTCCTTTTTATTCTTGTATGAAAGTTCTTTCTAACTAGATAGTGTTTAGTTATACATACTAGTGCTATTCGATGGCACTAACGTCCCTTTTTTCCGGGGGTGCTACATTGTTTTTAAATGAATGTAGGTGGCTCCATAACGGATAGTGCCGATCGCGCGTAGTGGAGCATCCTCCTCTCAAAGTCTTGGTGAGACCCTTTCTCCTTCAAGGGGGTTATGTTGTACATCTTTTGCTATAGATATCCACTTTTGAGGTATATCCGGGGCCTTGTGGTCGGTATTGTCATACTTTTCTTTTGCATCCTTAGAGGCTCGGTAGACATATGTGTGGGTTATGTACGGGTGTTGGATGGGTCTACGAACTATGTTGTAATTCTAGCTCTCGCTTCTCTAAAGTGTAATTGTATGGGATCTTGGAAATTTAACTACGATTTAAGGTTGTGTTATAAAATGAACTAACCGTGTTGAATGTACTATCTTTCCTATTGACTAAATAAATGAAAGCATGGCTTCCTTATTTTTATTGAGATGGGTAGGAAGTGTTTGATAAGGCTTGCTCAGTTGGGTTCACTTGATTGAGCGCCGGTCGCGCCTCCCAAGATTTTGGGGCGTGACATCACTAGTCAGAGAATCTACTACAACCGTCTGACAATATCAAGACTAACATAGCCTGAAAATAACTGAATACAACTAAGGGAGAATAAGGAGGGAGAAAATCAGGGATGCGATCGCTAGACATCCACCTTACTAACTCCGATGGACCTGCCACTGAGTAATCAACACCCGCTACCGAGTTTAGAAATACCTGAATATGCACACAAGGTGTAGGGAGTAATGTGAGTATGCCAACTCAGTAAGTAATAAAAGTAAATGTAGATTGAGCAGTAGTGACGAGAAACATATACAATTCATATCATGAAATCTCGGTAAAATACAGTATGCTTTTAAAATCAAGGTTTTGAATCAATTCAGCTACTTTAAATCCAGTTTCAGTAAAACCATTAAAACAACTTCCAACGAAGCGATGAAACAGTGAGTAAAAATGATGAAAACATAAACAGCCCCTCGGGTAAAACTCACTCGTATACAGCCCCTCGGGCAACATAAATCAAGAACAGCCCCTTGGCGAACATCACTCATGAACAGCCCCTCGGGCAAACATGAATCATAAACAGCCCCTCGGGAAAACCTCACAGTCACTCATATACAGTCCCTCAGGCATTACCTCACAATCGCTCGTAAACAACCCCTCGGGCACAACATGAATCATGAATAGCCCCTCGGGAAAAACATCATGTCACTCACTGAAGGTACCAGCGCTCACTAGGGGTGTACAAACTCCGGAGGGGCTCCTACAGCCCAAGCGCTATAACAAGCCACCTCATGGCATAAATCAATCAGGCCCTTAGCCTTATAATAAGTCACCTCATGACATAAATCAATTAGGCTCGTGGCCCTACAAAAATCATGAATCAATAACAACATGATGTGGCGTGCAGCCCGATCCCATAATACCTCACAATACAGTCCATCGGCCTCACTCAGTCAGAAACCTCTCAAGCCAATCGAGCTATCAGTAAATCAGGGTGCTCAGCCAAAAATATCATTTTATGCATCAAAACGTAGTAATAAAGACTGAGTTATGAAATCAATAAATACAGAATGACTGAGTATAGATCTTAAATAAAAAATAGTGAGAGGATAATAAGAAAAAGTCCTAAAGGTCCAAACAGCTCCGGCACAAGGCCCAAATATGGCATTCAGCCCAATTTATAGGAAATTCTTTCTAAAACACATAAGTATGAGATAATTTAAGTCAAATACGCAACTTTATAGTTGCTACAGGACGGACCAAGTCACTATCCCCAATGATGCACGCCCACACGCCCATTACCTAGCATGTGCATCACCTCAAATAGTAAAACAATATGAAATCCTGGATTTTATACCCTCAGGACTTGATTTACAATCATTACTTACCTCAAACAAGTCAATTCTAATACCGAGCTAGCCAAGCGATGCTCCAAAAATGTCATCTCGCACATTCTGACCTCTGAACGGCTCGAAACTAACTAAAAATAACTCAAATACATCAAACAATGCTAAAGGAACCAATCCCAATCGAAAAAATGAATCTTTAATCAAAAGTCCATAATCGGTCAAAAAGCCCAACCTGGGCTCGCATATCGAAACCAGACAAAACTCACAAAATACGACAACCCATTCAATTATGAGTCCAACCATACTAGTTTCATCCAATTCTGACTCCGAATCATTGTTCAAAACTTAAAAATTCACTTTATGAAACTTTAGGCAAAAACCCTCCAAATTTCACTTTGAAATCATCAATCAAATACCAAAAATGAAGATGGATTCATGAAATATAACTAAAATCAAGTAGAGAACACTTACCCAATCCATACGGTGAAAATTGCCTCCAAAATCGCACAAATCCGAGCTCCACAACTCAAAATATGACCAAATGAACAAACCCTTATTTTATATATTTTTTTACCAGCTATTCTCCCTCGTCTCTCATTTCAAATGATCCCGAAACTCGCTTTTGATGCCTCCAATGGATTTCTTGTGAAATTTTAGTTAAGTTAGGCTCTTGAATCACTCAATTTGACCTTATATTGAAGGAGATATGTTGGTTTCAATATTTAAAAATAGTGCAGATTTTTAAATACGAATTCAGTAGCAAATTCGTAATTAATCTGAAAATCTGGCAACCCAAGTCTTAGTAAAATGACCATAAATTCTCATACGATGTCCAAATTCGACGATCTTTTTGCTATGGCTCCATGTCACGACCCCAAATACCGGTCGTGATGGCGCATATCACATTACTAGGCAAGTCAACCAATCAACTAACCACAACTCATTTTCCTTTAACATTCAAGCCATTTTCTAACACAAGTTTTAAATACTGAAGTCATTATAAGCGTTAAACAACAGAAATATGCGGAAGGTCAAAATAACAATAACTACACAGCCCAAACTGATCTGGTGTCACAAGTCTAGAGCCTCTAATACAAGTCTGAATACCTAATACATCAATAGTCTAGGAAATGCGGAAAGGTAATAAGATAATAGGGAGAGACTATGGCTGCGGACACCATGCAGCTACCTCGAAGTCTCCTTCAAATATTGAAATAGCTGAAAGCCCTCACTTGGCCGCTCGGGCACCTGGATCTGCACACAAGGTGCAGGGAGTAACGTGAGTATGCCAACTCAATAAGTAACTAGAGTAAATAAGGATTGAAAGCAGTGATGAGTAGTTCAAAAATACATAACTGGATAATTAACAGAATATCATGTCATCTTTACAGCTTAAATTCAGTTTTCGTTATAAAATCACATTTCCAGTTCAAACATTTGGAATCAAATACTTAGCGGTATATCTAATAGAGGCTTATTTAAAGGAAGAGTGAAATCAGTGAAAACATCATAACAAGGCCTCTTGGGCAAGGAATCACTCAAAATATGGCCCCTCGGGCAGCGTCTCAGTCACTCGAGACTCGACTCTCGTCACACAGTACTCACTCTCAGCACTCGGCTCATTAGTATCTCATAATAATAGAAATCATAGTAACCGCTGCGGCGTGCAGCCCGATCCGTAATTTATAGTCAACTACGTTCACTGGGGTGTACAGACTCCGGAGGGGCTCCTACAGCCCAAGCGTCATATTGTTGAGGCGCGCAGCTCGATCCAATATACATATCACTGTGGCGTGCAGCCCGATCCAGTATATATATCATTGCGGCGTGTAGCCCGGTCCATATAAGCATCGCTGCGGCATGCAGCCCGATCCGTAATATATACATATCATATCCTCACTATTAGGTTCTCAACCTCTCTCAGTCATTAACCAAACAGCTCTCGGGCACAACAATAGAAATTAGGGAACTCAGCCCAAACAGTCCTCACAATTAGAAGTGGAAAGATAAAACCAGTTTAAACATTTAAGCAGGTAAAACATGACTGAGGGCTTGTTTCTAGCAATTAGAGTGAGGAAAATAGTCAAAATGCCCCTAAGGGTTGCTACATGTCGGCACAAGGCCCCAAACATGGCATACAGCCCATAATACAATATAAATATCCAAATATGGGATAACATAATATTTCCAAATCAAATACGCGGCTTAATAGCCGCTACGAAACGGACCAAGTCACAATCCCTACCGGTGCGCACCCAAAATCCCGAAATTACCAAAATCCAACCCCCGGGCCCATGTCTCGAAATTTAAAAATTTTTACATCAATATATTCCTCGTCTCCCCACGTGTCTATGCATATCAAGAATACTAAAACCGGAGTCCAAATGACCCCTCAAATCCTCCTTCAAAGGCTTCTTAAACTCAAGCCCTAATCCTCCATTTTTATCCCTTTAATTCCTTTAATTATAGCCTTATTTCATGAAATACCACCGTAGAAATGTGTTTTAGGTCAAAAATCCTTACCTTAACAAAGTCTCCTTGATTTTTCTCTTCAAAATCGCCCAAAGCTCCCCAATCCGTGTTTAAAATAGTGAAACCCTTCAAAAATCGCGAAGGAAGACATATATACATTCTGCGGCTCATCTTCCGCACGTACGGCGCCGCACCTGCGGTCCCCAAACCGCAGGTGCGAAAACACCAGAAGCAGCAAAACTTCAGCAGTTGCAATAACTTTCCAACTTCTCCGTTAACCATCCGAAATCACCCCGAGGCCCTCGGGACCTTGACCAAAAGCACAAACATAACCCAATACCTTATACAAACTTGTTCCAATCATCAAAACACTTCAAACACCATCCAATCAATTAAAACACCTCGGATTCAAGCCTAAGTTTCTAAAATCTTCCGAAATAAGCTTTTGATCAAAAACTCAACCAAACCACGTCCGAATGACCTAAATATTTACACACACATCCCAAATGACACTACGGAGCTACTACAACTCTCGGAATTCCATTCTGACTCCTATATCAAAATCTCGCCTATCAATCGAAAATCGCCAAAATATCATCTTCGCCAATTCAAGCCTAATTCTACTCCGTACCTCCAAACCCCATTCCGATCACACTCCTAAGTCATAAATCACCTCCTGAAGCTAACCAAACCATCGGAACTCACATCCAAGCCCTCTAACATGGAAGTCAACATCCAGTTGACTTTTCCAACTTAAACTTCCTTAAAAGAGCCTAAGTGTCTCAAACTTCACCAAACTCATTCTGGACTCGATCCGGCCAACCCGATACCACAAAATACGGATAACGAAGCATAAAGAAGCAGAAATGGGGGAAACGAAGCGGTAACTCATGAGACGACTGGCCGGGTCGTCACATCCTCCCGACCTTAAACAAACGTTCATCCTCGAACGAGTCAAGAAACATACCTGAGGCCTCAAATAGGTGGGGATATCTGCTCCGCATCTCCCGCTCGGTCTCCCAGGTAGCCTCCTCCACAGGCCGACCTCTCCACTACACTTTCACTGAAGCTATATCCTTTGACCTCAACTTTCGAAACTGACGACCCAAAATAGCTACTGGCTCCACATCATAAGTCAAATCATCATCCAACTGAACCGTGCTGAAATCCAAAACATGAGATGGATCCCCAATATACTTCCAGAGCATAGAAACATGAAATATCGGATGCATACTCGACAATCTGGGTGGCAAAGCAAGCTCATAAGCCACCTCCCCAATTCTCCGAAGCACCTCGAAAGGCCCAATGAACCGAGGACTCAATTTCCCTTTCTTCCCGAATCTCATAACACCCTTCATGGGTGAAACCTTCAACAGAACCTCTCGCCAACCATGTAGGACACATCTCGAACCTTCTTATCAGCATAACTCTTTTGCCTCGACTGCGCTGTATGAAGCCTCTCCTGAATCACCTTCACCTTCTCCAAAGCATCCTGCACCAAATCAGTCCCCAATAGCCTAGCCTCACTGGGCTCAAACCAACCAACTGGAGATCTACACCGCCTCCCATACAAAGCCTCATATGGAGTCATCTGAATACTAGACTGGTAGCTGTTGTTATAGGCAAACTCTGCAAGTGGTAGAAACTGATCCCATGACCCTCTAAAATCAATGACACAAGCACGCAACATGTCCTCCAATATCTGAATAGTGCGCTCGGATTGCTCGTCCGTCTGAAGGTGAAAAGCTGTGCTCAACTCAACCTGAGTACCCAATTCTCGCTGCATAGACCTCCAAAACTGCGAAGTAAACTGAGTGCCCCTATCTGAAATGATGGAAACTGGAACACCATGCAAACGAACAATCTCCCGGATATAGATCTCTGTCAACCGCTCTGAAGAATAAGTAGTACACACAGGAATAAAGTGTGCGGACTTGGTCAGCCGATCCACAATCACCCAAATAGCATCGAACCTCTTCAAAGTCCGTGGAAGTCCAACTACAAAGTCCATAGTGATCCTCTCCCACTTCCACTCGGGAATAACCATCTGCTGAAGCAAGCCACCCGGTCTCTGATGCTCATATTTCACCTGCTGATAATTGAGACACCGAGCTACAAATCCCACAATGTCTTTCTTCATTTTTCTCCACCAATAGTGCTACCTCAAATCCTAATACATCTTCGCGACACCCGGATAAATGGAATACCGCGAGCTATGGGCCTCTTCTAGAATCAACTCCCGAAGCCCATCCACATTGGGCACGCAAATCTGGCCCTGCATCCTCAACACCCCATCATCACCAATGGTCACATCTCTAACATCATCATGCTGAACTCTGTCTCTAAGGACAAGCAAATGCGGATCATCATATTGGCGCTCTCTGATGTGGTCTTATAAGGAAGACCGAGAAACCACACAAGCCAATACCCGACTGGGCTCCGAAATATCTAACCTCACGAACCGATTGGCCAAGGCCTAAACATCAACTGCAAGAGGTCTCTCCTCAATTGGAATATAGGCCAAACTCCCCATACTCACTGCCTTACGGCTCAAAGCATCGGCCACCATATTGGCCTTTCCCGGATGGTACAATATAGTGATATCATAATCTTTAAGCAACTCCAACAATCTACGCTGCCTCAAATTAAGATCCTTTTGCTTGAACAAATGCTGAAGATTGTGATGATCAGTGAACACCTTAGAAGATACACCATACAAGTAATGCCTCCAAATCTTCAATGCGTAAACTATGGCAGCCAACTCTAAATCATGAACGGGGTAGTTCTTCTCATGGGGCTTCAACTGACGAGAAGCATAAGCAATAACTCTACCCTCTTGCATCAACACACAACAAATCTCATCTCTTGAAGCATCACAATACACGGTATATGAACCCGAAGCTAATGGCAAAACTAACACTGGAGTTGTGGTCAAAGCTGTCTTGAGCTTCCGAAAACTCTTCTTACACTCGTTCGACCATACAAATGAAGCACTCTTCTGAGTCAACTTGGTCAAGGGCGATGCGATAGATGAGAATCCCTGAACAAACCGGTGATAATATCCTACCAAACTAAGAAAGTTGCGAATCTCTGTAGCTGAGGATGGTCTGGGCCAACTCTGAACCGCCTCTATATTCTTCGGATCAACTTGAATACCCTCGTTGGATACCACGTTCCCCAAGAAAGCCACTGAACTGAGCCAGAACTCACATTTGGAGAATTTTGCATAAAGCTTCTTCTCCCTCAATCTCTGTAACACAACTCTCAAATGCTCTGCGTGCTCCTCCTGACTACGCGAATACACCAGAATATCATCATTGAATACTATAACAAACGAATCAAGATAAGGCCGAAACACATTGTTCATCAAATGCATGAATGTTGTTGGGGCATTGGTCAGCCCAAAAAACATCACCAAGAACTCATAATGACCATATCGGGTCCTAAAAGTCGTCTTAAGAATATCTGAATCCCTGATCTTCAACTGGTGATACCCCGAACGAAGATCAATCTTAGAGAACACTTTCGCTCCCTGAAGCTGGTCGAATAAATCATCAATATGAGGCAAGGGATACTTGTTCTTAATTGTTACTTTGTTCAATTGCCTATAATCAATGCACACCCTCATTGTGCCATTCTTTTTCTTCACAAATCGAACCGGCGCACCCCAATGTGACACACTAGGCCTAATAAACCCCTTATCAAGGACTTCCTGAAGCTATTCCTTTAACTCCTTCAACTCCGCTGGTGCCATACGATACGGCAGAATAGAAATGGGTTGAGTGCCCGGCACCAGATCAATACCGAAATCAATATCCCTGTCCAGTGGCATGCCTGGCAGGTCTGCAGGAAACACATATGGAAAATCCCTCACAACTTGGACAAAATCAATACTGGGAGCCTCAGCTCCAACATCCCTCACGAAGGCTAGATACAAAAGGCATCCTTTCCCAACCATACATTGGGCCTTCAAGAATGAGATCACTCTGCTGGGAACATAATCGGCCTGGCCTCGCCACTCAATCTGTGGCACACCCGGTATAGACAATGTGAGTATCTTAGCATGACAGTCCAGAATAGCACGACACGGAGAGAGCCAATCCATGCCCAAAATGATATTGAAATCCACCATACATAATAGTAAAAGATCCACTCGGGTCTCTAGACCTCTAATAGTCACCATACACGATCAATACACACGGTCTACAATAATAGTATCGCCTACCGAAGTAGATACATAAATAGGTGAAACAAGAGACTCACGGGGCATATCCAAATAATGGGCAAAGTATGATGACACGTAAGAAAAGGTGGAACCGGGGTCAAATAATACAGAGGCCTCTCTGTGGCAGACTGAAACAATACCTGAAATCACGACATCTAAAGCAACAGCATCTGGTCTGCCTGGGAGGGCATAAAAATGAGCCTGTCCACCACCTGATCGACCTCCCCCTCTAGGGTGGCCCATAGCTTCCTAACCTCCACCCCTAGCTGGCTGGGCGGGTGATGAAGTAACTGGAGCAGAAGTCGAGGGCTGGCCCTTCTGCTGAGACTGACCATCATGAAGATGAGGACACTACCTCCTCATATATCCAAACTCTCCACACTCATAACAACTCCCCGATGCTAGAGATGGGGACTAAAGGGAACCCCTGGCACCTGAATGACTAGTAGAAGGACCTGGCATGGAAGAACCCTAGACTGATGGACCACGAGACGAGCTCTAAGCTGAAAGGGCACTAAGTGATGAGTGGCCTTGATGAGAACTATGAAAGCCATGACCTGACGATGCTCCACGGTTACCTGAGTGAGCAGAATGAGCCTGCCTGAATGAACGGCCTCTGCCAGACTGGAATTGACCCCTCGAAGGAGCACTGCTAAAGCTACTAGATCCCCGAGGCCTCTTGGCCTCCCTCTCCTCTCGCTCCTGCCGGCAAACCATCTCAATCTCGCGGGTGATATCAACAATCTCCTCGAAGGTAGAACCTGTCACCCTCTCCCTAGTCATGAGAATCCGAAGCTGGTATGTGAGGCCATCAACAAACCTCATGATCCTCTCTCGGTCTGTGGGAACCATCCAAACCGCATGATGGGCTAACTCAAAGAACCGCATCTCATACTGTGTCACGGTCATCTCCCCCTGATGCAGCTGCTCAAACTGCCTGCACAGCTTCTCTCAGTGCGACTGTGGTACATACTTCTCCAGGAAGAGAACAGAGAACTGCTGCCAAGTAAGGGGCGATGCACCAACAGGCCTACACCTCTCATACGCCTCCCACCAAGTGAAGGAAACCCTAGAAAACTAAAAGGTAGTAAATGTCACACCATTGGTCTCAAGAATCCCTACTGTACGAAGCATCTGCTGGAACTTATCCAAGAAACCCTGGGCATCCTCTCCCTCTACACCGCTGAATGCCAGAGGCTGGAGTCTACCAAACCTCTCAAGTCGACGCTGCTCATCATCTGGCATAACTGGTACCACAAACTCTTGAGCTAGTGCAACCGGCTAGGCTGGAGGTGCCCTTGGTGTCTGGAGTCCTTGCACAACCTTCTCAGGTATGCGAGCAATGGGATACTGGGTGCGTCCCCCTACCTGAGAAGTAGCTACGGCCGTAGTAACTGAGACCGCCTGAGCCAAACCGGTACACACTGATAAGATCTAAGCTAAAGCATCCTAAAGGCCTGGAATCACAATAGGCATAGCTAGTGCCTGGGCTGGTGCTGCTGTAACGTCCACAACTGGGACCTGATCCGGAACTGTGGCAGCTGGTGGATCTGCCGGTGCTGCTCTAGCTGCTCTGCCCCTGCCACGGCCTCGACCGTGACCTCGGTCTCTGGTGGCCGAAACTAGTGGAACTGGTGGTCGTCCATCTCGCCCGATACCACGTGTCCTCACCATTTGTGAGAGAATGGAATAACAGAAGTTTAGTACTCGGATCAACAAGTTCGCACGACAAGAATTTCAAGAATATGAAGATTTTCCTAAAGGTTCTGCAACCTCTCGAGGATAAATACAGACATCTCTGTACCGATCCGCGAGACTCTACTAAACCGGCTCATGACTCGCGAGACCTATGTAACCTAGGCTTTGATACCAACTTGTCACGACCCCAAATACCCGTCGTGATGGCACCTATAACATTACTAGGCAAGCCAACCAATCAACTAACCACGACCCATTTTCCTTTAACATTCAAGCCATTTTCTAACACAAGTTTTAAATATTGAAGTCATTATAAGTGTTAAACAACAAAAATATGCGGAAGGTCAAAATAACAATAACTACACAGCCCAAACTGATCTGGTGTCACGAGTCTAGAGCCTCTAATACAAGTCTGAATACCTAATACATCAATAGTCTAGGAAATGCGGAAAGGTAATAAGATAATAGAGAGAGATTAGGGTTGCAGACGCCATGCAGCTACCTCGAAGTCTCCGTCAAATACTGAAACAGCTGAAAGCCCTCACTCGGCCGCTCGAGCACCTGGATCTGCACACAAGGTGCAGGGAGTAACGTGAGTACACCAATTCAGTAAGTAACTAGAGTAAATAAGGACTGGAAGCAGTGACGAGCAGTTCAAAAATACATAACTGGATAATCAATAGAATATTAGGTCATCTTTACAGCTTAAATTCAGTTTTCATTATAAAATCACATTTCCAGTTCAAACATTTGGAATCAAATACTTAGCGGTATATCTAACAGAGGCTTATTTAAAAAAAGAGTGAAATCAGTGAAAATATCATAACAAGGCCTCTCGGGCAAGGAATCACTCAGAATATGGCCCCTCGGGCAGCCTCTCTGTCACTCATTACTCGACTCTCATCACACAGTACTCACTCTCAGCACTCGGCTCATTAGTATCTCATAATAATAGAAGTCATAGTAACCACTACGGCGTGCAGCCCGATCCGTAATTTATAGTCGACTATGCTCACTAGGGGTGTACAGACTCCGGAGGGGCTCCTACAACCCATGTATCATATTGTTGCGATGCGCAGCCCGATCCAATATACATATCGCTGCGGCGTGCAGCCCGATCCATAATATATACATATCATATCCTCACTATTAGGTTCTCAACCTCTCTCAGTCATTAACTCACAGCCTCTCGGGCACAACAATAGAAATTAGGGAACTCAAGCCAAACAGTCCTCACAATTAGAAGTGGAAAGATAAAACTAGTTTTAAACGTTTAAGCAGGTAAAACATGACTGAGGGCTTGTTTCTAGCAATTAGAGTGAGCAAAATAGTCAAAATGCCCCTAAGGTTTGCTACAGGCCGGCACAAGGCCCCAAACATGGCATACAGCCCATAATATAATATAAATATCCAAATACGGGATAACATAATATTTCCAAATCAAATATGCGGCTTAATAGTCGCTACGGGATGTACCAAGTCACAATCTCTACCAGTGCGTACCCACACGCTCGTCACCAAGCATGTGCGCCACCGCTTTTATCAAAACAAGTCAAATATCGGGGTTTTGTTCCCTCAGTTCCAGATTTACAATGGTTACTTACCTCAAACCGATGAAAATGCTACTCCGCGATGCCTTTGCCCCTCGAATCGACCTCCACGCGCGTCGAATCTATCAAAATCAGAACGAGGATGTCAAAATATGCCAAGGGAACAAAACACAAGCAAAAACAATCGAAAAATACCAAAAATTCCGAAATTACCAAAACCTGACCCCTGGGCCCATGTCTCGAAATTCAGAAATTTTTATATCAATAGATTCCTCGTCTCCCCACGAGTCTATGCATATCAAGAACACTAAAATCGGAGTCCAAATGACCCCTCAAATCCTCCTTCAAAAGCTTCTTAAACTCAAGCCCTAATCCTCCATTTTTAGCCCTTTAATTCCTTTAATTACGGCCTTAATCCATGAAATACCACCATAGAAATGTGTTTTAGGTCCAAAATCCTTACCTTAACGAAGTCTCCTTGATTTCTCTCTTTATAATCGCCCAAAGATCTCGAATCCGTGTTTAAGGAAGACATATATACATTCTGTCCGGGGATACTCGCATCTGCGATCAAAACCCGCTTTTGCGGTACCGCATTTGCGGACCCTCATCCGCTTCTGCGGAATTCACTTAACCGGCCTAGATCCGCATCTGCGATCGGCCTTCCACACCTGCGGATTCACAGATGCGGCCCCTCAACCGCATCTGCGGTTGCTGACAAACTCTTCCAAAACCGCTTCTGCGGCTCATCTTCCGCACGTGCGTCGCCGCACCTGCGGTCCCCAAATCGCAAGTGCGAAAACACCAGAAGCAGCAAAACTTCAGCAGTTGCAATAATTTTCCAACTTCTCCGTTAACCATCCGAGATCACCCCGAGGCCCTCGAGACCTCGACCAAAAGTACAAACATAACCTAATACCTTATACAAACTTGTTCCAATCATCAAAACACTTCAAGCAACATCAAATCGATTAAAACACCTCGGATTCAAGCCTAAGTTTCTAAAATCTTCCGAAATACGCTTTTGATTAAAAACCCAACCAAACCACGTCCAAATGACCTGAAAATTTACACACATGTCCCAAATGATACGACGGAGCTATTTCAACTCTCGGAATTCCATTCCGACCCCTATATCAAAATCTCGCCTATCAACCGAAAATCGACAAAATATCAACTTCGCCAATTCAAGCCTAATTCTACTACGTACCTCTAAAACCCATTCTGATCACACTCCTAAGTCATAAATCACCTCCTGAAGCTAATCGAACCATCGGAACTCACATTCGAGCCCTCTAACACATAAGTCAACATCCGATTGACTTTCCAATTTAAACTCCCTTAAAAGAGACTAAGTGTCTCAAACTTCACCAAACTCATTCTGGACTCGATCCGGACAATCTGATACCACAAAATACGGATAACGGAGCATAAAGAAGCAGAAATGGGAAAAACAAAGCGGTAACTCATGAGACGACTGGCCGGGTCGTCACACTTCATAATTACGATACGGATCTAATGCTTCAATAAAAAAGAATCAGAGCTCATTTGCTTATTGCAATACCATTTATGCTTGAAAAACGACGTCGAAACATAAAAAAAACTAGCGCAACACAATCCAAACCTATCTGAAACTCACCCGAGCCCCTCGGGACCCTGTTCGAACATACCAAAAAGTCCTATATCATAACACGGACCTACTCGAGGCCTCAAAACACACATAACAATATCGAAACGACGAATCACACCTCAATTCGAAATCAATGAACTTAAAACTTAAAACTTTCACAACCGATGCTGAAACCTATCAAATCACGTCTGATTGACCTCAAATTTTTCACACAAGTCACATTTGACATTATGGACCTGATCCAACTTCCGAAATCGAAATCTGACCTCGATATCAAAAAGTCCACTCCTGGTCAAACTTTCCAAAATTTCAACTTTTGCTATTTCAAGCCAAATTCTACTACGGACCTCCAAATCACAATCCGGACGCGCTTCTAAGTCCAAAATCACCCAATGGAGCTAACGGAACCATCAGAAATCCAATCCAAGGTCAAATTCTAAAAAGTAAAAGCTTGGTCAAACCTTTCAAATTTAAAGCTTCTAGCTGAAAATCATTCTTCCAAATCAATTCCAAATAACTTGAAAACCAAAACCGACGATCACATAAGTCATAATACTTCATACGGAGCTACTCATGCCTTCAAACAACCGAGTGAAGAGCAAATGCTCAAAATGACTGGTCAGGTCATTACATCCTTCCCCACTTAAACATACGTTCGTCCTTGAACGTGCCAGGAATTGTTCCAAAAGCCATCAAATCACCGTGTAACCTTACTATGCACATACCCGGGGGTGATCCCACATCACCCTATCCCATATAGGTCTGATAACACAACATGACTGAAATTTCTTAATCCAACCTAATCCATAAGTCTTAGGCCCAATTTCCAACATTCGAAATTTTTTATAAGATTAAAATCTCGCATCTACACACTATATAAGTTCGAACAAGGTGTATCAAACCATATCTGCAACCCAAGATGTAATCACATCATATACCACATAACTCAAACACTCATGGAGATAACTCCTAATCACAGTAGTTGCTCAAAATAACCCAATACCGGTAATACACCTCTTAACAAACAAAGCCTCATTCTAACACTTTTATATATTGCCAATGATGAAAGAAACACGCAGAAAATCATAACCATTCTTCAGATCAACAAGTTATGGAGCTCTCTCTTCTCCAACGGGAACTATAACAGATTTCTAAGTCGACTTCCGATATTATCTTTCCAAATATGCTGTAACCAATTCTGATAGTATTCATTCTAGGTCCAATGACCTCATCTCATCTAACACGACCACTCTAATGACATGACACATCAATACAATCCAACGCCATAACCTGTGCAATTCGTGCACCCAATAGCAACATCCCAAATGTACTCAAATCATGAAAAAAATGACTCAAACGAGAGGACTGTTCCATAAGCTTAACAAGTACTGCCACAATGAAATACTGAAAACCCATCACACCCCGTAGGACCATCACACGAATCTAACACAAAGGTTCACACCTCAACATAATTTGCTGCAATGCGTGCCCCATCCAAACACTAATACATGGCATATACCTCAAGCCACCTTGCTCAAAATCAATAACCACACGCAATTCGACATCATGTACTCAAAGTGTATTACCATAACCACGGAGAAGCTAATGACATAACGCCACATAAAATCCGAAAGAGCATAACCAATACGCCATCCACCAAGCAATACCCAATACTCTTCCCGCTTAAATTTCGCTATAAGACCCCATAGAACCGCACCATATGTGCATATAACCAACAAATCATAAACCCTCGTAACACAGAAGAGTAACTCATAGATCATTCCAGAACACGAATAAGCTCAACAATAATCGAATGGCACATCCCTCAACAATAGCAGTTTGGAATCAATAAATCCGACCTGGTGTAGAACACACATCCATATTAGGCCTATCAATGAACCCCAAATCAACTCTGGTCACCCACAACGGATAAATAACCCTCCGAAAGTCCACGGTGACTGAATCACAACACACACTACCCTCTGACTGACCATGAAACAATCTATTCATGAGAACTCCCAGTCTCCAAATCCATAGAACACACGAATCACCATATCTGATCCCAACTCCACTGATCGAAGCATCTCTAATACACGATCATCCCACGAGGAATGCTTCTCTGATTCTTCCGTGCCACATCACAAAATCGGAGTATCAGCAGTCGATCAATTAGACGAGTACCACAATACTGATGGAGTATCCATAAATCAAAACACATTGCCCCCTTCTGAATTGTATACTCTCATCAATCCATACAAAATAGTAATATGATTCACTTAGTCATCTGAAACTGTCCATGCTGCCTAAGAATTTATGACCTTCCTTTCAAAACTAAACCGTGACCTTACACATGCAAATCTCAACCATGCACAACATATTGCATATACCATGCCATCCTATGATAAATATGAGAACTTCATAATCTACTCTGAGCTACAAGCAACTACGTACTCAACCAGCCAAGAACTCTTCCATTTGATCCCATCTAGGAGAAAATCACTATACATCCCATGCTCCTCACGCCAGTAGAAAATATACACCTCCAACCATGGTAAAAATCATCAAGAAATCTCTTAATTCCCTTTGCACAAAACCAAACCGTCAGAACTGACTCCTTCTAACTCAACCAAGCTATGCAAGCCATCAAAACCTAAGAGCATTGCCACGACACACCTGTAGAAACCCACCGCATCATAATCACCCAAGAAGCGATCATATCCATTACCATGCCGATCCAACCTACTACTAAGCTGTCCTAATTCTCTGAGTTCCTTCCGAATTACCTTCAAATTGATATGTTTCCTTGCTAGTACACCACTATCCCTAACTAAAACTTGCCCCATGAACTTTAGCATAAAACCACACCTCCCTAAGGCTCATAAACCATTGTATTCTTCTAACGCACCCCCAAAAGTCCCACAACCGAGATACCCGCTCTGAAGAGACCTTCTGCGAATCTAAAGTCATTACCTTTGCCTTCCTGATACTGATATGTAAAATCTATAATGATATAGAAATGCCACAAGTCCTGGCATCCTCCCATATAAATCTTAGTTTCTAGCCAACACACATCCTGAAGATTCCCAATTCCACATATAAATATTGAATTCATTGGAACCATTCTCGAGAGTCATCCACTCTGCTCAAATCTCAATTAAACTGACAAAACGGACCGAACAACTTATGCCCCATTAGCACTCCAACACCCAAGGAAGTAACCCATTCTTCTAAGCCGCCGAGCAATTTTTCCTACTCCATAGCGTTACATTCTTTACAAACAACAACTAAATCATCCAATGTTTCTCATATACCCATAAAGCATAACATAACCCTCACCCAAAATTTCCTTTACTCAAGTCATCCTCGATCTCAACCTCTGTAATCCATAACTGATTCACTAGTATACCTTAAATTGGAACCAACACACATAACCGTGCAATCAACTGATCAATAGCAGACTCCCCCACTTGGCCATAGATCAAAACACAAAATAACTCACAATGCCCATACTCTATCACTGTCATAATACCATAGTGAGAGTCAACTAAATCCCTTCATAAGCTCATGCAACACATCCATCTAGTATTTCAAATCATCCGCAAATCTCGTGTTCATCCTCGTAACAGACAAACCCACTCTAATAAGCGATCCAAACTCAAATTGCAACACATATATTTCACTGGTAAAAGAAGACTCCCAACCAACTACATAAGGATCACACAAACCTCAAAACACCTCGCAGGAGATAATCCACATGCTTAGCCTCAAACTGGCATCTCTCTATACTCTTCCATAGTTTACACAATCACTTAACTGCCTGAGTTTGAACTCATAACACAACATGAAGATTGTTGCGCCCCCTTTTTCCCCTTCTTGACGGGGAAGTCCGGGTTTCGACATTCCATGGGGGTAATAACTCATTTCCTTTTTGGGAATTGGTTATTTGAAGAGTCGCCACCTAACGGATTACAGTGCGTTAGGGCACCTCGAGTAATTAACTCTTGGATTGGTTTGCATTACCAGAGATTAGGGTAAAGGCTCGAAATAACATCAAGGGGAATGTGTTAGGCACCCCTCTTGGTCCACAACTCTAGGTCCCGACCAAACTTATATTCATAAATTAGTCCATATAAATAAACAGTTGAATCAAATAGGTTGCAAGTAAAGCACGTTGAACAACTCAATAATAAGATGAAGATTTTTGAACGAAGGTTTTAAAAAGGATTTTTGGTAAAGGGGGAATCCTAGGTTGATTAGCCTATAGGATCACCCTACACAATGTCCGGTAAACATTCATTGACAAGGGGCTACACGTGACATTAGCGCGTAGTCATCATATCCCATATCTATCCTTCCCATCCCCTTATTGGTCATGCAAAGCGAGTGTTTGGTCAACGATCTATTGCGTGGTGTTACCCATCCCTTCTTAATGATCCTGGAGGGATTTAGGACCTCTACCTATAGGTGGTTCTAGACAGACCCCTAAGGTTTTAAAGGTGAAAATTCTAAGGCGACAGGCAAAACAATTAGGACTTTTAGCACATAAGATAAAAAGGAGCAATTAGAGGCTCAAAGTTTCCTCCTCAAACAAGGCACATACACAGTACAACTCAAGCATAATTAAGGTCTTTTATTAAACAATATCTTAAGGCAAGATATCTAGGTGAATATACAGAAGACAATCAATTGATTATTTTATAAACCCAGGAGTAATGACCTTAGCAGTTGCCTATTGGTTTCTTAAAGCCTGTTAGGGTCAGAAAGCATTAAGTCATAGAAACAATTTCAGAAATGCAGTTTTGAAAATGCCCTACAGGCTTGCCTATACGCGGAATATTGATGACTGCATTGTATAGTAAGACATGGCAGATTTTAAAACAGTCTTTTAAAAATCTTATGGGCATGCTGTCTAATGATGGATTGAGACAATTTTTAAAAGAACTTGTTTCAGGAAATATAAACTACTTAATTAAACCAATTCAGAAGTGACCTAAACGTTAACCGGATTGAGTTATTTAAAATAAACTTAGGCGAGATCCATAGGCATGATTTGATATTGTTCCCTATATGCATGATATCTAAGTTTAATACTGATTTTAAAGGTTTGCAGGCATGAAAACATACATAAACACTTGTTATAACAGAATCTAGGTTAAATTACATCCTATAGGCATGACATCTATTTGCTAAACTGATTTTAAGACCTTGCAGACATGATTTTATTATGGAATTATTTGAAACCTATAGGCATGGTTTCTAGCATGGCGAGATGACAAAAAGTAAAACCCAAAAAGAGTCACCTAATCTTGAGTGAGGCGGATCCTCTTTTATTTGATAAAGATGAATGATAGACAAATATAAGAACCTTAGGACCCTTTTTGGCTCTCATGAAGGTATCGGATCACAGATCCTCTAATCTTTTTAAAGAGGTGTGTTTACCTATTTTTTAGAGAGAGGGGGAGAGCCCCTTTTTGGGAAGTCCTCTCTTCCTATTTATAAGGGGTATCCATCGAAAATCCTAAAAAAGTACAATTAGAGGGAATATTCAATAGAATATTCCCTTTGAGGATTCCAAAGCAAACTAGTTGTTTCATCACTGCCCGACCTCGGCCTTATTGATGACTGTCCGACCTCAGCCTGATTGATGACTGTCCGACCTCAACCTTATTGATGACTGTCCGACCTCGGCCTTATTGATGACTGTCTGACCTCGACCTGATTGATTATTGTCCGACCTCGGCCTATTGTCTCCGTGTGCCGAATTTCTCTGATCTGATTTTGACCCATACAACTAGTAAATCATACTCCAAAGTCCAAACTTTATAAGAAGTTACGTATTGAATAAAAAATAACATAGATAATTCAGATTAATTGCGAATTTTTCTTTAAGAAAACTTTGAATGTTCAGAAGTTTTCCATTAATATAGGGAGCATCGTGTTCAAACTTCAAATAAACAACCCAATAATCGAGAGGTTAATTCGGACGGTAATATCACAAGTTCACAAGTTGCTGCAAAATTTATCCTTTCTACTCTTCCAAAATCATTTGAAAAAGGCAAATTGGAGATGTCTACATTCTAAATGATACTTCTATTCTTAAAATCATTAACGTCACCGATGTGATGATATTCTTTTACGAAGCATACCGCTATAGTATTGTGGTTGTGGAAAACTTGTTAACGCTTATGTTCTTCTTCTCATTTGCGAGAGATAGAGTCAACTCAATTTGTGAAAAACATAAGAAAATGGAAAATTCTGGAAACACTAACAGTGTCCCATGTTACAAGTTGATAATGCTCAAGTTAGGTCTCGTTCTACTGGATAATAAATGCTAGAGTATAATAGTTGACCCTACTTTGACCACTGATTATTTTATCCTACGAGACTAGGACAAGGGAGATTATTTGATATATCTTTCATAAGGATAATGCTTTAACCACAAAATAAGGTAAAAGTTGATCAAACTTAAATAAGATAAAGTGGACGAAATTGTCAAATCTTGAACTATGTAAAATACGTCATCACTCTACTGATGAACTATACCACTTTGGCTGTAAACTGGCTCCATTGTCTATCACTCAACAAAATTCACATGGAAATATACAGAAGGCAACAATTCTGGGGAGAGAAATCCTACAAAACAACACCTAGGAGAAATACCATTTTCAATCGGCAACCTCTGCTTGAGTTATCTGGAAACCCAAAACTTATGGAGGCATAAGAGCTGCACTTGAAGCTACGCGCTGCTCAATTACCTAGGAAAGTAAGAAAGCAAAATGCTTTAGAGCTAATATTCCCATCTTCGACTTCAGGCTCTTACTTGGTTTATCTCTTGCTGCAGTTAACTAGGAAGGGAAGGGAAGGAGCACTTTTCCTCGTCTCTTTAGGCAATATTCTTCCAGTGATGCTTACCAGGAACATAAAAATCCCACCACTGGGCATTAAGGTAATTTTGAATTCATATATAAAGGTACTCTCCGTCGAGATTGAACATTGCACTTGTTATATTACAAACACTGGTCAGTGAAGAGCTTTCAAAAGTTTCATGGCCGAATTCCAAGCTGTAAGGATGGCCTCAAACAGCAATGCTATCAAGGTACCAACTGCTTATCTCAAATACAGATTGTGTGCGCAAGGACTTCATTCCAGATGGGAGTTGGCCAGTTGGGCAGACCCAGAGGAGGGTCATATCAATCATTCAACCAAGTATACCTTAATGCCAACCTACTATGGATCGGTAATGTGTCATCTACACATAGAAGGGTCAAATGCTATTGACAAAATTCAGAACAGAATAATCACAATCATCGTGGCTTTCATTGTGAATTACCTTCACAACCACTTCGAAATGATGATCATCACCGTTATCTATAAGCCAATCAATTTCTTTTCGCCAGGGACTCCAGTGCCCATTTAAGTGACTTTGGTTTGGCAAGAACTTCTCAGGATCACAATGGAGAAACTCTTTGAGTCAGTTCAGCTTGATTTTAGGGGAACCACACGACATCTCCAGGTACACAACCAAGTACAATCAATACAGATGTTTCCCAAAAGAACAACATATGCCTTTACAGTCAATAAGCCTGCAGTGTAGCTCTAACTTAATAAGGAAAAAATAAAGAAAGAAAAAGAGCTCAACATTTTCTTCTTTCAACGAGTTTTCTAAATTATGTCCAAAGTCAGTAGTTCACTCTGTTGTATGAAATCTAGAGATGGTTTTCCAAATCTCCATAGTACGGAATAGGTGCTGAGGAATAAACATAAGGGATGTGTAACAGTGAAATCATTTTGCCTGGATATGTTTACAGGGCCGGCACCAACTGTTTGACCAGTTAAGATAATCGGATTCTCAAAACATTGTGCAAATGGCATTCCCAGATCAGTGATGCAAATCATGGACCAATCTATGCTATTCAAAGAATGCAGGGACTGCAGGCCAGAGAGTTCCAGTGCCAACAGTCAGACAGAAATGGGAGTTTTGGGCAATTTTTGGAGTAAGTTTGTTGGATATGTCCTTATAATAAGTTTTCCAAAGAACAAATTTGTATTTCGATAGATGTCTTTTAGAAGTTCTGTTCTGAACAGAAGTCCGAAGGTTGTTCTAAAGGCCAAAGACTTTTGTTTTTCTATTGAAAACTTTTCTAAAAAGAGGGGAAAAGAACAATAAAAAAGTTTCTGGTCTAGATATTGGAGTCTTAATGGAACAATTGCCAAGGGATAGAACGGATGTTACATGTTTAGAACTAGGAACACCGGCTATAAGAGAAAAGTTTCTCAGAACTGGAATAAGTTGTAACAGGCAGGCGGCAGCCACACCAATGTAGATGAAGAAAGAAAAGAGCCTGAATCTACAGATCTTTTGCTTCACATGAAAGTAACTGATGAATCTCTTTGCTCTTCGTTTTAATATCAACATTTCCTTCTCTGTTAGAGCAGTGGTCTGCAAGTTACCCTTTTTCAATGGCAAAGGTAGTTTATGTAGACCACATTTATACACTTTGTAAGGATAACTTAGAAACAGAAGGCCACAGTCATGAAGGTACTTTTTCAACTACTACTGAAATGAACTACCTTTCAAATTAACCAACGGTCACGCTGCAGCAAACCTCCAAAGAGTTACATTTTCATGCATCATACATGAGCAATTAGCATTCATTTCAAGTCATCCAACAAATCCTAACAGAGGAAAGAAGGAATAGAAATTTAAAATTTTCTCTCTGTCAAAAAGAAAAGGCATAAGCTAGACTAATTACTGTTGCACAGTCTAACCCACAACATCACTTCAGTACAGTTATCCTATGAATGAAATGAAAAATGTAATGTTTCCACTTGATCGAATCATGCGAATCTTAGGAATGAAATCCATTAACCTATCAATCAACTACACCTCAATCCACAAACATAGTTGTGGTCGGCTCTATAAAAACTCTGTATTGTTATATCCAAATTACCAATGAAATTAAGAAACTTTGGTAAAAAAAAATCAATTGATTAATCCTACAGATGCAATAAGAAAACGTTTTCAGGGAACATAAACTTTCATACAACCAAACAAAATCTTCAAATGCTAAAGAGTGCAAAATACAACATGAAAAAAGAGAAACAGAAAAAACAGTTCAAACGATTATAGGACATGCACCTCACATATATAACTACGGCCTGCTATCATAATCAACAACCTCGGAATCGGTAACAGACCGCGAGTGCTGAACAATCGATCGGCCAATTGAATTTATCCATTCCTCTTTCTCCTTCTCAGAATCGGCGATGAAGTACATAGTATCGCGACTTGTGGAGAGCTCAAAGGCAAAAGGCTTATTGATTACATCTTCAGCGCCTTTAACAGTGAGGCACTCGGCAACTGAGACCACTCCACGCGGAATGGCAGCGCGTGTGACGGACGAAGGGTCTTTGAACCAGAGAAGCTTGCCTTGTTTAAGAATGAACCATCGACGGCGCCAGGTCTTTATGTACTCGCCTTGTTTCGTGAGCCACCCGGTTCGCTCAGGGTTTGACCAGAATTCGATATCCTCGTAGTCTGAGAGGTTAGGGTTCGCGCCGGTCACTGATCGAAATAGACTCTCCATTTTACGGCTTCGAATTGGGCAGAGTTCTGTGATTGATCCCTTTATTTATCGCCGGATACACGACGGAGCAGAAATCACTGTCAGCTTTGCTGTCACTGATAAATATTAGATCTTTTTTATTATTATTTATTCCGCGAAGCTTTCAGAAAAGTTATTTTTATTTTTATAAATTTATGTATTGTTCTGGTCAGGGGTATCAATGCTTCGGTTCAGACGATTATTTCATAAAATTTGTACCATACCATTTTTTCGATTATTCTATCATGTATAACCAAAATTAGACTTTTCAAAACTGTTCCAATCATATCGATTTTTCTTCGGTATCGGTACGGTTCGGTTAATTTTCGATATTTTTTTAAATATCATGTAAAATTCACTAGTAGAAGTAGAATGCAATAACATACGTTTTTATAGGATTTAGCAAAATTCTCTAGACATTTTTACTATTTAAAGGGTGATAAATTAAAAAAAAAAAAAAGATGGCTAGAATATAGATCCATCAACTGTTCTACAACAACGTAAAAGAAATCAAACAAAGGCAAAGAAAATATAAATCACACGAGTTGAAAGATATACCAAGATGGGACTCAAGAATAAAGTCTATAGAAGATAAAATATTCAAAAAGATAAATCTAAATTATATGAAAGGAAACATATTCAATACATTGTAGTTTGCTACTCATAATCGATAAAATACTTTGTGTCTTGCTAATAAAGATACTTGAAATAACTTCGTTTAAGTAGAAGTAGCATATTAGGTTTTAGGAATTAGTATTTTGAGTTTAATTACTTGTTGGCTCGTAATAGTTTTCATAATTCCAAGGCCGAAAGAAAATTTAGTGCATTATTATTTTTAAACTTACCAAATAAATATATTTTCCACATGTAAAATTTATTCGGTACGGTTCGGTATTTTTTTGGACTACCCTAATTATCGGTGCGGTTATAGATTTATATAAAAACCTACGGTTTCTTAAAAGGAAACCTAAAAATCGGTTCGGTGCGGTATGATTCGGTCGGTTTAGTCGGTTTTCGAATATCCATTTACACTCCTAGTTTTGGCCCTACTCGTTTAGGACTGTTTTCATTTTATTCGTCCCCAAGAAATTGACCTTTTCTCTACATTTAGGGGTAGCTTGATACCATTCGTCGGAGAAAATAATATATGCATGTTATAAAATAAAAGCAATGCAGTAAAATGTAAATAAGAAGAGATAGAAAGAAGGAAGAAGTGTTTTCTTCTTTCACTTTGGTGTATCTTTCTATTGTAATTACATGACCTTTTATAGGCATGAAAAGTAAAGATGATGGACATAAAGTAGGAGATTTAATCTTTAAGTTATTCACAACATGGGCATCCAATATAACATCCAATGTACAAACTATTCATAACACCCCCCCCCCGGATGTCCATGTAAGATAATGTGCCTCATTAAGAACTTACAAAAAAAAATACTGGGATGTACATAGTTATTTATAATATGCATTGCTTGATGGCTCATTAAAACCCTTACCAGGAAAACTCAGTGGGATAAAACCTTGGTTAAGGAAAAGAGTGCAGCGTGTAGTTACTCCCCCTGATGAAAAATCACTTGATGTCTCAAAGACGACGCATTTTAATCTTATCAGCTTTTCAAATATTGAGGTTGGTAATGCCTTAGTGAACAGATCAGCCAAATTATCACTTGAACAAACTCGTTGTACATCTATTTCACCATTCTTCTGAAGATCATGAGTGAAAAAGAATTTCGGTGAAATGTGTTTTGTTCTATCTCCTTTGATATATCCTCCTTTCAATTGAGTTATGCATGCAACATTGTCTTCATACAATATTGTTGGAATATTCTCTTTCGAAAAAAAACCACATGTTTGTTGAATGTGTTGAGTTATAGATCTCAACCAAATGCATTCTCGACTTGCTTCGTGAATGGTTATTATCTCTGCATGATTTGAAGAAGTAGCACCATAGTTTGTTTTGTCAAACGCCATGATATGGCTGTACCTCCACTTGTAAATAAATAGCTTGATTGAGATCGACCTTTGTGTGGATCAGACAAATATCCTGTATCTGCATAACCAATCAATGATGGCTGGGATTTACTTGAATAAAATAAACCCATATCAATGGCCCCTTGGAGGTATCTGAATATATGTTTAATACCATTCCAGTGTCTTTGTGTTGGCGAAGAACTAAATCTTGCCAATAAGCTTACTGAGAAAGTTATATCTGGTCGGGAATTATTGGCAAGATACATTAATGCCTCAATTGCACTAAGATATGGTACTTCGGCACCAAGAAGCTCTTCATCATTTTCATGAGGTCGGAATGGATCTTTCTTTGATCTTACAACCATCGAGGTACTCAATAGATGTGCTTTATCCATATAGAATCACTTTAAAATCTTTTCGGTGTATGTTGATTGATGGACAAATATTCCATCTTTCATATACTCAATTTGTAGACCAAGACAAAATTTTGTCTTTCCAAGATCTTTCATTTCAAATTCTTTCTTCAAACATTCTACTGATTTTGGAAGCTCCCCAGGAGTTCCAATGATATTTAAATCATCAACATACACGGCAATTATAACAAATTCAGATCCAGACCTTTTTATAAAGACATAAGGACAAATTGGATCATTCTTGTACCCTTCTTTCAACAGGTATTCACTTAGGTGATTGTACCATATACGACCTGATTGTTTCAATCCGTATAAAAACTTCTGAAGCTTTATTGAAAAAGTTTCTCGAAAACTTTTATATGCTTCTGGCACTTTAAATCTCTCATGTACTTTCATAAAAATTTCGTTGTCTAATGATCCATACAAATAGGTTGTAACAATATCCACTAGATGCATATCAAGTTTTTCTTGCACTGCTATATTTATGAGATACCTAAAGGTGATAGCATCTACTACAGGAGAATATGTCTCCATATAATCAATTTCAAGCCTTTGGGAAAACCCTTGTGCCACAAGTTGCGCTTTATATCTAACGACTTCATTTTTATCATTTCGTTTTTGCACAAAAACTCATTTATACCCTACTGGCTTTATGCCTTCAAGTGTTCGAACTATGAGTCCGAAGACTTTACGTTTTCCAAGTGAAGTTAACTCTGCCTGGATAGCGTCTTTCCATTTTGGTCAATCATTTCTCTGTCTACATTCATTGACAGATTTTGGTTCAAGATCCTCATCTTGTTGCATTATTTCAACAACAATATTATAAGCAAAAATGTTATCGATAACAATATTATTTCGGTTCCGTATTTTCCCGGTTGAGACGTAACTTATTGATATCTCTTCATTCTCATTATTTTCAGGTACCTGGACCTCCCCTAAGATTTTATCATTTGTTACGTCTTGGGGCTCTTCTTGAGCCACTACCTCTGTGTTATGTTCACTTTGATCACTTGCTCCTTTACTTCTTCGAGGATTTTTATCTTTAGAACCGATTGATCTACCACGTTTCAAGTATGGCTTAGACTCATTTGCTTTAATTAATTGTCCTACCGGGATATCAACTCGAATTGGAGCATTAGCAGCTGGAATATGTGACTTAGTCACCCTTGGTAGGTCAGTGAATGCATCTGGCAATTGATTTGCAATATTTTGTAAATGAATAATCTTTTGAATCTCTTGTTCACATTGATTTGTTCGAGGATCTAAATGAGATAGTGATAATGCATTCCAATCTATCTTCTTTTTCAGCTGCTTATTTTCTCCCTCTAATGTTGGATATATTGATTCATCAAAATGGAAATTGTAAGCACGTGATTTTTGCCCTATATGAAATACTCCTATAAAATCCCAAGAAAATAGATTTTTTGTTAATTATTTGACATTTTAGAAATTCTTGTAGAGTTTTTTTTAATTATTTGCATTTTTGTACATGTTTAAGTTTTATTTAAATTATGAAAAATACCCAAAAAAAATATCACTCATGGCATTTAGGATTTATTTTTACATTTTTAGAATTAATCATAATCATTTGCTTTATAAAAAAAATGAAAAGTACAAAAATGCTTCATTTGTACACTTTTCCTTTTATTGATTTTTTCTCCTTTAGTTTAGGATTTAAGTGATGTTTATAATTTTTATAATTAGTTATTTACTTCAAATTTCACACTTTGGACAATTTAGCATTTTTTAATTTGTAGGATTTTAATTAAAAGAAAAGGAAATAAAAGAAAATCTGGTTTTGGGCCTTCCTAATTAAATCTCCCCAGCCCAATTAGATTCCTCCATAACCCAATTCCAATACTATCCATTGCCCATTACCCATTACCTTACCTCCTACATATAAGAATATATTGAGGAAACCTAAAAAACACACATTATCAGAAGAAGATCCCCTCCCATAGACAAAGACGAACGACGCTTCATCCTTCTCCAAAAAAGGAGAAAATAATCGGACCCTCCCCATTTTCTTTGATGAACCTAAGCGTCGTTTTTCCCCTTTCATCTTCTTCCTCATTTTTCTGACCTTTCCCACTTCAACAAAGACTAGAGATGAGACCCCTCACACATTAGACATTAGAGACACAAAAAAAAATCAGAAGAATAGACCCTTCCTTTCTAAAGCTAACAGCCACATTTTTCAAAATCCCAAAAAAAGGAGCAAAGAACATCAACAACCGGGTCTGGATCTGATCGAAAAAGATCTGTCCAGCGACCCTCCGTTGATACCCGGCGAGACAGAGTAAACTCAACTGAAACATCTTTTAAAAAAACAGATCTAAAAAAAAATACGAAAAATGGCTCCGAAAAAGAATAATAACATGGTTAGCTTTCTCGGTTCAAAACTCTGTTGATTGTTGTTGATTCGCGCTACTAATGTTGTTGGGATCTAGTATGTTGAGCTTCATCCTTAAAAGATTCAAGCCTTTACTTGGCACTTTGCTATAATTTCACACTTTAGGCATTCTTCAATCTCATACTTATTGCGTACACAGTATATATCACATATTTTGCATTTGGATGGCATTTTTATGACGCGCCAATTGGAATCCTGTCGTATCTAATTACAAGCTTTTCTCGTGACCAAAGTTATTCCCCATTTGTTATATTGTTGTTTATTATTATTTTAAACCTTTAGTAGCCGAAGCATGAATAGTCCAAATTCGTATATGTCTTTCATTCAATGTTTCTTTCATTTCCGTTTTTGGTCGTAATTTGCATAAGTTGGTTTTAAGTTTTTTTGTTTGTTTGTTTGTTAACATTAGTAAAGGAGGTAATGATGGATCCGTGATTAATGTTTTGGATTTTTTAAAGATAAGGGTTTGGGGTTTGGTATCACAAAATGCGTTTGGACTATTCAGTCAACTGAGTTTGGATTAGAGCATTGTGCCAGACTTTTATTTTTAGCTCCCAAGCCAAATGATAATCAAAATTCGTAAGCTAGCCTATCTTTCTCTATATTTACTCTATTTCCTCCATAATATTATCCATAATCAAAAACCCTGCAATAATCTCAAAGTAGTCTAGAAAACAATAATATGAATATCCGTAGTTTACTTTAGTTGAGTACAATAGTCTTGAAATAATTTGGGGCATGCCGTGCCAAATAAAATTTCAAAATGCATGGTCCTCATTTAATTAATTTTAATCCTTAGAAATCGAGGCGTGCCATTTAGTTGAATTTCCATGGCCCTCGCAAAGCTGAAACGCGTAGTTGCTTTAAGCGCGTTATTTCAATAATATTACCTTCCTAAACTCGGGTGTGCATTTCATGTGACCCAAATCCAAATCTTAACAACGTTGAATAAAATGTGTTTCGAATTGCGGGTGTATTTCATGTGGCGCGATCCAAAGACATGTTTCAAACGTCGTTAAATCTTCTTTAAAATAATTAAAAGCGGGTTGAATAAGTTTAAATGTACCATAGGCTAAAACATGTATTAAAATTAGATAATAGGCCAATTATGATAGTTTAAGCGACCGTGCTAGAACCACGGAATCCGGGGGTGCCTAACACCTTCCCTCGGGTTAACAGAATTCCTTATTCAGAATTTCTGGTTCGCAGACTTCAAAAGGAAAGTCGAATTTTCCTCGATTTGGGATTTAAAAAATAAACCGGTGACTTGGGAAACCAAATACTATGAATTGAATAAATAATCCCATTTCGAATAATGTCACTTAAATTGGAAAAAACTCCCTTGTACTACCTTCGGGTGTGTAAAAAAGGAGGTGTGACAGCAATCAGAAAATCTTGCCGTAAATAAATCTCCAGTCATCGGCTCTAGATATTTTATAATAGAAGGAGATTCATATCCAACATATATCCCCAACCCTCTTTGAGGACCCATCTTTGTGCGTTGTGGTGGAGCAATTGGAACATATATCGCACAACCAAAGATCCTAAGATGGGAAATATTTGGCTCCTGACCAAAAGGCATTGCAATGGGGAGATTTTATGATAACTTGTGGGCCTTATCCGCACAAGTGCTACTGAAATGGGAAGTTTTGTTCTCACAAGCATTGGTCTAGAAATTAATTGGAGGCGTTTGATCAAAGATTCTGCTAGACCATTTTTTGTATGAACATGAGCAACCGAATGCTCAATTGTTATCCCAGTTGAAATACAATAATCATTAAAGGCTTGGGATATAAACTCATCAGCATTATCAAGACGAATTGTCTTAATTGCATAATCTGGAAATTGTGCTCTTAGCTTTATTATTTGAGCCAACAAACTTGCAAATGTCATATTGCGAGTTTATAGTAAGCACACATGTGACCATATTATAGATGCATCTACCAAAACCATATAATATTTGAATGGTCCACATGGAGGGTGAATGGGCCCACATATATCACTCTGTATTCGTTCCAGAAATGCAGGGGATTCCATCCTAACTTTAATAGTTGATAGTCTAATAATTAATTTTCCTTGAGAACATGCAGCACAAGAGAATTCCTTAAATTGAAGAAGCTTCTGATTCTTCATTGCATGCCCATGTGAATTCTCAATTATTTTATGCATCATATTAGAACCAGGATGGCCCAACCGGTCATGCCACATAATAAAATTATCTTGATTAGTAAACTTCTCATTTACTATGGCATGTGTTTCAATCCTGCTAATACTTGTGTAGTATAAGCCGGAGGAAAGAGCATGTAACATTTCAAGCACATATTTCTTACCGAACATTATTGTAGTAATATAAAGATATATTCAATCTTTTCATCATTTGTAGTCTCAATATGATAGCCATTTTGGCGAATATCTTTGAAACTTAATAAGTTTCTTTGAGATTTACCACAATATAGTGCTTCATCAATAGCCAAATTTGTTCCTCCTAGTAGTAATAAATTGGTTCTTCCAGAACCTTCAATTAATCTTGTACTACCGGATATTGTATTAACATTCGCTTCTTTCATTACCAAATAAGAGAAATATCTCTTATCTTTTAAAATAGTGTATGTTATAGCACTATCTAGAAGACATATCCAATTGAAGACTGGGGAATTTTCATATTCTTCATAAAAAAAGACAAATAATACATCATAAAAAATATGAAAGACAAGCAGAAAAAAAAAACATTAAGAAATGCATTAGGAATGTAGAAACTAGCAACATGTGATGCATTAGGAAAATACACTCAAGAAAAATAAACTAATTGCAAACATAAAAATAACAACTTTTATAGCTTCATTCCCCAGTAAGATGATTAGTTCTTCAGTCAATATCCTCAAAGAAGTCTCTAGCTTCTAAATGAGTAATATTTGTTAGGCCTTCAAAATCATCATCTTTATATGCAAGATGTGCCTTAGAATTATATTTGTTTGAGGGACCTGCTTCATCATCATTATTTTGAAAGGTCAAGTGTGCCTCCATATTATTTTCTTTTTCCTGAGGGAGGCTTGATAAAGTTTGACAAAATGTTCTGGCGTACGACAAATGCGTGCCCAATGACCTCTCATACCACATCGGTGACACATACTAGTTTTACCTTTTGAATGATTAATTTGAGAACCCTTATTGTTCTCCAATTTATTTCCAGCGTAATGATGATAATTGTTTCGTCCCCTGCCACGTCCACGTTTACGACCATGTCCACGACCACGGTAATTATTTTGTTTTCTTTCAAACTTGGCATATGCTGCTACAGCATTCACTTCCGGAAATGAAGCTGACCCAGTGGGACGGTCTTCATGATTTTTCATTAATAGAGTATTATTTTGCTCAACCACAAGTAGGCATGTGATTAACTCAGAATATTTCTTAAAACCTTTTTCACGGTATTGTTGTTGTAGCACCACATTTGATGCGTGAAAAGTAGAAAATGTTTTTTCCAATAAGTCTTCATCTATGATAGTGTCTCCACATAATTTTAATAGAGAACTTACTTTAAAGATAGCAGAATTATACTCACTTACGGTTTTAAAGTCTTGCAATCTTAAATGTATCCACTCATACCGAGTTTTCGGTAATACCGTAAGTTTTAGGTGGTCATACCGATCCTTCAAATTAATCCATAATTCAAGTGGATCTTTTATGGTTAAATATTTAGTTTTTAACCCTTCATGTAGATGATGACGAAGGAAAATCATGGCCTTCGCTTTATCCTGATTTGATGTTTCATTTCCTTGTATAATAGTATTTCCAAGACCTTTAGCGTCAAGGAGGTGTGACAGCTCCGGCGACTCTGCTGGGGACGCCAAACCCAGAACTTCGGTTCAGGGTTTAAGAATTCGAGCTTAGGATAGCTATTATGATTGGCTTTATCTGTTATCTGATTTTCCTACATTTTTGAGCCTAATGTGCTAAATGCTTTTACCGCTTTGATATTCTGTGAACTGTATATAAACTGCTACGAAACCCTTCCTCTCTCTAAGTCTTCTAAATCATGGAGAAGGGTGCACTTCGTGTGACTTCTCCTCTATCTAGAGTCTTATCCCATTTTAGAACGAGGTTCGGACAAGTTGCTAAGCCGGTGAAGCTTCTGTATTCCCGGTACGCTCCCCCCCCCCCGCTCGAGTTGTCCTCTCGGGTAAGCCAGGTCTAGAACAATAAACCCAGGTTTTAAACCTAGTATAACAAAGCCTCATGTCGGATCCCCAGTAGGAACGTTTGTTTGCATCATGTGCATTTGACTTAGGAGGCTCAACACAGGGGTTGAGTCTGTCTAGGACAGGTGTACCTGAAATGTAAGACCATCCTGATGCATTCTACTCGCTACTTGTGCATTTATTTGCTTCGGATTTGCATGTTGACTGGCTTGTGGCTAATAGAAGAAATTGGGAAAAGAAAATAGCAGTGTGAGGGCTCAGAGAGATAGTTACTTGTTTTGAGAAATCAGTGTCCAAAATATACTGAAACTCTGCCAAAATTTTGAAGAAAAAAAAGAGAAAAGAAAAAGAAAGTTTTGTCTTTAGAATTAGTTGGTTTTCATTTTGTCAAATCTGACCGAACTACGCTGGTCTGATTCCCACCGGATGTGAGATACGTAGGCAAACCTCATCGGTTCCGACCCCAATTTTCAAAAAAATCCAAAAAAAAAATTCATTAGTTCCTTCTTTAGAAATTTTTCCTTAGAAAATTCAAATAAAAAAAAGAAGTTTTTAAAAACTCAAAAAAAAAAAGTAGTGTCCTTCTTTCTGAAGTTTTTCATACGGAAAAAGAAATAAAAAGAAAATCAATAAAAATCAAAATCCAAAATACGGGTTTCCTTCATTTCGAATTATTTTTCCCAAAAATTCAAAAAAAAAATCAAAATAAAAAAAATACTCTTTAGATGTCTTTCTTTTGTAAATGTCCATAAAAAAAATTTGAAAAAAAATTAAGTCCAAAAATATTTTCGCCTTTCTTTAGAAGTGCTTTTGTAAATAAATAAATAAAAAACTCAGAAATCCAAAACATTTCTTAAAAGTCTCTCTTTCGAAAATTAAGAGGCAACATTCAAAATCCAAAAATATTTTCTTTTCTTCATTAGAAAAAAGAGAAACTGAATGAAAATTCAAACAAAAATATTTTCTTTTTACTTTTAAAATTCCCAAAGTTCAAATCAAAAGCACATGGATTTTTAGAAGTCTTTCTTTCAAAAACAAAACAAAAATCAAATTTCAAAAGCAAAAAATCAAAAATATTTCCTTTTTTCTTTTAAAGCATTTCTTTCAAAAATTTCAACCAAAAAAAAGTTAGTTTATTTACTCCATTTTCGATCTTCCCGAACTACGCAAGATATGATTCATGCAGGGTCATGATACGTAGGCAATCCCCATCGGATTCGATCATAGCTATAAAATAAATTGAGTGAAAAATAAACTGTAAAAAAAGAGAAAGAAAATTGAGTGAAAAAGAGAAAAAGAAAAAATAGTGAAAAAAAGAGAGTGACAAAAAATGAAAGAGTGAAAAAAAAAAGAAAAAAAAGAGTGCCAAAAGATAAAGGAGCGACAAAAACAAGAGTGATTAAAGAGACAGAAATGAAGAAAAGAGGTACAAAGTGAAAAGGGCTAGTTAAGGCCGGGATGAAACATGCAACCGTTCAAACACACGGTAGAAGCGTTTAACTATTAGGTGCATTGCATCCCAACGTGCGATTTTCAATATGTTAACTGTTTCAAAACTGACAAGGTTGTTGGATGTGCAAGCATTTAGCCAGGTTTTGGTGGTTGGTTTTGTTGGTAGTCTAGTCTCCCCTCCTTTACAGAGGCACATATGGCCTCCGCAAGCAATCTACCAATCATCGGTCCTGAGGATAGCCCAGCATCGGCTATTCTACAGCTAGAATCAGCAGCTGCTGAAGAGAACAAGATGTTGCGTCTCCGCATATGGAAAATGTGGGACGCCTGGTCTAATGGTAGGGAATCGCCAAGTGCAATTCCTGGGTTCCCTGAATTGATCCCCAGGTCAGGTGAGGTTACCAATTCCATTGTGCCCAACCCGCTCATCCCATGCGGGCACCCTCCAATGCCTTTCAATGATCCTGGCATGTCTTCTATGGTTCGCCCCCAGGCACCGGCTTCAAAGGCACCACCTCCAATGTTCATCTTTCAAGGTCCACAGCTTCAACTAGAAATGACATATGTGACCCCAGACTCTTTCACTCAACCTTCGCAAAATGACCTCTCGGCGGAGCAAGAAAAGGTTGTTGAAAATCCCGAGCAAGAGGAAATGGCTCGGAAGAAGAAGAGACTAGAACAAAGCCTGAAAAACATGCAAGGTCTGAGTGGCCAAAAGAGTATGTCATACTCTGACCTCTGTATGTTTCTCTATGTCCACGTGCCAGTTGGGTTCAAGATGCCAAAATTTGAAAAGTACGATAGGCACGGAAACCCGGTTGCTCATCTGAAACGATACTGTAACCAGTTGAGGGGTTCTGGTGGGAAAGAGGAGTTGCTAATGGCCTATTTCGGGGAAAGCCTCACCGGAATCGCTTCTGAGTGGTATACAGATCAAGAAACTACTCATTGGCACGTGTGGGACGATATGGCCCGAGATTTTGTTCACCAGTTCCAGTATAATGTGGACATCGCTCCCAACAGAAACACTTTGTCCAAATTGAAATCGAATATCACGGAAAGCTTCCGCGAATATGCTGTCAAATGGCGTGAGCAAGCTGCGAGGGTAAAGGCTTCGATGGACGAAGTTGAAATGGTCACGATCTTTCTGCAGGCCCAAGAGGCTGACTACTTCCAGAACATGATGACCGCTATGGGTAGGCCGTTCGCTGAGGCTATCAAAATTGGGGAAATGGTTGAAAACGGTTTAAAACGGGGCCGAATCTTGAGTCATGCTACCTTTAAGGCCACATCACAGGCTGCTCAGAATGGTTTGCTGGAGGGTTTGATGAACAGAAATGGGTTCGAAGAGGGAGCCATGATGGTGTCAAGCTCGAGGGGGGCCCACAGGTCATTCAGCCAATCATATGTGTCTCCTATCGTCCCACCACATTATTATCCCCTTCAAGATGATGCTTATGTCGTGGCACCGCCTCCCTATGAGGTGATGAGTGCTCAATCTTACATGCAGCCACAACATTATACACAAAATCGAGCTCCAACTCCCATAAATGTACATCCTTACCAAGCTCCATATATTCCCCAACCAGATCTTCCCCAGTACAATCCTCGCCCAAGAGAGCCTTTCAGAAAGAATTAGTTCACCCTTATTGGTGAATCGTATTCAAGCTTGTTCCAAAAGCTAATCAGGCTAAATCTATTGCAGCTAGTGGCCCCAAACCGGTCGAACCCCGAGTCCCCCTCGCACCGAGCTGATGCTATATGTGAATACCACTCTGGAGCAGTGAGACACAGTACAGAGGACTGTTGGACCCTCAAAAGGGCAATTGAGGGTTTGATTGAAGTTGAAAGAATTATTTTTCGGGATGAAGAAGCTCCTGATGTAATGAACAATCTGTGGCCTGCCTACAACATCAGGCCAATAGTCAGAATGATTTGTGAAGTTGAGGAATTTGATCCGGCATTGAAGGCCATTGCAGCCATTGCCGAGCACGGAGAAAATCCAGAAAATGATCGCCAAACATGAAAGTTCCCCATTAGACGGGAGTCTCGGTAGCCAGTCTTGCTATTCTTTCTGCATCCGGATTATCTCGAGGTGTGATCCAGACGTTTTACTTTATTGTCTTACTTTCTGATGTAAGCCCTTTTATCTTCAAAAATTAAAAAAAAATCAAAACAATCAAAAAAAATCAAAAATCAAATGAAATTAATATTTCATTGTCTAGGAATGTCTCTTTTCTTAATCTTGTCATTTTTTTTCTTATTCTCTTTTTAGTTATGTTAAATCCAGATTTCAAAAACATGACATGCTTGCGGACTTCATGCCCAGATCCTGAAAGCTGTCAAACCTCGAAATAATGAATCAAGGATTAGATCGCAATGAAGATAAAATTTAAGGAAATAAGACAAAGAGTTGGAACATTTGAAGAAAAATTGGTTCTAGATTGGAAAGGTCCATACATTGTAACAAGAGTACTTCCAAAAGAGTGTGTTGTACTTGGGACACGTCAAAGGAAATATCCCTGAAACAACTATCAATGCAAATGCAGTCAAAAGGTACTCTGTTTGATCCTCCATATAGCATTAATATTCTCCGGTTGGGATGAATAAGGCTTTTATTCTCGCTACCCAAACACTATCAACCCTTTGCAAACCCTTTGAGCCGGTTACCGTTCTTTGACTACCCTCATTGGAACCTAAAAGTGTCATTGAAAAAAAAAAGAAAAAAAAAGAAGAGAAAAAAGAAAGAATTGGAAAAATGAAAAATGAAATAGAAGGAAAAGATAAAAAAGGAAGAAAAGACAAAGAAAATGAAATGAAAAAAATGAAAAAGGAAAGGAAAAAGAAAGAGAAAACAAAATAGAAAAAAGAAAAAAAAATCCAAAAACAAAAGTTTCCTGAACTACGTTCGACTTGATTCCGAAAGGATACGTAGGCAGTTTCTCTCTAGGGTTCAATCACACCAAAATAAAAATTCAAAGTCCCCCAAAAAGTGAAACTGGTACAGAAGGTATAATGGTTCGGCAATATCCCGCCCAAAAGGTTCCAAAGTTTTAATTCAATCCAAATTCTTTTTACCCCAAACCTTGTTCAAGTCCTTCTGATCAATCGGCAAAGAGGTTCAAAATGGGAAGATGGAGTTATTTGGATCTGATACAACAAAATGAGAGGAATAAATGAGAGTCTTATTGGTGAAAACCTACACGGGCACCGTAAGACGATGGTAAGTAGAGAAAATCAAAATGAGAGAGTCTTGTTAGTGAAAACCCACACGGGCACTATAAAGCGCTGGTGAGAAGAGAAATGAGAGAGGTCAGCTAGTGAAAACCTGCAAAGGGCCCCACTGATCGAAAAGAAGATCCTTATAGCCATCAGCATTGACAAAATCCTGGCAAGGTTTCTTGAATTTTGAGGCAAAATTGTGATGAATTTCTGAGAGTCGAACGGTTTACACAGATCAGGCATCTAGTCCAAAAGACATGTCATGTTCATTGAAGTCCGCATGTACTCCAGATAAGTCCTTCTTTCCTTTTCCCGAAAGGGATACCTCTTGTCTAAATTCGTTTGTCAATCCCTTTGTCTGTTTTCTTTTAATCCCTTTCGGTCTAATACTATTCCGAAACTAAGACAAAGAAAAGATGGCAAGACTGATTTACAGGGCTTTCGTTTGATACAAGCTAATGTCCAAAAGGCACCCAGCCTCGTCAGGGGCATCAAGTTGACCTCGACTGGCCTGGCGGCCGATGCTCCGAAATTGAAAACTTTTGGAAGGAGAAAATCAAATCAAAGTGCCTATAAAGGCAAATGTAGTTGAAAACGTTGAGTCCTACGTGGCCAACCATCTCGGCAAAAGTTTGAAAAGCCAAGGTACCAAAATGACCTGAAATTAAAGTTGGAAGAAAGAAGCCAAAATGAAAGGCCTACGAAGGCGAAATAAAGTTGGAAAGGTTAAGTCCCACGCGACTAGCCGTTGCAGCAAAGTTTGAGGAGCCAAAAGTTCCTTAATGTTCCGAAGAAAAAAAATGGAAAAAGTAGAAAAAAAAAAAGAAAGTCAGAAAGGAAAGGCCTACGAAGGCAAAATAAAGTCAAAAAGGTTGAGTTCCACCGACCAACAGTCAAGGCGAAATCTGGAAAAAAAAACTAGAGGTTCTCAGGGCCTGAAATGAAATTGGTCCCTAGAAAACAAGCAGTTGCAATTGAGATCTTCATCAAAGAAGCTGGGTCGAGATCAAGTGATTGAGACAATCAAGGCCACAAAACCAACCACCGTTTCAAACTAACAATTGTTCTTTGTTTGAAAATTTGAAACAGGTGCAATCCAAAGCAACCATGCAAGAAGCAGGTGCAACCAAAAGGAAAAAAAAAAGTGCGCAAGTGCTAGAAACAACTTTGCAGCAACAATCCATAAAAAGGGAAGTCCCCTCCAATTTTTCTTTCCCGCATTTACTCTTTTCAAAAAAAAAAAAAAGAGAAAGGAAAACAAAATGAAAAAAAAAGAAGATAAGAAGAAAATTCAAAAAAATGGTAGCTAAGGATCCCCAACCTCAATCTTTTGCGCTTTTACCAACATTAGGGTTCCAATCCCTGAGTTGAGCCTTTTAGACATAGGGCCTCCATTCCCTAGTCGCCTTTTTGCCAACATTAGGGCTCCAATCCCTGAGTTGAGCCTTTTAGACATAGGGTCTCCATTCCCTAGTCGCCTTTTTGACAACATTAGGACTCCAATCCCTGAGTTGAGCTTTTTAGACATAGGGCCTCCATTCCCTAGTCGCTTTTTGCCAACATTAGGGCTCCAATCCCTGAGTTGAGCCTTTTTAGACATAGGGCCTCCATTCCCTAGTCGCCTTTTGCCAACATTAGGGCTTCAATCCCTGAGTTGAGCTTTTTAGACATAGGGCCTACATTCCCTAGTCGCCTTTTTGCCAACATTAGGGCTCCAATCCCTGAGTTGAGCCTTTTAGACATAGGGCCTCCATTCTCTAGTCGCCTTTTGCTAACAATTTGGCTCCAATCCCTGAGTTGAGCCTTTTTAGACATAGGGCCTCCATTCCCTAGTCGCCTTTTGCCAACATTAGGGCTTCAATCCCTGAGTTGAGCTTTTTAGACATAGGACCTCCATTCCCTAGTCGCCTTTTTGCCGACATTACAGCTCCAATTCCTGATATGAGCCTTTTTAGACATAGGGCCTCCATTCCCTAGTCGCTTTTTGCCAACATTAGGGCTCCAATCCCTGAGTTGAGCCTTTTTAAACATAGGGCCTCCATTCCCTAGTCGCCTTTTGCCAACATTAGGGCTCCAATCCCTGAGTTGAGCTTTTTAGACATAGGGCCTCCATTCCCTAGTCGCCTTTTTGCCAACATTAGGGCTCTAATCCCTGAGTTGAGCTTTTTAGACATAGGGCCTACATTCCCTAGTCGCCTTTTTGCCAACATTAGGGCTCCAATCCCTGAGTTGAGCCTTTTAAACATAGGGCCTCCATTCTCTAGTCGCCTTTTGCTAACAATTTGGCTCCAATCCCTGAGTTGGGCCTTTTTAGACATAGGGCCTCCATTCCCTAGTCGCCTTTTGCCAACATTAGGGCTTCAATCCCTGAGTTGAGCTTTTTAGACATAGGACCTTCATTCCCTAGTCGCCTTTTTGCCGACATTACGGCTCCAATTCCTGATATGAGCCTTTTTAGATATAGGGCCTCCATTCCCTAGTCGCCTTTTTGCCAACATTAGGGCTCCAATCCCTAAGTTGAGCCTTTTTAAACATAGGGCCTCCATTCCCTAGTCACCTTTTGCCAACATTAGGGCTCCAATCCCTGAGTTGAGCTTTTTAGACATAGGGCCTCCATTCCCTAGTCGCCTTTTTGCCAACATTAGGGCTCTAATCCCTGAGTTGAGCTTTTTAGACATAGGGCCTCCATTCCCTAGTCTCTTTTTTGCCAACATTAGGGCTCCAATCCTTGAGTTGAGCCTTTTAGACATAGGGCCTCCATTGCTTAGTCGCCTTTTGCCAACATTAGGGCTCCAATCCCTGAGTTTAGCCTTTTTCGACATAGGGCCTCCATTCCCTAGTTGCCTTTTTGCCAACATTAGGGCTCCAATCCCTGAGCTGAACCTTTTAGACATAGGGCCTCCATTCTCTAGTCGCCTTTTTTGCCAACATTAGGGCTCCAATCCCTGAGTTGAGCCTCTTAGATATAGGGCCTCCATTCCCTAGTTGCCTTTTTGCCAATATTAGGGCTCCAATCCCTGAGTTGAGCCTTTTTAGACATAGGGCCTCAATTCCCTAGTTGCCTTTTTTGTCAACATTAGGGCTCCAATCCCTGAGTTGAGTCTTTTTAGACATAGGGCCTCCATTCCCTAGTTGCCTTTTGCCAACATTAGGGCTCCAATCTCTGAGTTGAACCTTTTTAGACATAGGGCCTCCATTCCCTAGTCGCCTTTTGCCAACATTAGGGCTCCAATCCCTGAGTTGAGCTTTTAGACATAGGGCCTCCATTCCTTAGTCGCCTTTTGCCAACATTAGGGCTCTAATCCCTGAGTTGAGCTTTTTAGACATAGGGCCTCCATTTCTTAGTCACCTTTTGCCAGCATTAGGGCTCCAATCCTTGAGTTGAGCTTTGTAGACATAGGGCCTCCATTCCTTAGCCGCCTTTTGCCAACATTAGGGCTCCAATCCCTAAGTTGAGCCTTTTTAGACATAGGGCCTCCATTCCCTAGTCGTCTTTTGCCAACATTAGGGCTCCAATCCCTGAGTTGAGCCTTTTTAGACATAGGGCCTCCATTCCCTAGTCGCCTTTTTCCAACATTAGGGCTACAATCCCTGAGTTGAGCTTTTTGGACACAGGGCCTCCATTCCCTAGTCGCCTTTTCGCCAACATTAGGGATCCAATCTCTGAGTTGACATTTTAGATATAGGGCTCCATCCCCTGATTTTTTCCTTTCTGGATAGACTCAATCCTTATTTAATTTGCTTTCAAAAAAAAGAGAAAAAAAAGAGAGAAAAAAAAGAGAGGAATAGTTCAGACTTTTGTCACAAATAACTCACGAAATTTTCCTAGTGAAAACTGGGGCAGAAAATTTCATTCGTTTGTTTGTTTTGGCATCTGAGCAGGTCTGACCTCGAGGCACAAGATTCGAGATGACCAAAAGAATGAGTCTCAATCCAGAATAAAGAAAAGAAAAAAAACAAAAAAAGTGAATTCAAAAGGTTGAAGCGGAGAAAGATGCGGACTGCTCAAGATATGATTGAAGTCACAAGCTTTGCATGTCTTCCCTTGACCCAAAGCTGAAGAAAGAACCAACATCTACAACTAATGAGCATCAAGATTCAGATCAGAGTCCACATCAAGAACCAGTTAAGACTCAAGATCAAGCTTCAAGAGATTTATAGATAGGAATCTTGTAACTCGTAGTTGATAGGCTTAGCTAGTTTAGCTTTTTATTTTCCATTTTTGGTATAATAAGGAGCTCAGCAAGCAGAAACAGCAGCAACAATAGTGAAATCACAGCTTCCCGGTAGTCCCAGCTACTGAAACTTCCAGAACTACACTGACCTGATTCCTTTATAGCCAAGGATATGTAGGCAATCTCTGAAGCAAGGTTCGGTCAAAATCTTTCAAAAAAAATGCTTCTCATGGAGTTTCAAACGGGCAAAAATCCCTCATATTGCTCACTTTATCTTTGCCCAAAAACTCTTCATGTCTCCGAGCAAAGAGGGGCAGCTGTAAGCACGTGATTTTTGCCCTATATGAAATACTCCTATAAAATCTCAAGAAAATAGATTTTTGTTAATTATTTGACATTTTAGGAATTTTTGTAGAGTTTTTTTTAATTATTTGCATTTTTGTGCATATTTAAGTTTTATTTAAATTATGAAAAATACCCAAAAAAAAATTACTCATGGCATTTAGGATTTATTTTTACATTTTTAGAATTAATCATAATCATTTGCTATATAAAAAAATGAAAATCAAAAAAATGCTTCATTTTTACACTTTTCCTTTTATTGATTTTTTCTCCTTTAGTTTAGGATTTAAGTGATGTTTATAATTTTTATAATTATTTAATTACTTCAAATTTCACACTTTGGATAATTTAGAATTTTTTAATTTGTAAGATTTTAATTAAAAGAAAAGGAAATAAAAGAAAGTCTGGTTTTGGGTCTTCCTAATTAAATCTTCCCAGCCCAATTAGATTCCCCCATAACCCAATTCCAATACTACTACCCAAATTCTTATTGCCCATTACCCATTACCTTACCTCCTACATATAAGAATACATTGAGGAAACCTAAAAAACACACATTATCAGAAGAAGAACCCCTCCGATAAACAAAGACAAACGACGCTTCATCCTTCTCCAAAAGAGGAGACAATAATCGGACCCTCCCCATTTTCTTTGATGAACCTAAGCGTCATTTTTCCCCTTTCATTTTCTTCCTCATTTTTCTGACCTTCCCCACTTCAACAAAGACTAGAGATGAGACCCCTCACACATTAGACATTAGAGACACAAAAAAAAAATCAGAAGAACAGACCCTTCTTTCTAAAGCTAACAACCACATTTTCCAAAATCCAAAAAAAAGGAGCAAAGAACATCAGCAGCCGGGTCTGGATCTTATCGGAAAAGATCTGTCCAGCGACCCTCCGTTGATACCCGGCGAGACAGAGCAAACTCAGCTGAAACATCTTTTAAAAAAAATAGATCTAAAAAAAATACAAAAAATGGCTCCGAAAAAGAATAATAACATGGTTAACTTTCTGGGTTCAAAACTCTATTGATTGTTGTTGATTCGCGCTACTGATATTGTTGGGATCTAGTATGCTGAGCTTTATCCTTAAAAGATTCAAGCCTTTACTTGGCACCTTGCTATAATTTCGCACTTTAGGTATTCTTCAATCTCATACTTATTGCGTACACAGTATGTATCACATATTTTACATTTGGATGGCATTTTTATGACGCGGCGTTTGGAATCCTGTCGTATCTAATTACAAGCTTTTCTCGTGACCAAAGTTATTCCCTATTTATTATATTGTTGTTTATTATTATTTTAAACCTTTAGTAGCTGAAGCATGAATAGTCTAAATTCGTATATGTCTTTCATTCAATGTTTCTTTCATTTCAGTTTTTGGTCGTAATTTGCATAAGTTGGTTTTAAGTTTTTTGTTTGTTTGTTTGTTTGTTTGTTAACATTAGTAAAGGAGGTAATGATGGATCCGTGATTAATGTTTTGGATTTTTTAAAGATAAGGATTTGGGATTTGGTATCACAAAATGCGTTTGGACTATTCAGTCAACTGAGTTTGGATTAGAGCATTGTGCCAGACTTTTATTTTTAGCTCCCAGGCCAAATGATAATCAAAATTCGTAAGCTAGCCTATCTTTCTCTATAATTAATTTGCTCTATTTCCTCCATTATATTATCCATAATCAAAAACCCTGCAATAATCTCAAAGTAGTCTAGAAAACAATAATATGAATATCCGTAGTTTACTTTAGTTGAGAACAATAGTCTTGAAATAATTTGGGGCATGCCGTGCCAAATAAAATTTCAAAATGCATGGCCCTCATTTAATTAATTTTAATCCTTAGAAATCGAGGCGTGCCATTTAGTTGAATTTCCATGGCCCTCGCAAAGCTGAAACGCGTAGTTGCTTTAAGCGCGTTATTTCAATAATATTACCTTCCTAAACTCGGGTGTGCATTTCATGTGACCCAAATCCAAATCTTAACAACGTTGAATAAAATGTGTTTCGGATTGCGGGTGCATTTCATGTGGCGCGATCCAAAGACATGTTTCAAACGTCGTTAAATCTTCTTTAAAATAATTAAAAGCGGTTTGAATAAGTTTAAATGTACCATAGGCTAAAACATGTATTAAAATCAGATAATAGGCCAATTATGATAGTTTAAGCGACCGTGCTAGAACCACGAAATCCGGGGATGCCTAACACCTTCCCTCGGGTTAACAGAATTCCTTATTCAGAATTTCTGGTTCGCAGACTTCAAAAGGAAAGTCGAATTTTCCTCGATTTGGGATTTAAAAAATAAACCGGTGACTTGGGACACCAAATACTATGAATTGAATAAATAATTCCATTTCGAATAATGTCACTTAAATTTGAAAAAACTCCCTTGTACTACCTTCGGGTGTGTAAAAAAGGAGGTGTGACAGCAATCAGAAAATCTTGCCGTAAATAAATCTCCAGTCATCGGCTCTAGATATTTTATAATAGAAGGAGATTCATATCCAACATATATCCCCAACCCTCTTTGAGGACCCATCTTTGTGCGTTGTGGTGGGGCAATTGGAACATATATCGCACAACCAAAGATCCTAAGATGGGAAATATTTGGCTCCTGACCAAAAGCCAATTGCAATGGGGAGACTTTATGATAACTTGTGGGCCTTATCCGCACAAGTGCTGCTGCGTGCAAAATAGCATGACCCCATACTGAAATGGGAAGTTTTGTTCTCATAAGCATTGGTCTAGCAATTAATTGGAGGCGTTTGATCAATGATTCTGCTAGACCATTTTGTGTATGAACATGAGCAACCGGATGCTCAATTGTTATCCCAGTTGAAATACAATAATCATTAAAGGCTTGGGATGTAAACTCACCAGCATTATCAAGACGAATTGTCTTAATTGCATAATCTGGAAATTGTGCTCTTAGCTTTATTATTTGAGCCAACAATCTCGCAAATGCCATATTGCGAGTTGATAGTAAGCACACATGTGACCATCTTGTAGATGCATCTACCAAAACCATATAATATTTGAATGGTCCACATGGAGGGTGAATGGGCCCACATATATCACCCTGTATACGTTCCAGAAATGCAGGGGATTCCATCCTAACTTTAATAGTTGATGGTCTAATAATTAATTTTCCTTGAGAACACGCAGCACAAGAGAATTCCTTAAATTGAAGAATCTTCTGATTCTTCATTGCATGTCCATGTGAATTCTCAATTATTTTACGCATCATATTAGAACCAGGATGGCCCAACCGGTCATGCCAAATAATAAAATTATCTTGATTAGTAAACTTCTCGTTTACTATGGCATGTGTTTCAATCCTGCTAATACTTGTGTAGTATAAGCCGGAGGAAAGAGCAGGTAACATTTCAAGCACATATTTCTTACCGGACATTATTGTAGTAATATAAAGATATTCAATCTTTTCATCATTTGTAGTCTCAATATGATAGCCATTTTGGCGAATATCTTTGAAACTTAATAAGTTTCTTTGAGATTTACTACAATATAGTGCTTCATCAATAGCCAAATTTGTTCCTCCTGGTAGTAATAAATTGGCTCTTCCAGAACCTTCAATTAATCTTGTACTACCGGATATTGTATTAACATTCGCTTCTTTCATTACCAAATAAGAGAAATATCTCTTATCTTTTAAAATAGTGTGTGTTGTAGCACTATCCAGAAGACATATATCATCTTTATTAATCTTGAGTCCAACTGAAGACAAAAAGACAAATAATACATCATAAGAAATATGAAAGCAAGCAGAAAAAAAAACATTAAGAAATGCATTAGGAATGTAGAAACTAGCAACATGTGATGCATTAGGAAAATACACTCAAGAAAAATAAACTAATTGCAAACATAAAAATAACAACTTTTATAGCTTCATTCCCCAGTAAGATGATTAGTTCTTCAGTCAATATCCTCAAAGAAGTCTCTAGCTTCTAAATGAGTAATATTTGTTAGGCCTTCAAAATCATCATCTTTATATGCAAGATGTGCCTTAGAATTATATTTGTTCGAGAGACCTGCTTCATCATCATTATTTTGAAAGGTCAAGTGTGCCTCCACATTATTTTCTTTTTTTTGAGGGAGGCTTGATAAAGTTTGACAAAATGTTCTGGCGTACGACAAATGTGTGCCCAATGACCTCTCATACCACATCGGTGACACATACTAGTTTTACCTTTTGAATGATTAATTTGAGAACCCTTATTGTTCTCCAATTTATTTCCACCGTAATGATGATAATTGTTTCGTCCCCTGCCACGTCCACGTTTACGACCATGTCCACGACCACGGTAATTATTTTGTTTTCTTTCAAACTTAGCATATGCTGCTACAACATTCACTTCCGGAAATGAAGCTGACCCAGTGGGACGGTCTTCATGATTTTTCATTAATAGAGTATTATTTTGCTCTACCACAAGTATGCATGTGATTAACTCAGAATATTTCTTAAAACCTTTTTCACGGTATTGTTGTTGTAGCACCACATTTGAAGCGTGAAAAATAGAAAATGTTTTTTCCAATAAGTCTTCATCTATGATAGTGTCTCCACATAATTTTAATAGAGAACTTACTTTAAAGATAGCAGAATTATACTCACTTACGGTTTTAAAGTCTTGCAATCTTAAATGTATCCACTCATACCGAGTTTTCGGTAATACCGTAAGTTTTAGGTGGTCATACCGATCCTTCAAATTAATCCATAATTCAAGTGGATCTTTTACGGTTAAATATTCAGTTTTTAACCCTTCATGTAGATGATGACGAAGGAAAATCATGGCCTTCGCTTTATCCTGATTTGATGCTTCATTTCCTTGTATAATAGTATTTCCAAGACCTTTAGCGTCAAGGTGAATTTCAGCATCAAGGACCCATGATAAATAGTTCCTCCCGGTGATGTCAAGTTCCACAAATTCAAGTTTTGATAAATTTGACATAGTGAAAACTATCATAAAAGATGAATAAGTTAGAGAATAATTATAATAATAAACAATTAATGAAAACAAAACGATTAAGGTAAAAGAAATAAAAATAGAGCTATATCATGTTAACAATCTACTATTTCATTTTACTTTTGCCATAAAGTAGAAATTACATACTTGTTTCATTTCACTTTATATTATTGATATATATATATATATATATGTTAATAGAATCGAACGTGACTAACATTATTTATATGTTCCAATAAATATAAAGTAATTAAACTATAAAATTATTGCTTGTCAATTCATTTCTCACAGTTCTTCAAAATGCCTTAAAGATATGTTTTGATCCAGGGAGTCCATGAATATTATAAGTATGACATTAGTGCATAGGTAGTTTGATGACTTTGAGGTCCTCTAAGAGTTGAGCACGGAAGAAAATAGTTATTTTATCACTGCAATGTACTTAAACTATTTAAGATTCCCAAGCGCACAAGTAATCTGCAAACAGTGAGCATATGATATGTACTACCATAAATAAAATGATTACAATGATACATACCTTAATAAAATATGTCTCAACTTAGCGGGAGTTAAGAATAAAATTAGAGCTTCATGCTGATAACGTATTATAAAATAAAAGCAATGCAGTAAAATGTAAATAAGAAGAGATAGAAAGAAGGGAGAAGTGTTTTCTTCTTTCACTTTAGTGTATCTTTCCATTGCAATTACATGGCCTTTTATAGACATAAAAAGTAAAGATGATGGACATAAAGTAAGAGATTTAATCTTTAAGTTATTCACAACATGAGCATCCAATGTACAAACTATTCATAACAATGCATTAATTTTTGGTATTACTTATTAGTATTTGTTTGGCACACTTTTTCATATATTATTAATATAAATATTAATTATACAATCTTCTTGGTATTATCTTATGTATAACTAATACATAGCAAATCATAGTATTAGTAATACCAAGGCTATTAATGAATGTATTAGCATAGTTAAAGATAAAATTATCCTTTAAATCTCTTGAAGCTAAAGAATATGGAGGGAATTTTTCTAAATAACTAATTTTCTTAAAAATTATGCAATGCATTTTAATTTTTAATACACCATACCAAACAGTGGATAAGAAATATCCGTACATAACTAATGCTTGCATTACTAACATCTGCATTACTAATCCCTACATTATTAATATACTTTATTCAGCACTATTCTTATGCACTGTACCAAACGACCCTTTACATTTTAGGCTTAATGAGATGCTCTCTTGGGTTTAGGGGTTTGTTTAACCCAAAAAACTGACTTTCAAATTAATCAATTAAATTTATAAATGTAAGGCCATATGTATTTGATTCAATCCAATGATATTATTTTTTGCTAATCTAATGAATTAGACATGAAAAGAATAGTAGAAGTAAGTAATAAAACGGAAAATAAGTAGAAATAAAGTGTCAAATAAAGCTTGATAAGCTGAATTGTGACAAATTACGGATCAAGTTGTTATAAATTACAATGTGCAAAATTATGGAGTATAAATTTTAGATGATTATAATGGTGGTAAAGTGGATATATTTGCAGTACAAATTTCGAGTAGCCATTTTCGTTGAATAATGAGTCCATTATGAGCATTTCTATAGCCGATTCGTTACATTTGAAAGATTTACAACTGCTAAATTAATGCTGAATTTCGTAACTCCTGAGTTATTACTGAATTACATAACTATTGAGTTAATACTGATTCCGAAATTTCTCAAAAATTATTGATCTTTTGGTATTCTATATCAAGAGACTCTGAATAGTTGCTTCTGGGTACTTGATTATTTTTCCTAAAATACCTTACTCGGATATTCATAGACTTTTCGAACACTCGATCATTTTTCGAAGACCCAGGGTGATTATTTCTGGATTAACATCATTTGATCCCGATTAAGAGAACTTAGGATTTACTTCCATAGCTGACCTTCTAGTTTGACCTAGAGCTCTAGAAAATATTTGCTACGTGTTGGTCATTGATCTATTCACGTGTCAAGACCATGGTTGAAATTGTTGGTGTATACCCCAATATGAAGGTTCTGTAGCGTTTTTAAGGATTCCAGTTCTTGTAACATAAGATTCTAAAGCAAACAAGATATTAATCCAACTTAGAAAATGGTTCCTAGAGAATCTAAGGTATCTGCCTCCAACAGATGCTGCCTAGTTCTCATTTTTTTCCACCAAACTTTTGCAATAACTGTACAATTAGCCAGCTCTAGCAATAAAGGAAATTTTATCCAATAAATGAAGCAAATGCTCCAACAATTTAAGGCTGGACATTCCAACCAACAATCTCAAACATCTTCAGAAGAAGTAAAAAAAAAAAAGAAGAAGACCCTGATTGTGACTCGGTATAAGAATAATCGGAATGACGTTCGCATGACAAAATCATAACAACACTAAAATTGATATCACCCAAGACATCAACAAGCATTTTCTTGAAAATTACGGTAGCAATACTATAGCAGTACTGTACAACCATTTTACACTTTCATTGTACAAGTACTGTAAGAATATTATACACTGCTATTATAGAAGTCTAAATTTTTTCTTTAAATACCCTCCCCCCTTCACTTGTATTTTCACACACCACTAACTCGAACTGCAATTCAACCAATATCATCTTCGAGTTGGTTGAATTGATGTTCCAGTTTATCATCCGTAACATCAGAAACGTCACTATCTTCTAATAGAATATGTTCGATCTGATTAAGAGTGGACCCATATAAATCAAGGCTTCTAACTTTATTAGACAACTTGTAGTATTTGGCGATATGCCCTGGTTTGTGGCACTTGAAACATTTGCAAGAATTGGAGGTTTATAAAGCTGATAATTTAGGTTTACTAGGAACGGTTTTAGATTTAGAGGAGAAAGGTTTAGTCTTCCTAAACTTGGGTGTAGAAGATCTATGTTTTGAAATCCTAGAGGGAGTAAGCTCTAAGCAATTTTTTGGAGGGAGAGAGAGTATTTTGGAAGAAAGTGATGCGTGAAAATACAAATGAAGGAGGGTATTTATAGAAAAAATTTCAGACTGCTACAGTAGCAATGCACATAATTTTTGTAGTACTTCTATAGTGAAAGTATATAGTAAAAGTAAGTGTACAAGTACTACTACAGTGATTTTCAAGAAAATGCTTGCTGATGTCATGGGTAATGCCAGCTTTAGTGTTGTTGATAAGTGTGAATTTTAACCCTTTATCAGTGCCTCCTTCCTATAATTTTGTCTGAAAGTGCCAATTTTGTCCCCTACTCTAATGAAAATGGTTGAATTGCATGTGTACTGATAACGATAAGGCCTTGGAAAAAGAATGACTCAAAAAAAAAGATAATTCTAGCCATTTCAGTGAAGAGGAGAAGTGCAGAGAATAGAATTAGAACCGCGGTTGCAAGAGTATTTGCGGTCCGCAGAAATAAATACAGCCACAGAAGATGAACTAAAGCTTCAGGAATTTAGCCAAAAGTGCGGTCCACAGAAGAAAATATGTGGTCGCACTTTGATCCGCAAGATGGTCCGTACTGATAATTTGAATAATCAGAGAATGAGCAGTTAGTCGATTTTGGAGCCTCCTCAAATGCGGTCCGCAGAACTAAAAGTACAACTGCAAAAGCTGATGTGCGGCCTCAATGCTTGAAGTGCGACCGCAAAACTTCATCCATTGAAAGCACAGGAAACATCAATCCAGCAAAGTGCAGACCGCAGAACCCATTTGGCGGCCGCAAACCCTCCGAATGGCAAAATTTTAGGAGTCCTATAAATAGAACTTTATATGGCGTCTTTTAATTGTAGCAGCTTATAATTAGTTACTCTTCTCTATTTTGAGCAAGTGTGAGCTACAATTGAAGAAGATCTTCCACTCTTTCTTTTATTTTTGATTTTATGTCTTTAACTTCATCTTATTTTTCTCTTTCCATGAGTAGCTAAATTTTTATTTAGGGTTATAATCAAACTCTAGTATGTGAATCTTATGGGTCATTAATATTATGTTTGTTTATGATTGGGTTAAGTATTATTTAGCCTTGTTTATACTTTAAAGTTAGAATTAATGGTTGCAAATATTGATTAATGCCTTTTTGACCTTGTTCTTACTTGAGAAAGAGGAACTAAGTCTAAGAAAACATGGCTAACAAGGAACTAAACTAGTTGAGGGATTGATTAGTTTAATTAATGGATTTGGATAGAGATAGTGATAATCCAACTTTAGCTCATAATCAATTGCACTTATAGCTATCCAATTAGTCTTGATAAAGCTAAACTAGGCATAATCACTCTTTAATCGGGAGGTATAAAGTGAGTAATTAAGTTTTGAAAGTCATAGCAACCCCGATCTATCAAGCAAGCATAATTCACTTTACCCATTAGATTTACACCTAGGTTAGGATTACAAGTCTAGGCTTTTCTCCATTTGTTGCAACTTCCTAGCAATATTGCATATTAAGTGTTTGTTTTTTTTATTTCTTAGAATCATCCTAGTTCCAATCAATAGATTCGATACACTACTTTTGTTTGAAAGATAAATTAAGTTACATCAAGTTGCCTATTTAAGTATTTACCGAACACCCTTATAAACTCCTTGAGGTTCGATTCCGACTCTCGTTGGGTAATTTATATTGCTAATGAGCGTTTCATATCCCTTATTGGGATGTGTCTTGGACGTGACCAATTTTTGGCACCATGCCAAGGATTTTATGGTCTTAGCTATAAACTTGAATTTGTTTCCTGAGTATCTTCTTTTACTTTCGTGATTCTAACTTGCTGAGAGATTGTACGTTTTTATTGGAAAATAACGAACTTTAAAATTTATCATTGGGAGAGGTGGATGGCGAGGAGGAACAACTTGATAAAGTGCCCCATATTCCACAACTAAACTGTCGAGGCTGGGGGCAACAAGACAATGGCTTCCACCTCCCCCACCTCCAACACCACCACAACCCCAAGCGATACAATTCCGAAATTTGCGCAATAAAAGATATGCTTGTGCTATAGTCCCCCCTACTGTAAATCAACAGGAATGTTTCTAGTTGACAAGTAGGTGGATTCGAAGAGTATATATGGAATTTGATTAATACGCTATAGGTATAAGGCTCTATGATTTTTCTTCAAATAGTGACTTCAACTGAGCAGAAGAAATAGATGAACAAACGATAAAGTGTTGGAAGGTTTCAACCACGTGGCATGACACATTTAAAGCTTTTGTGTATTGTCCATATTACTATCTTATTTGTTTTTTTGATTACTGTCCATATTATACACAACGGACGAGGTATTCCTGGCAAAGTAGCATGAAGCGTGACGGAGATTAATAAGAAATTTTCTAAATTATGATAATTTATCATGATTAAAAATCAAATTTTTCGTTAAAATATAAATTCATTAATGTAAATGGTAAAATTGGTTAGTGACAGTTGGACGAATGAAAAGATGACACGTAGAGTCGAAGACAGGTAAGATGTGAGTCAGCAAATAATCAATACCAGTCGCCACCATGTGACCAGTGCTGGATAAGTCCCGAAAACAAAGTTGCTGGCGACAAAGGTTCAAAGTATTGGCATCAGGTAACATTATGAGCGGCTGATATAGAGAATATCTGTATTTGTAGTCAACTGCTATGCAACTATCAATGACACAGTTTTAGTCTCATTCAAGATGAGCTTGATTTGGGGATCTTGTCTCCTTGAATAGAACTATAAATAGGAGAATAACATCCATTGTAGAGATAAAATAGTATGCACACAAAAAGCTATATTCTGCTCTTATTTTATAACATTATTCTCAATCTTTGTCTTGAATATTGTTCTCACTTTTGCCACCGGAAAGACTAAGTTCAATAGTTCATAGCCATGCTTGTATTTCTTTAATTTCTTTTCATAATATTATTTTTGTTCTTAGTTACTTACTATTTTTGAGTCAATCGATTCGCTTGTCCATAAACCACGCTATAAATTCAACTGTACCGTTTTACGGGTAAATAATTTGGTATTCATTGTGGGGCATAGATAATTGTGTAATTACTTTGATCCATTCATCTGTTACTAACAAATTTTGATTCCTTCTTTTATAAAAGAAAAATCAAGTATGATAGGTAAAAATGTCAACAATGTCTACAATGTTGGAGCACACAATGAACGGGAGGATATGTTCCAGCGTGATGATTCAACATGCAAAACCCGCAACGAAAGAGATTAATCAACCCGGGTTCGTGAAGGCCAAAATGCTCGACATGTGAGGGGCCCAACTCCTGATGACACGGACGGTGAATTCATTGTTGAAACGGTCAAAATCTTAAGAGAACAAAAAAAGCAATTATGGATCACCTCTCACGGGACAGAACTAAAGCATGCATTATCCAATGCTTCCAATAATGCTAATGGAAGGGCTTCGATTCCTCCTAACATTCCTGCAAATGAAACGGTTCAATGAGCCGATAATGACACTCCAAGGGAGGAGATCGGTTTCGACGAGGCAGGAGGTACCGATAATAGATCTAGGAACCACAACTTAAATGACCCTTTCAAAACCGAGCTCATGAGATTCATGAATAAACGAATGGATCAAAATGCAAAGAAATTTCATGATCGAATGGATCAGATCCGGGGAGAGCCACCAGTATTAGAGGGACCAGATTCCAAGAAGTATACGCAACTGCCGTTTAAACTAAGTATGGATCCACAATTGATCCCAAAGAGATTTAAGATACCGGATATACCAAAATATGATGGGACTTCATATCCTCAGGAATACATCAGGACTTACACTACAAAAGCAAAGGGAAACGACCTGGCCTAGAATGAGATCGAATCTGTTTTATTGAAGAAGTTTGGCGAAACCCTGAAAATGGGTACTTTAACTTGGTATTCTCTCTTACCTGAATATTCCATTGATTCTTTTGAAATACTTGTAGATTCATTTATCAAAGCTCATGCTGGAGAAAGAAAGGTCCAGGCAAGGAAGGCGGATATATTCTGTCACGACCCAACTCCCACTATAGGTCGTGATGGCGCCCAACTTCATTGTTAGACAAGCCAACGGTGAACTAATTCATTTAGTTATTCATTTTTATCCCTTTTTAAATCATAAATTTTATTTAACAAAGAAATTAAGTATAGAAGGCTATGGTAATATAAAGCATAAATAAAACTTAAGAGTGAAATGGTGATATTAATAGACAAAAAAAGGCATAATCATCTACTAGTAATTTCCAAAATTCGGTGTCACACTTGCACGAGCAATATAATAGAATGTACAAAACTCCTATAGCTATTGTCTGAGATAAAACAGAGTTAATAAATACAACAAGGAGGAGACTCCAGGTGCTGCAGAATAGAGTATGGGAAGCTGTTCACCACCAGGTCTCCGGGTAACGGGGATGCCCTCCCGAATGGCCACCAAATGTACCTACCTTAGAACCTTTATAATTAGTGCATAAGTATAGCGTGAGTATGTAAAAAAAACGTGTACCCGGTAAGTATTTAGCCGAACCTCGAAAAAGTAGTGACGAGGGGTCGACATTGGCACTTACTAGAAGTCAATAAATAAAGTGCAAGAATCATAGCTAAGCATAAAACACAACAGTAACAATAGAATAAGAAGCAATAAATAAGTGATTCTTTATCAAAATACCAATCTAAGACCCCCGAATATCACATGCCAGTTTCAACAAATATAGGCCATCAAGTAGTTACAAATTCACAAATCATGAAGAAAATATCAAGTATAATTGGACTCCTAGTGACATCGCGCACGAGTTATTTGAGGTTGTATGACCTGATCCATAATAATCGTGTACATGCATTACTGAGGTTGTACAGTCTGATCCACGGATGCATATATATATATATATATATATATATATATATATATATATATATATATAAGCATTCGACCCGATCCACAAGAATAAGAAAATACTTCGGACTACAGGACATACGTTTACAACACCAAGATAGGCACATAAAGGAGCATAAAATTTCTATCAACAATCGAATATTCCGCCAAAACTTAAAGTAATGAAGCTCGGTCTAACAAAATCTCTAATCAAATTTCACTTAGTAATACAAGTAATTAAACTAACAAGTTGGGTTCAATTAATACAAATATAGCATGATAAGTCCTATGTCTACCTAGACATAACATAATTTTTAGCTACGTACGAACTCTCATCACTTCGTGCGTACATAGCACCCACAATTATTAATGAATAACAATTTAAACACCGGTGGGGTTAATTCCTCTTACGAAGTTAGGCAAGATATTTACCTCACTTCCAAGTTCACTACCTGGCTCTTCAACCACACTAATTGCCTCAAATCGATGTCGAGCAATCCGAAACTAGCAAAGGGTCGTACAAACTAATCAATATAGCTCAAACGTACGCAATTTAACTATTAGAGTAATTACCCAACCCGATTTAGAAAATTCCTAAAAATCAACCCTGGCCCACAGTCCGAATTCCAAAAATACGTAAAATAATATTACCCACAACCTTGCGAACTCAAATATACAATTTCTACACAATTTCATAGTCATTTTCGTAGTCTAATCCCATTTTGCCCAAACCCTACATTTTTCAAAAAAATCCCATAATTCCTACAATTTTTATGTTAAAATCTATCCATAATCTATGTATTAAACTTACATAATTTAGAAATTACGTACCTCAAGATGCTAGGAGAAAATCCCTATCTAAAAAGCTCCATAATTGGCCAAGAGATGTGTGACATGAAGAAAATGGCATAAGTCCCGTTTTTAAATTAAGTCACTGCCAAACATCCCTTCTTCGCAATCGCGGTAGAGGCCTCGCGATCGCGAAGGCAAAAGTCTGCCACGCCCAAAAAACATGCTTCGCGAACGCGACAGGAGCCTTACGATTGTGAAGGATAACCTGTACTACCCTTCCCAAACGCTAGCTCCTCTATGCGAACGTAAAGGCTACCATTCTGACCCCTACCCACCTTTTTTCCACTACGTGATCGAGACCCAGATTTTGTGAATGCGAAGGCCAGTAGCCCCAAAGCATCGTGATTGCGACCTCCATATCGCGAACACATATAAATAAAGTCCTAGCCCAATTCCTTCATGCGAACACGAGGCTTTCTCCGCGTTCGTAAAGAAGGAAACCAGCAACAGGTTTTTTGCAATTTTGACTTAACTCCGGGTGGTGCTAAACACACCCGAGCCACCCGGGACCCCGTCCAAATGCTCCAATAAGTCCATAAACATAATCCGGACCTACTCGAAGCCTCGAAACACATAAAACAACATCAAAACTAAGGATCGCACCCTAAAACCAAATTAATCAACTTATGAATGTCAAACTACTTTAACTAGCTCCGAACGTGACGAATCACACTTAGACAACTCGGAATGATGCCAAATTTTGCGCACAAGTCATAATTCACCATACGAACCTATTTCCAGGATCGAAATCCCAAACAAACTTAGATAGTACCAAAGTCTACTTCAAAACAAATTTAAGAAACTTTAAACCTTCAAGGCACACACTTTCAACATTAAGCATTGAAACTCTCCCGGATCACCCGAAACTATATCCTAACACACTCCCAAGTCCAGAATCATCATACAAACCTATTGGAACCATCAAATCCCGGTTCTGATGTTATTTACTCAAAACGTTGACTCAAGTCAAACTTGGCCATCTTAGGACACTATTAAGGAACTAAGTGTTCTGTTTCAACCCGACCCTTTCCAAACCCAAACCAACCATTCATGTAAGTCATAAAATAGTAAAAGCACATACGGGGAGTCTTAATTAGGGTAACGGGAATCTATAAAGAAAAATGACTGGTCGAGTCATTACATTCTCTACCTCTTAAAAACATTCATCCTCGAACGAGTCTAGAATCATACCTGGAGTGCTAAATAAGTGTGGATATATGCTCAGTATGTCCTCATCAGCCTCCCAAGTCACCTCCTCGACTTGGTCCCTCTACTGGACCTTTACCACATAAATATTCTTAGACCTCGATTGGCGAACCTTCCTGTCAACAATAGAAACTGGCTCCTCCTCATAACCCAAGCTCTTATCTAGCTGAACTGTACTATAATATAACATATGTGATATATTAGCATGGTACTTCTGGAGTATAGATACGTGGAAAATCGGATGAACTCCCGATAGACTAGGAGGCAAAGCAATCTTGTAAGCAACCTCTCCAGTTCGCTCTAACACCTCAAATGGACCGATGAACCGGACTCAGATTACCCTTCTTGATGAACCTCATGATACCCTTCATCAGCAAGACTTTCAAGAGAACTTTCTCGCCTACCATAAATGATAAATCATGCGCCTTCTGATTCTCATAACTCTTCTGTCAGGACTGAGCCGTGCAAAGTTGTTTCTGTATCAACTTTACCTTATCCAAGGCATCCTTTACCAAATCAGTACCATATAACCTAGCCTCACCGGACTCAATCCAGCCGATGGGGGAATGACATCATTGACTATACAAAGCCTCAAAGGGAGCCATCTCGATATTGGACTGATAACTGTTGTTATAAGAAAACTCGGCCAAAGGTAAGAATCGATCCCACTGCCCTCTGAATTCAATCACACAAGCTCTGAGAATATAATCCGGAATCAAAACCGTTTGCTCTGACTGCCCGTCGGTCTGCGGATGAAAAGTCATACTGAGCTCTACCCAGGTACCTAGCTCGCTCTGTACTTCTCTCCAAAAATGTGATGTGAACTGAGGGCCTCTATCTGAAATGATAGAAATAGGCACACCATGCAACCGGATAATCTCCTGAATATAAATCTGGGCCAACCTATCTAAAGAGTACGTAGTCACTACCAGGATAAAGTGTGACAACTTGGTCAGTCTGTCAACAATGACCCAAACGACATCAAATTTCTTCAACGTCCGCGGCAACCCGACTACAAAGTCCATAGTGACGCGCTCCCACTTCCACTCTAGTATAACCATCTGCTGAAGTAAGCTGCATGGCCTCTGGTGCTTATACTTAACCTGTTGGCAATTTAGACATTTCGCAACATACTCAACTATGTCCTTCTTCATCCTCCACCACTAGTAATGCTTCCTCAGGTCACGATGCATCTTCATAGAACATGTATGAATAGAATACCGTGAACTGTGTGCCTCCTCTAGAATCGTCCCTCTCAAGTTATCAACACTAGGAACATATAGGCACCCCTAGAGTCATTGGACACCATCGTCACCGATAATGACATCTTTGGTACCACCCTATAGCACCTTCTTTCTAAGAACCAGCAAGTGTGGATCATTATATTGTCGATCCTTGATCCTCTCAAATAAAGAAGGCTGAGCTACAACACATGCAAGAACTCGACTAGGCTCTGAAATATCCAACCTCAAAAGTCTGTTAGCTAAGGACTAAATGTCTAAAGCCAATGGCCTCTCTTCTACTGAAATGAATGCCAAGCTACCCATACTCTTGGCCTTTCTGCTCAAGGCATCCGCAACCATATTCGCCTTACCCGGATGATAAAAGATAGTAATATCATAATCTTTTAGTAACTCAAGCCACCCGTGCTACCTCAGATTAAGGTCCCTCTACATAAACAAATACTACAAACTGTGGTGATCGGTATAGACCACATACGACACCTCATAAAGATAATGCCTCTAGATTTTGAGAGCACGAACTATCGCGGCCAACTCCAGATCATGTACGGGGTAGTTCTTCTCATGAGACTTCAGCTGACGTGAAGCATATGCAATAACTCACCCCTCCTACATTAATGCACAACCCAAGACAATGCTTGAAGCATCGTAATACATAGTATATATACCTGAACCAGATGGCAACACTAACAATGATGTTATAGTCAATGCGGTCTTGAGCTTCTGAAAGCTCGCCTCGCAATCATCGGACCATCTGAACAAAGCACCCTTATGGGTTAATATAGTCAAAGGAGATGCAATGGATGAGAAACCCTATACAAACCAATGATAATAACCTGCTAAACCCAAGAAACTCCTGATCTCGGTCGCTGTGGTAGGACGAGGCCAACTCTGAACTACCTCGATCTACCAGGGATCTACCTTAATACCCTCACCTAACACAACATGCCTAAAGAATGTCGTCGAATATAACTAGAACTCACACTTGGAAAACTTAGCATATAGCTTATGTTCCTGCAAGGTCTGAGGCATAACCCTCAATTGTTGCTCGTCCTCCTCCATACCACGCGAGTAGATCAATATGTAATCAATGAAGACGATGACAAATGAGTCAAGATATGGAATGTACACCCAATTCATCAAATCCATAAATTCCACCGGGTCACTAGTCAAGCTAAAGGACATCACTAGAAACTCATAGTGCCCATATCTAGTCCGGAAAGCCATCTTCGGAACATTCGAAGCACGAATCCTCATCTGATGATACCAGAGTTTAAGTCGATCTTAGAGAACACTCTAGCACCCTGTAATTGATCAAACAAATCATCAATGCGCGGAAATAGGTACTTATTCTTGATGGTAACTTTGTTCAATTGGTGATAATCAATGCACTTTTGCATACTCCCATTCTTCTTCTTTAAAAACAATACCGGTGCACCACAAGGCAACACATTCGGACCGATGAACCCCTTCGCGAGAAACTCCTCAAGTTGTTCCTTCAACTCTTTCAGAGCCATACAATACAGTGGAATAGAGATAGGTTGGGTGCCTAGTGCCAAGTCAATACTGAAATATATATCACGCGATCTGGTGGCATGCCTAGTAGATCAGAAGGAAATATATCGGAGAATTCTCACACCACGGACACTGGATCAATCGTGGGAGTCTCCATAATAGTATCCAGAACTTAATCCTAATAGGCCAAATAACCCTTTTTGACCATATGTCGAGCCTTCAGAAAAGAGATAACTCGACTAGATATACTGATAGATGAAGCTCTCCACTCCAATCTAGGAAACTCTAGCATCGTCAAGGTAATAGTATTGGCATGGTAATCAAGGATGACATGGTATGGAGACAACTAGTACATGCCTAGGTTGACCTTAAAGTCGGTCATATGAACCAACAGAAGATCTACTCTGGTCTCATAATAATAGAAAGTCACAATGCAGGACCGATAAACCCGATCCACGACAACAGAATCACCTACTGGCGTGGACATATATACAAGAACACCCAAGGACTCACGAGATACATCCAGAAAAGGAGCAAATAAAGAAGACACATATAAATAAGTAGACCCTGGATTGAATAGTACCAAAGCATCCCTACCGCAGATAGAAATAATACATGTGATCACGATGTCTAAGGCTACTGCATCTGGTCTGGCTTGAAAGGCATATAACCTAGTTAGAGTGCCACCTAGATGGCCTCTGCCTCTAGACGGTCGGACATGCGGTGCAACAGCTAGTACGTGATCTTAGGCTGATGGCCCTTCTGTACTGGCTTGCTCCGAAGCTTAGGGTAAAACCTCTTCATCTGACCAAGCTCCCCACACTCGTAGTAACCTCTTGATGTGGAAAACTACTGACCCTGAGTCTGCCCCTGTTGACCTGAATGCCTACTGGAGGAACCCTGAATGGCTGGTGGACAGTGGGAACTTTCTGGAATGGCACTGAATTAGGTCCGCACTGGACCACTTCGAGCAGGCGGTGGTGCTGAATGTATGGGCCTAATGGAATGGCCCATCATGAACTAGCCTCTGCCCTAGACGGGGCACCACTAAATCTGCCCGAATGTCGAGGCTGCTTCTCCCCCATTGTATACAATTGACCCTGGCTGCAAATACCCTCGATCCTTCGAGTTATCTTCACAACCTTCTCGTAAGAAGTCCCCAAATCAACCTATCATGCCATAGTAACCTGGATACCATAATGCAAGCCTACAATAAACCTATACACTCTCTCTATATCTGTGGGGAGTATCATAAGTGTGTGGCGAGACAACTCGGAGAATCTCGCCTCATAATTGATTACAGATATCTGACTCTACTAGAGCGACTCAAACTGACCTCGTAACTCTTCCCTCTAAGAGGAGGGAATATACCCCTCCGAAAAGAGGCATGTGAACTGGTCCCAAGTCAAGGGAGGTGAACCTGCTAGCCTGCTATAGAGATAAGACTGCCACCATCTTTCGGCCCTGCCCTCCAACTAAAATATGGTGAAGTCCACCTTGTTGGACTCCAATTCCAATACACATGTGTTATGCAGCCTGTCTCTGCAATGATCAATAAAAACCTGAGGGTCCTCATGTCACTCACCGCCAAAGATAGGAGGATGTAGCCTGGTCCATCTGTCTAGCTACTTCTACTGCTCAACGGTCATGGATCGTCTGTGCTCTAGTATAACCGTTGCAACTGACTTGGACCCGCTTGTAGGTAGTGCACCTGGGGTTTGATAAACAGCAGCAACATGCCCTGGAGCCTGAGAGGTAAGGGTCTTTTCTCCCCATCCACCAGAGATGTGGCTCGGTCTCCAGGAAATAGCCCTGCCTGAGTCATCAAATCCATAAACCGCATCATACGGCCCATGACCTCCTGAAATCCCGGTGCAATTATAAAATTTGTCGGGGCCGGCTACGCTGCAGGCGCCTCTTCCTGCTCCTCAGTAACAGTATTCTCTAATGGATCTACTGATGGTACAAAGGGAGCAACTCTTGTACACCCCTATCCTCTAACAGGATTTTCGGCCCCCCCTCGGCCTCTAAATCTGATGACTAGGGGAGCGGCCCCTATATCGTCAGGTACTACCTTAGCATGCATTCTCACCATCTGTGAGAGAATAAGAGAAAGATACTTAGCACAACATCAATTGCATGATAAGAGATAAAGAAAGAAAAGTTTCCTAACACCCTATAGCCTCTCGAAGATAAGTATGGACGTCTCCGCACCGATCCGCAAGACTCTATTTGTGAGACCTATGTAAACCTAGTGCTCTGATACTAAGATGTCACGACCTAATTCCTGTTATAGGACGTGATGACACCCAACATCGCCGTTAGGAAAGCCAAGGTGAACTAATCCATTTAATTATTCATTTTTATCCCTTTTTAAATCATGAATTTTATTTATCAAAGAAACTAAGTATAGAAAGCCATGCTGATATAAAGCATAAATAAAATGCAAGAGTGAAATGGTGATATTAATAGACAAAAAAATTCATAATCATCTACTAGTAATTCCCAAAATCCTTTGTCACAAGTACACGAACAATCTAGTAGAATATACAAAATTCCTATAGCTACTATTTGAGATAAAAGAGGCAAAAATAATAAATACAACAAGAAGGAGACTACGAGTGTTGCAGAATGGAGCATGGGAAGCTGCTCACCACTAGGTCTCTGGGTAACGAGGATGCGCTCCCGAATGGCCACCAGATGTACCTGCCTCAGAACCTGCACAATTAGTGCAGAAGTGTAGCGTGAATACGTAAAGAAAGTGTAGCCAGTAGGCATCTAGTCTAATCTCGAAGAAGTAGTGACAAGGAGTCGACATCTAAACTTACTAGTGTCAATAAATAAAGTGAAAGAATCATAGCTAAGCATGAAATACAATAGTAACAATAGAATAAGAAGCAATAAATAAGAATTTTTTTATCAAAATACCAATCTAAACCCCCCGAATATCACATGCCAATTTCAACAAATATAGGCTATCAAGTAGTTACAAATTCTTAAGTCATGAAGGAAATATCAAGTATAATCGGGCTCCTAGTGATTTCACGCACGAGTTATACCGAGGTCGTATAGCCCGATCTATAATAATCGTGTACATATACTACCGAGGCTATACGGCCCAATCTACAGGAATAGGGAAACTCTTCGGACTACAGGACATACTTTTACAACACCAAGATAGGCACCAAAAGGAGCATAAATTTACTATCAACAATCGAATATTCCCCAAAAACTCAAAGTAACGAAGCTCGGTCTAACAAAATCTCTAATAAAATTTCACTTATTAATACAAGTAATTAAACTAATAAGTTGGGTTCAAATAATATAAATATAGCATGATAAAGTCCTATGTCTACCCAGACATAACATGATTTAGCTACGTACGAACTCCGATCACTTCGTGTGTACGTAGCACCCATAATTATTAACAAATAACAATTTAAACACTTATGAGGTTAATTCCCTCTTACAAGGTTCGGCAAGAGATTTATCTCGCTTCCAAGTTCACTACCCGGCTCTTCAACCACACTAATTTCCTCAAATCAATGCCAAGCAATCCGAAACTAGCCAAGGATTATATAAACTAACCAGTATAGCTCAAAAGTTCATTATTTAGCTATTAGAGTAATTAACCAACCCAATTTGAAAAATTCATAAAAGTCACCCCGGGGCATATGTGCCCAGATTCGGAAAATATTCATAGAATAATGTTACCCACAACCTTATGAACTCAATAATACAATATCTACACAATATCATAATTATTTTTGTGGTCTAATATCAGTTTTACCATACCCTAGGTTTTAAAATAAAATCCCATAATCATACAATTTCTATGTTAAAATCTATCCATAATCTATATATTAAACTCACATTATGTAGAAATTACTTACCTTAAGATGCTAGCTGAAAATTCCTCTCTAAAAATCTCCAAAATCGGCCAAGAGATATGTGAAATGAAGAAAATGGCGTAAGTCCCGTTTTTAAATCAAGTCACTACCCAGACATCCCTTTTTCGCGATCGCGATAGGGGCCTCGCGATTGCGAAGGAAAAAGTCTAACACACCCAGGAAACGTTCTTCGCGAACGCGACAGGAACCTCACAATCGCGAAGGCTAACCTGTCCTACCCTTCACGAACGTGAGCTCCTCTTCGCGAACGCGAAGGCTACCAGCCCGACTCCTCCCCAGTTGACTTTCCACTACACGATCACGACCCAGCTTTCGCGAATGTGAAGGCCAATGGCCCCAGAGGATCACGATCGTGAGCTCCATCTCACGAACATGTAGAACAAAAGTTTCCCAGCCCAATTCCTTCATCGCGAATGCGAGGCTTTCTCCGGGTTCGTGAGGAAGGAAACCAACACCAAATTTTCTACAATTTTGACTTAACTCTATGTGGTCCGAAACACACCCCGGGACCTTGTCCAAATGCTCCAACAAGTCCATAAATATAGTACGGACCTGCTCGAAGCCTCGAAACACATAAAACAACATTGAAACTAAGAATCGCTCCTTAAGACCAAATTAATCAACTTATGAACTTTAAACTTCTTCAACTAACTGCGAACGCGACGAAGCACACTTAGACAACTCCGAATGATGCCAAATTTTGCGCACAAGTCATAAATCACCATATGGACCTATTCCCAAGCTTTGAATCCCAAATAGACATCAATAACACCAAAGTCTACTTAAAGCCAAATTTAAGAAACTCTAAAGCCTTCAAGGCACCAACTTTCAATATTAAGCACCAAAACGCTCCCAGATCATCCAAAACTCAATCCGAACACATGCCCAAGTCCAAAATCATCATACGAACCTATTGGAACCATCAAATCCCAGTTCTGAGGCATTTACTCAAAACATTGACTCAAATCAAACTTGGCCATCTTAGACCACTATTAAGGAATTAAATGTTCCGAATTCAACCTGAGCCCTTCCAAAACCAAACTAACCATCTCCGTAAGTAATAAAATAGTAAAAGAACATACGAGGAGTCTTAATAGGGGAACTTGGATCTAAAAAGCAAAACGATGGGTCGGGTCATTACATATTTAGAATATCCCAAGGAGAAACTGAACTGTTGTGAGAGTTCGTTATCCGATTCCCGAAAGAAAGGATGTTGTTACTAGTAGTTCTGAATGAGTGGGAAGCGGAGGCATTTACAAAGGGTCTCAAACCATTGATCTTCGATGCCTTACAAAAATTGAAGGAAAGCTTGCTCGAATTTCAGGCAACCACATGGGCAAATATTCACAATCGCTATAAGTCAAGTATTAGAATAGAAGATGATCAACTTGGCTTCTTGGTGTCTTCCAATGGATTGAATCGTGACCAAAATTAAGATAAATTTAAAAATAATTTTGATGAAGATTAGAGGTCCTTTACAAGTTGTTTTCATCCATACGAGAGGGTTGATGGGCGTGGTAATAAAGGATTCCAGTCATGTGATAGGTTCACTTCCGATAGAAGGGCGGATCGTGGTTGGAGTAGAAGATTGTTGCGGGAGAAAGAGGAGTCGGGTCGTGAGTCCCAGCATATCCTGAGTTGTTCGATTATAATTTTAATATTAGCCTGGTGGAATTGGTGTCGGCCATGAGAAATATTAAAAAGGTGGCAACGTTGTTGAAGAACGGTCACCTCAGAGAATTTCTAAGTGATCGCACCAAGAACAACTATGGGACAAACTGGGACAATGAATAACCATCAAAACTGGCAGCAGGGTCACCTCAGATGAAAATCAACATAATCTTTGGAGGAGATGAAGTATATGGGGTGATGTTTTTGGCAGCAAAGAAGATGAAGATATCGATAACTCATGGCAAAAGGATCCGAGAGATATCGAAGGATGACATTACCTTCACGGAAGAGGATGATGATGGGATTCTTCTACCACACAACTATGCTTTGGCTATTTCTCTTAATATTTTTGATGACAAAATTAAATGTGTGTTAGTGGACCAGGAAGTTTAACGGGGAGCATTATTCCGGCGATAAAACCTCTATCTAGCGTCAACTTAGCAAGTGTGACAACCCGAGAGAAATTTTGCTGCCCACACATACCGAAGGAGTAATGAATACTACATTGTTCGAAGTGGTAGATGGCGAGTGAGCTCTAATGTAATCCTTGGAAGGTCATGGATACATGAAATGAAGGTTGTACCCTCAACCTATCATCAACTGTTAAAATTCCCAACACCAGAAGGGATCAAGAAGATCATATGAGATCAACCGTCTATAAGAGATATGAACGCGGTGACTATTTCCAACATCAAGGGCAAAGAAACGAACAAATAAAAATTACAGGAACCAGTGCTTTCTTCCATCTCACTTGAAGGTGATAAAGATGAGGAGTCATCAGAATTATACCAGGTACCAAGGTCTTTTCAGGTATCGGAGGAGACAAATGCGACCAAGTTAACCGCAGAAGAGCTCGAACAAGTGTCTTTGTTCGAAGAATTTTTGAAAAGAAAATTCCATGTAGGAACGGGGTTGAGTCTCGAACACAGGTTGAAAATTATGGATTTTCTTAAATCAAACGTTGATTATTTTGCATGGTCGTATTTAGATATGACATGTATTCTATTGGAGGTGGCGGTCCATAAACTGAGTCTGGATCCAAATTCCCCTGGTAAGGTAGAAGAAATGACCAATAACAGGTTTGTTTGGGAAGAGGTAACAGGAGGTAAGTTAACCGGATTGGCTTGCTAACATAGTAGTACAACCTAAAAAGAATTACAAATTTAGAATGTGTGTAGATTATAAAGATTTAAATAAGACATACCCCAAAAATTCTTTCCCATTGCCAAACATTGATCAAATTATTGATGCTATGACCGAACATGAGTTAATAAGTTTTCATGATGCTCATTCCGGGTATAATCAAATTAGGGTGAATCTGAATCACAAATTTTGGCACATATTGCTATAATGTGTTTCCTTTTGGGCTTAAAAAAATCGGAGCCACTTACCAGAGGCTTGTTAATAAAATATTTGAAAAAAGATAGGTAAAACAATGGAACTTTATATTGACGACATGTTTGTTAAGTCTCTTAACATAGGAGATCAACTGAAACATCTCCAAGAGATATTTGACATTTTGAGAAAATATAATATGAAGCTCAACCTGAAGAAATGCGCCTTTGGAGTTGGTTCTGGTAAGTTCTTAGGGTTTCTCATCTCTCAAATAGGAATTGAGGTAATCCCCGATAAAATTAAATCCATCAAGGATATACCGGACCAGTTAACAAGTGTGAAGGAAGTACATAGATTGACTGGTAGATTGGCGGCTCTTAGCAGGTTCATCTCGAGGTCTTCAGAAAAGTCATCATTTTCACTTTTGAAAAAAATGACTTTGTGTGGACTCCTGAATGTCATCAGGCACTAAAGATCTGAAAAGATGCCTATCTACCCCTCCGTTAATATCAAAACCAGAAGAATGTGAGCAACTGCTGATTTATCTAGTGGTCTCGGAAGAAGCGGTAAGCGCTGTTTTGGTCCGAAAAAAAAGGTATGCAATTTTTCATTTATTATGTTAGTAAAATATTATCAGGAGCGGAGACACGATATCCGCACCTTGAAAATTTAGCCTTGGCTCTCGTAGTTGCCTCTCGAAAGCTTAGGCCTTATTTTCAATATCATCTAATAGCCGTTGTGACAACCTTTCCCTTAAGGAATGTCCTTCATAAACCTGAGTTGTCGGGTCACTTGGCTAACTGGGCAGTCGAAGTTAGTGAATTCGATATTGAATACATGCTCAGGACCGCAATCAAATCACAAGTTTGTCCGACTTTGTGGCCGATTTCAATCCGAGGTTAATGTCTTAGCTTCTAAAGAAGTAGTGTTGGTATCGGGAACGGTATCAGGAGTTTGGACCTTGTTTATGAATAGAGCTTCCAATGTAAAAGGGTCCGGTCTCGGGGTAGTTTTAATCACTCCTTTGGAGGAAACTCTGAGGCAGGCCATTAGAACTGTACCACTAACTAACAATGAAGCCGAGTATGAGACTTTGGTTTCAGGGCTTGAACTAGCTCGGGGACTAGGTTTCGAGGTCATCGAAATAAAGTGCGACTCCTAGCTGGTGGTGAAACAAGTATACGAAATTTTCAACACCAAGGAGGAGCGCATGCAATAATACTTGAACAAGATTTAAGTATTACTTTCTCGGTTCAAAGAGTAGTCAATCATCCACATTCCAAGGGAGGAAAATGTGGAGGCAAACGCATTAGCCAATTTAGGTTCGTCCACAAAAATGAAAGGATCTGATTCTAGTACAGTAGTTCAATTGTTGCATTCGATGTTGAATGTGGATGGCTACTGTGAAGTTAATTCAACCAATTTAATCTAGGATTGGAGGAACGAGTTCATTGAATATCCAAGGCATAGAAAATTGCCTGAAGACCCAAAAGCGTCCCGGGCACTATGGACCAAGGTAGCTCGTTACTATCTTGTTGACGGATAGTTATACAGGAGGTCATTCCAAGGACCACTGGCTCAGTGTTTAGGGGCCTCGGAGGTTGACTACGTGATGAAGGAAGTTCATGAAGGATTATGCGGGAACCATTCCGGTGCAAGACTCATTGGTTCTCAAGTTAGTCAAAGCTGGCTGCTATTGGCCCTAATAGAGCAAGACGCAAAGATATTTGTACAAAAGTTGATAAATATCAACTCCATGCACAGTTCGTGCATTGATCGGCAGAAATTTTGCATTCGATGGTGTCACCATAGCCATTCATGAAATAGGGGATGGACATAGCCGGTCCCTTGCCACAGTGACCTGGTAAGGTAAAATTTCTTTTGGTTTTAACATGTTATTTTAATACATGGTTTGAAGCAAGTGCTTACCAAAATATCAGAGCACGAGAGGTGATCAATTTTATATGCATATTGTCTACCCATTCGGAATACCAAAAGAAATTACTTGTGATAATAGGCCACATTTCATAGGTTCCAAAGTCACAAAGTTTTTGGAAGGATCGAAGATCGAACGAATTACATCTTCACCATACCACCCATGTGTGAATGGACAGGCAGAATCAACCAACAAGGTAATCATTCAAAGCCTTAAATAAAGTTAGACGATGCTAAAGGCAAGTGGCTAGATAAGCTACTATGTGTGTTGTGGGCATATCGGACCATGGCAAAGTTGAGGATAGGTGAAACACCCTTTTCACGTGTATACAGTTCAGAGGCTTTGATACCAGTGGAGGTAGGGGAACCAGCCTTAAGGTTCTCTTGAGCAAACGAAGAAACTAACAATGAAGCACTGCTAGTTAAATTAGATTTGCTTGAAGAGCACCGGGATCTGGCATTTGTGAGGATGCTGGCACAAAAGCAAAGGATGGAAAGGTATTATAACCGCAGAGCAAATCTCCAATATTTCAAAGTGAGGGATTTGGTTCTGAGAAAAGTCACTCAAAGTACTCGGGTAGTTAATGTCGGGAAGCTGGGACCAACGAGAAAGAGCTTATCAAGTTTCAACTATAACCGGTAGAGGTTTGGATGAATTGAAAATCAAGATAACGTGACTCACCTCAAAAGGTATTATTGCTGAAGATCCTTGTTGGTGCTGAAAGTATGTGTTGTACTCTTTTTCCCTTTTAGCAGTTTTTGTCCCAATTGAATTTTCCTGGCAAGATTTTAATGAGGCAGAAATATAAAGCATACTACGAAGGAAGGATCATCGGAAAATGCAGGACTTCCAATGTCAAGGCACTAGGGTCCTTCACCAGTGAATCAACAACCATAAGATCTATTGCCTTCACTTTAGCATGAGTAAAAACAAACCATCCACAAGCTATTTCCATTAATGAGGTAGCAATGTAAAGCATACTACGAAAGAAGTGTCGTTGGTAAATGCAAAACTTCCAGTGTTTGAATTCTTGTGCTTAGCATCCGAACACTGAGGGGAAATAATACATGACAAGGCACTAAAAGTGTTACGAAGATTGGGCATTGTTAGAACCGGGATCAATATCTTATCAGGACCTAGGACTACATGATCAGCCCCATAGAAATAAGTTATACAAGTTAGCCACATATATTGGCAACTTTATTTACTAAAGCAAATGAATGTCTATGTAAATGTACTTTTAAAAATAGAGGAAATAAATCAAAATCCTTTTATTTTTATCTTATTTCTTGTCCGATTGATAAGTTAATTTATTTTATAGTTTGAAAGTTAACAAAAACTTTAAATGCTTGCGGCGGAATGAACATGAGACGTCCTCTTCAAGAGCACTGTAAATATTAGGGCCCTCTCTTATTAAACCCTCATAGTAAATGGTATATTTCGGAAGTGTTTATGCCCAGAATCAAAAGCTATCGGATGTGAGAAGATTCCTAAAACTTTGTCAGTTAAATAAAAAAGAATATTTTTTGCATAATACTTAAGTAAAGACTTTCGTTTATTAATTAAAATGCCAAACTTAATAAAATATTTTGGCATAATTACAAAAAAGTAAAGGAAAACATTAGTTCTTGCTTCCAAAACCCGAAGGGAGAGAAAATTCTTTGTTTTCCCTATTAGGAGAAGGCTGTTCTGCTTCCGGTTTGAGGTCCTCGTCTTCTTCAGTTTCTCCTTCGATTCCCAAATACTCGGAGTTAGTATTTGAAGAATCAGAAGCTACGGGCTGAGAAGGGAGGTTCTCATGAGTAGTTGTCTCCAGCTCATGGGCCTTGGCAATACATTCTTTGGCTTCCTCCAAAGCCTTCCTCTTCATATGATATATGGCATAAGTCTTCTTGAAGAGGAGAGAATCTTCCTAATCTTGGAGTTTGGCTCGGTGTTTTTCAATCTTTGCTTGAAACTTTTCATTTTCAGCTTTAACAATGCTGGTTCTGAAATCAAGATTAACATTTGTTGCGGCATGAATTTGATTCTGCTCCATGATTCTCTTGAGCCTTTCCTCCATGCTTGATCTTTGATCCTTGAAAAAATTGGCCTCCTCAGTTATTAACTTGCTCTATAAAGACAGATTCGCGCTCAGCAGCAGTAGTCACAGTGTCATGCAGTTCAACCCACATAGCCTTTGCTTCCTTAAGGTTTATATGTAGCTGGGCAGCTTCTTGGTTGTGAGCCATTTTATCTTACTTAGATTGCTGCAACCGAGCCTCGAGATCATCTATTTGAGAAATTTTTACCTCCAACGCCGGGAGGCACACGACAAGCTAATTCCGTTCGGCTAAAAGTTGATCTCCTCCCGAAGTGAGCTCTTGCTTGTTAAGAATCAATCTTTGCAGGCCATCGGAAGGAAGAAGGTTTGGCTAAAAAAGGTTAGAACTAAAGTTATTAGTGCAAAGTATAAATTGAAAAAATATAAAAGAAAGTTAGATTGCTACCTGTACCGAGCAATGCATGCTATTATTTATTAGACACTCCGCATAAATAGAGTCCATTTTTCTCCAATCTTTTTCTGAGACCAGCGGCTTCAAATAATTGGTGAGCTTCACCGGCTTGGAAAGAATGTGGCACTCATTTGAAATCGAGAGGATGACACTTCGTTTCCTGTGAGGATCTTGAGTGGATTTCGTGTAAGTACTTTCCAAGTTTCCATGGTCAGGTGACCGTGGAGAAGGGGAATTTCCTATTTGTTCAGCTGGGCCCAGTGGAGAAGAAGCAGCTGGTGTAGATGGAGAAGAAGTTGTTATCAGCTCAGAAGTTGGTAGTGGAGGAAGGTCAGGATTGAACTCCTTTGACCAGAAGCAAATGAGGGGATTCTAAAATGAGATAAAATGTTTTCGACTATTTCCATTTCCCCCCTAAGTTCTTGGACTTCTTTGGTGGAGTTTGAAGCTCTCCCGGCTGAGCATCTGGTTGAGCCGATGAAGATCTTTTTCTTCTTTGAAGAGGAAATACTTCATCATCAGCCATTCCTTCATCATCAAGGACCACTATGGTCGGTCTGGTTGGTGTCTATTTATTATTTATTATGTTCTCTTGTGTCCCAGCCGATGAGGGATGTTTCCTCTTTGGTTTCTTGTTTTTGGGCTGGGGACTCTAGGAGTAGGTACCTTCATAAGTGCAAGTAGATTCGCGAGCTCTCCTCCGATTAAGAATATTCTGCAATAACTGTTCGGCTTCCGCCGGGTTATCGAGAACCTAGATGTCGGGGCAAATGACAGATCCCTTCGAAAGACCTTTGTGATACAAGAAGACATTTAATTTTCTTCCAAGATTATTGAAAGATTGAAAGAAGGGAAGAAGAATTCTTGTTTACCATGGTTTTTGGCTTTCCACCCATATTTGGGAGACATTTCTTTCCGTCTTCGGGACTCTAATGTAGTAATATCCGGAATATTTTATCCATTGGGCCATATCTTAAACTCGTGGTGGCTTCCAGTGAGTAGCTGGAGTAAGGAGAATGTAAAGTTAGCAGCGAAGGAAGGTTTTTCTAAACATGAAAAGGAAAGTGTTTCCGAAGACTTACGAAAAAGATTCTATGATTCGAGGAGAGTATGTAATGTGGTCGAGAGGATGTCCCTGGGAGCAATGATAACAAACTGCTCTATCTATCCACGGTCGTTGTTATCATTGACACTGCTGAGAAGGGAATGGTGACCAAATTTACTAAGTTTTAGCACACCCCCATGGAAGACCTTTAGGGAGTAGAGGTTCATCATGTGTTCAAGAGACAGGGTTTATGCGATCTCAAAATACAACTGGCAGAGGCAAGACATCGTACACCACACAGAAGGGCCTACTTGTGCCAAACATATTTGGTACCGGTCGCAAAACTCTAAGATTATTGGGTCAATTCCTTCACTCGCTCTCAAAGTGAAAGTGTCCAAAGTGAAAGGGTATGTATAAACATACATGAACCTTTCTTTGGAGAAGGTGACCCTTTCTACCTCGCTAGGGGTGAGAATTTCAATATTGTTCCAGTTACAATCCTCCTTCATGACAAGAATGCTAGTAGGACGGATGGAAGAAGGATACCTATTAACAGGCCAGTGTCTGTCACTTTTGGGATTTGTAGGTTCTTTTTGTTCTTCGAGGTCGAAGTTCGTGCTAAGGTGAAGAGGTATGATGGTGTTTACAGTTGGAGGTTCAGACTCGACATCAACCTCTTTGGTCCTATTTTTCTTTGGACCTCCGGCGAAGAGAAGGCCAGAATTTTTGAAGGCAGCAGTTTTCGAAGACATAATGGTAAGGAATTTGTGAAGAAATTTTTTATTGAGAAGGTTAAAGTTTGCAGTAGGATTCTAAGATAAATCAGAGAACAAGAAGTTGTAAAAAGTAAAGAATAAAAATGAGGAAAAGTGGAGAAGTTATAGACAACAAAAATCGTGGTCATGATTACCTAAGAACTGGCGAAAATATTTGTTAAATCGTGGGGTAACACGTGTTCGGGTCATTAAATGTGGAGAGACATGCATCCTTTCAAATGTCAAAAACGGTTCAGAAACTTGGCCTCTAAGGAAAGAGGTTTTTACTACTTCCCACTGACACTAAAATATTATCACCAAAAAGCAGGGGGACTATTTGTATACGGTAAAATTGGTTAGCGACAGTTGGACGAATGAAAAGATGACACGTAAAGCCGAAGACAGGTAGGATGTGAGGCAGCAAATAGTCAATACTGGTCACCAGTATGTGACTAGTGCTGGATGAGTCCCGAAGAAAGAGTAGCTGACGACAAAGGTTCAAAGTATTGGCATCGGGTAGCATTCAATAAGCGGTCGTTATAGAGAATATCTGCATTTATAGCCAACCGTTATGCAGTCATCAATGACGGTTTTATTCTAATTCTTGATGCAGTCATCAGTGACACTTTGGTTTCATATTTTTTTATCCCAATATGAGAAAATAGTATAATCCAACTTCATACTTTCTGAGACAATATGGCATGATCAGTGGAGGTGTCACGACCCAAAATCTGACTAGTCATGATGTCACTTAACCCAACCCGCTAGGTAAGCCTTTTAGCAATTATCCATTTCCAACTAAATTAATAAAATAATTAAAAGGAAGAAATTATCTTAAACTTATACATTTTTCAAGGATTGGTAGTACAAATCATGAGCTTCTAAGAATAGAGTTTACACAGCTGATATGAAGTAAATACATTTTCTGTTTGAAAAGTATATAAACAGAGTTTTATAAATCTAAGGCTACCATGAACAAGAGGCAGCTACAACAGGGACGCGAGCACACCTTCAAATCCAGCAACCACCGAACACAACAACAACAGCCAATATCTGCACGCACTGTGCAGAAGTGTAGTATCAGTACAACCGACCCCATGTACTGGTAAGTAACAAACCTAACCTTAGGTTGAAAGTAGTGACGAGCTGGAACATAGGTCGGGTCCAACACCATAGCCAACAGTAGTTCATAACAATGTAAAGCAATTAAATAAAGAACTAGCTTAGAGATAAAATGCTCAGCCTTTTCATAGTTTTTCAAAAATAGTTCCGCTTTTCAAGTATATCAGTGAAAATCCAAATCCTTTACCAAAATCGTCAAAAAATGTGAGTAAGTTTGAAAACGGAAATTTTTCCCAGAAATCTTTCATCAGGTAAATATTTCATTTTCGGATAGCATGAGGAAAGTATATCTCGATGCCTACATGTCAAGATACTAGTAAAATCATGAATGTCACCAAAATCGGGCAGCAAAAGGAAATGCATCTCAATGCATGTATTTCAGGTACACATGTTAAATGCAATGCCTCACAGTGATGAACTCATGTACTCATACTCTCAGAATACTCAACCTTATTGTCTTGCATTATCTCTTACCCTGCTCAATACTCAACACACTTAATTACTCAGCACTGTACAATACTAGCTCGTTATGGCATGTAACCCGATCTCTCTCTCTCTCTCTCTCTATATATATATATATATATATATATATCCATAAGGCTCGTTGCGGCATACAACCCGATCCATATACATATAGCCATAAGGCTCGTTGCGGCGTGCAATCTGATCCATATACATATAGCCATAAGGCTCGTTGCGGTGTGCAACCCGATCCATATATATATATATATATATAGGGGTGTCCAGACTCCGGAGGGGCTCCTTCAGCCCAAGCGTTATATCGCTGCGGCGTGCAACCTGATCCTATAAAATGTAATCAATATAACATGCTGCAGCGTGCAGCTCGATCTCATAATTTTCACTCATAATCAGGCTCTTAGCCTCACAAAGTCATCAATCTCTCCAATCTCACTCACGGGCTCACAAATGTCATGAAACTAGCCCGACAACAACGATATGATGTATCAATAAATAACAATTGAGACTGAGATATGATATGAATGCATGAATATGACTGAGTGCGAAATATCAATGAAATCAGTGAGATGACAGCAAGAAACGACCACTATGGGTCTGAACAATATCAACATAAAGTCTAAACATGATATCTAGCATGATTGACAACTCAGTTACTTTATCACATGATGAAAACATAGATATCCACAAAATAGGGCCACTATACAGTGCCATGAAAACAACGGAGTCACAATTCATAAGGTGCACGCCCGTCACCTAGTATGTGTGTCACCTCATCATCAATCACATAGCACATAATTCGGGGTTTCATACCCTCAGCACTATGTTTAGAAGAGTTACTTACCTCGAATAAGCCAATTCCAATGTCGAGCAAGCCAAGCGATGCTCCAAAAATGTCATCACGCACGTAGCGAGCTCCGAACGGCTCAAAACTAGCAAAAAAACAACTCAAATACATCAAATAAAGCCCAAGGAAAACCATTCCAAACGATAAAGATCGAATCCTTAATCAAAATTCAAAACCGGCCAATAATCACACCTGGGCCTTTGCCTCGAAAACCGACAAAACTCACAAAATTCGACAACCCATTCAATTACGAGTCCAACCATACTAGTTTCACTCAAATTCGACTCTGAATCTATGTTCAAAACTCAAAAATTCACATTATGAGACTTTAGGCTAAAACCCCCAATTTTTCTTTAAAATTCATCAACCAATTGCCAAAAATGAATATAGATTCATGGAATAAAATCAAACCAAGTGTAGAACACTTACCCCAATCATTGTGATGAAAATTGCTCCAAAAATCACCTCAATCCGAGTCCCACATCTCAAAATATGAAGAAAGAACAAAACCTTCAATATTTATAGCTTCTGCCCAGCAGGTTCCGCATTTGCGGACAAGAGGTCGCACCTGCAACCATCGCTTTTGCAGAAAGAGGCTCGCATATGTGAGACAACCTCGACCCTACAGTGGTCGCTTTTGCGATGCTCAGAACCGCATATGCGGTAGCGCTTCTGCGCAAATATTTTCGCGTTTGCGGACTCCCATCCAATAGTGAATTCTCACACCTACGCACCTGGGTTCGCTTCTGCGGCCACCGCACCTGCGCAAAACCAACCGCAGGTGCGATCATACCAGAACCAGCAGCCTTCAACAATGCAACATGAAATGAAAATGATTCGAACCTCGTCCAAAACTCACCCGAGCCCTCAGGACCCCGTCCAAATATATTAACAAGTCCTACAACAGAACACAGACCTACTCGAGACCTCTGAACACACATAACAACATCGAAACGATGAATCACATCTCAATTCGAAATCAATGAACTTGAAATTTCAAACTTCCACAACTGATGCCGAAACCTGTCAAATCACGTCTGATTGACCTCAAATTTTGCACACAAGTCACATTTGACATTATGAACCTGCTCCAACTTCCGGAATTAGAATCCAACCCCGATATCAAAAAGTCCACTCCCAGTCAAACTTTCCAAAATTTCAACTTTCGTCATTTCAAGTCAAATTCTACTACGAACCTCCAAATCACAATCTGTACGCGCTCCTAAGTATGAGATCACCCAACGGAGCTAACGGAACCATCAGAAATCCAATCCGAAGTCAAATACTAAAAATTCAAACTTGGTCAAATCTTTCAATTTTAAAGCTTCTAGTTGAGAATCATTCTTCCAAATCAATTCCGAATAATCTGAAAACCAAAACCGACGATTCACATAAGTCATAATACATCATACGGAGCTACTCATGTCCTCAAACAATTGAGCGAAGTGCAAATACTCAAAACAACCGATCAGATCGTTACAAGAGGAAATATAAAGTAGAGCAAATGCTATAATGGTGAGGTTTCACATATCATATCAATCAAATAAAAACTACATTACCTAGCAAAAGGGTGTTTAAGGTTTAAAAAAGATAAAGTGAGAAGACATTTAAGAATTCAGGCTACAATTACTATTTTTCAGCAAATGATAACTCTTCAGTATCAAAGGAAGTTTATATAACTACAAGCCACAAAAGATTAGTTAACATTAATTACAACTAATTTCATTATTAAATTTACTACAACACATGATATACCAAAAGAATGTACTCCCTCTTATAGACATGTAATTTTTGATCCTCCCCAATATTTTTTTATATTTTAGCATGTAAATATTAAATTTAGGCCTAATATCGCTATTTCAACCAATTTTGACTCTTTTACTTTATTTTATTACAAGAAAATGAAAATTACAAAAAAATAGTTTCATTAATGTTTTGTAGTCATTTTAATCTTTAAAAAATACCAAAAATAGTTTTGTTTTAATGGTCAGTATTATTTTAGTAGTTATTTTACTTAAGTAGGATTAATTAATAAATGATATCGTATTTTTAGTCTCGTTCGTGGGGAAAGAATAAAATTTGGGCTCAAACAACCCACTCTTAGGCCTAATATTTGGACCTAGCCATAATTCCCAAGCCCATAATCCCTAGGCCCATACCCCCTAACCTAATATAACCCTAAAAGACCTAAAGGGATTAGAATTTTAGATAGAGCCTAAGACCCCTAAGAGCTGAAAAAAGAAAAAGACAAAAAAAGGAGCCTAAGACCCTAGACTATCGGCGGCGCTGCTGATCAAGAATAGAGACCCCACCCCCCGTATTCCATCTTCCCCATCACCCCAAACAACCATTAGAACAAAATATACAAACCTTCATCTTCTTCGGGAGCCTAACCCTATACACAAGATCTGAGTACTTAACCTTACCCCCTACACACAGAGCTGTCACTTTCAGCTTGCACCTTCATAGCCATCGCTCATCTCCCTCTCATCTCTAACCTACACTAGTTGTCCATCTTCTTCAGACCTAGAACACTAGAGAACCAACAGCCATGCACACACACTGGGAGAAAGAAACGGATGCGAAAGACCACTGCCACTGTTCTTCTTTGCCATCTGCCGAAGTTCATTACCAGCGACTGCCGGTGTCGATTCGTTCTTCCTCCCTTTATTCGTTTCTCATTTGTCGCTGCAAGTTTGACAGGTTGGCGTTCGACCAGTGGTAAAATACCGTCGAAGCAGCTGTTTCAGTTTCCATCGAGGTTCAGAGCGCATGAGATTTCCGGCGAGCTTCTCCGGCTTAGATTTAGTTTGCGGTCCTGTTCGTTCGGTCGATTAGCATTTTCAGATTGTAAGACATTTAAATTTCAAACTAATAGAGGTTTATCTTTTATTCTCCCTCTGTTTCATGTGTTATTCTTATGTGATTGGTTCCGTGAAGAATTGGATTTCGTGGTCGTTTACTTTGTGGTCATCACTGCATCACACCTCAGTTTTCATTTGTAATTTCTTTTATTTGTTTGTTGATTTGGTTTGTTAGTGCTCATTTGGTTATAACACTGAATCTGGTCCTAGCTTTAAATCGTTGGCTTAAAGTAATGTTAGTAGAGGATTTGAAGTTAGGCGTGGTTGGTTTAAAGTCAGATCTGAACTTGATTAATAATGGGTAAGAATTTAAGCTTAAGAAAGTTTATGTTATTCTTGTTTTCGTTCTCTTTCTAATTACTTGGATCCAGCAATAAGAATGCTGATGAATAACTATATCTAGTCAATTTGATGAGAATTTGGTCAGTTACTTCAATTATGGAAAGTAGACGAATCCTATTCCCTAAGCTCTATTTGGATTTTAGTTATGATATTGATATTGGGGCTCCTTAACATGATTTGCTTGATGAGTTCTTCTATCTTGTTTAACTAAGTTTGTAAATTCTTATTTAGTGATTCTTGTGAGCTATCATTTTCAAGTTAGTGGCCACTTTATTTTTTTCAAAATGAATAGGGGAAAGCAATTGAATGACATTGCTGAAGCTTATTTTTGTGCTTAACTTCATGAAAAGTTCCACATATTATATGCTTCTCTATAACAATTTCCATAAAGACCTTTACAATTAGTCATAGTCAACCAATTATGAATACGTTAATAAATATTTGTAGTTTGCTTTAGGCATGTAATTAAATCACCACAACTACAGGTACGGTTCCCGTGGCGTAGTTGTGATACTTAATTTCAAATTAGTTTTAAATATGAACATCCATAGTTAAATGCTTTTTCCCTTTAATAAAATTGAGGTGTGCCATCCAATCACCTAGTCTATGGCCCTCACATCAATATCCTAACTAATGTAGAAAATGTCTTGACTCTCATAGTTTGCTTTAGGCGCGTTAATTAAATAAATTGTCATAGCTACGGGTACGGTTCCCGTGACGTGGTTGTGACACTTAAAAGCTAAAATTCGAGGGTACATTTATGTGACCCGGCCACAATTTAATCTTGTTAAATAAATAAACATGTTGTGGATTGTGGGTACGACTCTCGTGACATGATTCACAACGTGTAATCAAAAGTTAGTTGTATAACAATTAGATTATTAAAAGCGATTTTTAAAAGGAATAAAATGCACATAGGTTGCAAAGATGTTTTAAAATCAAATAAATAGGCCAATATTAACAGTTGAGCGACCGTTCTAAAACTACGGAACCCGGGAATGCCTAACACCTTCTCCCGGGTTAACAGAATTCCTTACCTGGATTTTTGTATTCGCGGACTGTAAAACAGAGTCAATCTTTCCTCGACTCGGGATTTAAAACCGGTGACTTGGGACACCATAAATTATTCCAAGTGGCGACCCTGAATAAATAAATAAATCCTGTTTCGATTGTCACTTAAATTGGAAAAAACTCTCTTATACCCTTCTGGGGGTAGGTAAAAAGGAGGTGTGACAGCTCTAACAACTCTGTTGGGGACAAGAACCCAGAATCTATGATTCAGGGTTCAAGAATTCGATATTAGAATAATTTTTATAATTGTCTTTTATTTATTATCTGGTTTTATTACATGTTTGGGCCTAATGTGCTAAATACTGCTTTTTACCGCTTTGATACTATTTGAACTGCATATAAACTGCTACGAAACCCTTCTCTTCTCATCTTCGGGGATGTGCACGCCGGCGTGACTCATTTTCTGTTAGTGTCATACCTTAAATTAGGAAGAGGCTCGGACAAGTTACAAAACCGGATAGCCTTTTGGTTCCCGATACGTAGCCCCCCCGGCTCGAGTTGTCAACTCGGGTACACACGTCTAGAATAATATACCTAGGTTTTGAACCTAGAATAACTCAGCCCCTTGCCGGATCCCTAGTAGGAACGCTTGTTTGCATCATGTGCATTTGACTTTGGGGACTCAACACAGGGGTTGGGTCCGTCTAGGACAGGTGTATCCCAAAAAATAAAAGACCATCCTTATGCATCCTATGTGCTACATTTTGCAATTTTCAAGGATAAAAAGCTCATTTGGCGGACCAATGAGGTTTAAGGATCAATGAGAAAAAAAGGGTGAAGTGTAATAAACAAGTAGGGCCCAGTTATAATTTTCTTTCACGCCTTTTCAAGAAACGACCAAAAAATAAAAATGAAAAAAAATCCAAAAGATTTTGCACTTTCCCATTATTTTTTCAAAAAAAAAAAATCCAAAAAGAGTTTACATGTTTTATCATTTATCAAAACAAAAGACAAAAAATATGTTTTCTCTAAATTAATTATTTTTTTATTTCTCGCCCGTATCCAATTTTTCCGAACTACACATACCTGATTCTCGTCTTTCAGGGCGTGATACGTAGACAACCCACATATGGTCCAGTCCTCCTAGTGAGTTTAGGTTCTTGGCTTCGCGGGGTCTTAGCCAAATTTTGCACTTCTAGCCACCTTTTGTGTCACGACCCGGATTTTTCCACCCTCGGGAGTCGTGATGGCGCCTACTAATGCGAGCTAGGCTAGCCAATCCTTAACTGCTTATTTCATTAACAATTTCTTCTTTTAACAATTATCAATGATAACATGAAAGCAACGGAATTTAAATGATTATACGGAAGGCTTAAATTAAAGAATACAAAACCATAATGCAAGAATCAACATATGCCTTTACCCAAGAACTGGTGTCACATTACTCACGAACTTCTAAGAGTACTAAATACAACCGTTTGAAAGAAAAAAAATATAAGTTGTTTGTCTCGAAATATAGGAGATAACAGACTGGAATAAAAGATAGAGGAGACGCCTGCGGACGCCTGCAAGGCTACCTTGGTGTCTCACTGGACTGAAGGCTGACCCCCGCGCTACTGCTGCTGTCCAAGACCTGGATCTGTGCAAAAGAGCACAGAGTGTAGTATCAACACAACCGACCCCATGTGCTGGCAAGTGTCCAGCCTAACCTCGGCAAAGTAGTGACAAGGCTAGGACCAGACTCCAAATAGACCTATGCGGTTCATATACATATATATATATATATATACAACAAAAAAGAGATACAGAAATAACCAGTCAATGCGGGAGGGGGAAACATGTTGTGGGGAGGTAACAGTTTCAAATAGAAATCCTCAATAATAGAAAGAAGCAGCAAAGCCAGAATATCAACAAGAATCAAAAGTCAACAGTTTGCACGGCATCACCCTTCGTGCTTTTACTCTCATTCTCACCAAAACAATACACGACATCACCCTTCATGCTTTACGCTCTTCCTCACCCAAACAACAATCACAAGGCAAATAGGGTAAGGGAATCTATAACCTCGAAGTAAATCAAATAACAACAAGTAATGAAAGAAACAACATAACTCGGATATCAACAAGGAATCAGGAATCAACAAATGCACGACATCACCCTTCGTACTTTTACTCTCGTCCTCACCAAAAAAATCATATAATAAAAATATGCACGGCATCACCCTTCGTGCTTTTACTCTCTTTCCTCACCATATAATCAATAAAATCGGCACGGAATGGGACATCGTGCGGCACGGCATCACCCTTCGTGTTTTACACTCTTTCCTCACAATAGCAAACAATGCATGACATCACCCTTCGTGCTTTACACTCTTCCTCACCCAAACAACAATCAAAAACAAAGGGGCAAGGGAGTAGACAAATAATGGTAGAAATCCCGGCAAGGGAATACAATTAAGCAACTAAATAATTCTTTCTCTTTCTTTCACTTTCACTTCTCATCTCACTTTACCACCTAAGCCAACACTCCATAGGGGTTCAATCATCTTGTACACTTTCACAATTCGTATTATAACTCGAGCCAACACTCCTCGAAATGTGGGGATCAAAATTTATTTCACATGCTTGTTACAATATATAGAAACTCATCATTAAGGCATGGAAGATACAACAAAATCAGAATATCCACAATATAAGGACTCACGGTCATACTAGACACCAACATATAGATACTCGTCACCATGCCTATACGTCGTACTCGACAATTAGCACGTAGCAAATAAGACTCAACTCCTAATCCCTCAAGCTAGGGTTAGACCAAACACTTATCTCGAAGCTTTGAACACCACTCAAGCCTCAATTATAGCTTTACCCCTTGATTCCACCACCAATTCGCTCGAATCTAGTCACAAGTTACTTAATTACATCAATAAGTGCTAAATGAATCAACCCTAATGCATGAAAATGAGTTTTCCCAAAGTTTTACTCAAAAAGTCAAAATCACCCCCGGGCCCACGTGGTCGAAACCCGAGGTTCGGACCAAAACCCGTTTACCCATTCCCCCACGAATCCAAATGTATAATTTGTTTTGAAATCGGACCCCAAATTGAGGTCCAAATCCCCAATTTTTAGAAAAACCTAGGTTTTACCCAAAACACCCATTTCCCCCATGAAAATCTTTGATTTTTAAGTTGAAATCATGTTAAAAGATGTTAAGGAGTGAAGAAAATGAGTTAGAAATCACATACCAATCATTTTAGAGAAGAAAAGTTATTTAGAAAATCGCCTCTTATGTTTTGGGGTTTTGAAAAGTGTAAAAATAACTGAAATTCACGTGTATTTATACCCTTCTGAAGCCCCCTGTACGGACCGCTCTAAGCCGACCGCGGCCGCACAGCACCCACCGCGGACCGCAGTCGCGCTGGCCCTTCCTGAAGACCTGCGGACCTTTGCCCCGCGTGGACCGCGATAAGCCGACCGCGGTCGCACAGCACCCGCCGCGGACCGCGCAAAGGCGACCGCGGACGCATGCGATTCCTTGCGGGCCGCGCTAAAGGGTTCAGAGGCCTGGAATATTTTCCTGAACCTGCAACATCTGATCTTTTAAGCCTACGGCATCCCGGAACCTACTCGAAACTCACCCGAGCCCTCGAAGCTCTAACCCAAGTATGCACACTACTTCAAAAACACTCTACGAACATATTCGTGTGGTCAAATCATCAATATAACATCATGAACATCGAATCAAGCCTCAAGATCAATGGAATTTCTCAGATTTCCCTTTTAAACATCAATTCCCCAATTTGGGTCTGGATCGTGTCAAACGACGTCCATTTTTAACCAAACTTTACATGAGTGATTTCAAACATCTATAAGACTTGTACCGGGCACCGGAACCAAAGTACGGGCCCGATACCATAGTCTTCTAACCAAATTTCATTTCCAATTTCCTTAATTACTTCAAGAAAACAATTTCACTCAAAAATTCATTCCTCGGGCTTGGGACCTCGGAATCCAATTCCGGACATACGCCCAAGTCCCATATTTTCCTACGGACCCTCTAAGACCGTCAAATCACAGGTCCGGGTCCGTTTACCCAAAATGTTGACCGAAGTCAATTTGTTTTTCATTTTAATATCAAAACTTAGCATTTTTCACAGAATTTCATATTTAAGCTTTCCGGCTACGCGTCCGAACTGCGCACGCAAATCGAGGCAACCCTAAATGAGGTTTTCAAGGCCTCGGAGACACAGAATTCAATTAGAAACCGGTGATGACCCCTTTGGGTCATCACATTTTGGTCACATAAGCCATTTTGCAAAAATAGCCTCAATCATGTCTTGCATGCATCCAATAAGGAGTGTTATTGTCTCACCTAGTGTTGGTTTGAGTTTTTTTCCATACAGTTGTGGATCTACTTACCGAAGTTTGAGCATGACAGACAACCTGTGACCATCCAGTCAGGATCGCTCATTCAGGAGTTGTTTAAGAAGATTTGTTTTATTTTTTATGTTTTGAGTCTGTTCTTCATTTTATGTCGTCTTTTACTTTCTAGTTTTATACAGTAATGTCAAGTCTTTTGTTATTGTACTTTCTACTTTATATTTGAAAAAGTGTGTTGTAACTCAAAAATTCAAAAAAAAAAAAGGAGAGGTTTCGCGTTTTATATTTCTGTTAGAAGTTTTCTTTAGAATACTAATTCTTTTAAGGTGGTTTTCCTTTAGAAAATTAATATCTAGAATTCAAAACAAAAATTGTTGTTATATTTCCTTTTAGTACATTAAGACTAAAAATTCAAAAAAAAAGAGAATTTTCTTTTAGTACCTCTTTAAAAGTTTTTTTTTTTAAAGATTTTAGTTCCAAAAATCCAAAAAGATTTTCTTTTGAGGTTCTTCTTTGGGAAATTAACAAAAAAATAAAAAAATTCTTTTTATTTCTACTAGAATTTTAGGATATTGTACATAGAAGAAAAAATAACGTACTTTATCTTTGGTTTATTTTCAGAGTTTCTCCCTTAGATAATCAAACTAAAATCCAAAAATATTTTTTTTTATCTTTTTCATTTCTTGGTTCGAAATCTTTCTTTCAGGATATCAAATGAAAATTCAAAATATTTTTCTTTGGTTCATCCTTTAGATTTCCTTTCTAAAAAAAAGAATCAAAAAATATTTTTCTCTTCTAATGGTTTTTCCTTAATAATTTCTCATCAGAGTATTCATTAAGGTAAAAAAAAAGAAAATAAAAGAAAATGAGAACGTTAGTTTGTTTACTTTATTCCTGATCTTCCCGAACTACGTAAAGATCTGATTCATGCGACGTCATGATACGTAGGCAACCTACATAGGGTTCGATCGAATCATTTTTTTAAAAAAGAAAAAGGAAAAAAGAAAAATAAAGAAGATAAAAGAAAAGAAAAAAAGAGGTGAAATTATGGGATGTGAAAAAGAAGAGGAAAGAAAAGAGTGATAATTAGAAGAAAAAAAAAGAGGAAGGAAAATGAGCAAGCCAAGAAGTTCCAGAAAAGAAAAGAAAAGAGAAGATTGAAATGAACAAATTAGGATGATGCCAAGTGACCTTGTGACCCTCGAAGTCATTTTTGAACTGTTAATTGTTGTTGGGTGCATTGCACATAATGTGATAGTTGCAGCTATTAAATGCCCTAACGCTAACAAGATGTCCCATTTTGTTCCTTTTGTTATCTTCATTGAGCAGAAGGGTGGTTGGTTTGTGCTTCTTAAGGTAACTCATCCATACAACACAAGGTCAAAGAGCAAGGTAGTCATGACTCGCAAAGAGTTGGACACAAGAGTTGTTGACCCTTCGAGGAAGTTTGTGGAGTCGAAGTCTAAATTGAAAGGGGAGGTCCAAATGTTGAAATAGCAGATGGCAGAAATGTATCAGCCTTGGATCAAGGGGCATCCTCCACCTTCATTCCCCACTAACTACACTGAAAACCCTGCAACTATCCCACCACTATCACAAATCCAAATTCACACTGCTGTTGATATTTCCTCACAACCTTTCATACTCCACCCCCCAGAACCACCTCACATCTCGCTCCTTTGACCACTCATGTTTTGGTAGCTCATCCACCTGCTACATTTCCTCGATCATCTAACGAGACTGTGTTCAAAGTCCCCGATGCCAAACACTATGCTCCATAACCAACTTTCAAAGTTTCGGATCCCTACTCTCTCATTTTGAGCCTCCCGGTGAAGCTGAAAAGCCTGCTAAGACAGTGGAGCAAGATGAGATATCCAGGAAGGTGAAAATCTTAGAGTAGTCTTTAAGAAACATGTAGGGGATAGGGAGCTAGGTGAGCGTGGCTTACAAAGGCTTGTGCTTGTTCCCTGACATCCAACTGCCTGCCAGTTTAAAGATGCCGAAGTTTGATTTGTATGACGGACATGGAGATCCCGTGACCCATTTGAGAGGTTACTACAGTAAGATGAGAGGCGTCGGTAAGAAGGACAAATTATTGATGGCATATTTCAGTCAGAGTCTGGGTGGGGCAGCTCTGGAGTGGTACACCCGCCAAGACGTTAGCAAGTGGTGCACATGGGACGATATGGCTCAGGCCTTTGCCCAGCACTTTCAGTACAACATAGAAATTGTCCCGGATCGCATGTACCCCACAAAGATGGAAAAGAAGCCTAATGAAAGCTTTATGGAATACGGGCTAAGATGGAGAGAGAAAGCTGCTAGAGTCAATCCCCCGATGGAAGAAAAAGAGATGGTCGAGTACTTTCTTCAAGCTCAAGAGCCAACTTACTTTGGGCATTTGATCACGGCTGTGGGTAGGCCTTTTAATGATGTGGTAAAAATGGGACAAATGGTAGAATATGGGCTAAAGTCGAGCAAGATCATGAGCTATTCTGCTTTAAAAGCAACAACACAAGCAACTCAGAACGACATAGAAAGCTTGCTGGGTCAGAAGGAACACGATGATGTTGCCATGGTTGTTTCAGAGTCTCGACATGGTGCAAAGGGTCCGCCTCACCAATATACCCAGCCTCAACCCCAACCCCAAACATGTCCCCGAGCTCCATATAATCCACCTCAGTACTATCTTCCGAACAATGTCCGGTCAGCTGTCCAACCACCGGGTCACTCCTTATGGTGAGCGCCAGCACCGCATAATACACTCTTGCCTTCACAACATTTTCGAGCACCCAACAACCATATAAAACAGGGGCAGGTAGGGGAACAAAGGCAGATAAATAGTTTCACGCCAATCGGGGAGTCCTACATAAGCTTGTTTGAAAAGTTATAGCATTCTGGCCTGATTGAGCCGCTCCTCGGCTATACTCCAGACCCATATGCAAAAGGTTTTGATCCTACTGTAAGATGCATGTATCACTCTAACGTCCAAGGGAATAGCATTGAAGATTGTCATGCTTTGAAAAGGGAAATAGAAAGAATGATTCAAGAAGGGGCAATTATGATCAAGGACAGTGACATGAAGTATGCAAATCCTCTTGGGAACTTGCTGACTGAAATTAATAATATTGAAGTTGTTAATGGTCTTGGAAATATTGATGTGGAATCCAGTGGCTAAGATGTCGTGCTTGGTAATTGGAAAGATGCTCTATCTCTTGGCAAGTCGGGGAGGAGTCTTGGTGGTTTATTTTGTTATCATTTCTGTTGTCCGGGTTATTTTTAGGGTTTTAATCCGGATATTGTCTTGTGACACCCTTCTATCCTTTTATTTTTGCCTAGTTTGTTTAGTCGTAGTAGCTCGTTTAGTGTTGTCTAGTTTTGTTCCAGAGTTGTAACCCCAGCTTATTTTACGTGTTTTGTTGTTCAAACCCTTTCACCATCTGTCTAATGCAATTTCCTATTTTCTGTCATTTTTTAGTCAGTGTTTGTTTAGTTCTCTTTTCCTTTTATAGTTCTTTTCCTGATGACTCTAGTGACATGACATGCGCGCGTAATTCTCAGCCTGGTCTTAAAAGTTAGTTTAGTCATGAAGCAATGAAACAATTTTGAAGATGATAGGGACATTTGAGGGAAATAAGTAAAGGCATTTTGAGATCACTTAAAGCCCGAATTGTGTGAAACTGGGGAAGATAGAACATAAAGAAACACTATTAAAACGCATCCTACCACATCAGGCTGAAGCTAAAGGCAAGTTTGCCCCAAATTGGCAGGGGCCGTGTTGGTAACGAGAGTGTTGTCCGATGGTGCTTTGTATTTAACAGATGTAGAAGGCAAATGCGTGGATATGACTATCAATTCTGATGCAGTCAAAAGATATTATGTATAATTTTTTTGGTTTGTTTAATTGTGGTGTTTGTACTTGGCATGTTTTGAAGATTGGAATGATGAAGGCATTTTGTTCTGCTATCTAAACACTTTATCCTTTGTTACCCCTTTGAGCCTTATTTATTTTCTTTCATATCCCTCTGTTGGAATCAAAAGCAGAGTTTAGAAATATGATATAGAAAAACGGAGAGAAAAGAAAAAGAAAAAAAAGAAGAGAAAAAGAGAAAGAAAAAATGGAAAAAGAGTAGAGAAAAGAAAAGAAAAGAAAAAAGAGAAAAAGAAAAAAAAAGAGAGAAAAGTACAAAAACAAAGCAATTCCTATGTCATGAACTACGTTAGACCTGGTTCCTTTTAAGGATATGTAGGCAGCCTCACGGTTCGGTCCCACCAAATAAAAATTCAAAAGTCCCCAAGCAAAGAAACCGGGGAAGAAGTTGTGGTGGTTGTAAGAGATTTGATTCCAAAAGTTGTAATTTTCAGCCCTTTTAAGCTATTTTTGAGCCTTTATCCTTTCTTTCTAACCCCATCTAAAAGCCCACATTACGGTCCAAAAAAAGACCTTCCGATCAATCTTTGAGTAGTGCCAAGTCAAGCGAGTTAGAGGTATGATTCACATCAGGAGCAACACTCCGTTCTACACAATGAAAACAAAATGAGAGAGTCTTATTGGTGAAAACCTTCACAGGCACCATAAGGCGACGGTAAGTTGAGAAGAAGAACAAAATGAGAGAGACTTGATAGTGAAAACCCTTCGGGCACTACAAGTCGAATAAAGATCGTGAATTAGATAGGATAATCGGAGCATTGAAGCCCAGTTTCATGGCAAAGAGGTACAACAAGAGTTGAGCATTAGATTTACTTGACATAATAAGCCACTTAATCCAAAAGTGCATGTTATGGTTATTAGAGTTGGTATCCATATTTGATAAGTTTCTACTTTGCAGTTTTCTTGTTAGGAATCATCTCTTTCCATTGTCCTTTACTATATTCCTTTCGTCTTATTTACTCCCTCTTCCCGAGTCTGTTTAGTCAGAACAAGTGAAAAATGACTTCAAAATTTGCTACCAGCTTTCCAATTGTACAATGCGGAGTCTGGATAATACATCAAAGTGGTATAAGTCAAGAAAGAGTAGTATGCGCACTGAGTTGGCGATGTTTGGCATGCTTTGGGATTCATGTGAAATACAAAGGTTCAGTATATGTCAATTTTTTAGCACAATGCAATAGATAAAGGGTATTGGGTTTGAATGAATCAGAGGTATTTTCTGTGATAAGGGTGACAGAGAAAGTGTTTAGTTAATGAACAAGCAATGTCTTTCAAGTTGAAATCAAAGTTATCATGGTAAGTGAAGGAGCAATCACCGCAAAGTCAAGGCCACAAACCAACCACCATATTTAAACTCACAAGTTTTCTTTGTCTGAAATAGGGACGAAAGCTAGGTTCATATCAAAGCTTGGAAGCTTGAAATTTTTAGGTGCAATGACCAAATTCTGCTTATGCAAAGGCTATTGAGAAGATCACACATCACCCCTAGGAGAAACACTTCCTAGTCTAAGTTTTTCAAGTTATATTTTGTTTTAAGATACGCACTTCCTAAATTGAGATTTTACCACTAGGAGACACACTTCCTATTTGGTTCATTTAAGTTCATTCCTAGGAGACGCACTTCCTAGTTTGAGTCATTGATGTTTCACCCCTAGGAGACGCACTTTCTAGTGTGGGTTTTTCAAGTTATATTTTGTTTTACGAGACGCACTTCCTAAATTGAGATTTTACCACTAGGAGAGGCACTTCCTATTTGGTTCATTTAAGTTCATTCATAGGAGATGCACTTCCTAGTTTGAGTTATTGAAGTTTCACCCATAGGAGACACACTTCCTAAATTGAGAGTTCATTCATAGGAGACGCACTTCCTAATTTGAGTCATTGAAGTTTCGCCCATAGGAGATGCACTTCCTAGTCTAGGTCTTTCAGGTTATACTTTTGCTTTAGGAGGCGCACTTCCTAAATGGATAGTTCATTCCTAGGAGACGCACTTCCTAGTTTGGAGTCATTGAAGTTTCACCCTTAGGAGGCGCACTTCCTACTCTGGGTATTTCAGGTTATATCTTTGTTTTAGGAGACACACTTCCTAAATTGAGATTTTACTACTAGGAGACACACTTCCTAGTTTAGTTCATTCAAGTTCGTTCCTAGGAGACGCATTTCCTAGTTGGAGTCATTTAACTTTTATCCGTTAGGAGACGCACTTCCTAGTCAGGGTCTTTCAAGTTATATCTTGTTTTAGGAGACGCACTTCCTAAATTGAGATTTCACCCCAAGGAGACACGTCCTAGTTTGAGTCATTTAAGTTCGGCCCTAGGAGACGCACTTCCTAGTCTGGTTCATTGAAGTTTTACCTGTAGGAGATGCACTTCCTAATCAAGGTCTTTCAAGTTATTCTTTTAGGAGACACACTTCCTAAATGGATAGTTCATTCCTAGAAGACGCACTTCCTAGTTTGGAGTCATTGAAGTTTCACCCATAGGAGACGCACTTCCTAGTCTGAGTTTTTCAGGTTATATTTTATTTTAGGAGACGCACTTCCTAAATTGAGAGTTCACTCATAGGAGATGCACTTCCTAGTTTGAGTCATTGAAGTTTCACCCTAGGAGACGCACTTCCTAGTCTGGATATTTCAGGATACACTTTCAGGAGACGCACTTCCTAAATTGAGATTTCATCCCTAGGAGACGCACTTCCTAGTTTGGGTCATTTAAGTTCACCCCTAGGAGACGCACTTCCTAGTTTGGTTCATTCAAGTTTCACCCACAGGAGACGCGCTTCCTAGTCTGGGTCTTTCAAGCTTATATGTTCTTTTAGGAGATGCACTTCCTAAATTGAGATTTCACCCCTAGAAGACACACTTCCTAGTTTAGGTCATTCAGGTTTTATTTTTAGCAGACGCATTTGCTAGTCAAAGTTTTTGGTTTTACTCATGGGAGACGCACATCCTAGTCTAGACTTTAGTTTACTCTCATCATTGCATCAATAGTATAAGTGGTTTACAATTTTGCTAACAACTCACAAATCTTCCTAGTGCAAACTGGGGCAGAAAATTTTGTTTGTTTTGATTGTAGGTACTCATATGGAAAACAATGGAACATAGAAAGTTTCAGCAATCAGGCGCTCACCTGGAAAATAAGGGAAGATAGTTCAAGTTTCAAGGGAAATCAGTTGAAGTTTCAAAGGAAAACAGTTCAAGTTTCAAGGGAAAGCAGTTTCAAAGGAAGAAAGTTCAAGTTCAGCAATCAGGCGCCCACCTGGAGAACAAGGGAAGACAATCCAAGTTCAAGGGAAAGTAGTTTTGAAAGAAGATAGTTCAAGTTCGGCAATCAGGCGCCCACCTGGAGAACAAGGGAAAATAGTTCAAGTTTCAAGGGAGAACAACTCAAGTTTCAAAGGAAGACAGTGCAAGTTCAGCAATCAGGCAACCACCTGGAGAGAAAGGGAAAATGGTGCAAGTTTCTAGGGAAAACAGTTCCAAGTAGCAAGAGAAGATGGTTCGAGTGTCTGCAATTGGGCGCCCACCTGGAAAACAAGGGAAAACAATTCAAGTTTCAGAGGAAAGAAATACAATTCAAATGTTGGTAATCAGGCACCCACTTGGAGAATAAAGGGAAATCAACAATGTGCAAAGAAAGACAATTCAAGTTCAGAAATTAGGCGTCCACCTGGAGAACAAGGGAAAACAAGTCAAGTTTCGAGGGAAAAGTAGTGCAAGTGTTGGAAATCAGGCACCCACCTAGAGAAAAAGGAGAAGAGTTCAAGTTTCGAGGAAAATCAAGTCAAGTTTCGAGGAAAAAGTAGATCAAGTGTTGGAAATCAGGCACCCACCTACATAACAAGGAGAGGCAGTTCAAGTTTCGAGGAAAAGCAGTGCAAGTTTTGGGGAAAAAGCAATGCAGGTGTTGGAAATTAGGTACCCATCTGGAAAGCAAGGGAATACAGTTAAAGTTTTGGCAATCAGGCGCCCACCTGGAAAGCAAGGGAATATAGTTAAAGTTTTGGTAATCAGACGCCCACTTGGAGAGAAAGGGAATATAGTTGAAGTTTTGGCAATCAGGCGCCCACCTGGAGAGAAAGGGAATACAACTAAAGTTTCGGCAATCAGGCGCCCACCTGGAGAGCAGGAGAATACAGTTAAAGTTTTGGCAATCAGGCGCCCACCTAGAGAGCAAGGGAATACAGTTCAAGTTTTGGCAATCAGGCACCCACCTGGAGAACAAGGAAAGCAGTTCAAGTTGCAAAGGAAGACAACACAGGTTTAAAGGAAAAACAGTTTAAAGTAACAAAGAGAATATAATTCAAGTTTTGGTAATCAGGCGCCTATCCGGAGAACAAGGGAATACAGTTCAAATGTTGACAATCAGGCGCCACCTGGAGAATAAGGGAATTCACTTCAGAATGCAATTCAAGTCAGCAACAAAAGAATCTCGCGAAAAAATGCGAGTCAACAGTCCGAGATGATCAACGGATGTTAGTTACAATCCAGAATAAAAAAAAGGAGAAAGGTAAGAAGTGAATCCAAATGCAGAAGTTGATGAAAGATGTGAGCTACTCAAGACATGGCTGAAGTCACAAGTATGGTATGTCCGGTTTTGATCTGAAAAGCTGAAGAAGAATGAACTAGCACCTGCAACTAGAAATCGTCAAGGTTAAAATCCAAAGTCTACATGAAGAACCATTCAAGACTCAAGATCAAGCTTCAGAAGACTTATAGATAGGAATCTTGTAACTCATAGTTGACAGGCTTAGTTAGTCTTTTTCATTTTTTGATTTTGATGTAATAACAGAACCGCGGACCGGAACCTTGACGGAACGACATCTCAACTGGCTCTCCACCTCGGTATACTCCATCATCCCACTCACTTCCGAACTACACGTGGCCTGAAATTAGTTGTAATTTTCAGATTGTAAGTCATTTAAATTTTAGATTAATAGAGGTTTATCTTTTCTTCTACCTCTGTTTCATGTGTTATTCTTATGTGATTGGTTCCGTGAAGAATTGGATTTCGTGGTCGTTTACTTTGTATTCGTCACTGCACCACACCTCAGTTTTCATTTGTAGTTTCGTTTATTTGTTCGTTGATTTGGTTTGTTCATGCTCGTTTGGTTATAATGCCGAATCTGGTCCTGGATTTAAATCATTGGCTTAAAGTAATGTTAGTAGAGGATTTGAAGTTAGTGGTTGGTTTAAAGTTAGATCTAAACTTGATTAATAATGGGTAAGAATTTGAGCTTAAGAAAGTTTATGTTATTCTTGTTTTCGTTCTCTTTCTAATTACTTGGATCCAGAAATAAGAATGCTGATGAATAACTATATCTAGTCAATCTGATGAGAATTTGGTCAGTTACTTCAATTATGGAAAGCAGACGAATCCTATTCCCTAAGCTCTTTTTGGATTTTAGTTATGATATTGATATTGGGGCTCCTTAACATGATTTGCTTGATGAGTTCTTCTATCATGTTTAACTAAGTTTGTAAATTCTTCTTTAGTGATTCTTGTCATCTCTCATTTTCAAGTTAGTGGCCACTTTATTTTTTTCAAAATGAATAGGGTAAAGCAGTTGAATGACATTTTTGAAGCTCATTTTTGTGCTTAACTTCGTGAAAAGTTCCACAGATTATATGCTTCTCCATAACAATTTCCATGAAGACCTTTACAATTAGTCATAGTCAACCAATTATGAATACGTTAATAAATATTCGTAGTTTGCTTTAGGTACGTAATTAAATCACCACAACTACGAGTACGGTTCCTGTGGCGTAGTTGTGATACTTAATTTCGATTTAGTTTTAAATATGAACATCCGTAGTTAAATGTTTTTTCCCTTTAATAAAATTGAGGTGTGCCATCCAATCACCTAGTCTATGGCCCTCACATCAATATCCTAACTAATGTAGAAAATGCCTTGAACTCTCGTAGTTTGCTTTAGGTGCGTTAATTAAATAAATTATCATAGCTACAGGTACGGTTCCTGTGACGTGGTTGTGACACTTAAATGCTAAAATCCAGGAGTACATTTATGTGACCATACTACAATTTAATCTTGTTAAATAAATAAACATGTTGTGGATCATGGGTACAACTCCCGTGACATGATTCGCAACGTGTAATCAAATATTTAGTTGTATAACAATTGGATTATTAAAAGCAGTTTTTAAAAGGAATAAAATGCACTTCGGTTTCAAAGATGTTTTAAAATTAAATAAATAGTCCAATATTAACAGTTGAGCGACCGTGCTAAAACCACGGAACCCGGGAATGCCTAACACCTTCTCCCGAGTTAACAGAATTCCTTACCCTGATTTCTGTGTTCGCGTATTGTAAAACAGAGTCAATCTTTACTTGACTCGGGATTTAAAACTAGTGACTTGGGACACCATAAATTATTCCAAGTGGCGACTCTGAATAAATAAATCAATCCCGTTTCGATTGTCACTTAAATTGGAAAAAAACTCCCTTATACCTTTCCGGGGGTAGGTAAAAAGGAGGTGTGACACCTCTCACTACCTAAATTAAGGAGTTAGACATTACAATAGAATCCCTAAATTTAATGTCACGATCCAAAACCTCACTTAGTCATGATGACACCTAACCCCAATATGCTATGTGAGGCAAAAAGAATATGTCACTACTATACAGAGAAACCAACAACAATAATGAATAAAATAGCAAAAAAATTCAATACAACTATCCCAAGTACGGGTAGTACAAGTCATGGACCACTACGATTCAGGTTTACAAAACTGATATGAAAAATATATACAATATCTGTTTGAAGTTTACATAAATAAAAATGAAGTCCTAATCTACCATGAACAAGAGGTAGCTTGAATTTGGAATACTGGTATGTCTTCAATGCAAGGCTCGATGAGGTTGCGATGATAAGCAGGACAACAAGGCAAGAGATATGACAAATAACAGAAAGAGCATCAACTGGAGAACTAAGGAGCAAGTTTAACAGACATGGCAACCAAAGACATAAACCTATGAACCAGTTTTACAAAGGAAATATGCACAAGGATCACAGCCAAATATCAATAACAAATATTGCTCGATCCCAATATCAATTAATACTGTTGCGGCGTGCAAATTGATCCCAATATAAATATGAATATCGTTGCGGCATGCAATCCGATCCCAATATCAACATAAATATTGTCGTGATGTGCCAAATATTTTCCCTTAGGCCCCAATTATAATCTCTTATTATGAATAACGAAGCTCAAGTAATATGAAAATAACAAGTAAAGATATGTGTTCATCATATAAGTATTGTTACGGTTGAATTAAATACATCAAAAATCTCAAGAATAGCCCATTAAATTCCTTTAAGATGCCATATGTTTTCTAGCATGGATAATTAAACTCATTTAGTCATAGAAGTAAATAAAGCACAAGTCAAAAGATCAAAAAGTTCAACAAGGAACGAAGAAGCATATAATCTATCCCAAGCATGGATAACCCTGGCACATACATATATGCTTGTCACCTTGCATATGCATCACCCCCATATATAGCAAACAATATCATTTATTAGGAAAAATTTCCTCTACAAAGCTATACAAGATACTTACCTTCTAGAATAAATTTCACAACCTAATACCCGCTTCCTTAAAAATACTCCTCAAAACGAACAAAACCTAGTCAAATATCATCTAAGAAAGACAAAAAATGCTAAAGATATCATCCCCAATCAATAAAGGTTCAATCGTTCATGAAATCCCAAAAGTCAACTCGGGCTCACATGGTCTGAATCCAAAAATCGAGACCAAATTCCAATGACCCATAACTTGTGACGACCCGGCCAGTCGTCTCATGAGTTACCGCTCCATTTCCCCATTTTCAGCTTCCTTATGACTCATTATCCATATCTTGTGTAATTGAGTTGATTTGAAGTGGTTTTAATAAGAAATAAGACACTTAGTCTCTTTTAAGAAGGCTTAAGTTGGAAAAGTCAATCGGATGTTGACTTATGTGTTAGAGAGTTCGGATGTGAGTTCTGATGGTTCAGTTAGCTTCGGGAGGTGATTTGTGACATAGGAGAGTGATCGGAAGTGGTTTTGGAGGTACGGTGTAGAATTAGGCTTGAATTGGCGAAGTTAGTATTTTGGCGAATTCCGGTTGATAGGTGAGATTTTGATTCGAGGGTCGGAATGGAATTCCGAGAGTTTATGTAGCTTCATTATGTCATTTTGGACTTGTCTGCAAAATTTGAGGTCATTCGGACGTGGTTTGGTTGAGTTTTTGATCAAAAATGGAAGTTGGAAGTTCTTGAGTTTCATAGGCTTGAATTCGATGTGATTTGATGATTTTGGTGTTAGTCGAGGTGTTTTGATGATTGGAACGAGGTTGAATAATGTTTAGGATGCGTTGGTGCTTTTGGTTGAGGTCCCGGGGGCCTCGGGTGTGTTTCGGGTGAGTTTTGAGCGAGTACGGACACCCCGGAACTTAGAAAAATGGAGGGAGCAGCAGTTTTGGCGCGGACCGCGCTCCTTTTCGCGCTGGGTGCGCTGGCCAAGTGTTGGCCGCGTCAAAGTGGCCGCGGCCGCGGTCGTGAAGACTACAGGTTGCTGGTCCTACTTCGGAAGCTCATATCTTTTGATCCACAAGGAATTTTGAGGTGATTCAAAAACGAAAGTTGTAGCCCTTCGTGTTTAGTTTCCTGAAAGGTAAAGGTATCGCAATTTGGACATCAATAGTGAAAGTTATGGCCAAAATACTAAAGTCTGTCCCTGTAGAGCAAGACCTGCGCGGCCGCGGTCGTTTTTGCGCGGACCCCGCTGGTTTTGCACGGACCGCAGTCATTTTTGTGCGGTCAGCGATGTCAGAATCCGAGGGGTACTCTATAAATACGAAGTTTTGGGTTTTATTTGATATTTTGACCTAGAGAGCTCGGATTTTGGCGATTTTTCGAAGGTTTTTCAAGAAATTGGTCGGGGTAAGTGATTCTAACTGAGATTTGGTTAGAGTACATGAATCTATCACTGAATTCATCATTTAATTCGTGATTTGAGATGGAATTTGGGAAGAAAATTGTGGAACCTTTTAAAAATGTAAAATGATGGTTTGAAGGACCAAATGGTATCGGAATTGGATAATTTTGGTATGGTTAGACTCGTGAGGGTATGGGGATTCTGAAAATGTAAATTTTACCCGATTCCGAGATATGGGCCTGGGGCTCGGGTTTTGCTAATTTCGAGATTTTTGATATTTTTCGAATGTTTTCGCTTGGGCTTTGTTCCCTTAGCATATTGTGACGTATTCGTTCCGATTTTGGATAGATTCGACGCGCGTGGAGGCCAATTCAAGGGGAAAAGGCGTCGTGATCTAGAGAATTAGCCAGTTCGAGGTGAGTAATGGTTGTAAATGATGTCCTGAGTGTTTGAAACCCCGGATTGCATATCGTAATGCTATATTGAGGCAAGATACGCGCTGGATGATGAGCGTGGGGTCTTTCACTACTGGGGATTGTGACTCGGTCCATCCCGATTGATGTTTTACCGAATATTTGACTGAAATTCATTTGTTATCATCATGATTTGGGCTGATTGCCATATTTGGGCTTCGTGCCAACTATTTGAACCCTTCGGAGATTTTTATCACTGTTTCCTTACTGCTTGACTTATTATTTGAACTCAGTCCTGTTGATATCTACTGTTTTACAAACTCAGCCACTTTTACTCAGATTTAAAACTTAAATGATATTTTTACATCATGTTTTGGGCTGAGAACTACTGTTTTACTAATGCCCAAGGGGCTTATGATGATTTCTGGACTGAGTGAGGCCGAGGGCCATATGTGAGGATATGCTGAGTGATATGAGGCCGAGGGCCTGAGATACTATTTATGCCATGCGGTGGCTTGAGTGATGTGAGGATATGCTGAGTGATGATGCCACGAGGTGGCTTGATATAATGCTTGGACCGTAAGGGGCCCCTCCGAAGTCTGCACACCCACAGTGAGCGCGGGTACCCATGTGATTTGAAACAGTGGTAAAAATGACACTATTTGATGAAAGTTGGTCAGGTAACAATGGCTGACCATTATGCTGAGTGATTGTGAGGTAGCCCGAGGGGCTGATACTGTACTGAGAGTGAGCCCGAGGGGATGATACTATGCTGAGCGGTTGATACTGTGCCTGAGGGGCGGATTTCTACTTGTTAATTACCTGTGAAATTACCCGTTTTACTTGTTTTAAAAAGGAATATCATTTGATTTCTTCACGGATTTACTGCTTTAAATGATTTTACTGCTTGATATGGAATTGTTTTGTGCCTTTACGTGTTTTTATACTTTCAGCCATTATTTGTAATTATTACTCACTGAGTCGGAGTACTCACATTACTCCCTGCACCATGTGTGTAGATTCAGGTATAGCAGCGTCCGCACCTGAGCGCTGATTCCTTCCAGGCTAGGCAGTGATTTGGAGTTACGAGGTAGTTGTTGACGTCCGCAGCCCCTTGTCTCTCTTATCCTCTATCATTTATGTTTTCTTCAGACTGTTGTATCAGATTCCGTACTTTGTAGACCTATAACAGATTCTGTAGTAGCTCATGACTTGTGACACCCCGGTTTGGGCTGTGCTGGGATGGTTCCTGCTGTTATTATCGTTAAATTCCGCAACTTATGAGCATTATATTATAGGTTATTACTGTTTATGATGATTAACTGTTTAAAAGAGGTGTTTCGTTTTGGTCTGGCTGGCCTTGTCTTCACGAGAGGCGTCATCACGACCGAGTTCGGGGATCGGGTCGTGACAAGTTGGTATCAGAGCATAGATTACTTGGGTTTCACGATTCATGAGAAGGTTTAGTAGAGTCTCCCGGATCGGTACGGAGACGTCTGTATTTATCCTCGAGATGTTGCAGAACCTTTAGGAAAAATTTCATATTCTTGAAACTCTTGTCGTGCGAACTTGTTGGTCTGAGTACTAAACTTCTTATATTCCATTCTCTCACAGATGGTGAGGACGCGAGCTACCGGACGAGGTGGACGACCACCAGTGCCACCCACTGAGGCCACCAGAGGCCGTGGACGCGGTCGTGGACGTGGCAGAGGCAGAGCAGCGATGGCAGCACCTGTTGATGCATCGGCTGCCCCGGCTCCTGATTAGGCTCCCGCTATGGATGCTCCAACAGCACCAGTTCAGGCACCAGTTGTGCCTATCGTGGTTTCGGGTCTTCAGAAGGCCTTGGCATAGATCTTATCAGTTTGCACTGGCCTGGCTCAGGCAGTTTCAGCCACTACAGTAGTAGCTACTTCACAGGCCGGGGGAGGCAATCAGGCCCCCGCTGCTCGCACACCTGAGCAGGTAGTGCAGGGACTACAGACACCGGAGGCACCTCCAGCTCAGCCGGTTGCACCAGCTCAGGAGTTTATTGTGCCAGTTATGCCGGATGATGAGCAGCGTCATCTTGAGAGGTTTGGTAGACTCCAGCCTCCGTCATTCAGTGGTACCGAGGGCGAGGATGCCCAGGGTTTTCTTGATAAGTGTCAGCGGATACTCCGTACAGCAGGGATTCTTGAGACTAGTGGTGTGGCATTTACCACCTTTTAGTTTACTAGGGTTGCCTTCACATGTTGGGAGGCGTATGAGAAGCGTAGGCCGGTTGGAGCAGCGCCCCTTACTTGGAAGCAGTTCTCCACTCTCTTCTTGGAGAAGTATGTGTCGTAGTCCCGCAGAGAGGAGCTGCGTAGACAGTTTGAGTGGTTGCGACAGGGGGATATGACTGTGTCACAGTATGAGTCGAGGTTTTCTGAGTTGGCTCGTCATGCCATTTGGATGGTTCCGACAGATCATGAGAGGATCAGGAGATTTGTTGATGGCCTTAACTATCACCTCCGTATTTTTATGACCCGAGAGAGGGTCGAGGAGGTGATCGATATCGCTCGCGAGATTGAGACGGTTCGCCGTCAGGATCGAGAGGAGAGGGAGGCCAAGAAGCCTCGAGGATCTGGCAGTTATAGTGGTGCTTCTTCGAGGGGCCAGTTTCAGCATGGTAGAGACCGTTCTTTCAGGCATGCTCAGCCAGTCCGCCCAGAGTATCGCGGGGCATCTTCGGGTCATGGTCATCATGGATCTCAGCGGGGCCAGTCATCACTCAGTGCCCTTCCAACCCAGAGTTCATCTCGTGCCCCGTCAGCTCAGGGTTCTTCTATGCTGAGTGCATCAGCTGGTCACTCCGGTGTGAGGGGTTCCTTTCAGTCCCCTTCTCCAGCACCTGGGAGTTGTTATGAGTGTGGAGAGTTTGGACATGTGTGGAGGCAGTGTCCTCGTCGTATGGCTAGTTCATCTCAGCAGAGGGGTCAGCCCTCGACTACTACTCCGGTTACCTCACCACCCGCCCAGCTAGCTAGGGGTGGAGGTCATGCAACTAGGGGTCGCCCCAGAGGGGGAGGTCGATCAGGGGGCGGTCAGGCCCGTTTCTATGCACTTCCTGGCATGCCAGATGTTGTTGCTTCAGATGCTGTCATTACAGGTATTGTTTCAGTCTACCACAGAGATGCCTCTGTATTATTTGATCCTGGTTCCACCTTTTCTTATGTGTCATCATACTTTGCTCGTTATTTGGGTACGCCCCGTGAGTTTCTTGCTTTACCTGTTCATGTATCTACCCCAGTGGGCGATACTATTGTTGTAGACCGTGTGTACTGGTCATGTGTGGTGACTATTGGGGATCTGGAGATCCGAGTGGATCTATTGCTATTGAGCATGGTGGATTTTGATGTCATTTTGGGCATGGATTGGCTATATCTGTGTCGTGCTATTCTAGACTGCCATGTTAAGACAGTCACTTTGGCTATGCCGGGTTTACCGCAGATCTAGTGGCGTGGTGTGACTGATTATATCCCTAGTAGAGTGATCTCTTTCTTGAAGGCCCAGCATATGGTTGGGAAGGGTTGCCTTTCATATTTAGCATTTGTGAGGGATGTTGGAGTTGAGACTCCTAGTATTGATTCTGTCCCAGTTGTGAGGGATTTTCCCGATGTTTTTCCTGTAGACCTGCCGGGCATGCCACCGAACAGGGATATTGATTTTGGTATTGACCTGGTGCCAGGCACTCAACCCATTTCTATTCCGCCATATCATATGACACCAGCAGAGTTGAAGGAATTTAAAGAACAGCTTCAGGAACTCCTAGATAAGGGGTTCATTCGGCCTAGTGTGTCCCCTTGGGGTGCACTGGTTTTGTTTGTGAAGAAGAAGGATGGAACAATGAGAATGTGTATTGATTATAGGTAATTGAACAAAGTAACAATTAAGAACAAGTATCCTTTCCCTCGCATTGATGATTTATTTGATCAGCTTCAGGGAGCGAGGGTGTTCTCCAAGATTGATCTCCGTTCGTTTTATCACCAGTTGAAGATCAGGGATTCAGATATTCTTAAGACTGCTTTTAGGACCAAATACGGTCATTATGAGTTTCTTGTTATGTCCTTCAGGCTAACCAATGCCCCAGCAGCATTCATGCATTTGGTGAACAGTGTATTTCGGTCTTATCTGGATTCATTCGTTATTGTATTCATTGATGATATCCTGGTGTACTCGCGTAGTCAGGAGGAGCACGCGGAGCATTTGAAAGTTGTGTTATAGAGACATAGGGAGGAGAAGCTTTATGCAAAATTCTCCAAGTGTGAGTTTTGGCTCAGTTCAGTGGCTTTTTGGGGCACGTGGTGTCCAGCGAGGGTATACAGGTTGATCCGAAGAAGATAGAGGTGGTTTAGAGTTGGCCCAGACCGTCCTCAGCCACAGAGATTCGTAGCTTTCTTGGGTTAGCAGGATATTATTGTCGGTTTGTTCAGGGATTTTTCTCCATTGCATCGCCCTTGACCAAGTTGACTCAGAAGGGTACTCCATTCGTATAGTCGGACGAGTGTGAGGAGAGCTTTCAGAAGCTCAAGACAGCCTTGACCACAGCTTCAATGTTGGTTTTGCCATCAGCTTTAGGTTCATATATTGTGTATTGTGATGCTTCAAGAGTTGGGATTGGTTGTGTGTGGATGTAGGAGGGTAGAGTTATTGCTTATGCTTCTCGGCAGTTGAAGCCCCATGAGAAGAACTATCCCGTTCATGATTTGGAATTGGCTGCCATAGTTCACGCATTGAAGATTTGGAGGCATCACTTGTATGGCGTATCTTGTGAGGTGTTCACTGATCATCGCAGTCTTCAGCATTTGTTCAAGCAAAAAGATCTTAATTTGAGGCAGCGGAGATGGTTGGAGTTGCTTAAGGATTATGATATCACTATTATGTACCATCCGGGAAAGGCCAATGTGGTGGCCGATGCTTTGAGCTGAAAGGCAGTGAGTATGGGGAGTTTGGCATATATTCCAGTTGGGGAGAGACCTCTTGCGGTTGATGTTCAGGCCTTAGCCAATCGGTTCGTGAGGTTGGATATTTCGGAGCCCAGTCGGGTGTTGGCTTGTGTGGTTTCTCGGTCTTCTTTATATGATCGCATCAGAGAGCTCCAGTATGATGATCCGCATTTGCTTGTCCTTAGGGACAGAGTCCAGCATGATGATGCCAGAGATGTAACCTTCGGTGATGATGGTGTGTTGAGGATGCAGGGCCGAATTTGTGTGCCCAATGTGGATGGGCTTAGAGAGCTGATTCTGGAGGAGGCCTATAGCTCGCGGTATTCCATTCATCCGGGTACCACAAAGATGTATCAGGATTTGAGGTAGCACTATTGGTGGAGAAGAATGAAGAAAGATATTATGGGATTTGTAGCTCGGTGTCTCAACTATCAGCAGGTGAAGTATGAGCATCAGAGACCGGGTGGCTTATTTCAGCAGATGGTTATTCCCGAGTGGAAGTGGGAGAGAATCACGATGGACTTTGTGGTTGGACTTCCTCGTACTTTGAAGAAGTTCGATGCTATTTGGGTGATTGTGGATCGGCTGACCAAGTCTGCGCACTTCATTCCTGTGTGTACTACCTATTCTTCAGAGCGGTTGGCAGGGATTTATATCCGGGAGATTGTTCGGTTGCATGGCGTTCCTGTTTCTATCATCTCAGATAGAGGTACTCAGTTTACTTCGCAGTTTTGGAGAGTCGTGTAGAGAGAATTGGGTACTCAGGTAGAGTTGAGCACAACGTTTCATCCTCAGACAGACGGACAGTCAGAGCGTACTATTCAAATATTGGAGGACATGTTGCGTGCTTGTGTTATTGACTTTGGAGGTTCATGGGATAAGTTTCTACCACTTGCAGAGTTTGCTTACAACAATAGCTACCAGTCGAGTATTCAGATGGCTCCATATGAGGCTTTGTACGGGAGGCGGTGTAGATCTCCGGTTGGTTGGTTCGAGCCCGGCGAGGCTAGACTATTGGGGACAGATTTGGTTCAGGATGCCTTAGAAAAGGTGAAGGTGATTCAGGAGAGGCTTCTTATAGCACAGTCACGTCAGAAGAGTTATGCGGACCGGAAGGTTCGAGATGTGTCCTACATGGTCGGTGAGAAGGTCTTGCTGAAGGTTTCGCCCATGAAGGGTGTTATGAGATTTGGGAAGAAAGGCAAGTTGAGTCCTCGGTTCATTGGGCCTTTTGAGGTGCTTCGGAGGATTGGGGAGGTGGCTTATGAGCTTGCTTTACCGCCCAGCCTGTCGAGTGTGCATCCGGTATTTCATGTTTCTATGCTCCGGAAGTATATTGGGGATCCGTCTCATGTTTTGGACTTCAGCACGGTTCAGTTGGATGATGATTTGACCTTTGAGGTGGAGCCAGTAGCTATTTTGGGTCGCCAGGTTTGGAAGTTGAGATCAAAGGATATAGCTTCAGTGAAGGTGCAGTGGAGAGGTCGGCCCGTGGAGGAGGCTACCTGGGAGACCGAGCGGGAGATATGGAACAGATATCTTCATCTGTTTGAGGGCTTCAGGTATGTCTCTTGACTCGTTCGAGGACGAACGTTTGTTTAAGTTGGGGAGGATGTGACGACCCAGCCAGTCGTCTCATTAGTTACCGTTCCATTTCCCCATTTTTAGCTTCCTTATGCCTCATTATCCATATCTTGTGTAATTGAGTTGATTTGAAGTGGTTTTAATAAGAAATAAGACACTTAGTCTCTTTTAAGAAGGCTTAAGTTGGAAAAGTCAACCGGATGTTGACTTATGTGTTAGAGAGTTCGGATGTGAGTTCCGATGGTTCAGTTAGCTTCGGGAGGTGATTTGTGACTTAGGAGAGTGATCGGAAGTGGTTTTGGAGGTACGGTGTAGAATTAGGCTTGAATTGGCGAAGTTAGTATTTTGGCGAATTCCGGTTAATAGGTGAGATTTTGATTCGAGGGTCGGAATGGAATTCCGAGAGTTTATGTAGCTTCATTATGTCATTTTGGACTTGTCTGCAAAATTTGAGTTCATTCGGACGTGGTTTGGTTGAGTTTTTGATCAAAAATGGAAGTTGGAAGTTCTTGAGTTTCATAGGCTTGAATTCGATGTGATTTGATGATTTTGGTGTTAGTCGAGGTGTTTTGATGATTGGAACGAGGTTGAATAATGTTTAGGATGCGTTGGTGCTTTTGGTTGAGGTCCCGGGGGCCTCGGGTGTGTTTCGGGTGAGTTTTGAGCGAGTACGGACACCCCGGAACTTAGAAAAATGGAGGGAGCAGCAGTTTTGGCGCGGACCGCGCTCCTTTTCGAGTTGGGCGCGCTGGCCTAGTGCTGGCCACGTCAAAGTGGCCGCGGCCGCGGTCGTGAAGACTGCAGGTTGCTGGTCCTACTTCAGAAGCTCATATCTTTTGATCTACAAAGAACTTTGAGGTGATTCAAAAACGAAAGTTGTAGCCCTTCGTGTCTAGTTTCCAGAAAGGTAAAGATATCTGAATTTTGACATCAATAGAGAAAGTTATGTCCAAAATACTAAAGCATGTCCCTGTAGAGTAAGACCTGCGCGGCCGCGGTCATTTTTGTGGGGACCCCGCTGGTTTTGCGCGGACCACGGTCATTTTTGTACGGTCAGCGGTGTCGGAATCCGAGGGGTACTCTATAAATACGAAGTTTTGGGTTTTATTTGATATTTTGACCTAGAGAGCTCGGATTTTTGCGATTTTTCGAAGGTTTTTCAAGAAATTGGTCGGGGTAAGTGATTCTAACTCAGATTTGGTTAGAGTACATGAATCTATCACTGAATTCATCATTTAATTCGTGATTTGAGATGGAATTTGGGAAGAAAATTGTGGAACCTTTCAAAAATGTAAAATGATGATTTGAAGGACCAAATGGTATCAGAATTGGATAATTTTGGTATGGTTAGACTCGTAAGGGTATGAGGATTCTGAAAATGTAAATTTTACCTGATTCCGAGACGTGGTCCCGGGGCTCGAGTTTTGCTAATTTCAAGATTTTTGATATTTTCGAATGTTTTCGCTTGGGCTTTGTTCCCTTAGCATATTGTGACGTATTTGTTCCGATTTTGGATATATTCGACACGCGTGGAGGCCAATTCAAGGGGCAAAGGCGTTGTGAGCTAGAGAATTAGCCAGTTCGAGGTGAGTAATGGTTGTAAATGATGTCCTGAGGGTTTGAAACCCCGGATTGCACATCGTAGTGCTATATTGAGGCAAGATACGCGCTGGATGATGAGCGTGGGGTCTTTCACTACTGGGGATTGTGACTCGGTCCATCCCGATTGATGATTTTACCGAATATTTGACTGAAATTCATTTGTTATCATCATGATTTGGGCTGATTGCCATATTTGGGCTTTGTGCCAACTATTTGAACCCTTCGGGGATTTTTATCACTGTTTCCTTACTGCTTGACTTATTATTTGAACTCAGTCCTGTTGATATCTACTGTTTTACAAACTCAGCCACTTTTACTCAGATTTGAAACTTAAATGATATTTCTACATCATGTTTTGGGCTGAGAACTACTGTTTTACTAATGCCCAAGGGGCTTATGATGATTTCTGGACTGAGTGAGGCCGAGGGCCATATGTGAGGATATGCTGAGTGATATGAGGCCGAGGGCCTGAGATACTATTTATGCCATGCGGTGGCTTGAGTGATGTGAGGATATGCTGAGTGATGATGCCACGAGGTGGCTTGATATAGTGTTTGGGCCGTAAGGGGCCCCTCCGGAGTCTGCACACCCACAGTGAGCGCGGGTACCCATGTGATTTGAAACAGTGGTAACAATGACACTGTTTGATGAAAGTTGGTCACGTAACAATGGCTGACCATTATGCTGAGTGATTGTGAGGTAGCCCGAGGGGCTGATACTGTACTGAGAGTGAGCCCGAGGGGCTGATACTATGCTGAGCGGTTGATACTGTGCCCGAAGGGTGGATTTCTACTTGTTAATTACCTGTGAAATTACCCGTTTTACTTGTTTTAAAAAGGAATATCATTTGATTTTTTCATGGATTTACTGCTTTAAATGATTTTACTGCTTGATATGGAATTGCTTTGTGCCTTTACGTGTTTTCATACTTTCAGCCATTATTTGTAATTATTACTCACTGAGTCGGAGTACTCACATTACTCCCTGCACCATGTGTGCAGATTCAGGTATAGCAGAGTCCGCACCTGAGCGCTGATTCCTTCTAGGCTAGGCAGTGATTTGGAGTTACGAGGTAGCTGTTGACGTCCGCAGCCCCTTGTCTCTCTTATCCTCTATCATTTATGTTTTCTTTAGACTGTTGTATCGGATTCCGTACTTTGTAGACCTATAGCAGATTCTGTAGTAGCTCATGACTTGTGACACCCCGGTTTGGGCTGTGTCGGGATGGTTCCTGCTGTTATTATCGTTAAATTCCGCAACTTATGAGCATTATATTATAGGTTATTACTGTTTATGATAATTAACTGTTTAAAAGAGGTGTTCCGTTTTGGTCTGGCTGGCCTTGTCTTCACGAAAGGCGCCATCACGACCGGGTTCGGGGATCGGGTCGTGACATAACTCCACGAATCCAAATATATAATTAGTTTCAAGATCCGATCTTAAATTGGGGTCAAAATTACCAAAATTAGCTCTCATCAGTTTTATCCCAAAATCCCAATTTCATACTATTAAATCTTGGAGTTAAGAGTAAAAATATATGAAAAATTATGGAATTAAATCAAGAATAATTAAAAGTTACTAACCTTAGAAGTTGGGAAGAGAATCCTCTAAACAACCGCCTTCTAACAAAGTCAGGGGCTTAACATATTAGAAAATGGGTCTAATTCCCAAAACACACAGCTTATAACCAGCTGCAGATGTCTCATTTGCGACCAAAGGTTCGCAAATGAGAACCTCGCAAAAGCAATCTTAGGATCGCAAATGCGAACCCCCACCGACCTAGTGGATGTCGCAATTGCGACAGAAAACATCGCAAATGCGAAGTCCCCCTCCCTCCTCCAAGTGACCAATCGCAAAAGCACGCACAACTCGCAACAGCAGACGATCCAATATTTGCAAATGCAAGGTCCCCTCCATAACAGCCAACAGTCACGATTGCGACACCACCCTCGTAAATGCGATAGTCGCATTTATGACCTCCTCATCGCAAATGCGAGAAAACCAGAACCAGTTCAACTCAACTTAGCAAAAATAATCTAAAACTCACTCGAGCCCCCTTGGGACCCCGTCCAAACATGCCTACAACTCCAAATATATTAATCAAACTTATTCAAAGGCTCAAAACATCGTCGATAACATCAAAACCAAGAATCAAACAATAAAACTCATCATGAAACCTTCAAATTCAAGAACTTCGAATATTCATAACCAAGCATCTGAATCATACTAAATCAACTCGGAATGAAACCAAACTTCGCACACAAGTTTCAAATAACAAACAGATCTATTTTAAGTCCTTGAATAACAATCTGAACCTGGTATCCTTAAAGTCAACTCATTGTTAAACTTATAAAATTTCTAAACCTTCAAATTGCCAACTTTCGGTAAGAGAGCCAAATCATCTTAGGACCTTCAAATTCAAATTTGGACATATGCCTAAGTCCAAAATCACCATACAAACCTATTGGAACCATTGAAATACAAATTTGAGGTTGTTTACTCACAAGTCAAACCTTGGTCAACTCGTCCAATTTAAAGCTTCCAAATTGAGAATTACTCTTTTGAATCAATCCCAAACCTCCCGAAAATCAAAATCAACCACACGCGCAAGTCATAATACGTCATATGAATCTATTAAAAACCTCAATCCACCGAACGGAATGCCAATGCTCAAAATAACCGGTGTGGTCATTATATTGCTCCCCCACTTAAATAAACATTCGTCCTCGAATGTGCCAAGAGTCATTCCAAAGCATCAAATCACTGTATAAACTCATCATACGCATACACATGGGTAATATCTCGTCACCACCATCGATATAAGACCATTGACACAATCCTAACTAAAAATCCTTCCTTAGACATTAGCTTACATTCCTTAGAACCAGTTTCCCACTTTTGGAACTCCCTTTAAGATCTAATTCTTTTACATATACACTCTATCATTCTTCACATGCTGCACCAAACTATACTTATACCCTAAAGATATAACCACACTATGCACCACATAGCTCATACACTCATAACACTACCTTTCGACCACAATAGCTTCTCGTTACCAAACCTGATGCCTGTGATATACCTCATATCAGATAATATATTATCCTAAACCTTCACAATATTACTAATGACAAAAAAGCATGTAGAAGCTCATAATCACTTATCAAATCAACAAGTCATGGAGTTCCCGTGCTCGATAAGAACCATTGCCAAATTCTGGACTAACTAATGATATTTTTCTTCCAAACATATCTTATCCAAATCTGACTATACTAATTCTAGATCCAAAAAATCACCTCACCCAGTACAAGATACCTAACTGGTAAGTCACACCAAAGGCCATATGGAACATCACATAACGCGGTCCATGCACCAAATACGCACCAGGTTGAATATGACCAATAATAGAAAGAAAACAAAATAAGAAAATTGTCCAACAAGTGCATCTGATATGACAATAAGCATAATGCCATGAAATCATCCCACAAAGGTAAAACAAAAACACATGAAATAAACACAAGGAATGCTATCCCACATAACTCTGTTGTGGCGCACAACCCGATCCCAAATATATCAATTCACATGGGGATACCCATCGAGCCATAATGCCCGTGCTCGCTAAACACATGTGCATCAACATCAAGCATGATAAAGTGTAAATATATAACCATGGGGAGATAAATAAGCATAATACACTACGAAAAAGGTAAGCATGGCTAAGGTGCAATAAGCAAATCAATATTACAAGAGCCATCTCACTCATATATTGCCGCAAGGCCTAAACAGGACCATAACATGTGTGTGAATAATCAAGTATCCTCACAACCCATCATAGCATAGGAGAGTAACATATGAAACAGATCATGGCATGGATAATATCCATTCCGCCCGATGACACACCCACAGTAGATGATGCGCAAGAGTAAGCAAACCCGATCCGATATAGAATACACATTCTCATTAGGCCAATTAATGGGCACCAAATCAATTTCGATCATCCCAAAATAGGTAAATAAGCTTCCTAAAGTCCACAGTGACATATCCATAGCCCATACAATCAGCTGACTAATCCTTACACTCCTTCATAGTCCGCAATCAAGGAATAATTTGCCTCTAAGAACATACAGTCTCTAACTCTTAGGAATATAGGAAATCTTCATATCTGGTCTCCAACTCTCCCACTCAAATGACTGATACATTACTCATACACAATCACTTCATAAGAAGTAACCCCATAAATTTTCCATGTCGAGTAATAAACCTAAACATTGATAGCTACCAACCATGCGATCTTTGTAGTATTAATCAAGCATCCACAGATCAATACACCATGTGTCTTATATAAGATATATCCTTCTCAGGCAACACAAAATTATGCTAGCATCCTCGTAAACATCTGAAATCTCCCAAGCTGTCTAAAACTCGTAACCTTCTTTTCAAGGCTGAAGCACAACCTCATCCATACAATCTCAATCCTACACGGCATGATATCAAAGTACGGGAATATCATCATCAACTCTGAATCACGAGTGGGACAAATACTCCATTAACCAGAAACCTTCCACTTAACTCAATCCAGGAGAACATCACAACTCGCAACAAATCTTCTATACCCATAGAAGACATTAACATCAAGCCATGGTCAAAACCATTATGAACACTTCAATACCCACCAGTACATAGCCCATCCATCCGAACTGGATCTATCTAAATCAACCAAGTCACGTAGACTGCCAAACCCAAAAGTAACTCAAACCAAAATGCTCGCTCCAAAGAGATCTTTTAACAAATCTGAAATTGTTTGTTCCATCTCTCAAATATTGCGATGTAGAACCAATAATGGTATACAAGTGTTGTAAGTCTCGGCATTATGCAATGCTAATTTCAGATCTTAGCCACACACAAATTCGGAGGTCCTTAAATACCACATATGAATCTTGAACCCACAATGACCATTCTCTATAGTCACTCACTCTGACCTAGTCTCGAATGCATAACCAAACATGCTGAATAACTAGCATTTCACTAGCACATGAATACTACAAAAGAAGTAATTAAACAATTCTGTCCTCATGCACACCACATCCACAAGGGAATATCAAAACTGAGCCACTCCCCAGCCTCCATATATCCATAAAGTATATTACATCAATGCGTTCAGCAAATTCCTTGCCCAAATCATGCTTGATGGCCCCCTTCTCAAACCATATCAAATTCACAATGCATCCAAATCCAAGAACTATAGCAAGACATGCCCAAATGACCCGATCATTGATGGTAGACTCCTCCACTTGGCTTGAATCCACAAACACCTCATCTACTAACCCAAAATACCCTTCCTTCTAAACTCGCCATGACCTCACGCTGCTATCTAACCGAATCTCCTCATAAGCTCGCATAGCACTAGGCAAAACACACTCTGATCATCTGCCGAATACATACTTATCCTCAAGACAGTCAAGCCAACGTCCTCAAGTGCCCGAACTAATAGTATATACATTCCACTGAGTATAAGCCTAATATGAATCACACAACCTCAAATCTGCTCGTGGGAGATAGCCCACCTATTAACCTCAAATTGACATCTTCATATGACCCTACCATGGTTGCAACCACTAAACAACCAATTAACCTTCCCCAGTTTATACTCGTCAATAAGGTATACGAATCTACTTCATTCCTCCAATGAACGATTGAAAGATCCACCAATACATCCACATCTCAAGATTGTACAATACATCGAGACGATGATCAAGTATTCATAGCCCTTCGTAGCCCATCTACAACATCACAAGTTGTCGGTGCACATTTGAGTCAGAGTAATCAATATCACACACGAATCGAAGAGAAAAAACTAGAAATTTAGGCTTCAAGCGAATCAAGGTCGCACAATAAGGAAAAAAAAGGCAAGTTTCCTAGATGCCTTGCAGCCTCTCGAAGATAGGTATGGACATCATCATACCGATCCGCAAGACTCTTCTGAATACTTACTCATAACTCGTAGTACCTATGAACCTATAGATCTGATACCAACTTATAACAACCCAAAACTCTACCTAGTCGTGATGGTACCTAACCTTGACATTCTATGTAAGCTAAACAACATATGCCACTACTATACTAAGGAACCAACAACGATAATAAATAAAATAGCAAAAGAATTCAATACAATTATCCCAAGTACGAGTATTACAAGTCATGAGCCACTATGATTTGGATTTATAAAGTTGATATAAAGAATATATACAATATTTGTTTGAAGTTTACATAAACAGAAATGAAGTCTAATATACCATGAACAAGAGGTAGCTTAAATATGAAATGTTGGTATGTCTTCAATGCAAGGCTTCATCTTCCACAACTACTTAGCTCCAAGATCTACACGCAAGGTGCAGAAGTGTAGTATGAGTACAGCTAACCCCATGTACTCAGTAAGTATCTTGACTAATTTCGGTGAAGTAGTGATGAGATTTCTAAGTCAAAAGATACTCACTTACTATTTACTTGTGCAGATGATAAGCAGGACAACAAGGCAAGAGATATGACAAATAATAGAAAGAGCATCAATTGGAGAACTAAGGAGCTAGTTCAACAGACATGGAAACCAAAGACATAACATTATGAATCATTTCTACGAAGGAAACAATAATCATGAAATAGCCAAATATCAATAATAAATACCATTGCGGCGTGCAACCCGATCTTAATATTAATAAATACTGTTGCGGTATGCAACCCGATCCCAAAATCAATTTGAATACAGTTGCAGCATGCAACCTGATCCTAAAATCAATATGAATATCATTGTCATGTGTAACCCGATCCCAATATCAATATAAATAATGTTGCAGCATACAACTCAATCCCAATATCAATATAAATATCATTGTGGCGACAACCCAGTCCCAATATCAATATAAATACCGTTGAATGTACAACTCGATCCCAATATACCAGTTCATATGAAACATCCAATAATAACTAGCACAGGAAAATTCACAATATAGCACAAAGAGAATGAATATGTAGAATTTAACTAGGAAATGCAAACTTGAATGAAGTACAATAGGCAACCCAGTATCCAAGAGCTACCCTCACACATATACATTGAGAAGGCTCCAACAAATCATAAACACACAAACAATCTAATAGTCACCCAATCTGACATAGCATAGAAGAGTAAAACATGAAACGAGTAAAGACGTGTAGCAAGTAAACACAAGTATCAAGTAAAGGTATTTAATAAGTAAAAGCATGTAACAAGTAGAGGCATGTTGCAAGTAAAGAATGTAGAAAGTAAAGACATCTAACAAGTAAAGGCATGTGACAAGTAAAGACTGGTAACATGTAAAGGCAAGTAAAATCACGTAACAAATAAAGGCATGAAATAGGTAAGGATATGTAACAGTAATAAATCAAGCAGAAAGTGTAGATGTAACGATAAAAAAGGGGTAGGGACATAGATACAGTAGTAACATACCAAATAGGAAATATAGAGGTAAACTAAGTAAGAAACATAGACGTGAAAGTAACATAAGAGATGCAAAATATAGATATAAACCAAGGTAGAGAGCGAAATCATCCTAGGAACCTCCAAATCCAAGTCCATGCATATGTATAAGTTCAATATCACCATACGAACCTATTAAAACTATCGAAATACGAATGTGGGGTCGTTTACTGACAAGTTAAACCTTGATCAATTCTTCAAACTAAAAGCTTCTACGTTGAGAATTACTCTTTTGAATCAATCCTGAACCTCCCGAAAATCAAAACCAACCATGCACTTAAGTCGTAACGCATCATATAAAGTTATTCAAGACCTCAAACCGCCTTACGGAATGTTAACGCACAAAACAACCGATCGAATCGTTACATTTAAACTCCTAGTAACAATTTTCCCTAATAAGTACAAATGAAGTTAGGAAAACACCCCCACCATCCTATTTAATAAGCATACGCCTCTGTTTTGGTAATATGAAATATATTTACTATAAAATAGAAAAGGTATATTTTGATTCCTTATGTAAATAATATTTTTATTATGAAACTTCTTCTTCATTCTCTTTTTGTTATAAAATATTTGTTATAATGAGTAAAAGTATAAGAGCCTGTTTGGCTTAGCTGATTTAGAGTAGATGATAAGCATTATGTGCTGAAAAGCACTTTTAAGTGCTGAAATTGATTTAAAAAATAAGCAGTTATGTGTTTGGATAAAAGTGCTAAAATTAATAATATGCAACTGAAGAACTAGGTATACGAAGAGTTTTATTTTAAAAAGAAGTATTTTAGGGATAGAATAGCAAATAGTTTGGTCAAACTTAAAGTGCTTATCAGCTATAATTTGATAAGTTGAGGGAGACCAACTTATGGCTTTGGCTTATTTTTGGCTTATAAGCACTTAACTTATAAACACTTTTAATTTTACCAAACGCGTAGATAAGCCAAAAAGTGCTTATAAGCCAGTTTGACTAGCTTATAAGCTTAGCCAAACACCCTCTAAGTAGTTGCAAGTAAACATGAACCTTAAATCAAGAGCACCAATTAGCTCAGGACTATAAAACCATACTGAGATTAAATTATAGAAAATTAGGCGACACATCAAATATATACATTATATTTATATTCGTAGCTATACTTTGAGAAAATTATCATTTATAGTTATATTTGAATTTTATAGCAAATATACAAATAAGAGATCAATTGTTTTGAACCGACAAAAGAGAACAACAAGCTCTCATAGCGCAATTAGTTAGAGCGTCCGCTTAGTAAGCGAAGGTCTTGGGTTCGACTCTCAACAAGAGTATTCTATTTTTCTGTATTTATGTATTTCGCCTTGGTTGTATTCGTTGCGCGAATGAATACAATCGATACAAGTTGTATCCTTTGAATATATACCTACATAAAGTCAACCCATGCATTTCGCCTTAGTTGTATTCATTGCGCATTTAAATACAACCGATACAAGCTGGTAACAATTGAACAGTAGCTACGAATAGTAATTAAACAAATTATAATTCTTAGGCTCTAAACTTTTGTGCTTTACAAAAATTCCTCATTCAATAATAAACATAGGCCCGACAATAAGGAAGTGCAACTCGCCCATGGTGAATTGGATTTCTCTTGGCAAAAAGAACTCAATCAAACACAAATAGAGAAAAAGAATTCACCATCCAAGTACAAAAACTGAAAAAATTATACATTATGTTATGAAACAATAAAAGAAGAAGAATAGTATTGCAGAGAAAAGCAGAGAGGGAATTCTTATTGAAATTGGGATGAATTACAATGGAATAGAACCCTCTATTTATAGGGAGAGATTGGCTTAGCCACCAAGCAATAAACCCTAGAATCTCTCTAAATATAGACATTCACCTTAAATAGAATTCTATTTATAACACTCCCCCTTGAATGTCTATTCAACAGATAATGTGCATCGTTAAAACCTTAACTAAAATAAAACCCAGTGAAAAAAAATTCTAGAGAAGGAAAAAGAGTACACATATCTAACAATACGCTTTTTGGTTGCCTCATTAAAAATCTTGCAAGAAAAACCCAGTGGGACAAAACCTTGTAAGGGAAAAAGAGTACAACGCGCATTAACTCCCCTGATAAAAGCATCAATTTACATCCTTGAGTCTTCACATTCCAATCTTGTGCACCATCTTCAAGAGATCGTTGGTAGAGATTTGATAAATAAATCAGTCATATTAACTTGAATGAATATATTGCATCTTGAAATCATCATTCTTGATAGAGATGTAATGTCTTCATAAACTTCCGTAGAATGGCCTTTTCGATATCTCCATAGAGGTATTCTCGCTATTACATTATCATGCTTATAGTTATAGCAAGATACATATGTGCACAAATTGCACTTAGGATGTGGTACTTCAAGACCAAGAATTGTATATA